>NC_084473.1:57358750-58015000 GCF_027409185.1 Cynocephalus volans
TTCTCATATGTAGTGCTGAATTTCAAATATGTACAGAAAATAAACCCTGATGTTTTATTATCTTTCATATTTTTAGGTTTTGAGAGTCTGGAAGTTAGGAGGGCATTTAAATTAACTGAGTTTTGTTGCATAGTGAAAAATGAACACTTTGTCTTTTTCAGGATGTAGAGTTACTGATGAAATTTTACATTTAGTGCCAAATAAAGAAACTTTTAGACTCACCCTAAGAGCGGTCAAATTATGGGCAAAACGTAAGTATCTCAAGTCTTCTATGTTTGCATTATAAAATCCTAGTTTTCTGTGGCCAGTGATAGAAGCACATGTGAAAACTTTGAGCCTGTTGATAGTGTTGGGAGTTGAGGGCCAATAAACTTTAAAATAGTGGTTTTTCAGGTGCAGTGGTTATGATATTCTGATATGTGACTCGACCTCCTTCTCCCTTGGGTGAAAACTTAAAAAGCTCCTTGATTTTCCATCTTAGGTTTCAGCCTGGCAGTCAGAATAATTCAGAACTCGAAGACTGAAATCTTCGCTGGTCTTTGAGCTCCCTTTGGGCCGGACCATCTTACGCATCTTTGTATCCCCATCACCAGCGAAGAATCTGGTGTATAGTAGGTGTTCAGTACGTTTATTAAGTGAGGAGCCTACAGTGATCAGGGTTTTAACTTGGCTTGGATAGTGCAGGGCTAAAATGGCCTTAAGCAAGTAGAATTTGTCCCTGGGCTCAAATATCTTATAGTCATGATAAAGTAACTTGCAGTCAAGGATAACACGAATAATTTCTTTCCTTTCAGATTAAATACCATGTTTTGTTAATTCTTAAATGCATATTTTCCATATTTAACATAAGGTAAAGATCTTATAACACTTTTCTAATAAAGCCTGGAACTGCACTTAGTTTATGTACATAGAATATGGTTTGTAAAAGGCCTTTGCCTAATCCTGAGCTGGCACAGCACATTCTGTTTATTTGTTACTATATTTAAGTAGTGCTGCACTTCTGGCACCAGGTTTTACATAGTCTAAAACAACACTCTCCAATAAAACTTTCTGTGATTATGGAAATGCTTTATATCTGTGCTGTCAAATACCGTAACTGTGCGGCGGTTGAGCACTTTAAATGTGTACCTGAGGAACTGAATTTTAAAATTTTTATTTCATTTCAATAAATTTAGAGTGAAATAGTGCCTGAAAGAAGTGAAAACATATATTCACACAAAAACTTGCACACAGATGTTCATAGCACCATTATTCATAATAGCCAAAAAGCAGAAACAACCACATGTCTATAAACTGATGAATGGGTAAACAAAAGGTGGTATATCCATACTATGGAATATTATTTGGCAGTAAAAAGGAATGCAGTACTGGTACATGTTACAACATATGTGAACCTTGAAAACATTAAGTGAAAGAAGCCAGTCATAAAAGACCACATATTGTATGATTCCGTTTATATGAAATGTCTGTAATAGGCAAATCTGTAGAGACAGAAGGTAAATTGGTTGTCTAGGTCTGGGAGGATTGGGAGAACAGAGAAGGAGTGTGACTATTAAAGGTTTCTTTTTGTGGTGATGAAAATGTTCTAGAATTTGTTATGGTGATGGTTGCACAACTCTGAATATACTAAAAACCATTGAACTGTGTACTTTCAATGGTTGAACCTTTTTTTTTTTTTTAAAGATGACCAGTAAGGGGATCTTAACCCGTGGCCTTGGTGTTATCAGCACCACACTGTCCCGAGTGAGCCACGGGCCGGCCCCAATGGTTGAATCTTATGGTATGTGAATTATGTCTCAGTAAAGCTGTTGCAAAAAAAGATCAAATGGTCACATGTGGTTTGTGGTTACCATATTGGACACTTCAGGTCTAAAAAGACCTTAAGCAAGTAGAATTTGTTCTTGGGCTCAAGTATCTTATATAGTTAGGATGAAGTAGTTTGCAGTAAAGGATAACACGAACAATTTGTCTTTCCATATAAATTAAATGCCATGTTTTGTCAATTCTTAAATGCATATTTTTCACATTTAACATGTCTGAAATTTGTACCTTGTAGTTTTTTTGTCTTGTTCAATTAGTGGGACATAATGCCACATATATAATGGAGGGCATCTTAGGTTTGATGAAATATGGTAATAATTTTTTATAGATTGCTATAAGAAGCAGTCATATGAGAGTTGAGTAATATCAATGGTGTATTCTATTTTATGGAGAGATATCCAAATTCTGTGAAATACTGAAGTTAGCCCCCAACTTTACACTTGATTCAAAAAAAGCCATGAATAGGATCACTAATGAAATGTTCATTCTTCCCTACTTGTATACCCTCCAGATGTCTTTCCTCTTTCCTTTGATTTCTTTCTTGATTCTAAATGTTGAAAGATGGGGAATTTCAATGTAATGCCAGTACCACCCAGTTGAGCAGTTGGAACTGAGGTGTCTGTATGAGAGGGCAAAAAGAGAGGGTAGGAGGTAAGATAAGGAACTTAAGGTTTACTAATAGATTGTGGCCCTAGTGTGAAGGTCTGATTATTGATTTTCATGTTTCTATAGGGGAAAAGATTTAAGCAACAGTCTTAAGAATGAAGTTATCCTGTTGAATATCATGGATGGTAGGTCCTATCAATAATTTTTAAATATATTAATTTTCTTAGGACGTGGTATTTATTCCAACATGCTGGGATTCCTTGGTGGTGTCTCCTGGGCAATGCTAGTTGCAAGAACTTGCCAGTTATATCCAAATGCAGCTGCTTCTACTTTAGTTCATAAGTTCTTCTTAGTTTTCTCCAAGTGGTAAGTATTCATATGCATACTTTGATTATTTACTAACTTCTGTCTACATGTAAATTTATTTGGAAATTTAAGAGCTACACATAGACATTTTCTGTATTTTTTCCATTCCTTTTTATGTTAAAAGTTTAAAAACACATCAAATTTGAGACAGTGGTGGGACATCCAGATGGTGCTTTCTTCCAGGGATCTGTAAATGTGGGCCTTTAGCTTGGATAAGTGGTTACAATAGATTTGGCTGTGTGAATTACTAGCTATGTAGAGGTTGTTTAAGCTCTCCTTATCTGTAAAATGAAGATGATAATCACAATAACTGCATTGATTACAGTAAATATTAG
The DNA here is from genome assembly GCF_027409185.1 of Cynocephalus volans. Taxonomy (NCBI): domain Eukaryota; kingdom Metazoa; phylum Chordata; class Mammalia; order Dermoptera; family Cynocephalidae; genus Cynocephalus; species Cynocephalus volans. The sequence continues at coordinate 57,361,879 of NC_084473.1, forward strand.
CTGCTACGATTATTAAATTATCAGAATTAAATCTGTGAAAGCAAGTGAGAAGGAAAGGAGAGATTTAGATGTAAATTAGTTACAGCTAACGGGCAAAGTAATATTTGCCCTTTCAGAGAACCGAAATATAAGCAGCCTTTTCTTTGTATATACTTCCTTCACCCATTTTTTTTTTTTTTTAATCCTAAATACTCAGAACATTTACTGTATGAAGATTGGAACAAATCTAATGATTCTAACATTTCACAGAGTACCTGAAGTAAGATCCTATGTGAGTTAATTTGCCTTATTCATGTTAGGGAATGGCCAAATCCAGTGCTACTGAAGCAACCAGAAGAAAGCAATTTGAATTTGCCTGTCTGGGATCCTCGGGTATGTGATTTATTATCGCATTTCATTAAACCTTTTAGAAAAAGGATGTTTCTCTGAATTACGTTCTAAGATAATTATTCTTATTCCTGCTCATCTTCCTTCTGTGCAACTATAGTCCTTTCCCTCCCTGTGCTGTGTTTTTTGGTGCAGATGATTTGGATCTCTCATGCCCTATCCAAATGTTATGTCATTAAAAATTGCCCATCTAAGACTAGATGAGTAGGTGTGTCAACCACAGTGTCATAATGAGAAACTGTCTTGCAAGTAATGAGCTACTAATAATAGTTAAAATACTAAAGTTTATAAAAAATTTACTTTGCAGTGCAATTTAAAGCAGATTCATGGTTCTAAGGTAGCATAATTCTCATATACAGTGGTGCCCTCTTATCCACAGTTTAGCTTTATGTGCTTAACCTCAGTCCGAAAATATTAAATGGAAAATTCCAGAAATAAACAATCCATAAGTTTTAAATTGCATGCAGTTCTGAGTAGCGTGATGAAATCTCATACCATCCCGCTCTATCCTGCCTGGGATGTGAATCATTCCTTTGTCCAGTGTATCCGCGCTGTATACGCTACCCTCCCATTAGTCACTTAGTAGCTATCTTGGTTATCAGATCAAAGGAACATAGTATATGTAGGGTTCAATACTATTGGAGATTTCAGGTATCCACTGTAGGTCTTGGAATATATTCCCTGGAGATAAGGGGATACTACTGTACCTTGCATTTTAATTTGATTTTAGAATGAGTGCTCGTTCCTCTGGGTGACCAAGGGGAAGTTATCCACTGAACGGGTGCAGAAAAAGAATTGAGAACTATTGGACCAGATAATACTTTTCTAAGTATAATATTGTATTTCCTTGATCCTAAAAGACCATTGTTTATAAGATGTACTGTCAATTTAACAGCTTTTCTGAGGAAAAATAAACTTTTGCAGTTTCCTTTGACTTTGACTATCATACACATCTGACTTCAGAAATATATGTAGTTGGGGAGGGAAAGTGTACTTCTTAGAATTGAGGAAATGTAGTATTAAATTTATATTTCATATTCTTCAGACTTTTGGGGAAATGAAGTGAGGACAACTGAAATAGGAGAATAGATCAATTATTCTGCTTCTAATTTCACAGGTAAATCCATCAGATAGGTATCATCTCATGCCCATAATCACCCCTGCCTACCCACAACAGAATTCTACGTATAATGTGTCCACCTCAACTCGAACAGTAATGGTAGAAGAATTTAAACAAGGTAAACACATTGGCCCTATTGCCCTTTGCATATTACCACAAGTTTTTGGTTGACAGCAATTTTATTATCTGTTACAACTATGGATTGGCAGTTAGTTATATAAGACAAATTTCTAAAATTCTTTTAAATATGTGTATTTTTTCAGTAGTTAGTTTTCCAAAGTATATGGCGATATTACGGCCAAAAATGGAGCCAGCCCAGTCTGGCTCAATGTAATTTTTGTGTTCTGAGAAACAGTGTATTTATTTACATTTCGTTACTCAAGAATTTGGTGGGGTTAGAGATTTTGAGGGATAGAGTGATATAAGAGCTGGTCAATTGTCAAATCAGTCTTTTTTTCTTTTTTTTTAATCTAGGTCTCGCAGTCACAGATGAAATTCTTCAAGGAAAATCAGATTGGTCCAAACTACTTGAGCCACCAAATTTCTTTCAGAAGTATAGGTATTTGAAATTTTGTGTTTTGTGTGTTTGTGTGAGAGTGTTTTTTTGTTTTTTTTTTGTTGTTGTTGTTTTGTTTTTAAGAACATTAAAATTGCAGAGTTAATATATGATAGGTGACAGCCATTACATATATTTCTTAAACAAGGTAGAGAATAGGTTAGTATTCTACAAGTATGTAATCCAGAATTAGATTTTTTTTAAGTGAATTGTTTTTTAATTGCAGGGTCTAGAATTAATTTTGTGAAAATCAGAGCATATTTTAATTTTCATAAACCTATATTAGCACTTTTGTTACTTGGGAGGGAGAAAGAATAAGTAATGATGGAAAAGCACACCCTAACAAAGTTTCTGGCTTTTTTCCTGATTGTTGGTGAAAATTCTTCGTAGACATTATATAGTATTGACTGCCAGTGCATCAACAGAAGAAAACCATCTAGAGTGGTAAGACTTATATTTCAAGTTCTCTACCTATTGTGTGATGGTGATAACATATTTATATGGTGCTTTACCATTTATAAAATACTTTCTTGATTTTCAAAATTATTATATCTTACTGTTGACTGACGTACTATGGAGCATATCATTAAGAAATGCCATAAATTAATGTTTCAGAATGTGGAGTGACATGAGATATGGATATATTTACAGATCTTGCTTTTTGTTGCCAATCAGAGTCAGATTTAAGCAAAAATTTTAGGTAGTTTGGATGATTCTGATACTCAGCCTCTTACGGAATTTTCCATCCTTGGCATCATGTTTTCCGTCATCAAAACTTGAAGGAAAAGACATTTTATATTTCCTTTTAGTTTAAGAGATGGTGGCATGGAAGATTTCAGAATTTTAACCTGTCCACAGATATTTTCGGTCAAGGAGCAGTGTATTCTTTCTAGTGCATCTAAATTTATCACCTCTGCCTTCAGTACAAGTATATTCACATTCCTGGCTCCATCAAGTTGAAGCTGTTAGGCCACTGTAGATGTTGGTACTTTCCTCCAATATGACTTCTAGAAAAGCAGAATATAACAATAATGTCTTATTTTTGCTTGAAGGGTTTAATGCTTATTTCATTGGCAATTAAAAGGACCCTGAAAATAGTCCTTTCACGAAAACTTTAATTTGTTTAAATCAGGAGTCAGGAAACTACCGTCTGGGCCAAATTCAGTCTGCCACCTATTTTTTTATAAAGTCTTATTGGAACCCAGCCATGCTTGTTCATTTATATAAAGGTACTTCTAAAAGTCTGTGGAAAAAATTGAGTGGAAAGATAATATGTGTACCAGCCAGCCACCAAAAAAGAAAAAGATAATATGACTTTTTCCATGAGCTTTTTGAAGACCCCTTGTGTGTTGCCTGTGGCTGCTTCCATGCTTCACAGCAAAGTTGAATAGCTGCAACAAAGACTGTATGGCCCAAAAGCCTAAAATATTTATTATCTGTCCCTTTACGAAAAAAGTTTGCCAACCTCTCAGATAAGACTGGGATAACTCAGATTTTTGTGTATCTACTGTTGAAGCACACACAATTATAATGTGTATGCTTTTGCAAGTGTTTGTAAAAATGTTCTTATAGTTATTCTAATTCATAAAGTTATTAATAATATAGCTGATATTGGTCATTTTTTTAAGGAGGGAAAATGAAGTCACAGAAATCTGATGAAACTTTGTACATTTTGTTAGTATCTGATCCAAATTTAGTGAATTTTTTTAAATGCAAAGGCTAGTATTTTGTGAATATCAAAGCATGTTTATTTCATAAATTGTGTGCCATTATTACTTTTTTTGTTCACAATTTAAATATATTTTAGCCTTAGGGTTTAGGCATAAGATTTGAAAATGGAGGAAGAGTAGTGACCAGATTAACCAACAGTTTTTGTTCATGCTGAAGTGGGGTACATTAGATACAGCAATGCATTAAATAGATCAGTTCTTCTAAATAAAGGAGAATACAAAGAAACTCATTAAGTAACTTGTCATTTACCTGAATGGTATTTTAAACAGAGTCTCTTTAACATATTGGACTGAATTTTTTAAATGCATGTATAGAGCTTCATAGGTAATATGCTGTTTGATTTATCTGAGTGTAGCTTCCTAATTTAATATGTTCGTAAGAAAAATCTTGTTCACTGTTCATTTTAGGGTTGGATTAGTAGAATCTAAAATTCGTGTACTTGTTGGAAACTTGGAGCGGAATGAATTTATTACTCTTGCCCATGTGAATCCCCAGTCATTTCCAGGAAATAAGGAACATCATAAAGAGTATGTTAATTGTTTTTTTTTTTTTTTTTTAGTGTTATATTCCTTTTTGTGTGTGTGTGGCTGGCTGGTAATGGATCTGAATCCTTCACCTTCATGTTATGACAGTACACTCTAAACAAGTGAGCTAACCAGCAAGCCCTTATATTTCTTAAATTATGTTGTTTGGCATATGCATTGTTTCAGATCGGTTGTGAGATTATTGTTTAACAAGCATTGGGGATCAATACATTATATGCTTGAGTATGAGTTAAAAGTAAGTACATACTACTTTGGTAGCTCATAGACCCCAGCAAAAACTCCATCACAATATTTGGAGCATCTTTAAGTATATATTCAGTCAGTTATTTTCAAAATCACTTAATCTTCTTTAGGACAGCACAGCATCTGGATGTCAGTTTAAGAATTTGGCAAAGCACTGAAATCTGTATTTATGAGATAGAACAGACATAAGAGACCAAGTTTTAATTACCAAACAGCATCTGTAAAATTGTAAAAAATTAATGGAAATTCTTAAATTTTACTTTATAGCAACAATTACGTATCAATGTGGTTCCTCGGAATAATTTTTCGGAGAGTAGAAAATGCAGAAAGTGTTAACATAGACTTGACATATGATATACAGTCATTTACTGATACAGGTAAGATTTTGTCATCATAGAGCTGTGGTTCTCAACCTTGGCTGTAACTCAGTATCATCTGCCTAGGAGCTGGCTGGTTATATTTCTTAAAGTTCCGCAATTGGTTAAATGTATATAGTACACCCATATTGTGGAAATCTGTGCTATTAAAAAAAAAAAAGGGAAGGTATGAAGAAACAATTTCCAAGATACATTAAGTAGAGGGAAAGTTGCAGAACAATGTGTATAATGTGCTACCATTTATATAAATTTAAAAAGTATGCATGTTTGCTTACAAATGCATCTCTGGAAGGAAACTTAGTTTAAAAGAAAAAAAAAAACTGGCAAAGGTTTTTGCTTCTAGGTCAGGGAACCAGTGTGTCTTAGGGACAGGGGTGAGGAGATTTCACTAAATAATCTTAAACCCTTTGAGTTTTGTACTATGTAAATGTATTATCTGTTTTAAAACAAAAAGAAAGAAAACTCAAACTCTACAGGTGATTCTTTGTGTGCACAGCCAGGGTTTGTAATCACAGTCATAAAGATGACTTGATTTTTATGTTTTTTATATGAAATAAGTATCAGTAGGTACAGATTTACTGAATATGTTTCAGGATCAGTGAAAAGAGTCTTTCACATCTATCCCTTAATAACACCTCTCTGGAATATCTTAATATATCTGTTACAAATTTGGGCTTGTCTTAATCTGGAATAGTGTACATCATACTATTAATATTCTTAGTTTGGCTCATTGGAGTTTTCTAAATTCTTTTGAACTAGTCTTCACACTTATGAAAATGCAGATTCCTGTGCCTCACATTAGAACCATTAAATTACACTCTGAGGATAGAGCCAGAGAATCTGCAACTTGAACAAGTACTCCTCATAATTCTTTTATAAGCAGTCTGGAATGAAAACATAGATATAAATTTTTTTCATTCTAATTTGGGCTCCTATTTTTCAAAAAAGAGAGGATTGGAAAGCTCTGTTGATTATAGATTTATAAAATATTCCTTTTCCAGATAAGGAAACTCGAGGCCCCAAAAGATTAAATAATTTACCACATTTCACAGTAGTTGCTGTGCAAAACAAGCCTCCTCCCATTGTCTTCCGTGGGTTTATAATCTAATTGGGTATTCACAATTAAAGTAAATTAACTAATTTTCTTATAAAGTGTAAAAAGCACTAGATTGTGAATCTAGGGCTGTGTGTATTCTAATCCTGGCAAAGTGTTCAGGACTGTTGAGTCTCATTTCCCCACCTGTACAATAAGTATGTACTGTAGATGATTTCTGAAGTCTGGCATTCTGTGATTGGTGTGGGCTACAATAGTAAAAGAAGCCTTAAGGAGGGAGAGCTTGAATTGCATCTTGGATATTTGATATAAGAATAGCTTAGGTTTGGGCAAGTAATTATGAGGAAAGATTGCCTTTTGGGAAAATAGTGGAAAACAAGATTTGGAAAAAGCCTTTTTACCATACGTTTATTTTGTTAATGACGTTTGATTATGAGATAATCTTAGAAGATTGACATGAAAAGAATAGTTGATTCTTGAATAGGATTGTGACGTGATGGAAATATTTTAGAAATACTCATTTTTGTTTTATAAGAGGTGCATGTGTTGGGGTGCTGTGAAATATTGATGTTATATGCATTGCAGAAAAAGAAAACAGAGCCCTTGGTTCAGAGAGAAGTTTCCTATTTAACATATTAACATTGTTACAGTGTACAGACAGGCAAACAATATAAACATGCTAAAGGAGGGAATGAAAATTGAAGCAACTCATGTAAAGAAAAAACAACTTCATCATTACCTTCCAGCAGAGATTCTTCAAAAAAAGAAAAAGGTGAGTTTCTAATCTTAACTCTCCACTCAGACAAATGATCCTGGGACCAAATTTACATTCTTACAGCTCCCAAACCTATTGGTTTGGGAGAAAAAGAGGGAAAGTATAGACAATTCAATCTAGGACTAAAATCTCACCTTCATTAATCACGAGAGATAATTTGCTTATATGTACTTCAGAATTGAAATCAATCTTTATGTTCTCATTTGCTTTTTTAAATCCTAAAAGCTTTCCTCTCTTTCAGCAAAGTCTCTATGATATCAATCGAAGTTCAGGTGGACTTCAGTCCAAAAGATCATCTCTGGATAGCAATTGTCTGGATAGTTCCAGAGACACTGATAATGGGACACCTTTTAATTCTCCAGTGTCTACAAACAAACCTTCCAAGTCTGATAGTCCTCCTGCAGGAGAAACGGAAAGGTCTGTATTTCAAAATTGTCCTTTCAGTCTTCCATTCAGTTTATTTGAGGATAATGTGAACTTTTCTATATTTGCTAAATGCCCTTTTAGTTGTTAAAAGATTATATTTTACCAGCTGCTGGTCAGTTTCTTGTTTAGAAATACTTGACAATTTCTGGTAATCCTGTGGGAGTTAATATGAGGATTCTTCAAAAAGTTCATGGAAAAATAGAATTAAAAGATACTACGAATCTTTCCATGAACTTTTTGAAGACCCCCTCCTGCAGGCTTATGAGCATGCAAGTCTAGATAAATACACAGAAATACACAGGTTTTCTGCTTAAATTTTTCCTCTTAATTCTCACTGGGTTCTTTGCCTTATTTCTCTCCTTTTACTTCAGTGAAATGTTAAAGTAGGAGTACTTGAAAGAAGTAATCCTAAATGCTAGAATAAAAGTGTTTGAATAAGTAATATTTAAATCACTTAATGATGATAATTTTAACACTTATTAGGAATAGTGCTGAGCCTGCTGCTGTAATTGTAGAGAAGCCACTGAGTGTCCCACCAGCTCAAGGACTATCTATTCCAGTCATTGGTGCAAGTAGGTATATAAACTTATTAGTAATGATTCTATTACATAAATATTTAATTATTAAAATCTTTTTTTTTCCTTTTTCAGAAGTTGACTCTACAGTAAAATCTGTATCGCCCCCAGCTGTGTGCACCATTCCTACTGTAGTAGGACGAAATGTCATTCCTAGAATCACAACACCCCACAACCCTGCCCAGGGACAGCATCTAAATGGAATGTCAAATATTACTAAGAACGTTACAACCAAGAGATCCCATTCCCCATCCATAGATGGGACTTCTAAGAGGTTGAAAGACATAGAAAAGGTAAAGTTACAACTTTGATGGTAATTCAGTAGTTTATTTTTTAATAAGTTAACTTAAAATGGAGCTGGCCAGTTAGCTCAGTTGGTTAGAGCACGATGTTGATAACACCAAGGTTCAGATCATCATGCTGGCCAACCACTCAAAGAAATAAAAAATAAAGTTAACCTAATACCAAAGAAACTCATAGTTCTCCATAGCTTTGTTAGTGTTCCGTTAGGAGTTGACTGTTTGAAAAGAGTATTTACCCACACTCTAAAGGAACAATATTAGTTGTTCATCCTAAATTGAAATTACTAATGTGTCTGAAAATTTGAAATATTGTTATAAGTTTCTCTTTGACTTATAGAAGTCATTATTGGTAACTAAATTTTCTTAGTAGTATTTCTTATGTTATAATGTTGATCTCCCCTGCTTCCAGTAGGTGGTGCTGAAACTGTGTTTTATTTGTTAGAATCTAAATTGATTTAACCGAAAACATCTCTCAAACTATAGAAATTAAAGGTGGCAGTTGAATTTAATCTAATTTAAATTATCTTCTCTCACCAACCCACATTTGTGGTAGTTTTTGATAATAGTCTAGTCCCTAATTAATCTCTCGATTTATGTAGATTTGTATGGTTTTTATAGGGACATAATAGCAACTTATTTTAATGTTTATATTTTAGTTCATTCGACTTGAATCAACATTTAAGGACTCCCGTGCTGCTGAAGAGAGAAAAAGAAAACCAGTGGTAAATATAATTAATAGTGTGCTTCAGAATATTTACTTTTAAAGAGCCATGTATCAGGAAAAGTACAGGTTGAGTATTCCTTATGTGAAATGCTTGGGACCAGAAGCGTTTCTGACTTTGGAATATTTGTGTACACCTACTCGTTCAATATGTCTAATCCAGAAATCTGAAATCCAAAATGCTCCAATGAGCATTTCCTTTGAGCATGACCTTTGAGTTTCATGTTGGTGCTCAAAACATTTCGGATTTTCAGTTTACGGATGCTCAACCTGTACTATATTAGAAAGTAGGTCAGATTAGATCAGGTTTTGGTTATGCTTTATTTCAAGTAGGAATAAACCTCTGCATGTAGGAAAGAAAGTTTTCATTCGTATATAATTCTTCTGTTTTTAGGATGCCATTGGAGGAGAATCTATGCCTATTCCAACTATTGATACATCACGCAAAAAGGTAAAAGTCTTCTTCATAGGCAAATACGTAGGTAAAAACTCAGGTAGTCTACAGGTACAAAAAGCTTATTAAGAGCCTAGCACTGGAAAGAAAATAAAAGAGAGAGAGAAAAGAAAGCCTAGCACTGGAAAGGGAAGAGGTAAGATTTTGTCCTGTCCTCAGGGACCAGCAGTATAGTTGGGGTTGGAGATAGCAAACAAAGTATATTGTCCTGAATGTACATACCTCAGAAGTCTAGAAAAGAGGGAATAGTTTAAGATGACTTCATGGTATATTTAGATTATTTTCACCCTTTGTTTTTTATTTATCTTCTAAGAAGCAGTTGGGAGCTCAGCACAGAAATTTTTTTTTTTGCTGGCCGGTACAGGGATCAAACCCTGGACCTTAGTGTTACCAGCACCATACTCTAACCAACTGAGCTAACTGGCTAGCTCCAGAAATTTCTTACCAACACCTGATAGCATATCATTTGTTGTGTACCACTGCTTACTGTGAAAATTTAAATTTGATCATTAGGAACCACACATATTAATATTTTGGAGGAACCAAATGTAGTACATAGTAAGTGCAGGTAACTCTTGAACAGTGTGGGGGTTGGGGTGCCCACCCCTGTGCAGTTGAATATCCGTGCGTAATGCCACTTACATATGTCACATGCTTTCCACAGGGGGGTTGCTGCCATGCACTGCACAGCCTAGCCCCACAGGTAACTACTTAACTACTAATAGCTTACTCTTAGGTAGGCTGCTTAACTGTTTAGGTATGTCATGTATTCATGTGTTGTTCAAGAGCTTACTGCGTCTTTAAAACATTAGCTAGAGCCCCTAAATCTCAATTTAAAAATTTATTCTTTAAGAATTACTATTGAAACTAATAATATATAGTTTAAGCATGGTAAGCTAATAAGCAAGTGTTCAAAAATCAGCCTAGTGTAGATCAGAGGAAGTCCTTCTCTGAGAGTTTACAGTGAACAAAATGGCTTATTTTCACCCCTCCCATTAAAGAATAAGGTGCTTCTCATCATGATCAGCTGTCACCCGGTCAGGTTCCCCAGGGTGTATTGGCCATTCTAAAGCAAAATAGTATCCGCACATGCTATTAGTTGTAGAATTTATAAAATTTCTCTTTTGACATAAGACTGAGTTATAAAAAAATAGGTGTATATGTGTGATAATGGAAAAAATTTGAGGTAGATATTAAAATATAAAAGAGTGAAATGACATATCTGGGCTTTTAAATATTTCAAGTATGAAGGATAAGTGGATAAACCAAGCAAATGTGGCAAGATTTTAGTAATGTCTGAGGCTTGGATATGGCATCTAAATCTTCATTGCCCTATTCTCTACTTGTGTGTATATTTGATATTATTTGTAATGGTTTTGAACGGATGTAGATATGAGATAGATAATTGTTTAGTGAAGGTAAAATAAGGGGAAAATTAACTTCTACAGTATTCTCTTGACAAGAAACTAAGACAGTTTTTATGACACAAAAGTTTGTATTTAGGGATCTTTCTTTGTTTCTTGGTTTCTTAGATTTTGCCCTTATTCTATAATAATCTTTAATGTCCTCAGAATTCCTCACACAGATATAGCTGAATATCACCATCATCAAAGTTACCTAGCCTGACTACAAAGTTCAGTTTTCCTGAAAACTTGAGTATCTCACAATTCGTTTACAGTGTTCTTCTCCATGAGTGGATTACAGAAATTAAGGGAGGGACATAACTCTCAGACATCAAATTTTCCTCCATAACACACACTCATTTTTCACCTCACACCCCAAGAGTTTCCTGTTTAGTAACCATGCACTTCCTATTTCTCTTTACCATTGCCTGACTTTAAGGAGGACTGTGTTCTTCACACATTTCTCAGTCAAGAGTGTCAATTGATTTAACAAAATCTTCTTTTCCTATACATACCACCAAAAGCAAGAAATGAACACTGGAAGATATATTTAACGAAGATATACGTTTAGGAGGTTAAGGGATTTGGAGAAAAACTCAGAGTTATGTGACTGATATACTAGGTGGGCCTTTATAATATGTATGTATATGCTTTTCCTTTTTTGTTTCTATTTCTTTGTAATAGAGACTACCCAGTAAAGAACTACCAGACTCATCATCTCCAGTTCCAGCAAATAACATCCGTGTCATCAAAAATTCCATTCGACTGACCCTTAATCGGTAAAAGCAGTGCCTCCTCACTTAAGTGAACATACAATCATGTAGTGGCATAGACGCAACCACTCTTATTAAAATAGAAGTGGCTGTCATACATAAAATAAGGTGAAAGTTACAGTCATCAGCCTAGCGACCTTGAAGTGGTTTTTCAACTCTCACACTTTGACCTGCAGATGCTGTAGCATTCTGTCACTGATTGCTACATATACTTCTCTGAGGATCACCTGCTGTCAAATTGTCATCTACAATATTATGGTTTTGCATTTGGAGGTTTTACTGCCTTAACTTTTGATGCTTGTTTCTCTGTTATGGGAACCAGTTCTTGGCCACCTGGACACTGATAAAGCAAGTCCTGAACTCCTTTTTTTTTTTTTTTTTTAAAGTCTCATGTTGTAATCATTGTATAGAGCTGAAAAAGTTGAAAAAAAAATTGTCTTGTAATTTTCCAAGTGTTAACACATTTACTTCAGCATTGAAGCCACTTTGTGAAACCTGAGATAAATGAATGTGAGGTATCTTTTCTGCTTTCCTCATTTGTGTAGATGTACTGTCCTGTTGATTTAAATTATTTTTTCCAGATTGGCACATGGAATATTTAAACTTTTATTTTTTTTGTGCCTTTCTGTCCAAATGTTGCATAATTACCAGGGAGGATTAGTCCAGTGATTACATAAGAGTTGGGCACCATAAATTCTCTATATTTTGCCTCCCATGGAGGCCTTAGAAATGCATCTTTATTAAAAATTAAAATATAACCAGGATACTGAAAGTCAGTATATGAATGGTAAAATTGTTACATATCCTATCTCATGTCATTCTTGTTAGTTGATTGGTATTTTTTACTGAGGAGCAACTCATTTCAGCATCAACAATAAGATACCTTTAAGTATGGCAAACTTGTATTTTTGAGATGTAAAATTAACTCAGCATGATAATTCCTGACCATTACTTACCCCACAACTTCAAACAGTTTCTTCACGGACTAGGCATGCAGAAATAAGCAGTGGATTTTATTGAAACCTAAAGGCATTTTTGAATGACATTGTTACCATTAATTGGCTCAGGACCTTTGTAATTTTTATTTAACTATATGAGTTGTCTTTTTTTACACTGCTTTTTTCAATGCATTTCTTAATATTTTTTTAAGTTTCATGAATGCATGCTCAGTTTATTAAAATCCATAACCATGTAATTCTTGTAATATGTTGATTCAGTGTTTTGTAAATGAAGTCGTATGTATTTTCAGAGTATTTTTGTATGTACTGTAAGATACCATCTTTTCAAAGAGAAACCTTTAAAACCTTTACTGTCTGTCTTTAGTCTAATTTTTTAAATATGGATTATGCTTGAATTATTATATTTAAAATGAAAATGTATGGATTGCACAGCCTGGAATGCCAGTAGATATTACCTTCTTCAGCTCTCACTTAGCATTAGTATTTCCAGTAGGAAAAACACAAAATGCTACACTTAATAATGCAGGGGAAATACCCACCATCTAGCCAGGAGAGAAATAGCAGTTCATTCTCTCTTGCAAACCCTTTACTGTTGAGTTGAAGTTCTTGAATTCCAGTTGTCAGCAGTATCTTTCCCTCTCCCACTCTTGTTCTCTGACCTCTACGTCTCTGAAATGCAGATTCTAGTGTTTAACGTGTACAAAGGAAAATGTGAAAGAAACTTCTCAGAAGTAGAAAAGAGCAAGAAAAAGCGATTGTTCCATTATTCACTTTTTACATAGCTGCAAAAGACAAGAGTAAAACCCCATAACCAAATTGTAGCTTCTTTGGCGAAGCCATTCTCTTAGCTGACCCTTTTCCTTTATTCAAATATTTTGGGATTTGTTCTACAAATATTCTATTTTAGCAAAAGTGAGTGATTATGAAAGGACTGAATAATTGTCACCTGACTTCAAACCGAAAAATTCTTTAGTAAGGGATTTGATTAAATTTTATATGCTTGATGTGTGTGCATTTCTGTATTTAATATCCCCTGCTTTTAAATCAGCCTTCAAAGTCTCTCTAAGAATTCCTATACATCCATGTTTACCCTATTATGTTAACAGATTCTTTGGAGTGACTAGTGAGTTTTACTTTAGCAAGAAAGCAACAAGCCTAATATTTGTACTGTAGTATAGTTATTTCTTTTGTATTGAGTCCATTCAACATGGTTGATGGCTGAATATTAGAATCCTCAAAGATAGCATTCTTCAATTGGTAATTAAGGAGTTGATTAGATGCTTTTGAGGTGAGGGGTTTGGTCAGAAATGAAGTGTTTTCTACCCTGACCAGTAGGTAAAACTTTCAGTAAGTACATTTTGTTACCATAGTAGGAGGCCTCCATTGTACTGGTTCCAAGTAAGTAAAAGGAGAAGGTATAGCCCAGGATTGTATGTTATGTTCAGACACACTAAGTACGTGTGTTTGTTTTCAAGTGTGAAACTACACCTAGAAACTTATAAAGTCAAATAGCCTATTCCTCAATATATAGACACATGTTCATTTTTACAAGGTTATTAAATTTTAATCTGCTCATTTTTTAGTGACTAGCTATGGAAAATAACTATTTTCCTTTGATATATACTATCTGTTAGTTTAAACCTTAGGGACTTAACCCAATTTGAGATAGAAGGTACATGGCTCAAAACTTTGCAAAAATTGGAGCAGGAGAATGAATTTTAAAAGTCTACGTTGGTCCTTAAAATAAGAGTAACTTTGTCTTAAGGCAGCAATTTAGTAGCATTATTAAAAGGCTTACTTAAGTAGCAATTAAGTGAAGATGGGCAATGTCAAAATGGGCTAAACGTATTTTACGCTGTGTCCCACAGCTTTGAAATAGAAATTCCTAACTTGGGGATCGTGAACCCTTAGGGAATCCTTTGTAATTGTATATAAGAAGTTTTTGCTTATATGCATTTTTCTGGGTGGAAGTTCATAGCTTCCGTGAGCTTCTCAGTGCGGTTTATGAAAAAAGATGGATGGGGGTTAGGAACCACCAGGATTGAATAATGCTGGAATATTTAGAATTTCCTCCATTTGATTTTGCTGGCTCTTAACTAGTAAAATGGCCTGATGGAGGACTCTGGAACACTGAATTTCTAAGTTTCTTTACATAGTTAAGAGGAAGCATCGTTGGCATGTAAAAAATGCTTACTATCAGATTTACAAATATCCTCATGTTAATTTAGATTCATTAACAGGGTCAAACTTCAGTTCAACAAATTTCAACGTAAGATTGATCAGAGTACAATAGCTTAGAATGATAATTAGAGATAGTAGAAAATAGAATAAATCATTAAAGATTGTAACCCATTGAGTTCAGGCCAGAAGAGACTGTATAAACCAATAAATAGGAGAGCTCTAGTTAAATATTTTTTCTATAAATAAAATTGTGTGTGTGTTTAAATAAACTACCCATTAAATTGTCCAAAGCTTAGAATTTAAGTTGGTCATGATGATAGTTACAAATAGTGCAGATGATGGAAGAAAACCATTCTCGATAATGGTAACTATTTCCCTAGGATTTTTAAAAAGAATTGTACAAGGTCACATCCTTCCCAAATTCCTTATTTTTTCTGAAATAATTTTATATTTGAAATTAGTTGAACATAAGATTATCATAATCAAGCTTGCTATAATTTTTAAGCTATTGCTGCATTTTAGCAAAGACCCACATAATTTCCTTATAAAGTACTTAGGATATCTTTGAGGTAAATGGTGCTACATCACTCCACAGTATTATGTAAAAATGAATGCAGCTGCTGTTCCTTTTAGATAGCTGTTTGTGTAGTTCATATTTTTCCTGCCTTTTATTTGGATTGTCTTATTTCTTAGTTGTACATATGAGCCTCATTATTTGTCTGGAATAAGTAATCAAATAAACTTGCTTTGATAAATAGGTGATGATTGAGTGATATTATTTGGGAGTAATGCAAAAATACCAAGTCTTTACTTAGCTATTTTTCAAACTGACAACGAGTTTGGTCATTTACCACTCAGACTCTTAATGGTAGATAATGGTATCCACTACCCACTTAAAATGAAAGCAAAACTCAGACTCAGTTCGCCTCATAGAATCATTTAGTAATCATTTATTAGAAGTAGTAGCACAACAGTTTATATAATCTGCTCTGTAAGCTTAAAGTCCCAACTTTCTTCTCTTTTTGGGTGGTCTAACCACACTTTCATGAAAGGGTCACTTGAGGTATCTGTGTCAATTATTGGGGGCAAAGTTCTGTCACCCTTGTGGTCAGCATGAGGCAAACAGTCCTCTGTACTAATGGCTGGACACGGGTATGTTTAGCACTTAAGCCTTGGGTACCATTCATACAAGAATGGGTTACAGGGCTTGTTACGTTTTCATACCTCCTCTTGTAAAACTGGACTGACTTGCTTGTAGCCAATCCACACACTAGTTCTGAATTCACAGATGAGTATTTGTGTCTACGTAATTAAGATTATTAGCAAGCCACTCATGGCACCAATGGAAACACATTTGACATTTATTAAGTTAATTAGCAAAGTCTCCTGTATTGAGTTAGCTGTTGATAACAAGGGCTTCTGGTAGTCACTTGTGAAGTGTGGGCCTCCTGATTGGGTTGCCAGCTGGCCATCCCTGGAGTATAAATTTCCAATTGGGACAATTCACGGCTCCTAGAATATAACTTATAACACAGTTATCACACTGTACTCAAATGTTTTGAAGTGAATTAACAACCTAACAGGTTCTTTGTGGATCCACGTGCTCTATTAAGGGCAAAATATGATTTATTGCTTTTAAAACCCCTATTCTAAAAGCCATCTTTCAAACCATATGATTCAGCCAAACTGTTTTACTTCTTGCAACCCCTTTCTTACCAATCTTTGATTACTGACATTTTGGGCTTACTGCTGCATAGAGCCTTCCATGATACCCTGGCCAGAGTGAATTACTCTGCCTTTCCCAATATGTTACTTGTATCATATAACATTTAAATTATTCTAACTTGTGTAATGTTCAGTTTGCCTGTTTCCCTGATAAGATTATAGGTTTGAGAGTAGTGACCTTTATCCAAAAATCTTTACGTAGTGAATTCCCAGGAAATGTTGAAGAGGAAAACAAATGAGTCTCTGGTTTGGGGTTTGTTGTTGTTGTTGTTGTTGTTTCTTTTAATTTGAATAGGATTCTCTTGAAGAAAGGCCAGATGAAGGAACCAAGATACAAGAAGGTAAACAAAACAGTAAAGGCCATTAAGACACTTGTCTTCCAAACTTTAATTGTAACCCTTAGTAAGAAATAATTTTATATTGCCAGCCAGCACATGTGTACATATATATTAATATGTGTGTATATATAATTTATACATGTATACATACATATATAATTTAAACAAGCTCACAAAACAATGTTTCTCTTTGTGTGATACAGACTGATACTTTTATTCCATTTTTTTCAAGTGCTAGTTGTAATTTTACTGAGGTGATGTCACAACCTGTCTTGAATCATGACCTACAATTTGAAATACACTGCATTAGAGGTTCTTTCCCCAAAAGTTCATCTCAAACTTGAGTTGTCTTTCTCTATTCTGTCTGTTCTATAACACAAATTATTATAGTAAATAGTTCAGGAAAGGAAAGTAGTATAAAGGAAGTGAGGGAAGTAAATGAAGTATAGATTTTCCTTTCTCCCAAGGAAAAATTCTTATCCCCAAAATTTAACATCTTTGCATCGATTGACAATAAGAAGAAAATGTAAAAGCCAAAAATTAGCAAAAAGCACAAATGGGGACATTTGAATAGTATTCATTTCAACCTTGGTCAGTTGACCATGGCTGGCCAAGAGACAGCAATAATCCTCGGAGGGTGGACTGGGGTAAACTGAAGAATGACAGGGATATCATATTAGCCAATATTTATTTGCTCAAGTGAGATGCATAAATCACTCATTTAGAAAAGTCTATTCTACACAGCTCTTATATAATATTCCAACTAGGTCCAGAAACTCAAGAATACTGTATTATAGGGGTCCAGTAGTAAAAGTATTACTACCTCCTGGGAAGTTCTAGACCATAATCATGAACTGTTTAACATTTACTAAGCACTTAACAATGTACTCTTTAAAATGTTATGGCTCTTAATCTTTATGAAGACTATGAGGTAGCACTATTATTTTTATTTTACAAGTGAGGAAATTGAGGCTTAGAAAGATTACATGATTGGCTCCAAACTGCATAACTATTAAAGTGGCAGACTCAAGCAGTATGATTCAAAGTCCTTAACCATATCTTCCGTCTATGAAAGAAGTTAGGTGGAGGTGTGCATCAAATCCCCACCAGCCTATACCGTTCCGTGAGGTCTGGCCAGCAGCAATGATGGTCGTTTGTGCCAGGCTGCAGGGGGCACTGTGGCCTCCTGCAGAGAGCCCAGTTCTAGCCCAGCTCTGCCACTTACACCTGTGTAACTTAAAAATAACACAACCCCTCTATGCTTTGTATACTCCCATCTGAAACGCTTGCCCTTTGAACCTCACAGGGTAGCTACAACATAGAAATATCAGCTCCAAAAGATCAGCAGGGCTGTCCAAATAGGATGGACAGACAGACAACAGTAAATCTCCCAGGATAACAGCTGTGTAGCATTCCTTGACCATCAGGCCAGGTTGGAGCAGAAAGACAAAGGGGTCCAGGAGGAATATCATCAAGAAATAGAAAAAGAAAGGAAAAGAAAATGAAGGCTTACAAGAATATAGTGAGAAAATATTAACACTACTGTCAAAGAACTTGAGAAAAACCAAGCAAATTTTTTAAATAACACGTATTAATTTAAAAGAAGTCCAAAAGCTAAATGAAAAGGTAATGTAACTACAGTATAGCACATGGCTCAGCTGTGAATATTTACATAGTCTTAATAATGTAAGTAGAGAATATTGAACTAGCCAAAAATTGTAACTCCACTGAGAAGACAGAGGAGTGAGGGAGGACAGGATGTAAGGGAGTGAAATCCCCATCTTCAGTTGTGTTAAGTAGAAAGTATCTAAAGCTGAAAAATCTGGAATAGTGTAAACATGTTATTTAGAAATATGTAAGTAAATAGTAGGAGAACAGTATTAACATGTTGAAAATGGTTGCCTCTAGGGAGCAGAAATCAAGAATGAGGAAGAGGAAGGTAGAAGATGACTTCTTTAAAAAAATAAGATTTGTAGAGTCTTTTGATTTTTAAACTGTTATATCCACTATCTAACCAGCATGAGGTAGGAGAGAACTGTAGACTTTGAAGCAGAGACCTGCGTAGATACCTCTTACATCTCTCACCACCTGTGGGACCTTGGGCAAGCTGCTTAACCTCTTTGGGTTCTGGGCTACTAATCTGTAAAGCAGGAGAGTCAATACCTATTTCATGGGAGAAGAAGTATGAGTGACGTGTTTAGGATGCTCCACCGCTGCACTGCCTGGGCTCAGATTCCAGATCTGGCACTTATTGATTGTGAGGAATTGTGGAAGTTACTTAATCTCTCTGGGCCTCAGTCTTCTCTTCTAAAAAAACAGTGATTATAATAAAAGAACCTGCCTCAAAGAGTTACTAAATGGGGTAAAACAGGCAATCCAAAAGTTCCTGGCACAGAGTCCAATAAATTACCTTGAGGCACTAAGGGTTACATGAAATAGCTTATGTCATGCACTGTGCGTGGTGCTTGACCCACAACGGGCATCCCCTCTCTTAAAATACGTCACAAGAATCAAGGAAGAAAGCCAGTGTCTGTCTACTCAGCTGACTGAAGTAATAGATCTCCACCTCCCATGCAGTGGTGTGGAGATATGTGGCCCTCACTCTGACACCAAGCCCTTCTCCAAACATACTTCTCAGAACAGTTGTTTTATTTCGAGAAATGTGTAGGATTCATTGAACACTTATAAAGTTTTACTGAATTGTTCTTCAGTCCACTTAAAGATGACAACAGGTTAGGCTGAGATGAGAGAAAGCTTATCCATCCCATCTCTGCAAAGCAGGGGCGCCACCAATGTGTGACAGACGCTGTACAGTGTCAGCAGGAATCCTGATTTCAGATCAGACTGCTCTATAAAACAGGCCTTGCGTGGAGAGATGGCCACAGGAATGACCTAAAGCCACACCCAGATGCACCTATACCTTATTACTCCCATCTCTCCCAGGAGTGAGACAATACTGTCTAATTCAGATCCCAAGTCACTTCCTGCCAGAGCTTCACAGCAGTTCAAAGAATTCTAAGTGCAGGTTCTTTCCAAAGAGACTGGTTTCTTGAAACTCTCAAGAAGTTAAACACCAGAAAAGAGGGGATTTCTGAAAGCCACCCACTAGGATGGCAACTGGTATTTGGTAGTTTCAAATATTAAGAAAAGAAAAAAAAATCAGCGTCGATTAGGCAGTATCTAATCTCCCTGAGCACAGGAAGTAAAGGCGATTGAGTCTGATTTGCAGGAGGCCCTGAATTTGCACAAAGCAGTCACTCCCCCAGCAAGGCCCACTCACTGCTTGTAGCGACGCCTGCTTTGCCTGCCTCCAGCTGAGCACACAAGAGGGAAAGCACCATTAAATTCCCTGCGAGCTCTGCAACCACTTAGCTGCACCAAGGTTACCAGGTGAAGGGGGTGGGGAAGGAGGAAAGGAGGGAAGAAAGGATGAGATCGGTTTGACAAGACTAAGTTGATGGGGCCCATGGGATGCAGTAGCCATCAGACTATTCATTCTACAGATGTTTTTCTCAGCCCCCAACATCCACCAGGCATTGAGCTAGGCACTCAGGGCACAAACAAGAAAAAACTTGTCCCTACACTGAAGGACCCCTCAGATTGGTGGGAAGTTGGCTGACAAACATCTAGGTCATGCTTTGCTGTTGGGAGCACAGCAGAGGGACTCCTTAATTCTGCCTTGGTCAGGGCTGGTGCTGGGAAAGAATAACCCCAGGGTTGAAGGTTGTAGGGCAATTAGGAGTTTTCCAGGCAAAAGTTGGGGGAGGTGAAAGGGTGGAAAGCAATACAGAGGAAACCTCACTTGCAAAGTGCAGAGGTTCTGGAAACTGGATGTTGTGGGAGGTCGTGCGAAAGGAGTATTGGATGCATTTGGGGGAAAGGTGTAAGAAGAGGCTGGAAATGCAGGCAGAGTCCCACTTCCCATGGATGGGGTGAGGGGGGAGAGTCAGGGAGACTGTTAGGAGGCTCCTGCTATGGTCCAGCGAAAAGATGGAGAGAAGGAAAATTTGGTCGTATATCGAAACACACTTCCAGAGCTTTCAGAGGTAGAAAAGATGGAATCTGCTGACAAACCGGATTGGGGGAGTGGAGGATAGTGTCCTTAACCAACTCTGAGAACACTAGGGGAGGGCTGGGGGCAAGGGTCCTGAATCCGGACTTGATGGTGTTGACTTGGAGCTGCCCCACGTTCACCCACGTGGAGACATACAGTAGACCGTGGGGAACGCTGTCCTGGTCTGGAGCCCAGCAGAGAGGCCTGGCTGGGTGTGCAGGCACAGCGTGGCAGAGTCATCTCTGTAGATATTTGTTAGGAGGCAAGCCGGGTCCCCAGCCTCGTGAGAGGGGCTCTCCTGGGGAGGGACACCTCCGGCCGCCGGTTCCCCACTCCCTGGCCGTGGGAGCCAGATGGCATTCCAGATGGGTCTGTTTGGGGGAAGGAACTGAGCATGCGCAGACCCGCCCTTGGGGCGCGCCCCTTTTAGATCCTCCCGCCAATCGCTGAGTGGCTCCCCGGGGCCTGCGGGTGGGCTGGTCTATGGAGCGAGCCACAGTCTCCAATCCCGTACCAGTAATAAAGCGAATATTTTGATCTCGGTCTGTCTCCTACAAACTCACAAGGAAGAAAAGAGAATTATGTATTGAAACCCACTACCAAACTCCCAACAATATTAATTTGTGTTTCTTTGGCTGTACTTTTCCCTCCTCTGCATCCCAAGCAGTTGGCCAGGCCTGTGGTAGTTCCTTTCCTGAGATGTTTTTGTAGGATAAGAAACAGACACTGCTTGTCTGTGCTTGGTGTTCCTGGGGTGGGGGCTTTAGAGCTCCAAGAGGAGAGAGAAAAGATTCTCCCCTGGGACTGGGAGAAAGGAAATAGCAGGTCCCAGAGGACTGGGGTCTGGGTGCTACCCTGTGTCAGCTCACTGGGGAGGTGACAAGTCTTCAAAGAGGGCAGTTGATCAATGTCATTAGGAAAGCTGAACCCCAGGCCCAGGAGCAGTTACTTTGCCAAAGATTCCTTTGCTCTAAGCGGCATGGCCATTGAACCTGAAGGAACCATGCAGCGGGACCAGGGAACATCTTGGCAGTTATGAAAATGAACCAAAGACCAATGGCTTTGCCTAGCAGGGTCTCGCAGGAGGAGCTGACCTTGGCACCCCCGTGGGTGGAAGGGGGGGATATTCAACAATTACTGAGTTAATTTCCTGCCAGCTCAGTAGAACTGGGGCTCAATGTTAGATTGAAGATAATTTAAACAAAGACAAGAAGTGTGTTATTTCCTTCACATCAGAGTTGGAAGACAGACATTCACAGCCGCGACCTGGTTATCAGAACAAAGAGGTGCTAGGAATACTGGAGGTGAGAATTTAGAGTGAAGCCAACGAGTGTGAGCAAGGCCTAGACAATCTCAGACTTAGGGGTAAGTAAAGAAAGAGCAGGCTGAGAAGGCGAAGTCAGCAAGACAGTGAAAGATAAAGAGGAGGGTTAACAGCATTAAATGCTGCAGAGGTCAACTAAGGTGAGCACTGAAAGGTAGTCATGTGATCTGGCATTTAGGAAGTCACTGATGAACTTAGCAGAGCAAAGCTGTGGAGGTAGTAAATGCAGGGAAGACAGGGCATATTCTCAAGAAGAGCGGCAGGGGAGGAAAGGAGAGATCTGGGGTCATAGCTCAAGATGGAGGGGAGGTTTATATTTAACTTGGGAGATTTCTAAACATGCCTTAACACTGAGGGGAAGGAGCCAATGGAACAATGGTAGATACTTTATAGCGCTAGATCCAGAAGATAGGAACATTTGCATGTGTTGAGATACTAGTCCTGGAAGGGAGTAAGAATATGGAAAGGAGGGGAGAAGTTGTGGTAGGCAGCTTCTAAGATGTGCTGATAATCTCTGCCTCCTGGCGTTCATGCCCTTGTGTAATCCCCTCCCCTTGAGTAGAAGTTGGACTCATTAACTCCTAACAAACAGAATACTGTACAAGTGTGTGTCACTTCTGACATTAGTTTATTAAAGACTGTGTCTTCCATCCTGGGTAGGCTGTCTTATTCTCCCTTGGATTGCTCACCCTGGTGGAAGTCAGCTGCCACGTTATAAGGCAGCCTTCTGTAAAGGCCCACATGGGTAACCTTAGAAGAGAATACTTCAGTCCCAGTTGAGCCTTGAAATGACTGCAGCTCCAGCCAATAGCTTGATTGCAATCTTATGAGAGACCCCCCCAACTAAACCACACCCAGAGTGCACAACTGTAAGGTAATAAATGTTTGTTGTTTTAAGCCATTAAGTTGTGGTAATTTATTATGCAGCAATAGGTAGGTAATAAGTAGGCAAGTTTGCATGCAGGGAAGTTTACATTTGAGGGAGCATGAGCCTGAAAGTCTTCCATTTTCTGTGCTAAGAATAAGTTAAGAAGAGGAACGAAGGCTTGGCATGGCTGCAGTGCAAGGCGGGAAATTCAGCTGGCTAAGGATGCATAAAAGAATGGACCCATATTCGTAAGGGCTCAACTGAGACTGGTGACAACAAAGTTGAAGCCACTGCAATATGCAGTTCAGAGATTGTTGTCCAACCACCTCAACACCCTGAATTAGAAGAGAATGGCTGTTGAAATGATCCAGGATTAGGAGTTTATAAGATGATGGAGAAGAAAGCCACAGAAGAAAATCAGTGGACAATGCTGGCAAGAGGCAGGCTGTAGTGATAGAACCACAGAAGAGGAACAAGAGAAGGCTAAGTCATGGATGGACAGGCAGAAAATGGCAGTCTCAGTGAAGCTGATGAGTGGATGTGAAAGGCTTAAGAATGAAAGGAACAAAAAGACCCCAGGTCTGCTCCCCAGGGGCACAGTTCCAGGTAACCAGATGATTCTGGTGTGCCTGTAGGTGCTGGTTGCTAAAATGACGTGCCCTCCACCAGCTCCTTCAATCTGACTCAAGCCAGTCTGAGCTCCCTCTGTCCCATCACCAATAACACCATGCTTCAGCCACAAAGAATTCCTGAGGTTCTGCTCTCGTTACGTCTGCCTGGATTGCCCTCCCTTACTCCCCTATCCATGTCTGTCCTTCATCTTCCCCTGACACAGTTCTTTTCAACTCTCAAGCTTGAGCTCAAGTTCTCCTTCCTTGGTGAATCCTCACAAATGTCCCCAGTCTGAATTAATATCTCTGCACAGCCGGCCGGGTGTTGCACCTGTTACAACCTTGTAGTTTGCCATAAGTTATCATTGAGTAGAGGGGGCCTTCTGTTTTCCCCATTGGAAGGTGCTTCCATGGAAGGTAGAAAGTGTGGGCCAGGACCTTTAGGTAGCTGATTTGCAGTTGGTGCTCAGAACTGAACTGGATCAAGCAGTTAAATAACAAGGCCAAAGATGCTAAGATCCAAAGTGAGCTGAGCAGACAGTAAGTGCCTGAGGAATTCAGAGACAAAAATGCAGTGGGAGAGAACTATCTGCTGAGCACTTGGGCCATTCTGCGTCTGCTGACACTCACAACCGCCATGCAGGGTAGATGTACAGCTTTGAAAACTAAGCCTCGAAGGATCGGATGCTTGGCCATGACTTGTGTCTGTCCTCCCTAGTGTCTCATCAAGTGTCAAGACTACATTCCCTGAATATGCTGATGGTTCCCAGATTTTATCTCCAGCCCAGACTGCTCCCATGCTGAAATCTAGACCCAATTCCCAACTGCCTATGAGGCCTGTCTAATAGATCTCTCAAACTTCACATATCAAAAACAAACTCCAGCCCCAAAGGCACTGCTCCCACAGTTGTCTCCAGCCTGGTAAATAGAGACTCCACTGTACCTGTTAGGACTAAAAAACTTTGACTCCTCTCCTACACATACCCACACCTGATCATCCTATCGGCCCGTCCTGCCAGCACCACTGTAGAAGGTGTTGAAATTCTACCACTTACTCCCCGCACCAGCACCTCTCACCTGGACCACTGCATAAGCTCCTTACTACCGTCCTGCTTCTGCGCATGCCCCCTTCAGCCTGTTCTCCCCCCAGCAGGGAGATGATTTTCAAATTTCAATCTGAGCATTTCACTCTCCTGCTTAAAACCACCGTGTAGTGCCCCATCTCAGAGTAAAAGCATAAATCCTCACGATGGCCTACCAGGCCCTGTGTGGGCCAGTCCCCCATCAGTCACCACTCTGATGTTTTAAATAGCTTTATTAAGATATAATTCACATACCATACAGCTCACCCATTTAAAATGTGCAATTGTATGGCTTTTAGTGTATTCACAGAGCTGTGCAGGCGTCACCTCAGTGAATTTTAGAGTATTTCTACCATTTCAGGAAGAAACGCTGCAAGTCATCACTCCCCAATCTTAAGCAACCTGCTTTCTGTCTCTACAATCCGCCTGTTCTGGATATTTTATATTAACTTCTCTGATTTCATCTCCTCCTCCTGAAACCCCCTTCTCCGCACCTCCCTCTCTTCTTCCTTGTGTGCCTTGAGCACTCCCGGCACGCTCTCTTCTCGGGGCCTTTGCACCAACTGTTCCCTCGCCCGGAACACACTCTCCCCAGATCCCTGCACACCACACCTTCTCCTCCCCATGTCTCTGCTCAGATGCCACCTTCTCAGGGACGCCTTCCCTAACCTCCACGCAGAACAGCACTCCAGTGCCTCACACACCCACTTAATTTTTAAAAGAATATATTATTATATGGCACTAATCACCACATATTATGTATTTCTTTTTAAATTGTGTGTGTCCCCCTGCCATTTATGGAATGTAAGCTCCAGAGGCAGGGGTTTCATCTCTTTTATTCACTGTTACACCCTCAGTGCCTTGAACATCACCTGAAATGTAAGGCTATTCTGTAAATACTGTCAAACAAATGACAGAAATGGGATTCGAACACCAGTCTGTCGGACCTTATAACCTGTACTCTTAATTATTATACTCTGCAGATCTTAGAGATTGGGAAGGATGTAAACAGGTGGTAAATGTAAGAAAGGTCTGAAGGCTCTGCT
This sequence comes from Cynocephalus volans, assembly GCF_027409185.1. NCBI lineage: Eukaryota > Metazoa > Chordata > Mammalia > Dermoptera > Cynocephalidae > Cynocephalus > Cynocephalus volans. Next base: position 57,387,509 of record NC_084473.1, read on the forward strand.
CAGTGTGGTGGGTGCTGGGGTATGTCTCCCAGCTCGTCCTTGCAGGCCAGGGGCATTCATTCCCCCGCCACTGGGGCGTTGGCAGCCAGAGCTTGCAGCTGCACCTTCTCCAGGGCTTGCCCCAGGCTGGGGAGAGCTGCTCACCCCAGACCAGTGCTGCTTCCCTGGACAGTCTGCGTCCAGTGGTCAAGCAGGGCTAGCAAGCCTGCCCTGAGCTCTGATTTCTAAGGGCCATCCCAGCTCCAGAGCTCCTTGTGGAATTGGCCGAGGCCTTTGGAGCTCGACTTCTCCGTCTGTCCTTCCTGCTCCCTTCCCTCTGCACAGGTGTTGTTCTTGAGAGCACTCCCCAATAAGCTGCCTGTGCACACATATCTGTCGTGGATGCTATTTCCTGCAAGACTCGACCTGTGGTGCTTAGAATCATTCATTCAATGGCTTTTCAGGGAAGTCAAAGCATCTTTGGGAAATTGGACACAGAACAAATAAGTTGGGCCCCTGAAAGCCACACCAACAACCAGGAAACCAATCCTACCTGTGTCTACATGGCCCTGGCTCATCATATCCCTCTTGACAAAATGACATGGCAAGGAAGAGAATGGGGCATGTGTGCAGGATCCACGGTCACCTGCGTGGCTCTGGAGTAGCCCTCGGGGGGAAGCAGCTCCATTTCTTGCCCAACAGACTTGAGCTTGAGCTCCCTGTCTATCTAGACAGTGACTTCTCCCTGCTGAGCCAGAAGTCCAGTGACTCATGGGTCACCAGGGGCTCAATCAAAATTTCCACTTTACTACATACCCCAACCCCACACCAAGGACAGGAACATGGCTGCCGTGGGGGAGGAGAGAGAAGGAAAAAGTGAGTCAATCAAGAAGTGACAACCCCAAGGGGGCAGCAACATCCCTGCCTGAAGTCTAGAGAGGAACGGGCAAAATGACAAAAAATCATACCTGCCTGTCACCCTTTCCGTGGAATAAGAAATTAGAAGGTGGTACCTGCCTAGTGTGGGAGCAGCCTGAGGGCAGGTATCATTTGTCATTTGTAACAACAAAGCCAAGGCTCATGTAGCAGAGACTATTGCCAATTTCTGCTCTTAGCACTTCAAATATACTAGCTAATTTAATCCTCCTAACAACACCACGAGGTAGGTACCACTATCATCACCCCCATTCTGCAGATGAGGAGACTGAGGCACGGAAAGCTAAAGATGGGGGACGGAACTCGCTGAGGCCACACTGGTTGTTAAGTGACGGGGGTGTGTACTCGGGGCTGAAGGCAGTGCCTGGGGCTTGGTGGGAACACACCACCCCTGTGGCCCTTCTTGCAGCTGGTCACATACCCCTCGGAGTGGTGAATGGCCCACCAGAAACCTGGGTTAAGAAGAACTGTAGGGCTTTCTCTCCAAGCCCCACTTCTTCCTGCCACCAGAAGCTAAGTGTGTCTCCCCTGGCTTGATTCAGGGTATCTGCTTTCTCTTTGGTGCATTCATTCTTTCCAGATTTTTTACTTTCTTTCCATTTGCTCACACGGGAAGGCCTGCTGGGGCAGAAGCATCACACGTGAGTTAAAGGAGGACAAGGCGCGAGGCCCGAGTGAGCCCTGAGTGTGGTGTCTGTGTTGTGGTTCCCGAGCTTCCTCCACGCGAGATCCGACTTCAGTGACGCCCAGCAGGGCCCACGGAGACCTCATCGCTTCCTCCCACAACAAAAGGTGTAAATAAAAGAATCCTCTCGTGGCCTAGCTGGTCCCTGTGCTGACTACAGCAAGATTTCTGTGGACGCTCCTATCCACTGCTGGTCCTTTTGGGGCATTACTGTGTCCCCATGCCCTGCCCAACACACACACAGGAATTTAGCTATTTGGGTTTCACTGGGCATCTCTGGATAGTGTTGCTTATTATTCCTAATTTACCCCCTTGACCCAAAAGTGGGACCATCCCTTTAGGTTCCAGATTTTGAAGATATGAGAAAGTCCAAATTTAGCTAGACTGATACTCCTCAAACTTTTTTTTTTATTATCACCCCCTAAGGAGCTTTGTCATATATTTTTTCCTAACTGCCCCTCTCCCTATGAATTTACTAGTATATCAGCATATCTGAAGGCCACAAACCACACACACACACACACACCCCTCAAGAAACAATTTTCACCTACTTGGGAGCAATATCACCCATCAATAATATATGAGCTGGTTAGAGCACAGCCTTATAACACCAAGGTCACGAGTTCGGATCCCCATACCCAGCACTTTCTTCCTTTGGGGTGGTGATTGTTGACATCCCACCCCAACACTGCATTACTTGCTTATGGTTACATATAAAGCCCCACCTGCCTCATGCAGTCAAACCTTAAACCTGAAGCAATTTCACTCCTAGGTAGTTACCCAAGAGAGTCAAGTGCATATGACCACCAAAAGACTAGTACTAGAGTGTTCACAGCAGCTTTATTCAAAACAGCCAAAAGCTGGAAATAATCTAAATGATCTTCCACAAGAGAACAGATAAATAAATGGGATATATTCATACAATGCAATATACTATCCATAAAAAGGAACTAGCTACTGCTACACGTGAAAACGTAATGAGTGAAAGAAAACAGATGCAAAAGAGTATATACTGCATGATTCCATATGTATGAAGTCCAAGCAAAACTAGTCCATGGTGACAGTCACAATAGTATGTACCTCTGGGAAGACTTAGAGGGAAATTTTTCTTCCCTATCTTGGGTTGAATGGTTGTTATGCAGGTGTGTAATTAGGTTAAGATGCGTGTACTTATATAAAAATTTTAGTTTTACACTTAAGGTTTGTGCTCTTAGTGTAAATTATACCTTAAAAATTTAAAGAAGTTCTTGAAATCTCCTTAAAAAAATTCAGTCAGAGGTGACTGGTTGAGATGCAGATTTCAGAGTCCCCTCCAGAGACCTCCTCCTTGGGGTGGGGCCAGGATTCTGAATGTTATCCAAGCCCCCAGGTAATTCCGATGCAGGTTATCCTGGAAGTGTACTGTAAGACCCGCTGGTCAGGAGTTTCAGGAGGATGTGTTTACCGCCTCCATTAGCTTCTTCGTCCATGTTCCCATTTCATAAACCTAAAGGGTTTGAAGTGAACTGAACAAACTTTGCAAAATGTTCCCTTAGAAGCTGTGAGGAGCACAACAGAGGTGGACTCAGACATTCCATAAACTTAAATCAAATTAATGTGTGGACAAACTGGCCCCTAATGGTAAAGATTGTGATGTTGGAAGCAAGAAACAGGCAATGAAAGGGGCCATTCAACTGAACAGTTTTTAATTGCTGCAACTGAGTATTCTGGCTCCAGCCCACCCTAGATCACTGTGCAGTGTGGAAGGCAGAGAATCATATCTGGACCCTAATACTAGCTCCTCCTGTTATGAGCTGTGTGACTTTGGGTAAGTTACTAGACAGCTCTGCTCTTCTGTTCTTCCTCTGTAAAGTGGGAAAAACAGAATTCATGAGATTGTTGTAAGGATTAAAAGAAACAAAGTATGTAAGAACTTTGTACAATGTGTATAAGAGGAAAAAAATCTTTTTCCCTCTACCCTCCTAAATTCACCAGTTGGGGCCCTGTACATTAGACTGACAAAAGACAGATTAACAAGAGAAAAGCAAACAGAAGTTTATTAACTTGTGCATCTTGCTTATGCAATGGAGCACTCAGAGATGAGTAACTCAAAGGGGTGGTTAGAATTTGAGTTTATATAGCATTTTAACAAAAGTTAAAAATATATATATATTTTTAAAAGAATGCATTTTTAGAGAAGTGACAGGACAAAAAGGAAATGGACTTTGAGTTTCAAATTGTGGGAGGGCAAATGCCAGCAATGGAAGACAATGGCTAGTTCGTGAGGTCTGTTGTGCAAATTCCTCTGGTGTTGTCCCCAGGCTGAGGGGGGTCTAGAGTGGTCTCAGATGACTACCTTCTGTTCTTCCTCATGGAGGGAAGGGCACCTTTACAAATTCATGTCCTGCTTTTAGGCATATAGGGCGAGGACAGAGAGATTTTCTTGTATCTGCTTCTTCTCAGTGGCCTTCAGCTCAAAATAATCCTTATGCCAAAGTAGCATGTTTTGCTGTCCTCCTGTCTGGCACGCAGAAGGAGCTTGTTAAGTGTGGTTTTCTTCAATTTTTCACTAGCTTCAGCCCCTCATTTATACATTAAATATTTATTGGGCACCTATTCTGTGCCAAGCACTGTGGCTGGGGCCAGGGCTAGAGGAATGAATGAGATGTAGACACTCCCTGTGGATGGGGCAGGTAGAACAACCTGGGAGGACAGGCACTGGGGTACCCTGCAATAAGGGGCATCATATCCCCCAGTCTTGGGGGGTTAGGGAAGGCTTCCTAAGACTCTCCAGAGCTGAGTTTAGCAGGATAAATAGAAGTTGCCAGAAAGGCAAGTCACAAAGACAAAGACCTGGGGTGAGGAGAAGGCCTAGCTATGTAAACTTTCTGGGCTCTCCTTCATGGGTGCATTAATTCAAAAGCCAGCCTCTAGTGAGAGATTGTCTGTGTGCCAGGCACCAGGCCAATACTGTGAGGAACACAAGGGTGACCAAACTGTCCATACTCTTGGGAGACTCAGCATGTGAGTCAGTCCCTTCCCAAAGCACTAGGGTGGTAGAAAGCAGGGGATGGGAATCACACCTAATTTGTACCTGTCCTGTGTTGCTAACCAACTGCTAGTCCTCAGAGGGGAAGGATGCCCCCAGGAGCTGGTAACAGTCTCTTACCATGGAAGGAACCAGCAAGCAGCACTGACTGGCCAGGTTTTTAGCCACCTCTGTCCCCCTGAAATGACAGCATTTAGGAGATTCTTCTTCTTGAAAGCTAACTGTTAGGAAACATTCCATGAGTGACAGAAATCATGCTCGATCTCAGGTGGGTCCGCACCATCTCTCTTTTTCTGGCTATCTCAGGCAGGACACAAAGGCTGTCATGCCACCCTGTCATAAATCTAGCCTTCTGAAGAAAACTTGTGATGCTTCAAGAAATTGGGCATCTTGTCTGGGACTGTGAGAGGTGGTTCATGCTCACTGGCAGGCTAGTAGTAAATATTTAATATCAGCTCTCCAAGAAAAAAAAAAAAAAAGCCCTGATTTGTGGTGTTTGCTATTTTCCCTGGTGTAAATACTGCCATCCTGACTAACCTGATGTCACTGAAGGTGGAGGTGGGAAGAGATGTGCAGAGTCAGCTCTCACAAGCAGAAAGGAGCCTGCTCCAGCACGTGACTGAGTCATGCTCTTCTTGGTCCCTGAGAGACAGCTTGCCAGAATGATCTGCAAACATCACCTCAGTGATGGATAACAGCATTTCTTAGAAGCCAAAAGGCCTTGTTTGAAACACCTTTGGCCACTAGAGTAACCTGCACTCAGAGCCGGGCCCAGGCCTCAGGGATTGGGGCTCCAGTCTTCTTCGAACCAGTCTACCTTCCGCCTCAGGTCCCGTCCTTTCTCTGCCTGATCACCTCCTACCCATCCTTCCATTCTCACCTGGAATCATTTCCTCAAGGAAGTCTTCTCAACAACCCCCTCCCACCTTAAATCAAGTGCCCCCATCCTTGCTCTCAAAGCCCCACCCACCTCTCCTTCCTGGCCCTCATCATGGTTTAATGTACATGTGGTTGGTGTGATGATTTGGTTCCTATCTCTCTGTAGACTGTAAACTCCCTAAGGGCTAGGCCTGTAATCCCTCCCTAGCACATGTTGGGGGTTCAGAACATCCCTGTGGGACAATGAAGTGCATGATGTGAAGAAGGGACTAAATCCAAAGAGCACTGAGATGTGGCAGAGCTCAAAACCAACTTTCAGGTTCACCCCACAACACTCTCTCTCCTTCACCTTCAGTCAGAGGGGACAAATGGCTACTGGTTGACCTTTGCCCCAATTTCAAGGTTCCTGGTTCCAGTATCAATTTAGCCACAGGGTCATCATCCAGTAGAGGAGAAAATTTTCCAGCTCTGATGAGGAGGCCCTCTAGCCATGGGCCACCACTAACCTTGAGTGATGTATACCAATTAGACAAAGATCTTCCCTCTAGCCAGATGTAGACCCAAGGACCCTTGAATTTGCTGCAGGATGCTATTTTTGGTGAAGAAAAAATATGACATGACTTCATATTCAGAGCATATGACTTAGAGGACAGCACTAGGACTAAATTTCAGCCCTCACCAACCCCTCAGTCTGGCATCTTTGTGCAGTACACAAACTGGAGAAGAGTTCATAGTAGCCCTGCTGGCCCAGGCTTCTCAGGAGCCAGCCTTGCCAAGATCTAGGGCCAGAGAGTTTCTGGCAGAGTGCAATGTCCCTGAGGGAGGACTGAGCCCAGGTTTTGAGACGAAGGAGGAGGCCAGGTTGGATGGAACTCAATGAGGGTAGGAAGAAGTGGGGATGGGAGGAGATAAGGGCTTTGGATTAAATGAAGAGCTTATATTTTATTCTAAGTGTTTGTCAAATTTAAGCCATAAAATCAGATAAAACAAGGTTTTTTATTCTTATTGTCATCATCTATTGACAATGAATTCATCACAGACCCCAAGGGAATGTAACAAGATCATCCCCTCATTGTACACAGAAGTTTGGGGACCAGATCCTTTCCTAGGGCATGCAGGGCCTGAGCCAAATTATATTAGTACCCTCCTCCCCAAACCTGCCCCTCCAGGTAAAATCAGGTTAAATAAGCATCAAGGATGACCTTAAAGGGGTGGACATTTATTGTTGTATCTATCTATCTCCTTTACTTTCTTTTGGGACTGTTATTTTTCCTACTCCAAAGATGTAATTTGAACTCTGTGGGAGTTGCCACGTTCTCATGGCTTCCCTAAGGAAGCAATGACTGAGCTGAGATCTAGGCATTGGGAGAAGATGATGTGCAGGAGAAATCATGGTAAGTGTAGGGAGAGAAGGACAGTGTGATGGAGAAAGGGAGACGGGGGGAGTGGGGCCTGGTGCCAGAGAGGGATGGAGGTATAGCAAGAGGCCATTATATCTGTTAGGAATTGTGTTCAGCTTCTAATTATAAGAAGGAGTGGCTTCAGTAAGATAAAAATTAATAACTTTTCACCTAAAAGTTGTCTAGAGATAGAAAATAGGCACCTTTATTCCAGGTTCCTTCTACCATTCTCTTTGCCATTTTTAGTGCTAGTTTCAGTCTTCAGGTTCTCCTTATGGTCTCAATATGACCACAAGAACACTAGACCTCATGTCCACACTCAAGGCAGATGGAGGAGGAAAGCATAAGGACAAAAATGGCAAAACTTCCACCTGAGTCAGGCTTTTGTAAAAGACTGTCCCCAAAGCTCAGCTTAACTGTTCCTACTTACATCTCATTGTCCATCCCTGGCTGCAAGTGTGCTAGGAAAGGTAGTCTTTTCTGCTGGGTTCATTGCCACTTCCAACAACACGGGGATTCTGTTACCAATAAAGAAGGGGCAAGTTTCAGATGCCTTTGAGATACCCAACAGTAGATACCAGGAAGGCATTTGCTGACACAGGTCTGGAGCCTGGGGAAAGGTTTGTGTTGGAGAATAAATTTGGGAATCCTCCAAGCAGTGGTGATGATTGAAGCTGTGGGCGTGAGTGAGATCTCTGAGGGAGGGAGTAGGAGGGCCTATGCTGGGGCCTTGAGGAACTGCAATATTTGATAGCCAGGTAGGGGGCTGAGTCTGCCAAGGAGACAGAGAAAGAGAGGGGTAGAAGCTGGGAGAGATGAGGCCGGGGCACCACCATTGTCGGGAGGAACCCTCTTTGCAGGGAGAGAGAAGGAAAAGAGTTAGCCAAAGAGGATTGTGGGGTGGGGAGCAGGGGTGAGGGAGGGAGCGATCCCCTGGTTCCCTGATCCCCGATGTCCTGCCCTTCCCATGATTGGGTTGTTTAACCTTCTTTCTATTATATGAGCCTTCTAATAAATGCCCTCTTTTGCCTAAGTCATTTTGAGCTTGTCCCTTTCAATCTTACTAATACAGGCACATTCAGGCCTGAAGAGTATGGAAAATAACTCCATTCAATGTCCCTTGTGGAAAGAGGAAGCAGCTTGATGATTATTGATGAGCCTCAGTTCTTTTTAGCACCTTTGATGGAACCACTTTGGGGCAAGTTCTAAATGTGACATAAGGTCAAACCTTGTGTCTTCCTAGTGTGAGGCTCATAACAGGCTCCATTTATCTGAATGAATAAATGCATATGAGAAGCACCAGGGTGGACTCATTGTTCCAAAACTCATGAGGCCACTGGCTTGGTCAGAGTTGAATGTGTTTAGTTGTTGTATTAGTCTGTTTTCGGTTACTTATAACAAACACCTGAAACTGGGTAATTCATAAAGAAATAGAATTTATTTCTTACAGTTTTAGTGGCCGGTAAATCCAAAGTCCAGGGAACACATCTGGTGAGAGCTTTCTTCTGCAGTGACGCAGATGTCACATAGCTAAAACGGCCTGAGCAAGAGTGAGCTAAGCTTCTCACTCTCTCTTCTTCTAAAGCCATCATAATCACACCCATGACCATCCATTAAACCATCAATGGATTAATCCATTCATGAGGGTATAGTCCTCACAATCTAATTATCTCCTAAAGACACCACCTTTCAATTACCATAATAGGATCTCCCACCTTCTTAACACAATGGAGACCAAGTCTCCAACCCGTGACCTTTTGGGGGACATATTCAACCCACACAGTTGTTCACTTTGGCTTCTCTTCCTCCACTCAATCACTCTCTCAATGACCCCCAAACCAGAAGTACCATGTCACATATGTTCTGGCTACTGTAATAAATAGACCCAACGTTAGCAGGGAAACAAACAAGGGTAAAGGCTTGTTGCTAACTGTTGTGTTTCTGACCACAATTTGTATCTAAAGGGCAGAGACAGCCTATGTCCCAGTGAGAAAAAGTGTTAATCATTATATAAATGGGAATCCTGAATTTTCATGGTGATGAATCAACTTACTATCTGTTCAATAATTCAACAAGCAGAAGTCGTTCACCGAGCTTTCTATCCACTGCCTGAGAGGAATTGCAAAACCACATCTGGCCAAGTGGAAGGTGTTTTAAGTAGTAGGGAGAGGGCTGATAAAACTATTGTCCATTTCTTTGGTGGGGGGATGAGGGAATTATTTGAGTAGAGAGAGCTAATCAACCATATGCAATTTCCACATGACTCTGAGTTCCCTGGTACTAGTGTAAACAGGAATATGAAACACACACATCCTCTCTATCAGGCAACTAATTAAACTAACTAAACTAACTAAACAATATGTTCATGTCACAGTCATTGGCCATCATCAGCTTTTCCAAAGCTCCTTTTTCAATCCAGTTCAATATATGTATCCAGTTATATACATATATAAGTGTACTTCAAAAAGTTCATGGAGGGGTCAGCCCGTGGCTCACTTGGGAGAGTGTGGTGCCAACAACACCAAGTCAAGTGTTAAGATCCCCTTACTGGCCATCTTAAAAAAAAAAAAAAAAAAGTTCATGGAAAGATTTGTATTATGTTTTAATTCTATTTTTCCACGAACTTTGTAAAGTACCCTCATGTGCGTGTGTGTGTGTAAAATCTTCAATCAATTCTACCAGTGTTGGAAATACACATGGAAAATAACTCTCAAGCACAACAGATCCATTTCACCACAGAAGGTCTTGGAGATTTTAACTCAAACCAGTCTCAGCAACTAAGATACTATTCTATCCCTGTCTACTCTGAGAAGGACGTTGGCAACGGGAATGAAACAGGAAAAGTGAATATCTGATTCAGGAAGGGTAATGCACAGTACTTCTCAAACTGTAATATTTTTATTCTAGGGAGAATTAACTGTGAACAAATACTGGATTTCTCATTGGCTCAAGGTTTAATCTAACTAGTGGGTAATTGTGCATGAGAGATGACCTCATCTTCAGAAGTCTCATCACCATGTCCCATGCTTGGGTGAACTGTCCACACACACACTTCACCACTCTGAAGCCTTTGCTTGCAAAGTTTATGGCACGAAAGCCTTTTGTCTTCCCCCTTAAGAGATATGAAGCTTTCGTTTGCTCTAAATCAGTCACCAAATTAAACAAAACTCATCTCCTCTGAATAAGCCAATTTACTCCTTGAGTCAACTTGAATATTTTTCACTTATGTCATTAGTAATAGGAAGGGGAAAAATACCTTCTAATGTGTAACTTTCAAGATCTTAAGTCTTGCCCTGATAGAAAATTAAGAGTTTAATGATTCATACCAACCCTTCTAGGCCAAAAAGATGTGTCTGATTATACAGCTAGGTGGTCCCTTATTTGCTACCTACTAATCCCCCTTAGAGGGGCACAGGCTAGACCCCTACCCCAGAATGTCTCCCTCCACCCTACCCTGCTAGTTAGGCTGCCCAAAGTTTGTTGGCCCCTCCCTCATTTAAGTGAGTATTTCCCTCAGAGGAGCAGTACATTTACTTTAATCTGACTGATGGAGGCTGGCAGGTGGGGAAGGACAGGCTCTCTTTAGTTGACATTTCCACTCAGATTTCCCACTAAATATAAAATCACTGCCTCAATCTATCTTTTTCTCCTGGGGCCTCCAAACCATTGATGGGAGGGAGTTTTGAAAATTATCTCGAAGGCAGCATGGGAAGCAGAATTGTGTCAGTTAATGGGAGACACTAGGCTGAGTTGGGGTCTGCTACATACTAGCTGGATGACCTCGGGCAAGTTACTTAACTTCTCAGTGCCTCAGTTCCCACATCTGCAAAATGGGAATAATAATGGTGTTTACTTGCTAAAATGTATTTGCTATGATGATGGTGATGATAATCTCTCTCCATTCTTCTCTTCTCTGATCCAATGAGAATGAACTTGTCCGTCCCTTAAAACTCTCTCCTCTCTGTCTCTCTGTCTCTGTCTCTGTCTCTCCCTTGACCTGAGCCTTCTAAAATGCTATTCTCTATTGTTGGGACAACCCCCCTCTCCACCTTTACCTATCACATTCAGGTTTTACCTTAGATGTTACTTTCTTCTGGAAACTGTCCCTGACCAGCTAACCCCAAGTCTGGTGTAAGCATCTGCATACACTTCTCTTATGCAGCACCTATCACATTGAATTCTAGGTCCCAAACTAGACTACACTCCCTGAGGCATTGTGTCTATCTTGTCCAATAACTGGGCATACAGTTTCGATAAATATTTGTCAAATTAAGGAATGAACCAGTAGATAGATAGATGGACGAAAGTAAAAAATAAGCTTACTAACACCAACTTATGGAAATTCCTACAGACATTTCAGCGGAGAGGGTATAAGAAAAAATTACCAAGAGAAGAGATCTTTGCCATCAAATGCAGATTTAGGGCCCAGGTGTTAAATACTTGCTTTTTAAAAATTGATGGCATTTCATGCTAACAGTTTAGAAACTACTTATTGTTTCATTTCACTTATTTTCACATATGTAGTAGTAATATAATATCAGGATAACAATACCAAGAAGTTTCTTTTAGGTATTTCTTTTTTTTATTTTAGCAGAGGACAAACAGGAAGGAAAAACAGGAATTGAATCCCCTAGCATATAGTCATATGTTTCTGTTTCTCAGAGCCTTGGTTACAGCGAAGAGGTAAATGACATTTAGATATGAAGCTAGTGACTTCAAATGTCAGTCCCTGGTGAAATAGGGTATTTCCACTTGGTAATCAATATTATGTCGTCATTCTGCTGAACAGAGCTCCAGCCCAAAGGAATTTCCCTGGGAGCCCTGCTTCAGCCACCGCCCTGGCCCTCTAGGAGGTGTCCATCTGGCTTTGGCCTTGTTCTGAATGTGAGGTCATCACCATCACCCATGCTCTTCAGGGTACTCACTGTACCAGGCACTGAGAAACCAAAAGGTGATAGACAGACATGGTCTCCATCCAGAGGGAGCAGAGGATACCCAAGGGTACACAGACACATCACCACCCAGAGGTACGGAGCCAGGGAAGACAGCAACACTTTGTTCGTGGACTAGATAACTGGACAAGCCAAGTGAACGAGGGAACACAAGAGGTGGCCAGAGTGAGACACTAGTCTTTTGACAAGGTGGCAGCAAAGCAGAGGAAGCAGACAAGGCAGGAGTGTCAGGAGTGTGCTGGTGGAGCAGGCAGAGAGAATGCATTTGTAGGGGAAGGAGCCAGAAGTGAGGAGCAGCTGAGCTAAACGAGAGAGGCAGTTAATGGACTGGAGAGCAGGGGGAGGCGGGAGGACAAGGTCAAGACGGAGGAGGAAACTTTGGTTTGAAAGAACTTTTCTTTCTCCAAGACTCAGGGAGCAAGTTAAAGACACATTTTCAACATAGGGTGTTCCTTCTGGAGATGGGCAGTCCTGGCACCAAATGCCTATACTGTGACTTGGAGGAAATTAGAGGCCTCTTTAAGCCCTGGTTTCATCATCTGCAAAACAGGGTTATTGATACTCACCTCGCAGATGAAGCGTGTTTATCTCACTAGCCTAGTGCTTGTAGCTGCCTATGCATAAATGATAGCAGCTAGGATTGTTATTGTTTCTCATCTCAGGAAAGCAGGAGGCGAGGGCATCTACAAGAGGGAAACAAGGAGAGAACGATTTAGGTACTGGGAGAAGTAAGCCACCATGGGACTATGGCAGAGATACAATCAGAAGGTGACTAGAAGGCCATGAGGTACTGAAGGACCAGCTAAGGTCTGATGCAGGAATTTGGGGCAGTCCTTTGGTAACTCTGAGACTTTAGTGGGGCTCAGAGCCCGGGAGTGGGATTGACATTTCCATCAACATTGCAACAGCATCCACATTGCTGTAGGAAGTGGCTGACTGCTTTTGTTTTAGGGAAGCTGGTCTTTTGGCAGCTGGCCGGTTCAGGGATCCGAACCCTTGACCTTGGCATGCCAACACCATGCTCTAACCAAGTGAGCTCACCGGCCAGCCCAGGGTCTTTTGATCAGGGTTTGAACAACAAAGCACCACTTCAATGCCTGTGATTTTAGGGACTCCTTGTCACACATCAGTACCAGATGGGTTTTCACCATGGTTTTAGTTAGAGCCACTGCCCTAACAGCCTTTCTGTGTTTAGAGGGGAAGGGGAGTGTTAGTATTGAAGGAAGAGCCGGATATATGACAAAAAATGGATGGTTTATGAGGGAGACTCCACTGCAAACCACCTTTGAGAAATCACTTTACACTGTTTGCTGATCATTTCATTTCAACAACCTGAACTGTCAGTTGACCTGCAGCAAAAGGAGTACCCTAGAACACGGTTTCTTAGCCTCAGCACTGTTGACATTTTGGGCTAGATCATTCTTTGTTGTGGGTGACTGTATTATAGGATGATTAGCGGCACCCCTGGCTTCTACCCACTAGATGGCCAGCAGCAGCTCTCCCCACCCCCACCCAGTTGTGACAATTAAAAATGTCCCTTGACATAGCCAAATGTCCCCTGGGAGTAAAATTGCCCCTGGTTGAGCATCACTATTCTCAAAGTACAATGATAATCCTTGAAAAACATGCTAGTCCTATATCCACATTTCACTACTATGCACTCAGCTGTGATGACCTCCCCTCCCAGCAGTTATCGAAGGACCTTCCTTGTAATGAAATCCCCCCGTTGTTGCATCACCTCATCTGGCAAGGCAGAGCTAAATGACTGCAAAAAGGTAAGTCTGAAAGCAAAAGCTATAGAAATAGAGAGGCATTTCATCAGGAGCTGTTCCAGTTTTACAGGGCCTGAAACTTATACAACTAGCAAAGCCCTTTTTAAGAACATTAACGCAAAGTGGTAAACACAAAATTGCTAGGGTCCCTCTTGGGGTTTTGGAAGAGGATGGGGCTGAGGGGTCCTCAGTCTCAGGCTCCATCAGTGTCACCATGAACCTGCTTCTCTACATCATGCAACCTGATTCTTTGCTCAATTTTCTTCTCTTGCGTGAACTTTTTTTTCCCCACAATACAATGTTGGATAAGCTCACACATGACATCCAGCCCAATGTGTTTTTCTCTTGTAAACAACTACTTAAGATACTATCCCTTTTGTTTCTTTTCCCACAAGTTATTGAAGGTGAAACCCTACTGCTTTTGGCAAAAGAGGAGCAAAATTGACCTGAGACTATGTAAAAAAAACCATCTAGATCTTAATTTCCCAGGCTAAATGGAAAATGAAATTGTTCTATGTATTAAAATAGCCTTTCTTCAAATTCTTGTGACTTACTAAAAATGACCATTACCATTTTCAGTTGGTTCCATTCTGGTTTTGGTCAGAGTTTCTTCTGAACTCAGTTTCACTGAGAACTTTGGTGACATTTATCCTCCACTTCCTTTTTTTTTTTTTTTTTTTTTCTGATGCCTTCTGGGACTGAGATTAAGGGATGTGTTGCTCTTGTTGGCACAACAGCTTCTCTTTTTGGACAGGATTGGTTGAAACCCAGTGCTCCAATTAATGGTAAGAAATCATGTTTTCCTTCCCAAAGCACTCTCATATTTACTTTTGCTAATGTTATGTGTAAGAATCTGTTTTGAGAGCAACATAAACCAGGCATACTTAAGAAATCAACAAAAAATAAGGTCCTCTCCTGACCCCAAAGAGGGTTACAGTCTAGTAGGAATGACACATACGTATGTATAAACAGTGACAATAATGATAACAGTAATAATTTGTACTATGTTCCTACACTATCCTAAGCACTTTACAAACATTAATTCACAAAATATAGGGCAGAGTGTGATATACAATGACAAATAACAAACAATGTTATCTGCGGTCATATTAATTATGGGTGCGAGGGGTGCAGCCACGAAAGCTTGGTGGAGCAGACGGGATTTAAACTGAGCCCTCGGGATCACTATGCTTTACATAGGCAGAGATGCTCGGAGTTATAGCACCTACACTTGTTTCTCATAAACCATGATATGGTTCAGGACACGGTACCCCCAAATATGGCACCTTGACATATTGAGTAGTTTAAGCCAAGAAGCAGGAATTTCACTCTTACCTCCCCCACCCCTCTTTTTCTCTGAAGTGGGTCATAAGACCCTCATTCTAGAGGCACCTTCCCTATATCCAGAGGAAAGGAACATTCTTATCTCTGAAGATGCAGGGTCACAGAGAAGAATTTGAACAAACACATGCAGCTAAGTTTCCCCCAGTTTCTCGCCATTAGATCATACCCCCTTTGTTCAATTATATTTCTCCTCGACTGTCCACTCTTCATCAAACCTAGTATCAAAATACACAAGGTCAACTGTTTCTTTGGATGTTCATTTCTTTATGAAAGTTCCTGTGCCACATAAAACTTATATTAAATACATTTGTATGCTTTTCTCTTGTTAATCTGTTTTTTGTTATAGAGGTCGCCACCATGAACCTAGCAATGGGTGAGGAAAAGATATTTCTCCTCCCCAATGGCCCCTTACTTATTCACGCGATATTTGAGGCTACTTATAATAAAAAAATGCAGCCTCAATTGATTGTTAAAATAGGAATCAAAACACAAAGATCACTTTTAAGGAAGAAAAGGGACAGCTGTATGAGAACTCAGACTAAGAATATTTCTTAGAATTGAGCTAAAATATTCATGTCCTGGTATAATGTTTCATAACTTCACCTTTAAAAAAAAAAACAGACACACGTTTGTTCTAAACTCAGAAAATTGACAGTGTGAATCTTCATGCAAGTGGATGGTGAATAGCAGTAAATTTTTTTTTAATGTTAACATTTACTTGTACGTATTTATGGGGTACAGTGTGTTGTTTCAAAACATAAACATAGAGCAATTAGCATAGTTTTGTACCTGTTAGTCTGGCAGTAAAATCTTTTCCATGGATGCAGACAGCTCTTTCATGCATCTGCTTCTTACACTTATTGTCATTTGATGGCATTTCTGTGGGGAGCCAAGAATCTGCAATCCAAGAATGCACAGTTTCGGTGTTCTGATTCCAACCTGATTGTGGGAGAGAGCTTACAGTAGGGCTTTTCAAGCTCTAGTATGCGTCCAAATGACCTGGCAATTCTAATTCAGTTGACCTGGGGTGGACCTGAGGCTTGTGAGGCTGAGGCTTAGAGCAGTAGTTCTCCGAGTCACAAAGAAGCCTTGTGGAAACAAGAGTGGCTGGGCCCCACCTCCAGACTTTCTTGTTTTTGGCCCTAGGCTGGTACAGGGATCCGAAACCCTTGACCTTGGTGTTATAACACCACATTCATAACCAACTGAGCTAAGAGAGGTTTTGATACGGTAGAGCTGGGGTGAGGCTCAAGAGTTGCATTTCTAACAAGATCCCAGGTGATCTTGCTGCTAACCAACCCACCCTCTCCCCACCCCACCACATTTCAAGAACCACTGGCTTAGAACATCCCTCATGAATGCATGTGGTTCCTCCAGGTTTTGCATGAAAGTGGGGAGTACAGAATTCAAGATGAAACAACCAAGATGGGCCTTCGTTCTACTCACAAAATGGGAGCAGGTATTTTGTGAGCTTAAATGAAAAGATAATGCTTTAGATAGTGAAGATAAGGATAGCTAACATTTATTGACATGTGCTCTGTGCAGTACACTAAGGGTTTAACAAGTTATCTCACTCAGCATCTGGAATGGGCAGCAGAGTTGGTGTTTGATGTGTGGCTGAGGAGCCAGCCCTGTGTGCGTGCCAGGAGGGAGTGTCACACCTTTTGTGCTCTGCTGTGGTCTGCAGAGGTACCTGCACGCAAGGCCCAGTCGTCCCTCAGGAAACACCTTTAGATCTGGACAGTAGTCACAAGAGGCCCAAGTTCTGCTTCACAGAGCCTGCAGGAAACAACTAAAAGAATTTGAGGGCAGGTGCTAACAATCATCTATCTCAACCGCAAAAGTACCTGAATATAGAACAAAGTTCATCAGCCCTGGCACACATCAGAAGCACCTGGATGCCCGGGACCCATCCACAGAAGATGTGATTAAATTGGTTTGGGGAGACACCTGGGCACAGGCATTTTTAAAAGCTCCCCAGCCAGGGTTGAGAATTACTGGTATAGGTTTGATTTGGGTGATGAATAGGGGACAAAAACTAGAACAACCAAACACCTGTTCCCAGATCGTATCCCTTATGGGTTTGCCGAATTGACCAA
Organism: Cynocephalus volans; assembly: GCF_027409185.1. Classification (NCBI taxonomy): domain Eukaryota; kingdom Metazoa; phylum Chordata; class Mammalia; order Dermoptera; family Cynocephalidae; genus Cynocephalus; species Cynocephalus volans. Next base: position 57,404,583 of record NC_084473.1, read on the forward strand.
ATTGGTTTTGTGCTTTTTTTTAGGGCAGTGGTTTTCAAATTTCAGTATGCACCAGAATCACCTGAAGGGCTCATTAAAGCAGATTGTTGGGCCCACCCCTAGTGTTTCTAATTCAGCAGGTCTTGGGTGGGCCCGAGAATTTGCATTTCTAACAATTTCCCAGGTGACGCTGATACTGCTGGGCCCAGTAGTTACTTGTTTTGTTAAGACCTTAACTGCAATGTAGAGAAGGATGTCTATATCATATTTTTTACTCTTTTCAACTTTTTTACTGGAGCAAAAAAATGCAAACAAAAATGAAAACATTGAAATTACTCATAATCCAGTGGTAACCACAATGAACAGCTTTTTTTTCCCCTACACAATAGGTATGTATGTATGCAGATTTTCTTTTAAATATTGTAATGGTCATATGAAGAACTTTTTTTAAGAACATTTTTGCATCTAAAAAGATATTTATGTATCCTGTATTTCAATGTCCCTTATACCAAAATCTGTACAATAAATTTTGGTTTGAGTTTACAACTATAACAAAGTTTCTTTTGATAATATTTTGAATATTATGTTACAAAAATAGCTTTAAAAAAGATATATTTAGCTATTTAAATAAAAGTTAAAGAGCCTACAGTGCTGTTAAAATGTTATATAGGTTGAATTCTAGAGGTCTGATTTTGGTAAAGCCTCTGAGAAAATGTCAAAATTGTAGGATCTCTATCAAGCTATGTAGCTTGGCCCATAAATGTTTTCTGTTCATGAAATCAGAGTAATTATCAAGAGATACTAAAGTCTTTCATTGTTTATAATCCTTTTCTCAATTGGGTAAAATCAAGAATAGCAAAGGCTAGGAGTGGCATGCCCTTAGAATTTGCTTGTCCCTGGCACAGAGGACAAGAGCTAGAAAACCAGCCCACATCACCTGCCAGATGACAGCACAGCCATCGGATGTGGTTGTGTAGTTTGTGGATTAAAAGATTATATATTAAAAGGAAGGCAGAAAAGAATGAAAACAACTAGGCCACTACAGTAAAATAAAAATGCAAATGAAGAGAGAAACCTCCTCAAAGGGCCAGGCAAATAAAATTAATAAAAAGCTTCCGTGACCGTTCTGAGTAGTGAGCTTGAAATTAAATCCAGGAATTGCTTCATAAAGGAGGATAACCATGGGCAGTCCCTGAAGTCTGGTGTCCCTGGTGGTAGTCTTCATTCACTGCCCCCCGTGAGAGGCTGGTCCTCACCCTCAGAGGTGTGACCTCATGGGACATCCCTGCTACCACAGGATCTTCAAGCCTTCTCTCCAAAAGACATCCCTGTCCGCATCCCCCACCCCTGCAGCACCAACACACACCAAGAAAGGGGGCGGGCAGTGTTCTCAACCTTTGTGCACTCCTGAAAATGCCCATACCAGGGACCTATCCCAGGGATTCTGATTTAATTGATCTGGGGTGGGAATAGGCAGCAGTTTTGTTTGTTTCAGCAGCTGGCCAGTAAGGGGATCTGAACCATTAAACTCAGTGTTCAGTTTCGTTTTTAATTGAAATAAAATACATAGCCAAGAAAAGTGTTCAAATCATAAGTGTGCAGCTCAGTGAATTATCACAAAATGTATGTTTTTCCTATTTGCATAAACATCACTGAGGCAAATACATGAACATTGCCAGCAATGCCAAAGCCCTGCTCGTGCTTGCCCTGTATCTCCAAACATAACCCCCTCCTGGCTTCTAACACCCTAGGGTTTTATGATTTTTCTGATTTTATGATAGCTCATGTTTTGAGGAAAATCTTTTATGTTGGGTTTTCCTTAACTGAACATTGTATTTGTGAGATTCATTCATGTGGTTATAGCCATAGTTTGCAAATTTTCAATACTGTTCAAAATTTCATTATATGGATATACCACAATTTATTGATCTACTCTGTGGATGGGCATTTGAGTTGTTTCTAGTTTGGGCAATTACAAATAATGCTGCTGGAAACATTCTTGTACGTGTCTTTTGGTGCACACATGCACACATTTCTCTTGGGTATGAACCTAGGAGTGGAATTGCTGGATCACAGGGTGTGTGTTGGTTCAACATTAACAGATGCTAACAAACTGCTTTACAAAGTGCTTGTACTAATTTACACTCTCATTGGCAATACTTAAGAATTCTAGTTGTTCCACATCCCAGCAGGAGAGCAGTGTTTTATAAAAGCTCCCCAGGTGATTCTGCTGTGCATCAGGTTGAGAACAACTGTTGCCATCGTATGTTACACGCTTTGGAAATGGCATAAGGTCATGCATGTGGCTGAAGGGCTAGAGGTATGGGGCATGTGGTGTTATGTTTTCACAACCGCCTAAAAAGCAACGAGGACAGATACATTTAATTGACTTTCCAGAAGTTATATACTCCTATAGTGACAGTCAGGACTAAAACCCACACTTCTTGCTTCCTATCCCTTTGCCTGTTCCAACACAGAACACAGCCTTATTCATTAGATGTCCACTGTATGGAGGTTTTAAGCAAACCAGATGTCAAGGTGCCTTCTGTGTTGTTTGAGAGTACCTGTCCCAGGGTTTAAGAAAGAAAAGAAAGCAGAATTACTCAAACTTATCCTGCCACCAAAGTCTCTGGTCATGGTTGTGAGAAGCACACAGATTCTTCCTTCAAGTAGGAAGGTAAAACAGTAAATGTGCCCCTTTGGTGCCCAGGACACTCACAACCAAAGAGTGGTAGGTGCCCGCAGGAGCAATATGGCCCAAGCTTTCGTCAGACCAGCTGGGCTCTGACTCCCAGCTCTTCCCCATACTCACTGGGTGACCTTGGACAAAGGGCTTGATTTCTCCAAGTCTCAATTTCCTCATCAGTAAAATGGAAACAATTATATATATCTCATGTTTGAGGGAATAAATAGTATCTATAGAAACCTAATACATAGCAAGCATCCAATACAATGTAGATATTTCTAATAATTAGTCCCGCATATTCAATTTCTCCCTCTCTACTGGATCTTTCCCATCAATATACAAAGGCAGTTATTTTCCCCATCTTTAAAAAACTGCCTCAACCCCAATTACTACTCTAGCTTGAGCACTATTTCTCTCTTCTATTTACAACTAATGACCTTCAAAGAACTGTTTGAACTCGCTGGTGTGAGTTCTTCCTCCTCAGTCATTCTTGGACCTTCTCAATGAGACTTTCCCCCTCTCCGTTCTGCTGGCACAACTCTTTTCAAGGTCACCAATGACTTTGGCTTTGCTAAACGCAGCAGTCAGCTCTCAGTCCTCATCTTACTTGCTCTTATCAGCAGCACTGGGCATGGTCGATGGCTCCCTCCCTCGTGATACGTCTCCTCTTGGCTTCCAGGACAGACACCATGCTCTCCCTCTTCTCCTGTCTCATGGGCTGGCCCTTCCATCTTTTTTGCTTGTTTTTCCTCTTCTCCCCAGTTCCAAACACTAGACTGTTTTAGGACTCAGGGCTCGGACTGTTTTAGGACTCAGGGCTCGGACTTCTTCTTTCTACCTACCATCATTTTCTCAAAAATCTCATCATCTCTTAGCTTTAAATGCCATCTATTCATTGAAGACTCCCAAAAGTTTATTTGCAGCCCCATCCTCTCCCCTGAGCTCCAAACTCATATATCTGACTACTTAACTTGGCCTTTCCACTAGGTCAGCTAACAGGGATCTAAAACGTAAGATGCAAAAACCGAATTCCTGATCTTCCCCCAAATCTGGAACTCTGAAGTCTTCCCTCTCAGTTCATGGAAACTCCTTTTTTCTAGTTACTCAAGTCAAAAACCTTGACATTCTATTTGACTCCTTTCTTTTCCTCATACCCCACAAACAATCCATTAGCAAATCTTTTTTACTCTGTTTTCAAAATATGTCCAGAATCACATTCTTCATCATTTCTATTACTACCACCCCAGTCTAAAATGCAGCCATCCTTCAGTATCCATGGGGGATTGTTTCTAGGACTTCCCACAGATTCCAAAATCTGCAGATGCTCAAGTCCCTAGTAGAATATGAGTAGCATTCGGATGTAACTATGCACATTCTCCCATTTGCTTTAAATCATCTCTATATTACTTATAATACCTAAATCAACATAAATGCTCACAAATAGTTGTTACACTGTATTGTTTAAGGAGGAAGGACAAGAAAAAAGTCTGTACATGCTCAGTAAAGACAATTTTTTTCCCCTAATATTTTAGATCTGTGGTTGGTTGAATCCACGGATGTGGAACCTACATATATGGAGGTCCAACTGTACTTTCTTCTCTTCCCTGGATTATTACAGTGATCTCCTAAATGGTCTCACACTTGTCCTTCACAGTTTATTCTCACACAGCGACTAGAGTGATCCTGTTAAAATGTGAAACAGATCATGTCACTCCTCTGCTTAAATCATACAGTGGCTTCTCATCTTGTTAGAATAAATCAAACTTCTAGCAAAAGCCCTCCACGATCCCCCACTCACCCACACCTATCTGATCTCGCCGCCTTCTACTCTTTCTCATGCTCATCTTGTTCTTGATTCGGTCACATGGCCCTATGGCCCCTAAGTTTGCTAGGCGTGCTCCTGCCTCTGGTGTTTGCATTTACTGTTTTCAATGCCAAATGCTTCCCTCACCCTGATACCTTCATACCCTTCAGGTTTTTATTGAAATCTCACCTTCTCAGGGAGGCTTTCCCTGGGCATCCTGTTTTACCCTGCACTCCCCCAGTAGTTCTCACCTCCTTACACACACACACAATCACACGCAGTGGCCGTGTTCTTACCGTTTAGTGCTTGTTTTCTGCAGCACAAGGCATGATGCACAGGGCATGAGAGCAGGGGGTTTGTTATTTCAGTTCACTCCATTTTCCCGAGCACCTGGAGCCATGCTTGTTTATAATACAAGTTCAGTAAGAGTTAGTTTAATGAATGAATTAGTCCCTACCTGCAAATGAAAAACAAAGCAAACATCCTTGGTGAAAAGAGATCCTGGGGGAAATCCCCAAGAGTTCTTTGGCCTGAGAGAAACACAATTTATTTGATGGGGGAAAGTTTTGGTTTTCCCCTTATTTCTGAAAGTTCTATTTCACAAAGGCTAGCCATGCTTGGTTCAGTAATCCCTTCCTAAACTAATCCCTACACACCTTACTGAGAACACAGAAAAGAGTGGGATCCTGGGGGAGGGGGCGAGGAAAGGGGAAGGAGAGGAGACGAACACAAATGAAGGGTCCAGGGCTCCGTTGAGTGCATGATCCACAGGAACTGGACTTGCCCTAGGTCTTTTCTGCCTCAGTCAGGTCCTGAAGCAGGTTTTGCACCTTTATCTCTGCTCTCCGGTCCCTCCCAGGTTCATTGCTCCTTCTGGCCAGAGAATCCTTCTGCCTGGTTGCATCACTAATGCAGCTTCTTTTAGGTTGTATTATGGCTTTGTCATTAAAATTTTCCATCATCCAATAGTATGTCTTAAGAAAGAATGAAAAACTATCTACAGCCAGGGCAAATGCCATTTCTCTCATTAAAGGTGGAAGGGGTGCTGACTGTCCCAGTGCCTGATAGGGAGGGGGCGGTTTGCTTTGCTCATTTGTATACAGCAGTGATAACAGAATTGCCAACCAGTTCTCCAGCCAGGACCAGTTAGCAAAGGCCGATGAGGCAGCCACTCACCTGGTGTGATTTAAGGGGCCCCAAAGACTCCGTTGCACTCTTACCTGTCACAGTATTTGCCATGCTCTGATCAGGATGGCTCTTCCTTGGGTTAAGGTGCTGTGTCCCTCAGGGCCACCTAGTAAAGCCCCAGACATCCTTTGGAAGGCAGAGAGTCTAATCCAAGACAGTCTTTTACACTAGTCAGGACAACGGAGCCTACAAAATATGTGTCTAAATATTTGAAAGTTATAATCAAGCCACAAACTGATAAAATATGTTCCATCCTCTAACCTTGAAAACACCCTGGAAGGCTGGGTTCAAATTTAGAATTCTCAGATTCCTTAGACTTCTCTGCCAGAATTGGTGGCACACGGAGGGCTAGCCCCTGGCCCTGGCCCATGTCTAGCCTCTCTTCTCCTCCCAGCCTGGCTCCCTCCCATACTCCCATGTCCATATGTGGACACCCCAGTCTGCACCTCCAAGCTCTGTACAGCTGCCCATTGGCAACCCTGGGCTTTGGGGTACACATACCAGGAGCACAGGCTGCCCTCAAGAGGACCAACGCTGGGAACAGGCCTGAAGGAGGATCAGTGCTGTTTGAGGTCTCAGGTTCCCAGAATGTGATCTTGAAGAAGAGCATGGACTCTGGAGTGGGGAGAGGGCATGTCCTCTTGGCCTTAAGGACTTCTCATCCCATGGAGTGGGCATGATAGGAGCAGGCCCTCTAAAGTGCAGGGGTCAGGGCAGGGGCCCTCTTGCTTGGGACTATCAGCAGTTCTTGCCAGTTCAAGGAAGTGAAGCAGAGGACAGAGAAGTAGCAGGGGAGGGGAAGGGAGGAATATGTGCATAGCATGGGACACTGCCTGGGGATGGGCCTCCAGTGAGAAACCCCTGTGCAGCTAGGGACCAGCCTAAGAACAGGGGAAAGAAAAGTTAGGGAAGCAGAAATGGGAAAGAAGGTGAGTAGAAAGTGAAAATGCACTGAAAACAAACCTACTTGATAACTAACCTTGCTCTCCTTGGGTATATTTTATTTATGCATGTATGCTGTGTGTCTCCAGTTCATGGCACATTATTATTTTTATATCACTGGGTGGTAAAAGGCCACTCTTGTTTGATTTGTGTGTTTATTTCCTGTCATTTCCATTCCCAACTTCCCACCCTCCATCCCCACTGGCAACCAGAGTAATATATTAAAGGGCATTGTGTATGTCCAGGGGGCCATCCTGCTTCCTCTCTCTTCATCTCTGGGTGCAATAGCCCTGTCTGAACCAAGAGCCCATTCCTGTGCATAGATCTGTCATGTCTCTGTGAAGTGGTCATGTGCACTTCATGTCTGGAACAGGTCCTAGCCAGCTCCCTCCAAGGCCTCACAGCAAGACTAGAACTGTGTCAAAATTTCTACTAGCCCGTGTTAACCCTCGAATGGACTTTTGCAAAGGCCACTCCACCTTGTACCCCATTCAAAGGAAGTGCCAAAATCTCATCGGAAGTCATTTTCATCTATAAATAAGTCCCTGCCATATTTTGTTGTTATTCTGTTTTTTTGAAGTCTATTACATTCCAGTGTCATATTTTATCTGCTAGAAAAGAGTTTGGCATAGATGTTACACAGTGTAACATTTATAAAATTTTAGTATCAATCCTGATTTTTTTTAATAACAGGTTTAAATCTTAATATAAACAATATAAACTCAATGTGCCTTTGCAGTAATACAAGTTTTTGTTTATAAAATTAGATTAATATTTCGAGAAAACAAATACATTAAGAAGGAAAACAAATACTAAAAGACCTGTGAGATTCTTAGCAAAATTGCCACTTTCTTCCAAGTCCACTTATTTTGGTTTCCCAGAAATATGGGCATATGATAAATGGTTTAGGAAATTGTAAGAGTGTGGTATTAGTAGGGGGAAGCTTATCATTAAGAAGTCTCAAAAAAAAAAAAAAAGTCTCCAGTAGTAATATTTCTATAATATCATAGTTAGAAGTTATATCATTGAAAAAAGTAAGATATTGTAAATAAGAGTTAAATTCGTGCTTAGAGAAACTGAGTCTGAAGATGAGCTCTTAGAAAATATGGTCTCTGAGAATACAAGTAGTGACAGGAGAGAGACCACCAACTGGTCCAGGGAGACATTCTCCCATCCTGGGAACCAGAGCTGCTCTGTCACCTTAGCAGGCCCCTCACCCTTAATCTAAGTGTGGGTTCCTACGCAACTAAGCAGTTGTCACTGTCTAAGAGAGAGTTAGGATCCTGGTCATTTCACCAGATTGGGATTTAAATACTTGGTCAATTGGTGCTAAAATAATTAGGGACTGCCAAAAACACAGGCAAACTCTCAAAGTGAAGAAGCCCCTTTGTTGCTTCTTTCCTAAGTGTGGTTTGGAGCTATCTCGGAACTTGGAGCCAGGAGCCCTCGGCTTTGCTAATGACTATGTGACCTACTATCCTTCATCCCGTTTGATATACTTTTCCCATCTAGAATCTTTCCCATACAGGGCTGCTCTTAGCTCACCCTGCATCTTTGTGCAAATTAGGGAAAGGCATTCCAGAAAGAGCCCTGCACCCAAGGTGCCTGGCCTGGAGCGTGGGGCCCAGGCTGCTTGCCCCAACACAGCCTCCACAGGCACATGCAGCTGTCCATCCCCACCAGTTTTCAAACAAGCTTTAGCCTCCCTTTATCCTTTAAAAACCCACCCGTTCAAGGGTTTCCCCTCCAGCGACTATCCTAAAGCTCAGTTTGCCTTCCCCCTCTTCAATAAGATCAACCTCTGTTTCCAGGAGGCTACAACTGAGGAGCTGTTTTTGTTCCTCAAATTACTGGCCCACTCAGGAAACTTCGATCTTGTGGTTCACTCTCTCCTTAGAATGCTCTTCCCCCAGCCTCTGACACCACATGCTCCTGAGATTCCTCCTCCTACTCTCCAGCCTCTCCTCTCAGTTTCTTTGGCTGGGGCTTCCTCCTTGAAACCATGTTTAAATGTGAGTTTCGCTCAAGCTTTGGTCCTGACCTTCCTTTCTTCCCATTCTAGACTCTTTCAGTGACCTCAGATACTATTCCCATAGCCAGGGAAAACCTCATTCCTCCATAGTCACATCTGCCCAGGAGGGAAAAGTGCTGGAGCACCTCTCCTGGCTGTCCCCTGCCACTACCCACTCTTCTCCAAAGACCAGGTAAGCCAGCTGGTTGGCGCCAGGGAAAAGGCTGCACAGGCCCTAGTGTGCCAAACTGGGCTACGTGGCCGGGTCTGGCAATCTCCCCAGACTAGGCTCTGCTTCTGCCAAGGGGAGGCCCACAGCTGGGTGGGAAGGTTCAATTCAGGGGACGGTATTAGGAAGCCCAATGGTGGCTGCAGATTTCCAGTGGCATTTTCCAGTTTACCTTCATCAACAATAAAGTTGATATATTGATCTCTAATTAAATTAGCTGTGGCCTAATTTTTCTTCTCAGTTGGTTCTGACTCAGTGGAGGGTAGATTATTTGTATTTCTGCCACCACCACCACCACCCCGCCCCAAACCCCACACGTGGCCCACAAACCAGGAAAGCTTAAGCAGCAGGCACAAGGACAGCACTCTGGAGACTTAAGATATACCTGGAAAGAAGGATGCTTCAAGCGTGGCTGGGACAGGAGGTGTCTGTACTTTAGTAAGCATAGGGTTTCTAGGTCCTTGACTGCTTTAGGACATGGTAGTTCAATAGTCTGGTGTCACAGGGCCTTGGCAACCTCAAGACTTCAAGTCAAGTTCACTTCAAGACGTCAAGTTGACAAAGGCAACTGACTTCAACCTCAAGTCAGTTGCACAGACTTTTGCAACTGACAGATCTAAGCAGGTGCACCCAACATGGGGATTAGATGAGTTGTTCAGTCACTTAAAACATGCAGAGCTTCAGTGAACAAATTCTTTAGGTATTAGTGGCCGGGATAATTTTTTGCTATTCCTACCATGTTAATCAGGCAGGAACAGACCAAAGGAAGCTAAGCATCATGTGGATTAGAGCTAGGTTTCTCAAACTCTAACATGTGTAAGAATCACCTAGTGAGCTTATGAAACTACAGTTTCCTGGGTTCCCAACCTGATTCAGTAGTCTGGAGTAAAGCCTATAAATTTGCATTTCTAACAAGTTCCCAGGTAATGCTGATGCTGTTGGTCTGAGGACCACTTGAAACCCACTGGGTTAGAGGATACAAACATGACGTTCTAACCTTAGGTGCATTGAATCAACTGCCTCAAATTCTCTTCCTCTTTATATTATGTTGAATTAAATCTAGTTTTAGGGCCAAGGAGAAAACTGTGGTGGAATTAACCTTCCAATTCCATATGACTTACCTACAGACTCCTAGAATCACCCTCAAACCCTTCCACATGGATCAAAGTCTTCTCCAGATTTGTTACTTAAGCCTGGCCATGGTTTTGATCAGAGACTCAAATTTGGAGGCTCAGCCACAGATTTGGAGGGGATTTTTTTTTTTATCAAGGAAAAGATAGAGGACTAGGGGCCCTGACTTTATAGGAGGCGGGCCATATTTTTGGGGTGTTAATGAAAATATTAGGAAAACCAAAGACAAAGAAAGAATAATAAAACGCATGTGCCAGGAACATACTGTCTGTAGGAATCAAGGAGGAGCTGGATTGGTTTAGGAACTTTGAACTTGAAGTCAGAATGAGAGCAGTTGGAAGGAGAAAAATAAATAAAGGAGCCAGGTTGATAATGGGGGGAGGGAAGACAACAGGGGAAGCCTAGGGTTCAGCCAAAGATGCACCTTGTTGTTTGCAGCCAGTGTTCATCCTGCTTGGCTAGTACTGGGCCCTCCCACCATTGCCATGTAGAGAGGAGGGGCTCCTTGAGAGAAAGGTTTTGATCGTGGAGGACAGGTTAGTCTGATATGAACAGTGGAAAGAGATATGCTTAGACATAACTGTTCTCAAAGAAGGTATTAGAAACCCTTTTGTTTCAGTTATTACTACACCAAAAAGGGTGCCTGGGGTCCAAAGAACTCTAACAGAGGGAGGAGAGATTACAGAGAACAGACTGGAATAATCTACATGCCCTCCCCACCCCCAACCAAGGATGCAGTTCCAGGGAGCACTGAGAAGTGCCCTCTTAAAAGGTCAGATAAGGAGTCAACAATAAGTTTAATTGGGGAATCACCCTTTAAATACTGACAGTTATACCAGGTAGTCACGTAACTGTGGCCAGATTTGAGGGGGGAGGGCTGGGAAGATGAGCACAGGATGCTTCCAGCATTGCCAGTGAGTTTCCAGGTGGCTCACTTATTATAGGTGGGAATGCAGGCATGGCATGTACCTTGAGGGAACACACCTTGGAAACTTTTGGAGGGAGACTTACAGGAAAGGCACAGGAAGATGAAATGAACTGCAAGTGAACCAGGCAGTACAGTAGAACAAAGAGTCCTGAACGGGGTTAGAGATTGGTCCGATAGGACACCACCATCCAAGCAGGATAAAGGAGGACAAGACTTGTTTCAACAGCCGTGTTTTTGGCAGACTCAAAACTTCCTAATTTCATATTGCTCACTGTAGGGGACCCCACAAAACAGAATCTAAGGAATATATCAGAAAACCAAATGTCTTGACTCAAAAGCAAAGGGAAATAAAGAAAACACTGATCAACACAGCAGACAGTGCCGGCTGGCATGGGATAAAGGAAAGGATCAGCTGAAGAAGGAAGGTATAATGTTGAAAATTTGGCTGAGTCTTCCTGAAAAGAGAAGTGGAACAAAGGCAAATAGATGATCAGAGACCTGTTTCACTTTGCAGAAAAAGATAGGACATAAGGAAAGTGTTGCCTTTGACAGGCTTTAATAGCTAAGGAGGAAGGCCGTGCTATGTGGACCAGCACATGGCAGCGGTGTTTGTCCTCACCAGGCCCCAGGGAAGAGCCTCAGTACCACCGAAGACAAATATGTTTTAAGAACCTTCTATGTGCTAAGTACTGTTCTAGGCATCAGAAGTACAGCACTGAACAGAACAAAGACCTCCTCAGGGAACACACATTTAATAGCAGCTTTAGTTGAGAAATCCACCATGAGTGAGTCTCCAGATTAAACAAGTAAAAAAAAAAAAAAAACTGCTTTAAAAGGCAGGTATCACGTGCCTAAGAAAGTCTAGGCAAGAGACAATGAATGGCTAGTAGGGGCTCACAATACGTAACAAATATTCAGGGATTTTGCAAACCACAACTTCAGTAGCTTCAAATCTTCTACAGTAAGAGAATATTTATACCAATGAAAAATTGCAAACACTACAAATCAGGGCTTTTTTTTTTTAATAGCACATCACTGCAGGGGCTACTACAAGAGAATGTAGGATTGTGTTCTTGGCTTGACAAGGACACTGGGGAAATGGAAATTAAGGGGTTTTAAATATACAGAATGGGGAAGAAAGGAATCTCTGGTAAGTTCTGGAGCACCATTGAAAATTTCTAAATTTTGTAAGAGCTGGGAAGGTTTCAATTTCTAGATATAATATGGCAAACCTAGGCCATAATTAACATCTTGATGAAAGACTTCTCCCAGCACAGTGAAAAGTTCACGGGTCAAGAACTAGGGAAAACTGACGTAGCCTGGGAGGTGTTAAGACCAGGCTGGTACCTAGAAGATTTTCTCCTTTCTCTCATGCTTTGTTTATCTTCCCTTTTTTCCTCAGATACTTTTGGGCCTCTGCTAAGATCACTAGCTGGTGCCAGAACTGTGTGAGTATTCTGGGATTTCGAGGACTTTTTTTGATTGGTGAAGTAGACAGTCGTATGATTTTTGGCTGTCCATCAACGGAATCTCTTTCCCCTCCTTAAGAGTCTTGGTGGGAATTAGAGTATATCTCCTTTTATAGAAGCAGAAAATGTCACTTACACACTTTCCCAGCTTCCCTTGCAGCCATGTGACCAAGATGAAGCCAGGTGCCCAAGGCTCAGCCAGTGAGACATACCCATCCTGAACTTTGAATCAGGGTCAGTGATGTGCAGGTGAGGCCCAACAGAGAAGTCCCCATGCTGGCAGGTCCACAGCTCAGCTGCTGACAACAATGTCTTCACTGGACACACTACTCAACACCAGGTTTTCCAGTCTTCTCTGTAATTCCCCTAACTATCCAATGGGCTATCAATAAATTCCTTCTCTGCTTAAATGAGGCAGTGTTGGTTTAAGTGGCTTATAACCTTGAATCAGGACTGATATAACTGGTCTAACTGCTGTAGAGACCAGCAGATTTGCTCGTGTTTTCTAAGTTTCTTGGGTGTGGGGCTGGTGCTGGGATAATCTCCTAGGTCCTGTTAACCCTTTGGACTCTAAAAGTGGAACACATAAGAGACTTTGGCTGCAGCCGCTGAGGAAATCCCATTCTTCCCAGGCACTGAGTGAGGTCCCTGGGCTGAAGCAGAACAGGATGAGAGTTTGTGCAGGAGATAACTGTGGACTTTAATGTCCGTGGTCTTTACCTTACAAGAGCAAGGAGATTCAGTTTGGGAGATATTCTTCCTTGGGAATGTAATGCCGTATTTCATAACATCCAACATACTATCAAGAAGGGGAGAAAACTGCAAGTAAACTTTGACACAATACTTTTTTTCACTTAAAAGGTTTATTTTATACTTAGTTAACAAAGCTCTTTTAGACTTAGACATAGATTTTTATCATATGTTGCTTTTATGCATACATAAAGGAAAATACTGTATAAGCAAAATAACACGAAGTATTCTTAGAAGCTCTTTATATTCAGAATTCAGATATTATTCATCATCTTTGTTTTCAAAGTTGGAAAATAGCTTTTATTGAATATCATTTTATTTTTTTCCCCAAGAGGTAGTTCACACAAATCGATAACATATTCTGAATACAGATTTCTCTATATAAGACTTCAATATTGGATGGTGTTCCAAAAGACATTTTTTAAGCTTTTTATTTTGAAATAATTTTAGATGCACATTAAGTTACAAAAATTGTACAAAGAGTTCCTGTGTACCCATTACCCAGCTTCTTTCCATGTTCCAAATTACTTTTTAAAAATTCCATAAAATTCACCCTTTTAAAGTGTACATTCAGTGGTTTTTAGTGTATTCACAAAGTTGTGCAACTATAACCACTACCTATCTCAGAACATTTCTATAACCCCAAAAAGAAACCTTCTGGTAACAGCTCCCTCCCCTTGTCCCTACTAGAACATCCCAACATCTAATTCCTGGATGCATCAGCATCCCTTGTTGGTGCCTTTAACCTTAACCACACCTCTGCAAATCATCCGTTTGCTAAATACCTTCAATTACCGTCTGTTTCCTGCTGGAACCCGTGATCCTTCCCATAGGGGAGTGACTCACAGACAGCTTGGGTGCCTCTCTCTTCTCTCCTCTCCTCTTCTTCCCTCTCTGGATCAGTGCCCCTTGCAGCAGGCACCCAGTCCTCTCTCCTACATGATGCAATCTTACTGGGCCAGGCTCCGTTCAGTAACAGGGAAGTCTGCAGTAGGGGGCCAATAGGTGAAATTCAGGGGGAGGATATTTTAGCACAGTTTTGTCTATAGATCAAAGCTGCATTCTACAATCCAGTTTAACCAATAGAAAAGTCGACATTTTGGTCCCCAAGATCAATATCTATTTCTCAGTTGGATCTGAACTCAGAGGGCAGAGGGTATTATCTATTGGCCCTCTGAAGTCCCAAAAACCACTCTCAAATTTATATCTCCAGTGTCAGATGCATACAGACAGCTGTCTTGTCATTTCACAAACTGCTCAGATTGAACATAACCCACACCAAACTCATACTCTTCCTCTTTCTATCCCCAAAGCTGGGCCTCTGTCAATGTTCTCTATTTCATTCCATGGCACCACTCTCCGCCTAAATGCTCATGCCAAAAACCTGAAAGACATTCTTCACACCTTCCTCTTCTTCACTTTTATATACATTATTTTTCAAATACTGTAGCTCCTGTCTATGAACAGATCATTAATCCATCCACTTCTCTCCATCACCATGGCTATAATGTTGGTACAAGCCACCATCAACTCTTCCCTGGGTCATAGTAATAACTTTCAATCATATAATCTCACCTCACTTCTGCCCCGCTCTCTAAACCGTTTGCTGCTCAGCGGCCAAGGCCTTTTACATGTTTTCAAGTCAGCTCTGATCATGAGACTCTCCTGCTTAGAAGCTTTTAGTGCTCCCAAGTGTTCTTAGAATAGAGTCCAAATGCCATGATTAAAAAGCCCTTTAAGATCTGGCCCCTGCCTACTGTTCCTACCTTATCAAGAACTAAATCATCTTCACACACAGCACCTCAAACACTGACCTTCTCTTTTCCTTGACAACGCCTTGCTTCTCCACACTGCAGACCATTAGACATTCCATTCCAGTTCCATCTGTCCAGAAAGCTCCCTCAGCTCCCACATTTCCAGCCCAGGCTTTTCATTCCTTGTCGTGGATCCAGCCCCTGGTCACTCTGTCTTACATTCCCTGCACTTGTCCTGTATAACACCTGTCACAGTTACCTGTATAAGTGGTTACTCATTTTCTGCCTCCCCCACTGGACGTGAAGTTCCATCAGAAGAGGGGCCATGTCTACCTTGTTCACGTCTAGGTCTCGGGGCCTAGCACACAGCCTGGCGTGTGGTAGTTGTTCAAAACATATCTGTTGAATGAATGAAAGGTCTTAGGCAAATCATTTTACCACTTTGAGCCCCAGTTTCTTCACATGTTAAGTGAGGCTTCTTCCAATGTGAACATTTTATGATTCTATGATGCAAAGCACTTCTTTGAACACTAAAATTGCTTAGAGTAAGAAGAAGCGATTAAGCAGGAAATTATGGAAACAACTCTGCTGCTCCCACTGTCCACGGTCCACTGGGAAATGCAACATACACAACAGACTTGCAGGTCAGAAAGCATTTCTACTTCTAAGAGTTTGCCCTCTTTCTCTCAAGAAAGTTAACCTATGGGGTTGGCCTTATATTTCTAGATGCATTTCTAGTGCATATCAGACAATCCACTAAACCCCCAAGCTTTACCCTACTGAGATGTCCTAGACTCTGACAGTGCAACCAGGGATGAGTTTCAAATGGTGAGCTTTATCATTGTCTTCTGTGGGGGTAGGAGGGCAGTGTTAGTAGAATCTTTACATATTTTATCATTTTTTTAAAGTTTAAAGTGAAAACAAACTAAAGAAACAAATATTAGCCTATTTTCTAGAATCTCAGATGTATTATGAAGCTTCCAGGAAGTTCAAAAATAGCTAAGAAACATTCATTCTACTACAGAATGAATTCTAGATCTTTTTTTCCCATAGTAAGTGACATATTTTTAAATGAAAGCACCTAATATCTGGGGGCCTTCAAACAATAAAAAATAAGTGTCCAAGTGTTTGGAACTGTGGGAACCATGAAGGGTGGTGCTCTCTATTCACTCCAGGTTTGTAAGTACTCCCTAGGATAAAAGCTAAGCTAAATCTCATGGTCATCAATTGCATCACTGTCTGAAGAGGTGTACGTAAAAAAGAGGACACCTTTGGCCCAAAGATCCTCCAGCACCTCTGCCCAAGTCCATTGCTGTTGTGGGTTGAACTGTATTCCCCCCCGAAAAAATATGTTCAAGTCCTAACCCCCAGTACCTATGCATGTGACCTCATTTGGAAATAGGGTCATTGCAGATGTAATTAGTTAAGATGAGATCTTACTGAATTAGGATCTGTGTCCCTATAAGAAAAGGAGATGAAACCCAGACATAGACATAGAGGAAGATGGCATATGAAGATGGAGACAGAGATTGGAGTTATGCTGCCACAAGCCGAGGAACACCTGAGGCTGCCAACAGCTGGAATTTGAAAGGAAGTATTGTCCCCTACAGCCTTTGGAGGGAGCATGGCCCTACCAACACCTTGATTTTGAACTTCTGGCCTCTAGAAAACTGACAACAAATTCATTTTGTTGTAAACCACCCAGTTTGTGGTACCTTGTTATAGAAGCCCTAGGAAATCAATACATCAGACTTTAGGAGTTTATTCCTCTAGAGCAGAGATTGGCAACTATAACCATGGCCCAAACCCAGCTCACTGCCTGTTTCTGTATGACCCATGAACTAAGAATATTTTTATTTCAGAAGAACATTTGCAATCAACTTGATGATAAGGAACATTTACTTTGAACATCAATTAAGCAAAATGTTATCTCCCAAAAATGAATTCCATTCTTCTCATTATTAGATCTATATTACAAAAACTTGTACTCAATTATTACTACATTTTAAATTTCATCAATAAAAAATGTGCAGAAATCTGTTCTCTCTTGTTATATGGGTACCTACATAACATCCACAATTTTGCCTCCTTGCCTGCAAAGCCTAAGATATTTTCTAATTGCCCTCTTACAGAAAAAGTTTGCTAAACTCTGCTCTAGAGGAATCTCAGCATCACCTTCTTATTTAGCCAGGTAATTTGTAAGCATCAGCGAAAGCATGCGAATATTGGTAAAGAGAGTAATTTTTATATGTTTTCATCTTTTTCTTTTTAAAAGATGACCGGTAAGGGGATCTTCATCCTTGACTTGGTGTTGTCAGCACCACTCTCACCCAATGAGCTAACCGACCATCCCTATATGGGATCCGGGGCTGGCCCCATGGCGCACTCGGGAGAGTGCAGCGCTTGGGAGCACAGCGGCGCTCCCGCCGCGGGTTCGGATCCTATATAGGAATGGCCAGTGCACTCACTGGCTGAGTGCCGGTCACGAAAAAGACAAAAAAAAAAAAAAAAAAAACCACACCTATATGGGATCCGAACCTGTGGCCCTGGTGTTATCAGCACCGCACTCTCCCGAGTGAGCCATGGGCCGGCCCATATATGTTTTCATCTTACATAAACTTTTTTCTCATGTTACTTCTTTAATAAGAGCTTTATTGAGATAAAATTCACATACTACATAATTCACCCATTTAAAGTGTACAATTCAATGATTTTTAATATACAGTAGTCCCCCCTTATCCTCAAGGGATACATTGCAAGACCCCTAGTGAACACCCGAAACTGCAGATAGTACTGAACCTGATATACTGTATACTATGTTTTTTCCTATACATACACATCTATGATAAAGTTTAACTTATAAATTAGGCACAGTAAGAGAGTAACAATAACTAATAGTAAAATGGAACAATTATAACAATATACTACAATAAAGTTGTGTGAGTGCGATCTTTCTCCCTTTCTCAAAATATCTTAATATTTTTGGACTACAGTTGACCACAGGTAACTGAAATTATAGAAAGCAAAACCGCAGATATGGGAGGACTACTGTATTTAGTTTTGCAACCATCATCGCAATCAATTTTAGAACATTTTCAGCACCCCATAAAGAAGTTCTGTACTCATTGTACTCATCAGTAGACAGTCCTCACGTCCCCCAGCCCTAGGTCACCACTAATCTATTTTGTCTTTATGGATTTGCCTACTCTGGACATTCTAGATACATTTTCCATGTTATTTTTCTGCATTTGCTTTGCTTGATCTTAACTTTTATTTATGCTCTTTCGATACTTCAAAACAAGAAGAATTAATACCAGAAGTGTGATCCTTAGTTTTTACTTCTCTGACATCCGTCTTTCCCATCTTGAAATTTAGCCCACAGATGTGGCCCTACCAGCTACATTTCCCTTATAGAAATGTTAACTGATTGAACATCCTAAAGTCAGGAAACTGGTACCCATTTCACAAGGATCCTAAACCTCCCAGCTTATGGTTTTCTGAGTTGCTGAGTTGTGACATGTAAAGTATCAGCCTAAATATCTGTTATAATTTGTTGGCAATATGAATCTCTAAAATAGGGAGAAAAAGTGGTAAAAAGAAAATTACTTATACAAAGTGCCCTTGAGAAGTATGGCATAATATTTAAATATTTCAAATTAATTGTTCTTTCAGAATCAAGATTTTTCAAAAACCTTACTTGGCCTCACCAATTAATGATTTGCTTTTATTATTGGTAAAGGCTCTCTGACTAGAAACCACCACTTCACTTTGCTTGTCATAGTAATTAGTTATAATGACTTCTAATGGCCCTTGGGTTTTTTCTTACTTATTAAACAGCCATAACATTTAAATCACCTCATATATTGTTCCGGTTACCTATTGCTGCATAACAAAATATCCCAAAGCTTATTGGCTTAAAACAACAATTATTTTATTAACTCCATGGTTTCTGTGGGCTGGGAATCCATTGGGCGGTTCTGGCATAGCATCTGTCACACAGTTGCAGCATTGGGAGAGCTTGGGATGGCCAGTCATCTGTTTCTCCACGTCAGGGCCTCTCCACATGGCCTGTCTACATAGGTTGGTTTGTGCTTCCTCACAGTATGGTGGTCTCAAGGTAGTAATGCTTCTTACACAGTGACTCAGGTCTCTAACGCACGATCCAGACAACCCGAGAGAATCCGCAGTCCCTCTTATGACCTAGCTGGGAAAGTCACATAGCATCACTTCTGCTATACTCTAGTCGTCAACCAGTCACTAAGGTTTGGCCCAGATTCAAGGCGAGGGGCCAGAGAACTTACCTCTTCATAGGAGGAGGGTGGAGGAATTTGCAGAAATGTTTTAAAATTGCCACTGTCTGTGCAGAGGACATCCTTTGGTTTATGCAATAATTACTCCGGTGAGAGATATTACTTCTCTTTTCCCTTTACTTCACTGACCAATTTCCCCCTTTTTCATGATCCCCTTTAAATGTTTACAAATTAAAGACTTCAGCTCTTAATGTTTTGCTTGGTATTTATTTGTTCTGTAGATAGACTAATTCTTGCACCAGACCCAAATATTTCCGGCTGCTCAATTCTACTCTGCCTACTTCCTGTTTGGTTGAATTTTATTTCCTGTACTCTGTCAAAGGGCTTTGTCAAAGTTGTAAACTGCCATGTGGCCTAGGCACTGTGTTCTATTTCTGAATCTGTCAGTTGTCTTGAGCAAGAGTACACATACAGTAATTAAATATAATACAGGAAGTGAAAATTAAACATGATGCCTTAATATTGATAGAATTAAATCCCCAATTTAGGGAAATACATGTTTTAGTGGAGACCATTTTCCAGGAGCTCAGACCTCAGTCAGTTCACCTAGTCAACAGTGGGCCACTGATTGGACCACTGAGGATCCAACCCTAAAGGTCTTATTTCCAAGTGATTACAGACCTGGCTAGGAGTCTCTCTTTTAGCAATAGTTCTATATCTCTTAAGTTATTCTGGGCTGCAGAAAGCTCATCTGGGTTACACTATAAGGGAATATTTATTATCTTACATAACAAGAAGTCTTAGGTGGGATGGTTCCAACTCAGCAGCTAATCATACCATCAAAAACTCAGATATTTTCTAGAGCTTTTAACTCTAACGTGTTCAGCATATTGGCTTTATTTTTAACTCATGGTCTTAAAATGGCTCTATAGTTCACTTGTCGCATGCAGACATAGCAAAGCCCAGTGAATTCCCTTGTGTCTCTTTTTGATGAGTGAAAAAAACTTAGTCCGTTTATGCTGCTATAGCAGAATACCTCAGACTGGGTCATCTAAAAGAACAGATATTTACTTTCTCACAGTTTTGGAGGCCAGGAAGTCCAAGATTAAGACACCAGCATCTGGTGAGGACCTTCTTGCTGTATTGTTACATGACAGAAGGCAAAAGAACAAGAGCACAAGAGACGGCTCCCCTTCAACCTTGAGCTCTTTCATAAGGGCCCTAATCCCATCCATGAAGGATTATGACTTAATCATCTCTTAAAAGTTTCACCCCTAATACTATCACATTGGGGATTAGGATTCCAGCACATGAATTTTGGAGGACACTTTCAAACCACAGCAAAAACCTATTCCAGAAGCTCTCCAGAAAATTTCCCCTCCTGTTACATTGGTCAGAATTGTATTGTTTGCCCATTCCTAAACCAACCTCTGGCTCAAGAATGGTATTAGCATGATTGATTTAAAGAAGCACATGGCATTTCTATCTGGATGGATTACCCCCAAAAATCAAGGTTCCATTAGAAAACAGGAAAAGGAGAAAGAATGAGAGACAAGGGTCTTGTAATATTTGGATTTACTCCAATGCAAGGGGAAAATTTCCCCTCTCCTGGAGTTCCTAGTTTACTGGATGGCACCACAGTTAATACAGATGCTCAAAGCAACTATACAGAAACTCAGAAGTTCTCCTTACCTTTGTCTCCCATATATCTATTCCCCAAAGTGACTGTCTTAATTCAAGCAGTTAAATCTTCTCTCCTCCGTTATTATGATTATTTTCCCTACTAGTCACCCTGCCTCTAGTCTTGCACCCCCCCAGTCCATCTCAGTGTTGAGAGGGTGAACTTCTTTCATGGATCATCAGGGTGTCCTCATTGTGGCTCAGATCCTGGGGAAATGGAGTTAGATGTCACTTGTACTGTCCGCTTCCTCCAATGTGAGTTCATTATATGGAGAATTTTGCTTTGTGGCTGCAGACATATGAGAGAGCAAGGACATTAGAGGAGATGGGATGGCATCTGTTGTTACCATTAGCTTAATGGTTTGGAGCCACTGTGGAGGAAGGGGTTAGAGCCAAAAGAGAAAGGAACTGTGTTAGTAATAGATTCTGTGAAATTTGAGGCACAAGCATTTCTTTCTGAGGCTTGGGTGACAAAATGTGATATAGTGTTGGACAGAAGGGGAGGTCTTCTAGACTCAGTAAAGCAGGAGAGAAGACCTCATGCTCCATTGCATTCTGTCCCTGCTATTTCAGCACTAATTATCTTGTGTTGGAATGGCAGGTCTGTGTCCCCACTAGACTGTAAGGTCCTTGATGCTAAGACATAACTCTTCCTTTGTATTTCTAGTTAGCACAGTGCTTGGCATGTAGTAAGTACTTAATTATTGATTAACTCAACAAACATTTATTAAGTTTGGTTTTCACGTATATACACAGCACCCAATTACCACTTAGAGAAGCAATGTGATCAAGATCATATCAAAAGTCTAAGGCAAAAAAAGGTATTCAAAATATACCTAATAATTTGGAAATATAATTTTATGATTTATAATATTGATCTGTCATTTTTAATAAACATTAATATAAATAAAGGTGTATATTGTTACTATGAAATGAAAAAATTTCATCTGGAATAACCAAAATTAGGCTTAATATATTTTGAATCTCATTAGAGTTTTTGATAATTTGCTGTCAATATTATTCTTAAGTAGTTATGCTTGTCTTCAATCTCTGTTGTGTTAGATACTAAATACAAGCCTTTCTTATTTATGCAATAACTTAGAAAGCCCAACCTCCTGTTTGTATCAGCACCACACTCTCCTGAGTGAGCCACGGGCCAGCCCCCAACCTCCTGTTTGTAATTTCCTATTCTTCCAATTTTCTCCCTCCATGGTCACATAAAATCTGTTAAAGAACAGATAAGAACCTGTAAACTTTGGAGCTCTTCCCAGTTTCCTAGGATATCATTTTCTAGCCAACTTCTTTCCTTATGGGGCTTAGTATAAAATCCATGCAGCAACATGTCAAAATGTGACTAATATCAAGTGGAAAAAACAGGCTATCAAATTTTATGCATATATGGATAGCATTCATGATTGTAGCTATACAAAATATGTGATAAAAGTTATGTGAGGATATACTCCAAATCATTACTCTTGGATATTTTTTGCACGGGGGGGGCGGTGTGTGAAGTCATTTTAGTTGACTCTCATTTTCTCTTTCTTAATTTTTTACCATGATAAAGTAATAGCAGAAGAAATAAATCAGGGCCGAGCCCGTGGCGCACTTGGTAGAGTGCTGCGCTGGGAGCACAGCTACGCTCCCGCGGCGGGTTCGGATCCTATATAGGACTGACCGGTGCACTCACTGGCTGAGTGCCGGTCACGAAAAAAAAAAAAAAAAAAAAAAAAAAAGACAAAAAAAAAAAGAAGAAATAAATCAAAGCCTGCATATTAAAGAGTTCTGGATGAGAACACACACACACACATCCATACAGGCACATATGTGATATTTGTATTAGCGAGGTGGAATAACAGTGGATTTTTCTTCTCTTCTCCAATCTTTCCTTAATGTTTTATTTGTATTCTTTTGTCTGTAATTTAAAAATAAACAAAAATTTTAGCAAAAAATTAAAGAAGTTGAATATTGGTAAAGAACTTGATTGATTGGTCCAGCTTGCTTTCATGATATTAACCCATGATTTGGGTACTTGTCTTAATACAATCACTGTTAGGCCTCTCTGCATAGTTACCTCTTTGGGCAGGAGTTGAGCCCTGTGCCACTTTTTATTTTCTTAATGGCATCTAATGCCCAGTGGTGACATATTGTCACTCATATCAATACTGGAGTGATTCAATATGTAATCACTTATATTTCATTAGATATTTAATGAGCATCTACCACACTCAGGGCACTGTACTAACCACTCTAGGGAATAAAAGATGAATAAGACAAAGAAGTAAAAGTACGGATTTTAACTTTTCCCACAGAGGAGCTGAATTGAGAACTTCTGCGAAAAAAGCATGAGAGTCTTAAAAGATACAGAGCCTGTGGATGCTCGGCCATCAGAGATTATGGCTGCTACTTGGATGACAAATATTTTTATATTGCTTTATGTCTTAGGTCATTTTTTGAAATGCAAAGTGACACAGTGGAAAAAGTTCCAAACTCAGAATCTGGAGGTCTGCTTTCAAGTCCCAAGTCAGCAACTAACTAGCCGTATGAACTTATGCAAAAGATTTAACTTTCTGTGTGCCTCAGTGTCTTCATGTGTAAAATGAGGGAGTCGGACTAAATAATCTATAGGGTTCCATCCAATCTTAAATTTTAACTATTTTCTGTTGAGTCATATCAAAGACATCATATAACTTTAAGGTGACAATGACTTTACCATCAGTTCTGAAAAATGCTAATTCTAAATCTGAACATGTAAGTATTGCATCTCATGTTTGTGAAACATTAGACATTACTACTGTTACAGAAACCAAGTTAGTACAATGTATCATACTTCCAAGCAGTGCAGGCAAAACTAGCATATAATACTATAGGGCCTATACAATACAATCATAAAGATTAAAAAGAGAGAAGCTTTTAAAGAATGACTATTTTATGACTGCTTTTGAAGTTTTAATGTAGTAAAATTTCATTTCTCTGGGTGTTCAAAAACCTTATGTTTCAGTTCCTTAAATGGAAATAGGTGAATGGGGCTTTTCCTCAGAGCTACGGTTCTTACTCCAAAGACTGCACCCTCCCCCAAAGTTTGCTTTAAAAATAGTGGCACATGAGCTCAGTTGGATAGGAAGAACAGGCAAAACTAATTATTACAGCATCTGAGTATGCTACTTTACTCCAAACTGTTTATGACTTTTTGAAGTTAATCCATATATTTCCATGTTACTGACAGCAATTACTGCTGCAGATTTTCAGGTTAGAAACCTGGGACTTCCTCTGATTCCTGGTTCTCCTTAATTGCCCATATCCACTTGGTCACCAAGTTTTCTACAACTTCTCTTTGTAACATCCCCTGATTGTTTTCCTTCCTCTTCATTTTACTTCATTTCTATGTTCAATATCCTGGTTTGACACTCACATTTGTTTCACTGCAGTAATATCTTGTTGGAGGCTTTATCTGCTACCGGTCTCATTTTCCTGAAACACACAGCTTCCATCCTAGCACTTCCTAGTTTAAGAACTTAAAATATTTTTCCATTGCCTCTGAGATAAAACCAAACTACTACTCCTGGCATTCTAACCCCTCCATTACCAGATTTTAAACTTATTTCCTTCTGTTACTAATTTATACCTATATTAGTTAATGTAATGCTAGCTGCTATAACAATAAGACTCAAATGCAATGGCTCAAAAAAGAGAGAAATTCATTTCTTAATTGTCTGAGTTCCAGGCTGCTCCATACAATCATTCAGGTTCCTTGCATTTTGTTTCTCAAGGACATTGTCCTCAACAGTAGAGTTGAATCTGGGTCATAGGATATCTTTTTAGCAGGCTCATCATCTTAAAGGCTCCCTAGGAGTAAGTGCAACATATCTCTTCTCAAGGGAAGCAGGGAGATATAGTACAGCCGAGTAACCATATATCAGACTACAATTAACACAGGAAAAGAAGAGAATCCAGCTAGCACTGTCTGCCACACACCCTCTACTTGGATTGTCCTGGGTTCCCCAACACTCATTTTTTCTTTCTTTCTTTCCTCCCTTTCTCTCCACTTAACCAAATGGCGTTCATCCTGCTTAACTATTACCTCCTTCAGCAAGCATTGCAGCCATTTTCTAAGAATGCTTCAGTACACTGAAGAAAGTGGAAACAGTTCCAGGACTTCTAAAAACTGATTTACAGATCCTAACCCTCATTCTTTTTTTTTTTTTTTTTTCCTAATCCTCATTCTTTATGAGGTATTTTTTCCTCTTTCTTTTGTCTTTTACAACCTCTTATATTCATGGAAGTGAATTTCAGAGACCTCAAATGATACTCATGTAGTAGGTAAACAGGAGAGCAGGAGTGGGGGTGGTGGCCAACAGCACAGGTAAAATTCACCTGTAATGGATGAGTCCAGCTATTGCAGCTACTTGTCCTTAGGAGTGGACAGCTACTTGTCCTAGGAAGGAGCACCTTCCTCACTACCCAGTCAGGCAGTTGGGTAGTATTCTAATTGGGACTAGGGTGTAGTCTCAATAAAGCTTCATTTTCTGAAAAAGAACCTTGTGGCCTAAATTGATGTAAAATACCTACATAACTATGTAACAGAGGAAAGGTAACCCAGATAAAGGGGGTATGAAAGAGAGGTAATTTGGCAATGTTTATCCAGAATTCTCTGAAGGAGAGACATCAAATTCAATGAATAGGATCATTCTGGTTATTAGTGAAATATAACTGCTGAAATATTTAGGGGGAAGTGTACCAGTGTCTGCAGTTTATATTGAAAACATTTTTAAAAATCGGATATGTGAATGGATGGACAAAGGGATGGAAAAATGACCAGGAAGGTGCTAAGGCAAGTATAGTAAAATGCCAGTGGGAGAATCGAGTTGGTGGATATACAAATGTCCTCAGCAAAATTTTATCGACTTGGCTGAATGTTTGAAAATTTTTATAATAAAACAGGAAAGAAACCTACTAACATTTTTTAGTGCTTTCCATGAGTCAGGCACTTTACATTAGTGATCTAATTTAGTCCTCACAACAAGCCGGTGAGGTAGGTACTGTACAAGGGGTCTTCAAAAAGCTCACAGAAAGATTCATATCATATTTTAATTTCATTTTTCCACGAACTTCTTGAAGTACCCTCCTCATCTTATAGATGAACAGGCACAGAGAGGTTAAGTGACTTGCCCAATGTCTCACAGTTAATAATCCCAGACAAGGTGAGATTCAATTCCAGGTCTGTGTGTCTCCAAAGCAAGGGCACTGAGTTATGGAACAGGGATACTTCAGCAGACTTTTTTCACAGTTTCCCTTAAATATTATTTGAGACCCTCTTACTCACTTTGCCTGACTCTTTGTTCACCTAGCAGTCTTCCTACTTCCCAAACAACTTGCTCCTGGGAAAGGAGTGCCCTAGGCCTAGTAGATGAACTACATACTCTGCTAACAAAAAAATGCCTCTGATCACACTGCAGAGCTGTGCTTGGTTTTCAACTCGTAGTGAAAAACAGATGTCATCCAGGTGGGATGTCAGGAAGGATGGCATGTCATTTCCTTTCTGCTCTGTTGTCCATTTGGACTCCATGTTTTAACCAAGGGCTCTCCCGTCATGTCCAAGCACTTTCCCTAACCTCACCTAACACTATCCATTGTTTTTTCATTACCCCTCATTACCCCTATTACCAGTTGTGTTTTAAATTTTACTTGTTATATAGATATTAGAGCAGCAAAAGCATACTGAACAGTATTATAATTCTCAACTACTAATGGAATGTTTACCTTTGTGTCTTAAAGTGACAGCAATAAAATTTACTGCCAACACTACTACTGCAATTTTTATGGACTTAAAATATAAATATACTAAATGAATATCTCCAAATATAAAGATTTTTTTCTTTTTTCTCTCCCTATATAAAGATGACCGGTAAGGGGATCTTAACCCTTGACTTGGTGTTGTCAGCACCATGCTCTCCCAAGTGAGCTAACCAGCCATCCCTATATAGGGATCCGAACCCACAGCCTTGGTGTTATCAGCACCACACTCTCCCAAGTGAGCCTTGGGCTGGCCCTTAAATATAAAGGTTTTAAGGGGTAAATTGGTCTCTGCTGGGATTTTTTAGTAAAGGTAGTAAGTTGATTGTCATAGCTCTAGTCTAAAGCAAATCTTTTCAAAGTCAGTTCTGAGGGACAGAACTCCTAGGGTAGTCAATAAAAAATGCAGATGCCAGGGCCTTTCCCCTACCTACTGCATCAGAATTTCTGAGAGTGGAGCCAAGCAATCTACAGTCCAAAGAAGTTTCCCAAGTGATTCTTATGACCACCAAAATTTAAGAACCATATTTCAAACCATTGGAGATGTTTGGTTGTCACAATGATTAGGGGGCACTACTGGCATTTACTGCTGGGGTGGTGAGGGATGCTAGATTCCTTGCAAGGGACAGTTCATCACAGCCAAAAATTGTCCCCCATCCTCGTGACTTTCCAACATCTCACCATTCACATTCATGTAGGTGAAAAGTCTATTATAATAATATAAGGCTACAACACAACTTCCTTTTATATATAAACATAAGATATTTTGTGTGTCGCTTTAATATATACTGAATTTCCCAGGAATGCAAACATGTACTGCATGAATCGAGGGCAGATTGTTTTACTCAAATTTTTTTTTAAGTTGGAAAATCACATCTGTATCAGTTCATTTCTAGTGCTTATAACAGAATACCTGAAACTGGGTAATTTATAAAGTAATGAAATTGATTTCTTACAGTTTGTAGGCTGGGAAGTCCAAGGTCTAGGGAACACATCTGGTGAGGGCCTTCTTTGTTGGGGCTCTGTACAGAGTCCCACGGCCACCCAGGGTGTCACATGGAGAGAATGGCAAGGGCAAGAGTAAGTTAACCTTCTCACTTTATAAAGCCATCCTTATAAAGCCATCTGAACCACACCTATTACTCCATGAATGGATCAGTCCATTCAAGAGGGCACATTCCTCACAATCTAATGATTCTTAAAAGCCCCACCTTTCAAATACCATAATTGGATTTCCTATCCTCTTAACACGGTTACAATGGAGATCAAGCCTCAGTGAGTGTTGGGGGTACATTCGATCCACAACAGGAACTCTGACAGGTCACCAATACAACACAGTTGTATCAGGCTGCATTTGCAGCACTTGCACGCAACAGTGATTCTATGTACAGGTGTGAATATCTCACAGCTTCATTATGTCTTTTAATGTACTCATACCCAAGCATTTACATATTGAAATCAATATTTCTTTTTTATAAATTGCTTTCTTTTTATTTCTCCTTAATATTGCTGTTAGAGCATTGTTCTTATTTGTTTGAAAATATTCACTTAAGGTAGATTATATCTATGAATTTTCTTTATTGTAATATGGGGAAATTACAAATATACATTATAAAACAGTGGGGACTGGTCTGAAAAGGCAGAGAACCACTACTCTTGATACTAAAGAACATACCTTAAACATATGAAATCTTTTTTTTTAAATGATGCAGCAATCAAGAAGTCATAATCCATCAAGAAATAAACAAATCTGATTAGCAAATGAATGTGTTCTAGGTCTATTAACCCAGAAGAATATGAAAAAGTGAGAGAGAGAAGTAAAAGGTAAAACTGGTCCATAAGAGATTTTCTTTTATTGAAAGAACAAAAGAGACACCTGTCATTAAACTAAATAGATGAAGTTATAACAAAGTTTAAGAATAAAATCAAACATTGTGGTCTGCCATAGACTCAGAGGAGCTATCCAAATCCAAGGTAAGTAACATACCAGACACTAAAGACCAAGACCATTCAACAACCCAACCAGGCCTGAGGAACAAAGGTATTGATCTGTCAGGAAAATTCATTTAA
Organism: Cynocephalus volans; assembly: GCF_027409185.1. NCBI lineage: Eukaryota > Metazoa > Chordata > Mammalia > Dermoptera > Cynocephalidae > Cynocephalus > Cynocephalus volans. The sequence goes on from NC_084473.1 coordinate 57,433,244, forward strand.
CTAATATTGAGCATCTGCTATATGCCAACCACTGGAAATAAGAGAGTCCCTGCTTTCAAGGATTTTAATAGTTTAGTTAGGTGAGCCAGGCACATGACCAGCTAACTGTAAATCAGTGTGTAAAGAGGATGAAATAATATGCTGGTTATTATGCTGCACAGAGAAGGAGCAACTTACCTAGCCAGGGCAATCTGTAAAGGCTTCCTATAAACTAAGCATTAAAGGGTTAGTGGGAAGAATCAAGTGAAAAAGTATGTGTTAGGAGGTGGAGAGGAGGTAAGTAGGGACCTGGACCTCAAAGTGGGGCTGTGCAGGTTGTGTGGCCCTGGTGGGGAAAGGGATTCAAAAATCTTTCCCAACTTTTTTTTTAATTGATGTACGCCATACATAAAGTGCACGAGGCTTTATACACTAGTAGAGCTCAATTAATTTTTAAATATATGTAACCCATGTCAAAGATAAACAAAGCCAGACCCTAGTTAAAAGTGGTAAAGACAAATTCTATTCAGAAATAACTACTGCAGTAGGAAAGAGAGCCCAGTGAAAACTGAATTTGTAGTGGATTGCATTGTGAAGCTTGAATTGTGTCCCCCAAGTTTTATGTATTAGAAACTTAGCCCCAGGAGCCGACCCCGTGCCTCACTCAGGAGAGTGCAGTGCTCTGCCATGGGTTCGGATCCTATGTAGGGATGGCCGGTGTGCTCTCTGGCTGAGCGCGGTGCGGGCGACACCAAGCCAAGGGTTCCAATCCCCTTACTGGTCACACACACACAAAAAGAAAATTAGCCCCCACTGTTACAGTATTAAGAGGGTGGCAAATACTACTATGGTAATTGGAAGGTGGAGCCTTGAAGAGGTGATTAGATTGTAGGACCATGCTGTAGTGAATGGATTAAAAATGGTGGTCAGGGGTGTGGTTCTGAGGGCTTTAAGAGAGAGTCTGTCTTTTTCTCTCCCTGCTCTCTCTGCTTCCACCGTCTTGCAATGTGAGACATCTGGGTCTCTGCCGCCACCACGAGATGGACTTTGGACTTCCCAGCCTCAGAAACTGTAAGCAATAAATTTTGTTTTCTTTATAAATTACCCAGTTCCGAGTATTTGATTATAAGCAACATAAACAGACTAATACAGAACTCAACTTCAATTTGTGCAGAGGTGACTGGTCATTTTAAATAGAGAAAAGAGTAGGGAGGAGGAACAGGCAGAGTCAGGAAAGTAGAAATGTATAAAAAGTGTTAGTGTATGATTTTCTAATTCAGCCCATTGTTCTATATATTCCACACTACCTTAATTTCTGTGGTTTTATAATAAATTTGGATATCTGGTAGGATATGTTATTCAGCCTTATTCTACAATATTTCCTTGGATATTTTAGGATCTTCACATTTCTATATACTTTTAAAAACCATCTTGTCAACTTCCACAAAAATACACTGGGGTTTCAATGAGAACTCATTAAATCTACAGATTAATTTGGGGAGAACTGATGATATAACAATATTGAATCTTTCCATCTTTGAACATGATACGTCTCTGGGGAGGGGCATTCTAGGCTGAAGAGAATCATAAACCAAGCGGGGGTAAGAAACAGCATGGTTTATGTATGAGAAGCTCTGGAGCCGTTCGACAAGGTATAAGGCATGGAGTGCAGAAGATGAGGCTGAAGAAAGAGGCAGTGGCCAGATTATGGAAGAGTTTGTAGGCCATGTGAGAGTTTGAATCCAAGGCTAATGAAAGCAACTGATGGTATGATCTGATGTGCATTTATACAGATGACTAGGCAGCAATGGTTGTGAATAGTTTTTAAGAGGGTCAAAGAGAGAGAGTCAAACATGGCTCCCAAGTTTCTAGCATGTGTCCATGTAGATGGTGGTACAGAGAACATGGGAGGAAGAGTAAGCTTGGGTGAGAAGATATGGGGTAGGTTGAATTTGGGATGCCTATGGGTCTCCCACTGGAGGTATCTAGCAGATAATTGGATATATAGATCTGAAGCTCAAGGAAAGATCCAGGCTAGATATATGTTCTTGGGACCATAGGAAAAATAATGAGAATGTATGAGATCACCCAGGGAGTGTGTATGGGTTGAGAAGTATATGGATTCTTCCCATTCATTCCCATTCAAACTTAAATTGTTCTTGTTCTTTATCTTCTTTTTCAGGATAATATTGTCCTTTGATATCCCTGGGCTAAAACCATACCAGAAACACTATACTTACCAGTCTGACATTACATTAATGACTACAAATCTTACATGGGCATTCAGTTCACTCAGATATAGTTCTCAGACCACATTTTCAGTTTCTCTTCTTCCTCAACCTTCCATTCACTCTTTGCTCTCTACTCTCAGGTGAACTTTCTCCACACTTCCTTTTTTTAAAAAAAGGCAATTTGACTGATTACCTCATCTTTGTACCATCAAATTCATCAGGCTCTCTGCATCTACTCTGCCTTCCCTCTTGTTACCACAGAAGTATCCCCATTCCCATATATGTGTGCAACCCCACCACCTGTGCTCTGGATTTCAGCCTTTCTCCCTTCCCCACTCATGTATTATCCTCTTACCCTCTATCATCAATTTCTCCACTACTGAGTTAGTCCCATCTTTACACAAAAATGCCTTAATATCAACCCCTGTGAATAAAACAAACTTCCATGGCCAGAAACTGCCAGTGCTCACTGATATCCATGTTTGTTTCTTCTTCCTTGGGCACACAACTGAATTATATTTCTCAAATTATGTTTCTTGGCACTGCCTGTGGAGGCCCTGTGGAAAGTAGACTGTGACCAGAAGTAATGTATCAGGCCAGGCCCATACAAATCTCTCACTTTTGACCTTCTATTTTCTTTTCCAAGGTGACTTTGAAAGGCCACATACTGGTGCTACAATATGGAAGGCACCTGGGTCTCTGGGTCATTTCTGGAGGAAAGCCATCCAACTCACACTGGACTGTGACTTAAATGATGAACTTTGTGTTGACCTGTTGAGAATGAGGTTGTTAGTGAGCGACCTTAGCCTAACAAAAATCCATATCCTCCTCCAGCTACTGCCCCATTTCTCTGTTTCCTTTAACACTCTTCAAAGAGTTGTTTATACTCATTGTTTCCATGAGTCTCTTCTCAACCTGCTGCAATTCAGCTTTCATCCCCACCACTCTACTGACATGTTCTTATCAAGGTCACTAATGACCTCTACCTTGCCAAATTCAAGGTCATTTCTTTATTCTCATCATTTTCCAGCTTCTTAGCATCATTTAACACAGCTGACCATTCCATTCTTTTTGAAACACTCTCTGGGACACCACACTCTCTTGGTTTTCCTCATATTTCACTGGCAGCTCTTTCTTCTCTACCAGTTCTCTAAGTCTTGGAGGATCCTAGGGCTCTTTTTTCTCCCCTGTATCTGCACTCTTTCTTTAGGTGGTATTATCTTAAATGAAATGCTGACTCCCAAATCTTTATTTCTAGTCCTGACCTCTCCCCTTAGCTTTAGTTCTATAAATCCAACTGTCTACTGGAATGTCTAACAGGCATCTAGAATTTAACATGTCTAAAACACAACTCCTGGTTTTCCCCTCTCAAACCTCTTTCTCATTACCCAGCTGTATTAGTCTGCTTCTGTTGTTCATAACAAAACACACGGAACTGGGTAATTTGTAAGAAAATGAAATTCACTGCTTACAGTTTCAGAGGGTGGGAAGTCCAAAGTCCAGGGAACACTTATGGCGAGGGCCTTGTTGGTGGCAACAGTGATGCAGGGTTCTCACATTGCAAAATGGCAGGGCAGAGAGAGACTAACCTCTCATGTGCTCTTCTTTTAAAGCCCTCAGAACCATGCCCATGACCACCATTTTTAATCCATTCACTAAGACATGGTCCTATAATCTAATCACCTCTTTAAGGCCCCACCTTTCAATTACCATAATAGGATTTCCCACCCTCAAAAGTTACAGTGGGAATTAAGCTTTTAATATATGAACTTTGAAGACACAATTCAATCAGTCCACAGCACCAGACTTCCTCATTACCCAGTTGCTCAGGGCAAAATTGTGGGAGATATCCCCAATTATTTTTTCCTCTCACCTGCATCCAATCCATCAGCATGTCCTTCTGACTCTGTCACCAAAATATCTCACTAAATCTTGACCTCTTTTCACCATCTCCCCTGCTAAAATATTATTAAACCACCTTTACTTCTCACCTAGACTACTGCCAACAGCCTCCTAACTGCTCTGCCTTTACTCTCGCCCCTAGTGTATACTAACAGTTTATCACATCAGTCAGAGTAAACATCTCAAAATGTAACATAAATCAATTATGTGCTTAGAACTGTCCAATAGTTTTCCATGTGCGACTAAAATAAAATTCATCTTCTGTACCATGGCCTACAAGGTCCTACAAGATCTAGTCTCTACTTGCCTCTTCAACCTCATTCAGTTTATTCTAGTCCTACTGGCCTCCTTTCAGTCACTCAAATAAGCTCTTTCCTATCTCAAGGACTTAGTGCTTGCTCTTCCTTCAAATGGAATATTCCTTCCCTGAATCTTCCTGTGGATACCTCTTTTTCATCACTAGGACTCAGCTCAAATGTTACCTCATCAGAGCATCCCTTTCCCTCAGTCACTTTCTACCCACTATTATTTTCTTTACAGCAACAATGTAAAAAAACATTTTAATAATAGTATTTATTTATTTATTTATTTTTTTAATAATAGTATTTAAAATGATCTTATTTGCTAACTGCTTTATGTCTTTCATGTAGGACACAGCTGCATGAAGACAGAGAGTTTTGTGTTATTTAGTACTGTGTGTGCCACTACCTAGAAGAGCACCTGATACAGAATAGATATTTCTTGAACTGATTGACTAGTGTCAAGACTATAAACCCCTGATGAAAAATACCATGTGCTATTCTTCTCTATAATCCCCAACAACTAGCTGCCTATCAGCTGTAGAGTAATAAAATTTTTTCCCAGCACGAATCCTAAAAAAAAAAAAAAAAATCAGAATCACTACTTATGCTTGCTGTTTTTGTTTTGTTGTTATTTAGTCCATCCATCACATTGTCTTTTGATTTTCCTTTTTTTTTTTCTAAATAAGTTTGTCCTGCACAAGTAAAATATTTTTGCTCTTCAGGACTGGATTGAACCTTTGAAAAAAGGTTCAACTAATTTTTAAAAAATAGTAAAAAGTTTACAGAAAAACTTTTAAAAAGTGATATAACAAATATACAGGTTAGTCGTGTGACAAATGAAAGTGGCCCTGGAAATAAATATAAACTTATTAGTGGGGAGATTTAAATAAGTGAGTCTTTGAAAAATAAAAGATAAAGCTAATTAGTTCAAAATTCTGTAGTTGTACTAAATCTCACAAGAGGCAGCCTGTGATTCCATAGGTTGGAGTGGTTTTTAAGACTACTAGTCTGGGGTCCTGCAACTGGGACAGCTTCCATTTGGCCCAGAGCTCCTCAGTAACAAACATTATTATCCCTTATTAAGTTCAAGGAGCAACTGAAAACAATCCATCCCTGCAGACAGAATATAAACAAACACATGCAAAATAGCTCCCATTCCTATTTGTCCCTCACCCTTTTAATGGATTCTTAAATATGTGTGCTCAGTTTGCCCATATAGCTCTGACATTTGGGACTGTAAGGGTAAATACAAATCTAAAAAAAACTAAAATTTCCTTGGTGCCAAAAAGGACAAAGAACATCACCCCTTCCCTTTTCATTTAGCAATTCCTTTAGAAAAACTGAAATTGTAAATGCTTTGTCTCTTTGAAATGTATGTTTATCTTTTTAAAAGGTAAATAAACCTCTTGCCAGTTTTGCATCCTAAGAAGGTCTGTCTTCGGGGCCTTAGAGCCATCTTTTTGAAACGTGAACATCAAGGAGTAAGGTGCCCCATCTACCTGTGTCTGTGGAAGTTTAAGCCTTGGTTCTTGGCTCCAAGATGCAACCTATTATTTTTCCTTTGGATAAAGACAATCAATTGATATGTAATAAATTGTATGTGCCTGGCTATATGAAAGGGTGAGATTTCTTGTGTTTGCGATCTCTTTAAGTGGATTGCCTGTGATGTGCATCACAGTATGCTTTAAAGCATATCGAATAATAAAACGGTTCCATTCTTTTGCAGATTGTACATTTTGTGGAGGGGATATTTTGGGGTTGGCAGGATATTTTATTTTGAATTATTTCCCTAACTAGTTCCTCCGGTTTCGGGCACTTGTATGGCAGGATGTTATTCCCCATGTCCCCTCCATACTTATTTTAGGCAGTAAAGGACAGGGGAAAGAGCATAGAGTTTTGGAGTCAGACAATCCTGGGTTTAAACTGTGATTATCCTTTTTACCAGCATTCTGAAGTATGGACAAGTTACTTAACTTCTTTGAACCCTGATTACCTCCTCTATAAAATGAGAATAATACGTCATAGATGAAATAAATAAGCTACCTGACACTTAACAGGCGCTTAGCCAATGAAGAAAACGAAGATATACTAGATCCTTTAGCACACTGAACATTCGTTCCATTCCCCCTCTCCTCGTGGGTATCTCTGTCAAAATCTCAGTATACAGCGTCCATTTCACTAAACTTGAGAACACTGCGTAACAACGAACTCGTAGTGCGGACCTTTCAAATTTAAAAGGTATTAGTAAGTAAAATACGTAAAGTTAACAGAGCCCTCGCAATTTAGATATAAACAAGTATTAAAAATCAGACTGCGGGGGTTACAAACGAACCCAGGCGACAGGAGCTGCCGCACTTCCCCTCCAGGGCGTACCGGGCCACCCGCGCTCCGGCGCGCGCCTGCGCGGGGGCGGAGATTTGCATGTGCGAAATCGGCAAGAGGGGGAACCACCTATCGAAAACCCCGGGCCGTCCTCCCCGCTCCCCTTGCCTGGAGGGACGGCCACCACGGGCGGCCGGCCCTCTCGACGTCACCGTACCCTCCCACCCGCCCCTGAACTTTAAACCACGCTCCAAAGAACAAACTGGAGGAGGGGGATTTCTCAGGAGCAGGCGTCCTTCTCACGCTCGGAGCCGTCACCTCCCGGCTCCCAGCGTTCCCCGCGCTCCCGAAGATCCCTCGCTCCCGCTCTCCTCACCGTCTCCCAAGCCCGCGGCAGCTCCAGGGGCGCACGCGCGGGGGCGCGGCATCGGCGGGGCGGGGCGCGGGCTCCTGAGTGCGGAAGCACGCGCGCCGGCCGCGAGGGCGCCCCGCCCCGCATCCTCCGGGGCAGGCGGCGGCGAGGGGCTACGTCAGCCGCGGGAAATCCCCTCCCGCCAGGCTGCCCGCCTCTCGGCAGACCTCGGCTCCAAGCCTCGCTCGGCTCTCGCCCCGCTCCGCCCCCTGCCTCTGGCTGGCGAAGCCAGGACGGGCGACGCCGGGTGACCCGGAGCGCGAGAATTCAGGGGGTGGAAAGGTGTGAGCCGCAAACCCAGAGGAGGGCGGGAAGGAGGAGGAGGCAGTGCCGGAGGTGGTCAAGGGAACTGGGGGTCCCGCCGGCAGAGGTCCCTTGGCCTCTTGACTGACTGACGGGCTGTCTGCGGCGGCCTCCGGCTCGGACGCTTGGACTGCTTGCGGGGCGGCGCCGTGAGCGGAGCCATGGCCTCCGGTGAGTGTTCCCGGCGCAGGTGCCGAGGGAGGGCCCAGGCGCGGGCCGGGCCCGGACGGGGGGTTGAGGGGAAGAGCTCATCTGGGGGTCTTGTTGCTATGAGTTTGGGGGGCTCAGTTTTGGATGTGGCGCACTATGTCTTTAAAATCGCCTCATCTGGCAAATTGTCAGCCTTTTAAAAAGTCAACCTGCTTCAGGGTTTGCGTGCGAAATCAAAGCCACCCTCTGTCATTTGATCTCATTATAATAGCCGGAACCTTAGAAATTCCCATCGTCTTGGTTTGAGGATTAGGGAAGTAATCTAAATAAAGGGGGACGAAGAGTTCTCGTATTTAAAAAATTGATTTGTGTTGAAATGGTGGTTTTATGTTTTAGAACAAGAATGTGGAACCTTCAGACCTCGAGCGAGCTCTGCTCTTTTTTAGTTTAATTTCATCAAGTGCCAAGGAGTGATCGCCCTAGTGCTGACAGTTTTACAGAATGTGGCTCGGCTTTAAAAGTCTCCGTGGCGTTTTAACAGATCTAAAGTGGAAATGTTGCTTCAACAAAGTGGATAATTGTTACTGTGAAATAAAGCGCGTACTCTCTAGTTTGCCGACTGTAGACGTCGAGTTTTCCTTTACTCTTTGTTGGAAATAAGGGGGAAAGAGGAATTTTAGAATACCCGCGCTTGAAAATAGTGGATAGGAAAACAACTTTATCGCTAATGTAAATATTTATTTTCCGTTAACACATGCTTGGATCTCTTGCTTTGGGGGGAGACAGGTTTATAAGAAACAGCTTCCAGGGTAAGAGAGGGAGTTTTGTACATACAGCCATGGTTTAGGGCTGCCTGGGGTAAATCGAGTGCACTAAGTTCAAGGTGGACCTTTACCAGGATTTTGGCAAGGTGGAAGCGGGACGATTTCCAGGCAGAGGGAGCAGTGTGAGCGAGGGCGGGGAGGAAAATCGAAAAGTACGTGTTAAATGCTGTGATAGGAGGCTGTGAAGAAGGGGGCTTAGTGCTTGACCCGCATTCTCCCAACTCACTGGTTCAGTGACCTCCCGTACAAGGCTGATGTCTAGTAGAGAAGAGGAAGTAGAACGCATAAAGAACCTCTTTAAAAGGCTGAGCGGAACAATGCCATAGCTACTGCTGTAGGCTGAAAAGGAAATTGGGGTGTTTCACATGACATATGATTTTAGTTTGTCTGTGGTTTTCATGTGAGAATGCAAGTTTAGTCTAAAATATTTCAACTTTCCCTTTACCCACTTAAATGACCCCGAACTTTCAGATAATCTTGTAAATTCATAAATTCAAAGCACATTTGGATTAAAAGTGTAGAATTGACTTCAAATATTTGGTTAATTTATTAGTTTCGGAAAAAGATTTTGTATGAAAGTAGTAAAGAATGGTGAACATTGTAAGTACAAATGGTCAGCCTCCTGGCAATTTAACCAAACTTTGTTAAAATATTACATGAATTAATATATTATATTAATATTTTCAAGAGAGAGAAAACAACCATTTCTATATGGAATATTGTAAGACCCACATGATTTTAAAATATGATAAATTTTAAACTTGTTTAATGACACTGTTTTGTGCTACTGTGAGAGCTGAGGATTCCCTAAATTGAAGGGGAAATATTTAAAGGAATGGAAACTTTTAAAAGTTTGGAAGTTGTAGGGCGATTATCTTTTTTTAGTGTTTTGTTTGTTTTTTTGTCTTTTCTCCAGAGTTGCATTAAAACGGGACTATTTAAAATGTAACAAGTTATTTAAATTGTAATCCAATTGTTTGAAACTGCTAGCTAAAAAAGATTTAGTAAATAAATGACGAATTCCTATTCTGTTTTGAAGCAGTAGTTTAACCAAAAAAGTAACAATTTGCTTTATTAGTTTATCATTATATAGTTTAGATGTTGTTTGTAGTAAGGTAGTATTAAAATCTCAAGAAGTATTTAACATCAGTTTCTATTTCTTAAAAAAAAAAGTATTTTTATTGATTACCAAGCGTTTGTAACCATTTCTTCATTCCTCTCCGGATGTCATATGTAAATAGGTATGTGTAGTTGAATATGTGATGACTATAATGTAAAAGTTACATAGATTATAATATCATAACCTAAATTATGTAAATGCCATGAGTAGCTTGGCACTATATATATATATTATTAAGCTTGGGTTCTGTTAAGCTGTTTTTCATTGCCTTTCTAAAAAAATTACACCTTGATTCCAGTCTTTTGACACGATTAATTAGAATTGGCATAGTGAAGAAAAATGTTCCAAAACTTGCCAAAGTAATCATTACTCTTGTTTGTTTATGATTCTATTCTGTTTAATGTAAGTAAAATTAGGTATTTTATGTCTGAATTTAAAGTTTCTCATTGTTCCAGTAAAAAGAGCAAAATGTCCTTGTGTAGCACATTCCTCTGTTACTAATAATTATTTCTGTCTTTGGTAAAATATACTTTAAAATTTTAGATAATTTATTTTTATGTACTTTTTTTAGTATGGTTCTATGTCATATAATAGGAAGTACACGAAGAAATTGTGTTTGTAAACTGCACTACTTACCAACTCTTTGTAGTGTGAATTTCAGGTGAACTATTTTTTTTCTTCTCTTAAGTGGTAGAAATGAATGTGTAAGTATTATGCAACTTAATCTTTAATAATAGAGCTGGAAGTGAGGAATGGATAGCTAAGAGACTGCACACACAAACACAAATGTTGTGTCAGAAATACAACATGAAAAAATAGAGGTAACAGTGGTATAAAAGAATTAAGGTAATATGATAGACAGTAAAAGGAATGAGTGAATGAAATGACTAGGGAGGTGTCAGATAATGAATCATAATTAGAAACATCTGGTGTGTGTGTGTTATCTTTCTCAAATACAATTTAAGGGACTCAAAATTTCCTTTCCGCTTTCTCTCATCTGAGTTCTCTGCAAATGATTGTGTTTGTAGGCACATAACCCAAATATTGCATGGGATATACTTATCCTAAAAAAATTACTTTTTTATCTGAAATTTATATTTAACTGGGCCTCCTGTGTTTTTATTTTTAAGTCTAGTAATGTTAATTGACAGAGATGATTTGGCCCTGCCATCTGTTTTTCATTTAAATACCTGTATAATCTAGGACAGATTTTAAATATTTCTCTACTTTTTAACTCTGGTGAATAAAACTTTTTTTCAAGACTTGATTTTTTCCCCCATGGCAGTTGAATCTCTAATGCCAAAATCTTTTACATCTTTTATTTACCTTGTAGTACATAATAGACCTGGTTTGAGGACAAAAAGAAACAATCTTATTTTCTTTTTTTCCAAAGTGAGTAAAGGTAATATTTGGAAAAGTGCTGTTAGCATCATTTGCTCCTTTGAGTCTCAGGCAGTCTTGCTCAGGACCTCTATGAGGAAAATGCACTCTAGTTAGCTATTCCCGATGGAGGCGTTGACACATTGGTGGGGCAATCATTTGTGTGCTGTGATTGCAAGAAATATGGTGCTGACAATAGATAAAATATTTATTTTGCAACTATTTACTTTTTAAATAAACTAGAGCAAGTAAAGGCTGTGCCTATAATAAAGTCTCTTTTTTCCTTTCTTGCATTTGAATAAGGTTTTTTCAAAAAAAAGGATGAGAAAAAGGAGTTACAAGTAGCCAGATTTGCTTTGCCTAGTTTATCCACAACCCAGTCCATACTTGTACCTGAATTTTTGGATTGCTTCTCTAGAAATGTGCATCATTGTTTTAACTTCTTTATGTGTTAGGTCAGTGGTTCTCAGTCAGGAGTGTTAGAATTGCTTTGGAAGGCTTTAAGAAACATGGGTCTGGGCTTTACCCTTGAAGATTTCTATTTTTCTTCAGATCTCTGGTGGAGTCAGGGCATATTTGTTTTGAAAAAACTACGTACCTAGGTGATTCTGATGTACGCCCCCAATATGAACTCTGTCCTAGGGATTTCATTGGATCTAAGTACTTACTTGCCTATACCAAGATGCATTATCTTCTTAAACTAAGTTGCATTTATTTTAGATTGCAGATTATGTGCTGTATCAGTTATTGTGACTTTACCTCCAGGTGCTTTTATGCCTGCTTTTTTTTTTTTTTTAATTTGGCTCCCTGGGATCCCAGCCATCATATTAGCTAGTGTCATTCATAATTTCTTTTTCTTATAACTTCATATAATTTTGAACTTTAGTTTTATCATCTGTAAAATGGGATACTAAGTCCTCTTCTGTTTTTTATGAAAATTAAAGTTAAGAGGATCAAATGAGACATATATATAAAAAAGCTTTAAAACTGTGTTATAATTATTATAATTAACCTTTTTTCACTATATACTTAATGTTGGTTCCTGATTATAGCAATACAATTTCCATTAATAATGTGTCTTTCTGACAATTGATAATCCATTTTTAACTTTTATTTCAATGTAATTTTTAAAAATTTTTGTTCTTATTTTTTAATTTCTTTTTTTAATCTTAAAAACTCATACTTTATTAGATAGGCACTGTTTAAAAATAGCATTCTTTTTTGCCAAAGTGCAAATAAAAACATAAATATATGTTGCAGACATTTTGGCTATATTTCAAATGTTATTCTGGTCTTACTAGCATTTTACAATACTGTTCAAAATATAGAGGTCAATCCCAGCATTGTGTAGTATTGGTTAAAGAAAAATACAGTAGTCAACTTGTTTAAAATCCATTTTGAAGCATTTCAGTGCTTTTCAAAACTATGATTTGCCGTAATCTTAGTTAAGAGTACTTATTTCCCTGCAATTCCCTGATTTATATTTTACCTTCTTCCACTCCATAGATGACTACATTTCAGTACTTTTTATCTTCAGGAAGAAGAGCACTGCAAAACAGTACAGAGGAAGGAAATAACTGGTGCATTGTACTGATGCATGATATAAATGATTTATAGCTGGGAAGTTTTTAAAAATTATAAATACAGATAAAGAAATCAGAATATGAATGGGTATGATGGTGTAGGAATTCTAGTACCTACAAAGCACTATTTTTTTCCTAGTAGAATCTAATAAGGAAAATCTGATTAATCATTAATATAGTCTTAATGTTTGAATAACTTGCACAAACAAAAGATTTTTAGATTTTTAGCCATTCATTCAATAAATATTTACTGAATATCTGTGTACAAGGCACTAATTGATAAATAAGACACAATTTCTGCCTTCAAGTAGCTTGAGGAAATAAAACAAGTAGCTTTTTTTCAAAAACAAATAAAACACTGAGTCTTTCCTAATCTATAGTTATTTGGATAATTGCTATGCTATAAACAAAATACTATGGTAGTTTACAGGAAGGGGAGATTATTTCCAACTGGGGGAATGTAGAATATTACAATAAACTATTACTTGGTTGTTATTGAGACTTTTTAGCCAATTAAGAGCTTCTATGATAAATAAATTTCAAGGATTTTTAAGTACTTGATATTACATAATAACTAATATTTTTGTCATTTTTACCATTTAAAAATCTTTTAAAAATATTTCATTTAATCTTTTCAACAACTGCTTTTCTGTTCTTTTGTCTATAGCCATTTTTATAGACACACTGTCTGGTTTAAAGAAGGGTCAGGTAACCAGTGAAATATTTGAATGCTAACTATGAGCCTAAAATGTTTATTCACACAACCCCCACCCCCACCAAAAGTTGAATATTTACCATTAATGATGTCATTCTATATCAATTTCCCACCAAGACACCTTTAAATAAGTAGTGGGAGGGATTTATTTGACCTTTATTTCAACCACATGGTTATTTAAGATGTCATTTAAAACATACTGTTAATTTTAACAGCTATTGAGAAGAGAGTTTACTCTCTTAAATATTCCTACAAGAATATATAAGGATGTGAAATATTTAAAATTGAAATGTGAATTTAAAACATTTGAAATACACAAATATATACAAATTGTGAAATACTCGTCTGCATGCCTTAAGTTTTTCAGTAAAATTGAAATAAGTATTATGAACTTGATTGGGTTAAGGTCAGTTTTCCCTGGCTTTTGTCTTTTGAATAAACAAATAGTAGATTCAAACACATGGCCTCTGAACCAAACAGAATAAAAAGAAAGGTAATAGTAATACTGTATCTAGTAACCCAGAGTAGAAACCATGAAGCCATCAATGATTTTTAAATCTTTCTTAAATTAACCCCAATGCTCAGGCACTACATACTGTCAATTTTATCTTTTAAATTATCCTTCATTCCTATTATCCCTGTCATATTTCAGACATACCCTCACCATTGCCCATGTTATTACAGTGGTTTCTAAACTTGCTTTCAAGTTCACCTTGCTTTCTCTTTTCTCTTCACTGCCACCAGAATTCTTATTCTAAAGATGCCAACCTGCTTATATGATTTTACTGCATTAAAAACATTCTTGATTCCCTGTCACACTTAAAATGAAATCCACATTAACAAGTGTGCTCTGACTTTTGATTTTCTTTCTAAGAGTGGAAGTGCACTCCTCTTCCACTGGTGATTCTCAAATATTGCCTAGAATGCCAACCTTCCTCTTTTCTGTCCCCACTCTTCTGCTTCATTAACTCTTTTTTTCCTCTGACATAGACATTCCTGACTCTCGCTCTTTTTTTCATTTTCTGCAGAATTTTGTTAGCCCTTTTCTCCCTTCCGTAGTCTAGTAATTTGTGTTGTTTGCCTCACTCTTCTGTAAGTCCTTTAGAGTGGCAGTTGTGATAATGTCATGGTATCACTAAATCATTTTTTTCAAGAAAGCATCTGAAATAATAATAGATACCATCTATTGACTGTTGTGTTTGTGACACTTGGTAAGAATTTAACACATGTAATCTCTAATCCTCACAACACTGTGAGGTAGGTGCTATTATAATACCTATTTTATAAGGGAAGAGACTGAAATTTTAATAACATTTGTAGGGTCTTACTATTAAGAAATGGATGGGTGGGATTCAAAAGGCCTTTTCTCCAAACTGCACTGATAAGGCTCACTGTGTTACGCTTTCTGAAGATTGCTTGCATTCTAGCAAGATAAGCCTTATCAGTGAGTTGGATATGTCACTGCAGGAGTTTAGAAGTCACCCAACTGATTGAAGGAGACGGGTTTTTTTGATTGGAAGACATCTTCACACCTCTGGGAAAAAAAAATCACATCGTTAACTACCCTACTTGTCTTTTTTGAGCTTTTCCCCCATGATGTGTATAATAAGAGAGGGTAAAGGTGCACATGTTTTAAACAGCTTTTTGACGTATAATTAATGTACGACAACTTGCACATGTTTAAAGTATGTGGTTTGGTAAGTTTTAACAAATGTATACAACCTTGAAATCATCACAACAATCAACATAATTAACATAACCATCATATCCCAAACTTTCCTATCCACGCCATACCCTGCTTTTAGGCAACTAGTAATCTGCTTTTTTTCATTATAGATTAGTTTATATATTCTAAAGTTTCATATGAATGGAATCATATAGTATATGCTCTTTTGGTCTGGCTTCTTTTACTCAGCATAATTATTTTGAGGATCATCAGTGTTGTTATGTATATCAATAATTGATTCTGAGAGTGCATATTTTGAATTATATTTGTTATAGAAAGTAAATAATTTTTTTCCTACATTGCATCTTATACTTTAGAAAAGGTTTTGATGGGACTGAATGAAAATTCTGTTGAGCCTCAAGTCCCTTCTGGGACTTTTGAAATACTGTGTATAAGTCCTTTAATATTCCAGTTGAGATACTAAAAACTTACATATGCCTCTGCAAGGATCTAAATGCATTTTCATTTTCAATGAGTGGTCTTTTCATTTACTATTAATCAAGTTTTCATTTACTATAAAGCAAGCAGTTAAATACATTTTACTCACTTTTGAGGTACTTTAATATTATACTTCTGAATACTGTTTTCATTCTTCTGGGGGTTTCTTGGGGGAAACCCTTCTGCTTGGTGTCATGTGGAATGCTGATATCTCTGAAGTGGTTATCAGAACTACATACTGACATTAGTTATAGATATTAAGCAATCAGGTGCTAACCAATCAATATAATTTGAATGACTTGTGTTAAACACTATATAGGAGTTCAATTTGAACAGGAAGAAAAGGTGTCTGTTCCATGCAATCTTGGATAATTACATTTCAGCTTTGTTATTTACCATAGGGAGGGAAAATCTTTATTTTAGCCTGCTGTTTTGAAAAAACAGAATCATTAAAATCCATTATTATTGCTCTCCTCATCTCATTGCCCCTCCCCCCTTTTAATTTTCAGGTGGGTATAGCCCATATATAGAGATAATTGAACAACCCAGGCAGAGGGGAATGCGTTTTAGATACAAATGTGAAGGGCGATCAGCAGGCAGCATTCCAGGGGAGCACAGCACAGACAACAACCGAACATACCCGTCTATCCAGGTAATAGACCCTTCTCCTATGTCTATTTTACTCCTAGTTGCTTCATATTTTAGCTTTAACAATTATATATATTAAAGGTCCCGTTTCTTCACAGTCATCTCCATGTCTTTTTTCTTTTTTCTCCTTTTTTCTTTTCAGTTGATCTATATTAGATAGATGTCTAGGGGCATTTCTTAAATATAATAGGGTCTTCCCCTCTGCAGATAGTTATATGTTGTTTGTGTTTTAATCTAAGTAGAGTGATTCACAGTGTTCAGTGTACATGGCAGTTTTTGATCATGTTCCCTTTCATGGAATACAAAACTAATGAGGAAAAAGCATTCTCTCCTGACAGAGGTGAGCAAAATTATTCTGTAGATTAAATGTGGATTTGAGAACTCAATCAATACTTCTTCCTGCAGTCACTTGGCTAGTCTAGGGCTGTAGAAAAGAAGAATATTTTTTCTCTGTTTTTTCCTTACTTTTATTGCCTGTCTCTGATATTCTGAATCATTGACAGATTTGAAATATTATCACTTTTTATATATAGTTTTTCATATCAGCATAAATTTTGAAGGTAGTTTTTAATCAAAAATGACTTTAGTAAATATGCTATATTTAAATTTTGTGTATTATATTTATAAACTATATTTCACTTAACTTTCAGTGAATTTTTTATCCTTTAAATGCCATTGGAAACCTTAATGGCAAAGTAGATTTTGAAAAGTCTTACATATACTTTTATCAACAGATCTTAATTCACTGTTTTATATCTAAATTATTTACAAAGTTTATTTATTGAACTTAAAGGGGATTGCTAAATTATAGAATAAGCTAACAGCAAAATTATATGTTGAATTCCAAATTCCTATTTTAATTACTTTTTTGGCAGTAATATGGATTTGGGTTATCTAAGTCCTTTTATTTAAATGTTAAAATGGGTGAGATACTAATAAAAAATATATAAAGAAATACTGTTCTTTCAATCGTTCAAGTCATTTTTAACTCTTCTCCATAATTCAGCTTATTCTGTACATCTCTAAAATATTTCTAAGATCTGTATCCTTACCATTCCAGTGGGGCCTAAACACTTTACAGCTTATATTAGATGAGCTGTACATCAGCCTATCTTATACCCTTGAGTGGTTACTTTCTCTTTTATCCAGAAAGGCAGTAAATACTTCCTGTTACTGTTCAAATTATGTTTAAATTTAAAATTATGGATTTTAGTGCTCTCTACTTGGTAAACTACCCATTCTTACTTATTTGCCTTCTTCCCTTATAGTGTGCTGGGTTTTATATTCCCTGCTTTGTTCTTGCAAATTTGCTAGCTTCCAAACTAAACATTAGTTCCTTCCCATATCAGAGTGTCCTTTCACATGCTAAACACTCGTCTTTACTGTCAATGTTCTTTCTATATGTATTTTCTGCATGAAACTTCATCTTGTTAAACTCAGCTTGATTTATTGCCTAGTGTACAGTGAACACTTGGGATATACTTACTGATTTACAAATGTTTTTGAAAAATGCAAAGTCACATATTAAGTAAAATGATCATTTAGTAAAATTATCATATTTGCGTGCTGTCATTTCCAGTGTAGCTTAAATATCTTCATATACCTTCAGGGTTGTTTATAGTGCATCTAAGAGCAGAACATTCACTGATAATATCTATGTATTTCCTCATACTCTATGATAAAATTTCAGTGTAATTTAACTTTTTTTAAAAGGAAAATAAGCAGAGTTAGATGATATGACTAATTGAAATTAGGGCAAAAAATAATATGTTAAGGAACTGAGAGGTAAATTCTTCCCTACTGGTATTCTATGGAAAGTTTCATCTAAACTACAATTGCCAGTCAGTTGGACTTTGTTTATTCAGTGCTAACTACGTATATAAATTGAACTCTCATTTAACAGACCAGTTCTTAATGAGGTATATTTATGAATTCATATATTTAATTTCCCCCTTTTTTCAGCTTATGAACTATTATGGAAAAGGAAAAGTGAGAATTACATTAGTAACAAAGAATGACCCATATAAACCTCATCCTCATGATTTAGTTGGAAAAGACTGTAGAGATGGCTACTATGAAGCAGAATTTGGACAAGAACGCAGACCTTTGTTGTAAGTACACAGTCACAGACATCTTCAGGAATAGGATAAGCACAAGAAGCTCTGTTTCCTATTTATGACCATCTGTTACTTTTTAGCAGAATAAATTAATTTCTCATTCAACTACTATTAACTGTAGTGTACACTTAAATTTTCTCATCATTTGCTTTAGAACTACCCTTTCATTCTTCATTGGTAGACATAGCTCATGATGGTTAACAAAATACTTCACCATTACTTATTTTATGTTGTGATTTTTTTTCTTAGTTTGATCAATTTATGAAATAAAATTTTACTCTTCATTTATACTTAAATATTGCTAGATGTGAAAAATTAACTAGAAAACTCTAGAATTATTATTTAGAAAGGGGCAAGTTATAAAATTAACATACAACAATAATTCTAAGATAAAAAATATTATGTAACACTTCATGTTGGTGGGGCTACCAGAAGATGGACCTATTCATCATGTTAGTGAGAATGTAAATTAATAAAATCTTTCTGGTAGGCAATTTAACAACTACATAACAGAAGCCTAAAAAATGTGAGTGCCTCTTGAGCCATCAATTCCGCTTTTAGGAATTTATCATCAGGAAATAATTAAGCATGTTCAGACATTTGGTATAGTGCTGTTCATTGCAACTCTATAATGGCAAAAAGTTAGAAGCAATCCAAATAATAAACAAGTGGAATTAGTTAAATAAACTGGCACATCCATGCAGTGTACTCCTATATAGTCTTAAAAATAATGTTACAAATATGTCTGTTGGTATGTAAAAATATTCACCATATGTTAGATAAATAAAACAGGTTTTAAAACAGAATATGTGAAGAATAATCTTTTGTTTAAAATAAGGTTATACATGATGGTATATATGCTAGGGTATTAATAGTAGTTGTCTCTGGGTGTTTAGGATTGTGGGGTTTTATGTTTTTCTTTTAATGTATTTATTTTATAATTCATTTTTGTAATGAACATGTATTGCTTTGGGGGGAAATGAAACTAATTATAATAGAAAAAAGGTTAGTAGCCTCCTTACATATAAGTAAAAGCCATTTAGAAAAAATGCTTTAAGATGTTCCTCTTGTAATAACAACACAAAACATAAAATATCTAGGAATACATACTTGGCAAGAAATATTTCCTGTCTGTATCATTTGACTTCTCAATAGCATTTTACACCATTGACCACTCCTTCCTTGAAACAGTCTCATTCCTTGATTTCTGTGAGAACAAACTTCTGTTTTACTTCCTACTTCTCTGGCTGTTCTTTTTTCTTAAGTTACAGGCAGTTAAATTTTTGGACTACCTCAATTATTTTCCCGATAATGCCCTTTATGGCTGTCCCATCTCTCCCTGCAATCTAGCATCCCATTAAGAATCACGCATTATATTTAATATGAATAACATGAGTAATATTTTCATGTTAACATGAAACATTATGGGCAAGAAGTCTACAGAGGTGATGCTATATCATTCTCAAAATATCCCTTCAGGAAACATGTGTACCAGTTTTTTCTATTCTTGGTGATATTAGTTGGCATTCTATTATAAAGAAGAACTTTCCCTTCTTCTCCTTCCCCATTTGAAAAGTATCATTGTAGATTCATGGACTCTTATATTCATATGCTTGTATTATAGTTCATTACTGGTATTATTATTTTGGTTTTCAAGTTGACGCAAATGCCACCAATACAAACCCCTTTAAAGTGTCTCCTATGTCCTTTTGATATGTCCCCATATTTATTTGAGCCTTTCTTTACTTTCTGACACAACAGAGTGTTCAAGATTGTACTTTTCTTGCCCCAGCCCTGAAGTCATCAGTTTTTTCCAAGGATCTCTAGTTCCTTTTGGTAGAGAATGGTATTTAGTCTGATTGAATTGTTGATATGTTTTCTGAAATGTGCCAAAAGCACCTCAAATAGAATATGCCCTAAGCCATGATCTACCATGATTATACTTCTTTCCTCTCAAAATTGGTCTTTTTCCAGCATACCTTGTCTCAGTGAATTCTGTAAAAGCTCTAAACACAAGTGTTCTCCCTGACACCCCTCTCACAGGCATGCATATTGATCCCACAAACAGGTACCTTTTAAAAAGTGCTTGGATCTGTCCATTTCACTCAGTGAAATCCATTACTACCACACTCTCACTGTAGTCTAAATTTGGGCTGCTGGAATAGCATTCTGGCTGGTCTTTTTGTATCAACTCTTTTTGTACCTCTTCCCCTTAATCTCCTTCTAGCTAGAGTGAGCTTTTACAATACAGATTGAATTGTCACCTCCCAGCTTAAAACATTTTAATGGGATTATGTGGCTCTTGGGATAAGGACAGCATTCCTTCTGTAGCTTACAAGGCCCACACGGCCCACCTGTATTTCTAGCCTCCTTTTGTACTGCACTTCCTTTGATTTCTACACTACAGTCACAAAAGCCTTCCTTTAGTTTTTCTCACAGTGGTGTTCTGGAGGGGCCTTCGTGTGATCTATTACTCTTGTCCAGAAGTCTCTTTCCTCTCCTCTTCCTAGTTCATTTCTTTTATATTAAGTACCATTTCCTACAGGAAGCCTGACTGCCCTCCCTGAAATGATCAACTCTCTCCCATCATAGGCTGTTATAACATAATGTATATCTCCTTCATAAAATTGTCATGATTTCAGTTTAAGCATTTTTGTGTGTGTGATTATTTAATACATCCCTCCTTCACTAGACTGGAAGTTAGCAAACTTTTTCTGTAAAGGGCTAGATAGTAAATATTTTAGGCTTTATAGGCCATATGATCTCTGCTGTTAGAACTACTACTCAACTCTGCTGTTATAGCATGAAAGCAGCCACAGACAATATGTAAACAAATCAGTTTGGCTGTGTTCCAATAAAGCTTTATTTACAAAAACAGGAAGTGTTCCAGATTTGGTCCATAGGCTATGTTTGCCAATCCTTGTACGAGACCCTGTAAGCTCCATGAGGGGAGGGATTGTATATCCCCATTACTTCCCAGAGTTTTTGGTACATAGTAGGAACTCCAAAACTTGTTGAATGACTGTTAACAAATGAATAAATAATTGATTCATATAATTGCTGTGATCCTTGGTTTCCTCGTCAGAATTTCAAAAATCCCTACCACTTGTAATATTCTGTGAATAGCAGTCAAATATGATTATCCAAATGAAATAATATGAAGTAGTGTATAAATATATTAAAGTGAAGAATTCTTTAAAATCTTTTGTCAAAAAGCAAGAACCAAACAGAGTTCTTCAAAGAAGTGGAATACTTTTGAGGAAGAGGATTATAATTGCAGGATTTCAAGAAAGGATTTTAAGAATACAAGATTTGTGTTTTAGTTATTGCAGACAGAGGAAGGAAATGTCAAAGATGTTGTAGTTGCTAACAGAATCATAAGCGTAGTGAGTGTGAAGAGCATGAACATAAGACGGCATGAACATGGAGAGAGGCAAACAAGGCAGCCTCTGGTCACAAGTGCCATGTGAAGTTTGAACAAACAGTAATATTATTATCATTGAGTTTTGCTTCCTTATTCACACCCACCCAACTTTAATGATGTCATGGTTTTTCCATGTGGGAACAAGTATGACTGGTGGTGGTGGGGGAGTTTCCCCCACCATCATCTGTACCACACATATGCAAATTAGTAATATTTGTAGCTATTGAGAAGTTTTCCATAAATGACATTTTGAAACTTTTGTTAAATATTGTTAATATTAAACCTCTTTCTAATAAAAATACATTTCAGTGCTTTCTTAATGATGAATGATTATTATGACTTTATATCATATGGCATGAAATATATTCTACTGCTACTACCAGTGAATGCAGGCCTCAAAAGTCAAATCTCTGTGGGGCTAAGGCAGGCAGCACAAATGAGAGGGGTGAATCAAGCATAGCACTAGCAGGCATTGTAGCAAACCAGAGAGCCCTGGATAAGGGGGCTGCAGGTGCTCAGCCCCAGCCAGTTGTTTCTCTGCCAGCCTAGTGTTACCAGACCTTTAAAATGTTCAGGAGAAGCCAGAAATCCAGATATTCATGTGCAATTACCTGATTTTAAATGTTGATAACCTGTACAGATTTTTAAAAACTATAGGCAACACTATGGGCTCAGCAAAGTAGAACTTTCAAAATTTGTGGGCTTCAGCCTGTGGGCATCTTTTTACACCTTTTGCTTTGCATTATCAAATGTTATTTATTTGATTATGAATTTGTTTGTTAGGTGAATTTTAACTTTTTGGTGTTGCTTTCCTGTTAGTCTCTATCTTCTTTGGTATATATGACATAGGCATGTTAGTAAGATGGAATTGCAAAATACTGTATGAAAAAATGATGTAGTATATACTCTTTTTCCTTTAACAGTTCTCTTAGAAATAAAACCCCACTGTTCCACCCTCACATCTTTATCATAGCAACTTCATGTGCATTTTATGCTTATGTTTGATTTCTGCAGTATTCCTTGTGTTTAACTGTAATGCAGTTTTGAAAGCTCTATTTTTTTCCTTCTAGTTTTCAAAATTTGGGTATTCGATGTGTAAAGAAAAAAGAAGTAAAAGAAGCTATTATTTCAAGAATAAGGGCAGGAATCAATCCTTTCAGTGGTATGTTTGATATAATCATTTCTGTTATTTTGGATGTTGACTTTCTGGTTTCCATTTATATCTTGAATCTGTGTTTTAAAAATTATTTTAAGTTCTATGTTCACTTTGCTATTTGCTGACTTACACCTGTATGTGAGGAATGAAGTATATTTTAAATCTTCACAGTTGTTGGGGAAAAAATCTTATATAGACAAGGCTTTTTGGTAACAGTGGAGAGTGTCATTGTTTTCTATAGGAAAACATCAAAATGTTCTGTTTCTCTTTGAATGAAGCCTTCCTTATGCCACTTCCAAAAGATAATATACATTCCTCCTTCTGAATGTTAAATAGGCACTGTGGTTACAAGGTATTTGATGTAGCATTTATTAAGCATTTATACTTATGGCACTATTTGGTGTGGCACCTGGTACTTGTAAGCACTCTATATTGTTTGAATAGATAAATGACTACCAACCTAGATGCTGACATCCTATACTTACAGTCATCTCCATTCTAAAGCCTCTGCAGCTACTTAAATGTGCTTAAGTCAGGAATCGAATGACTATAAGATTTTCAAAAAACAGATTTCTTTGTCATATTTAAGACATCCTTATGTTGTTGGTTTGTGTTTTTCCTGATTGTATAAAAATAATTTAAGGGATATAATGATAATTTAAAGAATATGCGCAGAGATAAGTACTGTTTTTATGAACTATAAGATCTGCACCTCTTTTCTCTAAGTATTTATTTTTCATACTATTTAGTATAAAGTGGAAAGCAAAAGTCCCCTTCTTCCCCTTCGTTCTTATTCACCAGAGGAGACTGCTATTAGGTTTGATTTTCATTTTTCTAGAATTTCCTTTATACATGTATAGTCATATATAAATGTACTTTTTATTTATTTATTTATTTATTTATTTTTGTCTTTTTTCATGACTGGCACTCAGCCAGTGAGTGCACCGGCCATTCCTATATAGGATCTGAACCTGCGGCGGGAGCGTCGCCGTGCTCCCCACGCTGTACTCTCCCGAGTGCGCCACAGGCTCGGCCCTAAATGTACTTTTTATATAAAGGGAATCATGCTATACTTTCTATTTTACTGCTTCATATTTCCCACTCAGGAATATATCTTCAACATCTTTCCATGTCAGTACTTACATATCTATTTTATTTTATGTATTTATATCTTTATTTTGGCAACTGGCTAGTATGGAGATCCTAACCCTTGACCCTGCTGTTATAACATCACACTCTAAACAACTGAGCTAACCAGCCTATTTTATCTTTTTAACAGAATATTCTATTATTTGGGTAGACCGTAATTTATCTAGTTATCTATTAATGAACATACAGGTTGTTTTCATCATTGAATATATACTTGGAATCTTGTGTGATTATTTACTTACGGTAAGTTTTTAGAAGTGGAAAATTTCTAAGTCAAGAGTATGTTCACTTAAAATTTTGATTCATTGCTAAATTAAAAGGCCAGACTTAGATTAAAGAGGCCATCTAAGTCTAGATGCAATATAAAACAAGGAGATTATAAATAATAGCTATCATTTATTAAGCACTTCTTGTATGTCAGGAAGTAAATGTTAAGTGCTTGACATACACTATTTTAAGCATTGAAACAACACTGCTTTACAGAAGAGAAAACTAAAGCTTTGCTTACATAACTGTCCCAAGTTATGCAGCAAATATAAGTGGCAGAGCTGGAATTCAAACCCTGGTTTCCTGACTCCAGTGATAAAGGCATTAAAAAGGAAGATGCCATCTGTAGAAGTTTTGTTTGTTTTTTCCCCCTTTGGCAGTGCAGAACAAGGCAGATTGTTAATAATAAATACTCATGTAACACTTAAAATAGTTCCTGGTAGATAGCAAGTGCTTTACATATTTTTACTTCATTTAATCTTTATAACACCTAAGAGCTATAGGTACTATTATGATCTCTATTTTATAAGTAATAAAATAGAGATGTGGAAAACTTAAGTAATTTGTTCAGGTCACATTGTTGGTGAGTGGTGGAGCTAGGATTTGAATATAAGTAGTCTGGCTGCAACGTTCATGGTCTTAACAGCTCTATTATGCTGCTTAGATGCATATAGATTTGGGGAAGGAACAATCCTGCCAGTTGATCATTCACAGTATTTATATTTTCTGTTGTTTAGGTTTTTTGACATCCATTCCTTCTCCTAGCTTTGTTGTCATTTCCCTAGTTTAGGAACTCATCATATGAGTTGAGTTGTAGTAGTTTTTCCCCATTAGAATAAACTGCTGAGAACAGTTCCTTAGCATAATACAGTAGTCTCTCCTTATCTGAGGTTTTGCTTTCCATGGCTTCAGTTACCAGTGGTCAACTGCGGTCCAAAAACATTGAATGGAAAATTCCAGAAATAAACAATTCATAAGTTTTAAATTATGCACCATTCTGAGCGGCATAATGAAATCTTGAGCGTCTCTCTTTGTCCCACCCAGAACATGAAGCATCCCTTTGTCCAGCCTATCCATGCCGAATATGCTACCCACCCATTAGTCAATTAGTAGCCATCTAAGTTATCAGATTGGCTGTTGTAGTATGGCAGTGTTTGTGTTCAAGTAATCCCTATTTTACTTAATTGTTCTATTTTATTATTAGTTATTGTTATTAATCTCTTACTGTGCCTAATTTATAAGTTAAATTTTATGTATGTATATATGATAGCAAAAAACATAGCGTTTATGTATGGTTTGGTACTATCTGTGGTTTCAGGCATCCACTGGGGGTCTTGGAACATATCCCCTAAGGATAAGGGAACTTGCAGTGGCTTCTTATATAGTTTTAAAACTAAATGGCCCTTTATTCAAAGTCATCCACAGATAGCTCCAATATGTCTTTTCTATCTTCTCTTCTACTGCTCCTCTTTATGAACTATTCTAGAAAGACTGTTTTGTTCACCTGCCCTGACCATCTCAGTTCAATCCTCTCTTCATTCTTCTCACCCCCATTGTAGGGATGTAAGTTTACATCATTTTTAACATGGACCATTGTTGATAGCCTCTAAATTTATGTTTCTGCCTCTATTCTTGATCTCCCTCCAAGCAGTTTATATACTCTGCATCCAAAAAAATCCTTCTGAAACCAATATGATTGTTCCAGAACTCTGCTTATTGTCCTTTGGTGGCTCCTAATCAACTTCAGCAATGGTGCTTAATTTGAATGTGCCTAGAAATCCCTTAGTACTTGTTAAAAATATGGGTTCCAGGCCACGTTCCCACTCATTTGATAGGTCTGGCATGGGGATTGAGAATCTGCATTTTAACAAGCATATAGATCAGTGTTTCTTAACTTCTTTGACTGTGACCCACAATGAAAAATAGATTTTATTTCTTTGATCAATATATACATATGCACACATACCACACCCTTACTATATAACAATACCCTTACTACAATAATACCCATACTGCGTGTAGTATACTCTCTGTTCCATTCCATTCCTTCCCATTCTGTTTTCCTTCTTCCTTCCTTCCCTCCCTCCCTCCCTGCCTTTCTCCTTGCCTCCCTCCTTTCTTAATTTTTCTTTCCTTTCCTTCCCCCTTCCTTCCTTCCCTCCTTCCCTTGAAAATGCTATCCAACCCACTAAATTAAATTTTATGAGCAGTGGGTCCCAAGCTACAATTTAGAAATCTCTGCCCTAGATGATTCTGATACAAGTGATCCACAGACCACACTTTGACAGACTTGCTGAGTTTAACTTCTAATTAAAGCCCTTCGTTATCTGATTCTTGTCTTCCATTCCAACTTTCATCCTCTCTCTCAATTTTCTACCCTTTCTTCCCCTGCCACTGAGTACGGACATGCATACTTTGTTTTTGCCATTCTAAACTGTTCGTACTATTAGAAGAACCATGTTCTTTCTTGCTGCTGTGCTTTTACACATGCACTTCCCTTGCATGTAATGTCCTGATCTGCCTGGTGAAGTCTTCCTGCTCAGCCTTTAGGTTTAGGGATCACATCCTCTTTTAAGCCTTCCCTTATCTTTCCAGACAGAGCTAAGTATTCCCTCAGTTTTCCCAAAGAGCTTGTACTTATTTCTAACATGGTATGCTATTAATTTGTTTACGTATTACTTCTTCACTAAATTGTGAGACTCTGGAGGGTGGGGATTGTTTTCTCTGTATTTCTGGCACCTAGCCCAATGTCTGGCACATGATAGAGGCTTAATTAAAATTTGTTGAAAGAATAAATGAACAAATGAATGAATGAACATGCCTTTTTTGTACTTGTCTGCCAGAAATATTCAAGTTGTTTTCCTTACCTGAAATGCCCTGAAAGCCTTTTCAGTTCTCTTAAGCCCAAGGTAATATCCTCCTAATTGTACCATTTACTCAGCAATTAATCATGAAAAGCTTTGTGGCATCTGTTGCATTACTTAATTCTTCAGGAATTGCCTTCTGAGATGAATTTCATGCTCATTGTGAACAGGGTCTATGATGGAATCTTGTTTACATTTTACTTTGACAACTAAACAATGTATTTGTATTACTGTTATATAAATAACTTTCTTCACAACTAAGTGCCTTGAGCTATTGTTTCCTACCTGCACACAATATGTTGTGTTCCCCATCTTAACTACTTATGCAAGTCATTCAATAGATTTTTACCTCATTTAATCCTAAAGTCCTAGGTTGTTCTTGGTGGTTGGGATGTCAGTGAACAAAACAGACAAAAATTCTTGACTTGGAAGAGCTTATATGCTAGTGGAGACAGACCAACAGTTAACCAATTTATAAGAAAGTTATATAGTATACTAGACAGTGAAAATGCTAATGGAAAAAAATAGCTGTGTAAGGGGTCGAGAATCTGTAGTTAGGGGGACAGTTTATAAATTTAAATAGGATGGTTAGAGTAGGTCTCATCTATTCTGATGTAATTTTTGTAATAGAAATAATAATTATGTGTATTGATTTCCTAAAATATTAAAGACCTAAGATATTGCATTTCTAATACTAACCAAAACAAATAAAATCTAACTCCCCTGAAAAAGCTCAAAACATTAAAAACTGATTAAATAACTTGAACCCAACTGTAGAATTTTCTTTTCTCTGGTTTATGTTATTTTCGGGATATGCTAGTTCAGATTCTACCACTTATAGGAATTTGTCAGAGCTAAATTGTCATTTTCTTGTAGATTCATCAATTAACATGGGAAAATTCTACTGGTAAAGAATTACAAGAGACTAGCTAACTTTGTTTTTGTGTTATTTATTTTTGACATATAGAAATAATTGAATTAGAAATATTTAGCAATAGGATCTTCAGATTCTTGTCTATAGACTGTTATCTCATTGTGACAGTCTGTTCTCTGAAGATCAAATACCGTGTGAAAATATAAAGAATAATTCTTACTTTGCATAGAATTATTTCATGTACTACATCATCTAGTATATTTTAAGGCCATAAAACCTTAAGTTTTAAGGCTATGTAACTATCATAATAAATTCTGTGCAATAAAATTGATTTTTCTATGTATAAAAGGTACTGGGTTGATACTGAGAACAAAAGACTGGGTTTTGCAGTTGAGTTCGGGAGAGTTATATTACTTGATAGTCTGGAAAGGAATACAGTTTAATAAAACAAGTAGTCTCTAACATAGATTCTCATCTCTAAAGTCTAGTTTGATACAAGAAAATAAGAGCCTTTCCTTACAACTTATAATTTAAAGCTTAAAAAACAAGAAGAAAAAAAATGGCTCATGTGTACTTCACTGTCTTTTTTTTTCAATGCAGTGAGTTTTTCAAGCCTTCTTTGATTATCCTAGGCAGAACTTGTGCAGTTTTTTGCTTTCAGTATTCCCTGCACATACTCCCATTATAGCACTTTTCATGCTGTATTATGTAATTTTAGTTTATGTACAAATTTCTCGTTTAGACACTAAACTCACTAAGATTGGGCACTTGGTCTTTTTATATCTGTATGTAACACTTATTTTACTGTGTAGCACATAATAGATGCTCAATAAATATGTTGAAAGACTGAGTAAATTACTGATATATTGCTAGGACCATTTACCTGGTACAATGTTAAATGTTAGCTTTTATTGTTATTATACATATAGGATAATTTATATATTTTAAGTAACAAATTTAAATGAATCATAACTAAACTTTACATTTTTCCTTAAATGAGACATAAAAATTAAAATCGTTCCTCCATATAATGTGTATTTTTGCCTTATTTATTTTTATTTTAGTAGTATTTAACAATATTAGAATTTTACAAATGTCACACCTCTAGAGCTAGTAAATGTTATCATTGATTTTAAAAATTTAATCCCTACTTCCAAAAGAAATATAACATAATAATATCTTTTTGATTAAAAATGAAACTCTTACTACACACATACTCATTTTAGGGCTAAGGAGTGATATTTATTTCTAAAGATAGATTAAAATTTCAACATAAAATGGAAGGAGAACAATCGTTACCTTTAATCTTTTTGATCAAGTATAAAGTGAAATTTTAAACTAATTTAAAAGGAAATTAAAAGAATTTGATTGGTCTCTTGTTTCCTTCTGCTAGATTTTGTGTATGTTAAAACTGAGTATCATTTGATATGTACCCATTCAAAGCCTACAGCAAGCACTATCCTAAATGATGGAAACATCAGAAGTATTTAAAGTTAGGAATAAGAAACCAAAGCACAGTCTTACCACTTCTATTCAGCATGGTAGTGAAGATCTTATCCAGTAAGTGCAGTGAGCATTGTCGTAGAGATTGTAGCCAGTGCAGTGAGACACTCCCTATCCCCAGTCAAAGGGATAAGGATTGAAA
The DNA here is from genome assembly GCF_027409185.1 of Cynocephalus volans. Taxonomy (NCBI): domain Eukaryota; kingdom Metazoa; phylum Chordata; class Mammalia; order Dermoptera; family Cynocephalidae; genus Cynocephalus; species Cynocephalus volans. The sequence goes on from NC_084473.1 coordinate 57,462,775, forward strand.
ATGAGGAAGTAAAACTGTAATTATATGAAACTATTATTTACAGTGAAAACCTAAAAGGATATAGAAATAGATTATTAACAAGTTTAAAAGGGTGAGTGGATGTAAAATTAATATACAAAGGTCAGTCATTTTTCTGTACATCAGGTCAGTCATGTTTCTATACATCAGCAAATAACTAGAAAACATAATTAAAGGAAATATTGTCAGAAAATATGAAGTACATGGAACAAATCTGAGAAACAATATCTGAGATTTCTTTAGGAAAATTACAAAATTTTATTATGAAATAATAGATAATATTCTTAATTTTCTCCATGGAAAGAAAAAAAGATAATGGAGAATACCTAAATAAATGGAGAGGTATACCATACTCTCTAACAGCAAGCAATATTGTAAAGATGTTATTTTTTTCCCAAATTAATATACAGATTCAATGCAATTTCAAACAAAATTCCAGCAAGATTTTTCATTAAATATAAGATAATTTAAAACAGGAACAGATGGGAGAAACTGACCTTATCAGATAGAAGTACTAATTATTTATTATTATTTTTTGTGTGTGTGTGTGGTTCTGAGGGCTTTATTTTTATTTTTTTTATTTTTTTTAATTTTATTTTGTCAATATACAATGTGGTTGATTATTGTGGCCCATTAGAAGTACTAATTAAATCAAAGTGTAGTATTGCAGTAAGGACAGATAGATTGACCCGTGGAGTAGAAGTGTTTAATAGAGGTGGAATGTTGAATAAAGAAGAAAGGAGGAAATGTTAGGTAAATGAAGCTGGAAAAGGTTAAGTTGGATTTCCTCCCTAGCATATACAGAAATCAGCTGAAGATGAATTAAATATAAGTCAACACTTTAAAAATTCTTGGTAGACTATATTGTTAGATATATTTTAGTCCTTGGGGTATAGAAAGACAAGATGCAAAATGTTTTCTGTAACATTTGATAAATTTGATAATATTCTTAATTTCAGTTTATTTTTCAATTCTAGAATTTAGTTCCTTTTTTTATAGTTTCAAATACTCCACTGAACTCTCAATCTTGTCTAATTCCTTGAATATATTAAGTAGTTATATTAAATCATGCATCTGAAAACTTTATTTGGATCGTTTGTGATCTGTTTTTATTTTCTGTTGTTTTCTTTTTTAAAAAATCATTTTTTCTCCTCATATGCCTGGTTATTTAAAACAGAATACTGTATGAAAAATTGTGAAGATTTTAGGCGTAGGATGACATTATCCCCATGCAGAAGATTTTCTTCTGGCACATGGCTAGAGTCACTAGCAATCACCAGATCACCTAAAATTTAGGTTATTTGAAGCTGGGCATTGACCCTGTGAGGTCTATTATATTTTCATTTTACCTTTACTCCTGGGCTAATCCTCTTCTGAATTTCAAACGCCCCAAAGCATTGGGCATTTATTAGGGCCCCCATCCTTGGCAGGCCCTGAACTCATTAATTTTTCTCCTATAGTTTATTGAGAATATATTTCAGCTTCTTATCTTTTTAGCCATATCTTATAAAATTGACAGGTTGTATCTGGATAAAAGCGGCCTCTTACTCTAAACTCTGGGTTTCCTTCTCCCTTATCTTGGCCCCATGATTCTTCTCTCCAGTGCCTTTAGAGGAATTTTGTTTCATATTTTGTCTTTTTTAGTTCTCACAGTAGAGTTGGTCTCAATTATGTATGTTGTTTGCCATTAGCAAAAGCAGAACCTCCTTTTGTTGATTTTTACTTTACAGTTTTCTTCAACAACTTATAAAAATATCTAAAGTTTGGTAGTTCTGTATGGCTTTCTTTAATTTGTCTTGTCCCTCCCTCACACCTCCCTTTCCCTGACTCTGGTAACCACTATTCTACCACTATTCTCTGTCTTTTTTCTTTCTCTTTTTAATTGACCTATGATAATTACATATATTTATGGAGTACAAAATCGTATTCGGCTACATTCAAACAGTGTGCAGTGATCATATCAGGATGCTTAGTATATCCATCACCTCAAATATTTGTCATTTGTTGATGTTAGGAATATTCAACATCATCTCGACTAGCTATTCAAAGATAACACAGTACTTTGTCATTAATTGTGGTCTCCCTGTATTACGATAGAACACTAGATCCCATTCTTACTCTCTGTATTATTTTATATCCACTGACCACCCTGTCCCCATCTCCTTTTCCCCATTCTCCATTCCCCTTACCAGTCTTTAGTAACTACTATTCTACTCTCCACTCCTTTAGCTTCCACATATGAGTGGGAACATGTGGTGTTTTTCCCTCTCTGCCTGGCTTATTTCACTTAAAATAATTTTCTCCAGGCTCATCCATGTTGCTGTAAATGGCAGAATTTAATTCCTTCGTATGGCTGAGTAGTATTCCATTGTGTATATATACCACAATTTCCTTATCCAGTCATATATTATGGATATTTAAGTTGGTTCCAACTTTTGGCTATTGTAAACAGAGCTGAGATAAACATGGGAGTGCAAATATCCATCCCCTCGACATGATGATTTCTATTCCTTGGGTATATACCCAGTAATGGGGCTGCTAGGTCATATGGTAGTTCTATCTGTAGTTGTTTGAGAATTCTCCATAGTGTTTTCCATAATGACTGTATTAATTTATATTCACACCAACAATGTATAAGAGTTCCCCTTTCTCGTCTTGGCCAGCATTTGTTATTTTCTGGTTTTTTAATAATAGCCATTCTAATTGGGGTCAGATGACATCTCATGGTGGTTTTGATTTGCATTTCTTTGATGATTAGTGATTTTAATTCTTCAGTTACTCATTAATTGAGGAAATGTATAATAAATATCCTCTATGTGTAAACCCACTATGTTCCGTGCCTTGTGAGGATACAAAGATGCATCAGACACCCATTCTGACTTCATGGAACTTTGTCTAGTGGGGCAGGAGAGGCATGCATGAAATGAATATCATGTAATTTTTAAAACTTTAAGTGCATAAGAGAGGTGTAGGTCAAGTGCTTCACTGAGTTAGAGAAAGGAGATATTCCTTCCATTTCAGAGGATGAGATTAGGTTTTATTGAAAAGAAGCTTTGAGCTGGTCTTCAGCCTTACACTGAATCCTGCATTGATTGGGTAAAAACAGGTATCAGTCGTGATGCTTGCATGTCAGTGGTTTTTAACCATGTTGTGCAGAGATGAAAGTAATTCTGATGCAGTGGTAACTATATTTCCACACATTGAGATAATTCAAAGCAAAATCCCATAAAAAATGATTTTTTTGAGAAGCTGGAATTTCTTCTCTTTGATAGAAACATTGTGTGACTAGATTTTTTAAAACTTTTTTCATTAGTTTATTTTTCTTTTATGTGCCATTTAAAAATATTTAAAATAAACTTTTATTGAGATATAAAATCAACCCAAATATCTTCTCTTGTATAACTATCATCACAGTCAAACTGTAGAACATTTCCATCACCCCGTACACACAGACACAATTTCCTTGGTTTCCCCTTCCAAATTTCCTCCCACACCTCTGCCCCAATCAACTACTAATCTGCTTTCTGTCACCTTATATTAATCTTTTCTATAATTTCATGTAAATAGAAGCATACAGTATATATTCTTTTGTGTCTGGTTCCTTTTGCACAATGTTTTTGAGATACATTCATCTTGGGGTGTAATCCATAGTTGGTTATTTTTATTGCTGAATATTATTCCATTGTATGACTATACCACAATTTGTTTATCTATTTGTATTACTCTGTTTTCTGTTGCTTATAACAGAATACCTGAAACTGGGTAGTTTATAAAGAAATAAAATTTCTTACAGTTTTAGAGGCCAAGAAGTCCAGTGTCCAGTGGGCACATCTGGTGAGGGCTGCCTTCTTGGTGGGGACTCTATACAGAGTTCCATGGCAACGCAGGTTATCATGTAACAAGGGCTGGGCGAGAGCACTTGTTAATGTGCTTACTTGCTGTCCTTATAAAGCCACTAGTCCACACCCATGATAACCATTAAACCATTAACCCATTACTCCATGAACAGATTACTCCATTTATGAGGTTGTAGTCCTCATGATCCAGTCAACTCTTAAAGGCCCTACCTTTCAACACTGCAATGTTGGGAATCAAGCTTCCAACATGAGCTTTAGAGGGAACAAACATTCCACCCATAGCACCAATCACATAAGTTTGTTTTTAAATTTATCAGGAGTACCTAGCTACTAACTTATTTTTTGCGTGTATTGATTACTCATCTCTGGAATTGAGAGACACTAATATCTTGAACCCTAAATTTGTAATGCTGTAAAAATTGATTTTGAAGAGGTAGACCTCTTATTGCCTACGTAATGGTGCCATCGGAGTAGGCTGCTATGATACAGGTATTGGTGTCATAACATTTTGACCTTTTAGTTGTACAAATGTGTTCTTGTAGTCTCTTCCAAATGTTAGGCTTAAGAATGCTGATACTGGGATAATTTTAAATTGTTGTAATAGCTACTGAGACTGTGTGAATATCGTTAAATAAAAATAACACAAAATACGTTGTCGTTTTTATTAGTTATTGCCTGTAAGAATAAGGAATTTGTGTTTTACTTGTTTTCAAATTCAGTATTTCAAATATTAATATTTTGCAAAGTAAAAATTTCATGTACTTTAATATGTGTATTTCATGCTTTTAAAAATATGGCTATGTTATGATTTATTGTTACAGCTTGTGGTATTCTTTGAAAAGGCAGTAATATTTTCTTTTGGAACTGGATTTCTTTTAAATACCAATTTAACAACTTTCATTATACTATATTCTGTCATGCGTTTTTATATTTTTTTGGAACTGCTATAAAATTTTCCTGCTATAGGCTGTTTTTTTTTTTTTTAAAGCAAACTTAATTTGCTCATGAAGTTTCTTCTGGCAACTAGCTATCTCACATCATCTAGTATTTTCTTGGTATTTTATCACTAAAATCATATAAATTTTAGTAGATATTCCTGTGTATATCACTTTTATGTATAACATATGTAAAATTTTATAATAGAGTTCAACCTTTAAAAGCATAGGCTCTGGATTCAATGACCTGAGTTCGAATTCCCACTCTATCATTTCTTAGTTGTGAAACTTTGGACAAGTCATTTCATCTCTTTAAAATCATTTCCTCATCTGTAAAATGGGGATGATAGTAATTCTTGTACAGATTTGGGAGATTATTTACAGAGTCCTTAATGCAGTGACTGTACCAAATACATATTAGTTGAATGAATGAATGAATGAATAAATGTATAATCTGCATCCAATTTTTTAAAAAGTTGATTTGTTATTAATGTCAATTTGGGATTCTGCTCTAAATCCCACATGATTGGGATAGTTACTTCCTGAACATGGCTATAAATTTATCAAATACTATTAGATAGTGACTATTTGATGATAAAAAGCATTCTTGAGATTGTATACCATTCTGTTTTTGTTAGTACAGATTTGGGTGCTCCTCAAGGTTATTAGATATAATGGGCAGGGAGGAGGACCTAGGAGGATTTAGTTCTATGTGACTATTCTGCATTCTTCAAATTTTTTTTACTATTTAGTCCCTGAACCACAGCTGCTTGATATTGAAGATTGTGACCTCAATGTGGTGAGACTATGTTTTCAAGTTTTCCTCCCTGATGAACATGGTAATTTGACAACTGCGCTTCCTCCTGTTGTCTCTAACCCAATTTATGACAATCGTAAGTACTTTATTTTCTTGTATTTGTAGTCTTAGCTTATTTTTTTATTTTAATAGTTTAACTTTTTAAAAGTATTTTGGTAATTAGAAAAAGTATATGTTTATTATAGGAAATATTCAAACATTACAGAAATGATTAACAAAGAGTAAATCTCCTATGATCTCATCCTCCAAAGATAATCATTATTCTCAGGTACATATTTCACTAGTTTCTTCTTCATATATATACAAATATGTTATCATCATCACCATTATCATCATTATTATTCACACAATATAATTTTGGCAACTTTAAAAACAATTATCACTGATCTTTTTTTAAACTTACTTTTTTTCTTAGCAATATATCTTGAACTTTTTTTTCTTTAAGCCACATATTCTTTTCAGTAGCTGCATATTTTATTATATGGCTATATCATAATTTTATTAAATCATTACCCTATTACAAGACATTGGTTTATTTCCGTCTCATTTTTTCTTTTTGCACTAATAAATTGTATTGTTGTAATAAATTACCTTGTGCAAATATTTCTCTAAATTTTCAGAAGTAGAAATATTGGCAAATGCTAGATCAAAGGATATGGATATTTATCATTTTAAAAGATTATGAAACTGCCGTCCAAAATATTTTCTGTGTATGTTTGTACACATACTTATATATGCATCCACCAAAGGTGTATGACTACCACTGTTTTGCATCTAAAATGATAGTGGGACATGGGGTTATAAAGGTAGATCAAAGTATCCTGATGATGGAGAGCCTTGAATGCCGGGGAGAATTATTGTAATCATACTGGCCAAGATAATGGAAGCATAAAAGTTGCATTGCCATAGGGATATGGCCGTAATTTAAGAATATTAATCTGGTGACAGTGTGTAGAATGGATCGGAAGAATCAGAATTTAGAAGCAGAGAGATTTAATTAGAGGACCTGTCATTGCCTAGAAATGAAGTCACAAGGCTCTAAACCAGGTTAGGTAAAGCAGTTAGAAAGGAAAGGGACAGATGGATGATTAATGTATTCAGTGTCCCTTATGTATTCACTAAAACTTTTATTTATTCTGTAAGTGGTTCTCCTCAAATTCTCTGCTTCAAAAAGGAATAGCATATATTACTAAGGTAGCAGCCCATTAAAAATAAAATCCTTTATGTTTAGGTGCTCCAAATACTGCTGAATTAAGGATTTGTCGTGTAAACAAGAATTGTGGAAGTGTCAGAGGAGGAGATGAAATATTTCTACTTTGTGACAAAGTTCAGAAAGGTATTTGTTTGTTTCATTAAATTCAGAATATATTTTAGATTAACAGATGCATTTTACTTTGTTTTCCCATTGTTGTTATTTCTTTGGTTTCTTATTCACTAGATGACATAGAAGTTCGTTTTGTGTTGAATGATTGGGAAGCGAAAGGTATCTTTTCACAAGCTGATGTACACCGTCAAGTAGCCATTGTTTTCAAGACTCCACCATATTGCAAAGCTATAACAGAACCAGTGACAGTAAAAATGCAGCTGCGGAGACCTTCTGACCAGGAAGTTAGTGAATCTATGGATTTTAGATATCTACCAGATGAAAAAGGTATAACATTTTGGTAATATATTTCTTAAAGTTGGCCCTGCTAATTACATTTTCTTGTAAGATACATTTGAATATAGTTATGTGTCTTCATAATTTGTTTCTTTTCCTGGAAGTTTTCAGTTGGTTTTTTTTCTTTATGATCTTTGGATAACTTTCTTAGGAAAGTGGTTTGATTAATCTGGAATAATTTCCAAGTATCTAAATTGTTTATCAAAATTTCTGTTTGTTATTTTAATTTCTGTTTTATTTTTGAGGGTATATTTTTTCCTAACTGTGCCCTTTTTTAGATGGGAAACTTGCCACTCAGAGAGTGTTCTCTTTTGGTCCTTATCCTATCAGACATTATTGCATTAGTTAACATTGTTGACACAGGTGTTATAAGAAAACACGATGAATATTTTAAACTATTTTTTCATAGGAGAAAAATACCCTTTTACTACTGATTTGGGATATATTCTACAATACTCATTATTTATTTAGAGCATTTTCTATATATAAATAAAACACCTGTTTATTTCTTAATGGAAAGGAAGCATAATCCTATGATGATTCACCTGCTTTCTTGATTTCTTTCTAATCAGATACTTATGGCAATAAATCAAAGAAACAAAAAACAAGTCTACTTTTCCAGAAATTGTGGCAGGATTGTGGTAAGAATATTTTAGATTGATTCAACAGATTTTATTTGCTTTTTTGTTCAGTTTTTCAAATTTTAACTGAATATTATTTTTCAAATTACATTTAATAATGGAAAAACTATCATAAACAGTTAATTTTCCTGAGAGACCAAGACATGGCCTAGGATCAACTGGAGAAGGAAGATTCATCAAAAAAGGTATGTTACCCCTATAGAGTATTTCTTGTGATCAGAAAGACCAGTGCTTTGCACAATATATTGGAATTTCATTGTTAGGAATGAATAACTGTTTCTTTAATATTTTCCTCTCCTACAAATTTTTTCACATTTCCAATATTGAATGATTTGAGCCTGGCTTCCAAAAGTTGTGTTGGAAACTGATTATGTTTTGAGGGGATTCATTGTTCGAGAAATAACATTTTGTTCATATGGTGGTAATTTTACTAATTACAGTGTGTCATGGAAGAAATGGTTTAGATCTTGCTGGTTGCCGATTTTTATGAATAGAGTTATGCTGAAACACAGTTATGCTTATTTGATTACATATCTCTATATATAATAAACTGCTTTTTTTTTGCACTATATAGCAACAGGGTTGAATAGTTCCAACAGAGGCTGTATAGCCCACAAAGCCTAAAATGTTTACTATCTGGCCCTTTAGAAAGAAATTTGCCAATCATTGTTCAGATAATTCAACCAAGGGTTCACTGAGAAGTCTTCTTCCCCCTTTAGTCTCAAATCTGTGCTTTTTCCTGGTTTAGTATACAAGGGTACTTCAAAAAGTTCATGGAAAAATAGAATTAAAAGGTAATACGACTCTTTCTCTGAACTTTTTGAAGTAACCTCATACACACATATTCATATAATACATAAATCAATATGGAATTAGTTTTTTCCTTAATTTTTTTCTGACTGGGAATTTTGTAGTACCCTAGGATTGTATCTTAATATATCTTAAAAGTTATGTGTATTTTTCAATCACACCTAATGAATGTTTTCTCCATCCCTCCATTTTTTCCTTAAAGTGTAGTGTATGAGATGGTTTTGACTGTGTAGATTCCCATTAATTGAAATTCTGATATTTATCTTTCATTTTTCAAAAATACCTTTATAGGGCCTCAGAAGCTAAATATTTTCATATTTAACTGGAGTGAAATTACATATGACAAAATAACTTACCAAAATCATTTTACATGTATTTGTAAAAAGAGTACATGTTACAGAATTCAGTTTGGGACACGCATAATAATTTCAGTGCTTTCTAAAATTTTTGTTTAAAATTTGCCTTGAAATTTTCCTTTAGTATGTTTATGTAATTTTAATTTAGAAATAATGCTTTTTATAATTTTGTTCATTTTAATTTTGTAAAATACATTTTCCTCCCCACAGAATCAAATGTGTTTTCTCATGCGACAGCTTTGACAGAAATGCCCAGGCCTTCAGGAGTTCCAAGTCAAGCATCCTACTATTCCTCACCTGTGTCCATCTCAAGTGTACTGTCACATCATGCTTCAGCCATACCCTCAGTGGTACCTCAGCCTTCTTCAAGCTGGTCATCAATGGCCCACCCCACCTCACGCTCAGGCAATACAAACCCACTGAGTACTTTTTCAACAGGGACACTTTCCTCTAATTCACAAGGTATCCCATCATTCCTGGAAATACCTGTTGTGAGTGATTTAAATTCTTCTAATGCTTGTATTTATAACAACACTGATGACATAAGCAGAATGGAAGCATCACCCATGTCACCAGCTGACTTATATGGCATTTCTGATGCCAACATGCTGCCTAATTGCCCTGTGAATATGATGCCACCCAGCAGTGATAGCATGGGGGAGAATGATAATCCAAGACTTGTGATCATGAATCTTGAAAACCCCTCTTGTAATTCAGTGTTAGACCCAAGAGACTTGAGACAGCTCCATCAGATGTCCTCTTCCAGTATGTCAGCAGGTGTCAATTCCAATACTACTGTTTTTGTTTCACAATCAGATGCATTTGAGGGATCTGACTTCAGTTGTGCAAGTAACAGCATGATAAATGAGTCGGGACCACCAAACAGTACTAATCCAAACAGTCATAATTTTGTTCAAAGTAGTCAGTACTCAGGTATTGGCACTATGCAAAATGAGCAATTAAGCGACTCCTTTGCGTATGAATTTTTTCAAGTATAACTTGCAATATTTAAATCCTTTTAAATGTTTGTAGTCATTTTGATACTACGTACATAGATGCAGCATTTTATATTTGACCCAGAATATAACACAGGGCTTTTTTTTGCTGTTTGTTTTTGAAGGATGGTAGTCCAAAAACAACTTTTTTAGGTAAGAAGTATAAAACTTCGGGTATATAGAATACAAAATTGGAAACTGTCAAAAAAAGAAAATTCAGAAATAGACACTTAAAAGGGCTTTACCATTTCTTCATTTGAAAGGAGAGACCTGCTAACATGTTTGGTATGATTCTGTCTTTAGAGTCCCACTGAATTTCCCCAGGATAGAATCTGAGGAGAATGTTAAAATAAGGATCCTGTTTTTCCAGAGAGCTTTTTTATACCTTTTTTGTAATGTATTAATGTATTCTTAGTTAAATGAATTAACTGATATTTGCTTTCAAGCAAATTTAAGGTAAAACCTGTAATGGCTATGTCATTGGAAAAATAAATTCCTTATTATTTTTGAGGCCCCTGGGCCAAGGTGACCCCTAAGGGGTTTTCTGAGGCTTCTGGGAGTTTCTTAGATTTATATGTAAATCAAAACTTCTCTAAAATCTTGAGTTTGGCAGAAGACACTTGAAGTGAGCTTTCAACGTATGGGAGGTTTTCTACATTCTATACTATGTAAAGCTGTGCCTTTGAAGTTGCATATGATTTTAGCTTTATACCCATATTTTTAAGGGGAAGAAGTTTCCTTAAAGAGTTTTCCTCTCTTTCTTAGGTGTTCTCACTCCTTGTGATCTCATAAAACTGCCTATTTGACATATCTATCTGGAAATCTCATTAAAGCTCAAACTCAACATATCTAAAACTGAGTTCTTGATTTTCCCTCCCAAACTTGCTTCTCCTTCAGTCTTCCCAACTCAGTAAATGGCAATGCCATGCTTCTAGTTGCTCAGGCCAAAACCCTTGCATCATCCTTGATTTTTCTTTCTTTCTTTAAGCTCCCGTATCCAGTCCATCAGCAAATCCAGTAGGCCCTACCTTCAAAATATATCCAAAGCTGAACACCTCTTTTGACCTCTACTTAACACCCTATTCCAAGCCATTGTCATCTCTTGCTTGGATTGAAGCCATAACCTCCAAAAGCCTTCTTTACATCCTGTGCTCCTACAGTCTGTTCCACATAAAGTAGCCAGAGTGATTGTTTTTAAAATAAGTCAAATCATATCATTTATCTGCTCAAAACCATCCAGTGGCTCCCCATCTCACTCAGAGTAAAGGCCAAAGTCCTTAAAATTATCAGGCCTAGACTCCCTGTTCTACCTCACGTACTACCGTTTCCTCCTCTTCACGCAGCTCCAGGCACTCTGGCCTCATTGCTTCTCCTCAAAGCACCAAGTACACTCCTGCCTCAGACTTTTTGTGTTTGGTATTTTCTCTGCCTCGGATGCTGTTCTCCCAAATGTGTGTGCGCAGTCTACTCCCTGACATCCTCAAGGTCTCGCTCAACTGTTACCTGATCAAGGCCTTCCTTGGGTGTACTCAGCACTCCTGTCCTCCCTGCTTTATATACATCCATAGCACTTATCATGACCTGACTTCACTAAGCATTTATTTGCTACTGTTTGTTTTCCTGTAGTGAAATATAAGCTCCATGAGAACAGAAATTTTTCTGTTTTGTTTACTGTAGACTCTCCAGTTCATCAAAGGTCTGTCTCATATTACGCACTCAGTAAATATTTATTGACCATTCAAAGTATTACTAATAGAGTTTTGTTTTTTGAAAGAAATAGCTTTGATTACTAGATGTTTATGATTTCTCAGTTTTGTTTGACATTGGGTTTATGTATTCAAGTCCAGGATTAATAATGGTAATCCAAATTGTTTGAAAGCAAATAATCACAATGGCAAAATGATGGTAGAATTTGGGCAGTAATCTTAATTATGATGGAATTGTCATAATATTAAGTAATTAACTTATTAAAGGTCTAGTTTATCTTACAGCTAGAACCTACTGTAAATATTGAGCATGCTAGCTATGAACAGTGTGTCGTTTCACTTATACAATGTCCATCCAAACCACACATTTACATAAACTAGTCAATTTGGTCAAAATGGGGAATGTGCAAATGCCATATAAATAAAAATTCTGAATTGAATGATACTGGGAAAGAGGAAGAAGGGCAAGATAAGACTTAGGGTCAGGATAATTCAGAAAGCAAAAGAAAAAGATTAAAGTCCCCTAACTAAGTACCATTAATATTTCTCAGAAATTATGATTTCAAAGGGAAATATTTCTGTAGTATAAATTTTTAAAATCATAAGCACATAGCATACTTTTAGTAGAACTTACCAGGGAAAAAGAAAAATCTGAAGGTATAATTTCTCTCCTGTTCAAAATATAAACCCAGGATGTCTCTGGATGGTGAATGATAGGTGGTGAATTTTTTAAAAATTCAGAATCTTATAATTTTTGTATTAACACTGATCAGTTAAAACTGTTAGACTGTTCGAATGGCCAAATGGATTTTTTTAAAAAACAAAATAAGCATTGACTTGACTTTAAAAAACAAAATAAGCTCAATTAAGGTACTTCTCCATCTGTTCAGAGTATTTCCAATGGGTTTTTCATTTTTCAGGTGCTATTTACTGATCATAGAATTTATTTTATAATTTAAAATTAATTTGGCAACATGTTTCTCCAGTTTCTAAATGTATTTATACTTTCACCTGCTCTTATAACACTCTACTTTTGGTTTCTGAGGAAAAGGTGTCCTTCTTCCCTCTAAACTCTATTTGTGTACTGGATCCCTTCTGCCTCCTTTCTCTCCCATCCTGTTGTTTCCTGTTTCCTAACATCACCATTTAATGCTTCCTTTCTTTGTATAAACATGGTAAATGTCTTCTCTAGCCTAAAAAGAAAGACAAAAGAAAAAACCCTTCCTACTACCCTCATACTCCTTCCCTCATATCCTGACTTCTAAAATGTTTTTGCCTCTCTTCCTCACTTTCCAGTCATTTCTTAGTGTATCAACTGGTCTTTGGCTTCTACTGTTTTCTTAAGATATTCCGGAAAAGGTAACGAGATCCCCTTTTCACATTTACATCTTTTTATCAGCCTTCACCCTGCTTGACCTATCCATAACCTTCTTCCCCGTACACCACTCCCTCCTTGGATGCTCCTCTGAGGTTTCTGTGGTTGACAAGATTCCTCTCTGAGGTTGATATTTTTTCCTAGAGTCTCAGCCCTATCCTTCAGTTGGTGCTATTTTTTCCCCAGGGTGATCTCATCAGTGCTCCCAGCTTCAGCTTTTTCCTCATACTACCTGAATGCCCTTATAAAATGGGCTCCTCCTCTGGCATTCTTTACTTTCCTTAATGGCATTACCATTTACTTTACCACCCAAGATATTCAATAGGAACCTCAAAATCATATTTTATTCTTTTTCTCCCTCATACTCAATACTTAGTCATCAAGTCCTTTTGAGTCTGCCTCCTAAAAATCTCTTGCATCTGTCCCTTCTTCATTCTTGCTGCCTTCTTAGTAAAGACCTTCATTCTTTATCCTCAACAAGAATATTTTCCATATGCTCCAGTTAAAAATACTCCATTCACCCTCTCTCTTATTACATAGTTAGCATTCCTTGAAAAAAAAAAACAAACATCCTCTTTCAGGCCTCCATACCTTTAACGTCACCCACTCTGCCTCTGCTCTTCTACAATGAGAACACTCATCCTTCCAGACCAGGCTTCTCCTCTGTGGAGCTTGGTCCTGCCTCCCTAGTTGAGGTGCAGCTTTTACATGCCCGTTACCAAAATCTCACTAAATTATAGTCATTTAAGTGTTTGTCTTATTCACCTTTAGGACTCCAGCACCTAGCAGTCCCTGGCATAGATGATGCTGTAAAAATGGGAGCTATTATTAGGGAGGGAAAGGTGAAATTGACATAAGAGTGATTTTAAAAATGTGGGAAAGGGTATGGTTTTCAACAGGAAAGGTACTTAACTTGGCAGGAAAAACAGTGATGCCAAGGTTATTCAAATCTTGTGAAGTACAGTTCTTTTCCTTGACCAACTGCCTTCCTTTTCTTTTAAAAACCCTCCTGCAGCCCTTTGAGGTTGAAAGCAATTTCATTAGGAATAGTAGTGTCAGATGTATTAGTTAGAAAGTCTACAGTTATTAGGTTTAATACCCCTGACTTCTTCACTATACGTGGCAGGTTTAATCTCAAGTTTCCCTCATGCACTACTTCAGCACCTTACCCTTGCACAGACACTCTAGTGTTTATGTAATCAATCATATATATCACATTCTGGGGGGTCTTTTTTGGTGACTGGCCAGTACAGAGATATGAACCCTTGATTTTGGTGTTCTCAGCACCATGCTCTCCCAAGTGTGCTAACCAGTTAGCCCTACATTTTTTGAATGTCTAATGTGCAACGTACCATGTTAGATGCTGGGAATGATACAGAGGTGAATGAGACAAAACTTTTGCTCTCAAAGATGTCAGTCTTTTTCTTTTGAGGGATAACACATATAAAGTAATATGCATAAAGTGGACTCACTTAAAGTGTACAGCTTGATGAATTTTTATGTATATAAACACTCATGTAGCCACCATGCTTAGGACATTTCTAGCATCACAGAAGTTTTCTTCATGCCCCTTGCCAATCTGCCTACTCCTCTAAATTGCTATTCTGATTTCTGTTATCAGAACCTACTATCTTCATGGCCTTTTAAATCGGTAACTAGGCCTCTCTACTCACAACCTAGTGAACAGAAACAGTTGGGTTGTCAATTTCTAACCTAATGCTTCAGAAAAACTAATCCATGTTAGAGAGACTTGTAATTGGTGATCTAGGCTGCCTAGTAGCACCAAATGATTTGTTGTATCAGAAATGGATTTATTGAAGGATTACCACATGCTGTACTTTTTTTCATCAGACAGTACCTAGCCTAATACCTCACAGGGTGTGTTGTACTAAATAAAATAATGCATAAGAAGAAACACTGTAAATTGTATAGTGCTAATCAAATATTTTTAATAAACCACATCTGCAGATATACCCGTAGGGCTCCAATTAACCCCTAATCCAAACAGTCCTTATAGTTATCTAATACACAGCAGAGTGAGAAAAATTACTATGGATTAGATTCTTTAGGGTGACTATTACCCAGATCTGGAGAACCTTCTTCTGGCCTTATTTTTTCCAGAACCATTTCCTATTGTATAGTGAAGATAAAGTCAATTAATGACTTCAATTCTGAAATTCTATGACTCTTAATTTCTTTGCCAAAGTTGATTATGGATTGTGAGTAGTTGGGCTCGGCTCTCTTCCTAAAAGTAAATTTCATTATAACTAATGAAGTTGCCACTGAAGGGTTTCTGATGTTTTGTTTTCAGAAGCTGAATATGAAAGAGGAAAATTAGAATGCCTTTTGTATTACATACAATAGAAATTTTCATGCTGTTTATCATTATAAGCCCAGAAGTAGTAGGTGGCTAGAAATAAATGTATGAATTGTCTGTATCCAGTTTTATGCCTTTTGTCTAAGGCTTAGTCAAATTAATATTTTAACTAATACATCTTAGCAGAATTTAGTTAAAGCACAATCTTAACTCAGTGGATAAGATCACATCTCAAAAGTAATCATGTCCATAATATTTTTGCTTGCAGAAGCATAGACCAAGAAACCACTCATATTTCCCTACTACTCGCATTAATAAAACAAACAAAAATGAAAAAAAAAATTTTTTTTAAAGTAATCACTCCATTTATTCTAAGTGTCTGTGGCTTTAGGAAAAATACCCTGCTACTAATTATCTACTTAAAGGGGTAGAATTTATCATACTCTAAATGTTCTTATCACTTGTTTCTACAACTTGTTTTGAGATGTCTTCTACTTTAAAAGCATACTGAAAAATACTGTTAGCTGTGATGAATCCAGATCCCAGCAGAATAGCAAAAGCCTAATTTTTGTCAGTTGTATTTTTATATGCTTATTAATGACTGGAATGAATTTGGAGGCACTGATGAAAGCGATTTTTAAAAGTTCTCAAGTATTGTTTAATTATTTAATGTTAACCTTGGCATCCAGATGTTAAAATATTAAAATGCGTTTTGTACAGAATATTTCATTACTTTTGTAATATCTTTGTATACAGTGATTGTTTCCTCCTTAGTAATATAATAAATGGAAAAAATTCTAAAACTCTTGCTAAAATTTTGTTGCTATTTGACTTTTAAAATATCATTCAGATTTTCTTCATATTTATAGTATCTTCCTTATAGGGAAAGGTAGTTTTGGTTGCTTAGAAACATTAGGCACTTTTATGGAATGCTAGAGCTGAATATACTTGCAAATGTAACTGTCTTTTGAAATGATAATTTTGTAGAGTACTGAAATGCCTTTCTAAAAAAATTTTTTTTTTTTTTTTTTTTTTGGCTCAAACAGTAGAAATTTATTTTCACAGTCCTAGCGGCCAGAAGTCAGAGATCAGGGTGCCAGTATGGTTGAGTTCTGGTGAAGGCTGTCTTGCTAGCTTGCAGATGGCCACCTTCTCCCTGTGTTCTTAGGTGTGGAGAGAGAGATGGAGCTTTCCAGTATCTTTTTTTTTAACTGACAAAATTGCGTATATGTATTATGTATAATAGGATATTTTGATATATAATATATGTATACACACAGACATTGTGGAATGGCTAAATTGAGCTAATGACATGCACTACCTCACACAGTTATTTTAAAATTTACTCAGCAATTTTCAAGAATACAATATATTATTTATTATAATCACCATGTTCTACAATAGATCTCTTAAACTTATTCCTTTTATCTAACTGAAATTTTGTATTCTTTGACCAACATCTCCCTAGGCCCCCCTTTCCCTCCCTAGTCACCACCATTTACTTTCCACTTCTGTGAATTCAACTTTTTAAGATTCCATTTATAAGTGAGATCATGAGGCATTTGTCTTTCTGTGACTGACTTATTTCACTTAACATAATGTCCTCCAGGTCTATGCATGTTGTTGCAAATGACAGCATTTCTGTATTTTTTATGGCTGAACAGTTTTCCATTGTGTATACCACATTTTCTTTATCTATTAATCCACTGATGGACACTTAAGTTGATTCCATATGTTTACTATTGGGAATGATGCTGCAGTGAACCTGGGAGTACAGACATCTCTTTGACATACTGATTTCATTTCCTTGGAATATATACCCAGTAGTAGGATTGTTGGATCATATGGTAGTTCTATTTTTAATTTGGGGGGGAACCTCCATACTGTTTTCCATAATGCCCATACTAATTTATATTCCCACCAGCAGTATGTAATATTCCCTTTTTTCCCACATACTTGCCAACATTTATCTTTCTTTTTTTTAGTAATAGCCATTCTAATAGGTGTGAGATGGTATTTCAGTGTAGTTTTAATTTGCATTTCCCTGATGATTAGTGATATTGAACATTTTATTGTATATCTATTGCCCACTTCTAGGTTGTCTTTTTTTTTTTTTTTTCAGTGAAAGTGAATTTTTATTACCAATGGCTCTTTTGTGGTTTTCTGTGAAAAGTAAGATACATTTTTTTAAAATTTAATATACATTGTTTCCAAAGCTTTTTAAAATTTTCTTTAAGCTTTTCCATGTCCTTCCTTTATTTTTTATTTATTTATTTTTTTAAAAATAATTTATTTTATTTATTGAATCAAAATTGATTATACATATTTGGGCGGTTGAACATTGAGATATGTTGATTAAATCAGTATTACTAGCACATATATTGTTACAAATCATAATTATTCTTTATGCCCCTTCGCCAACCTCTCCCCTTCCTCCATTCCCTCCCCCTCCACCCTCTAATTGCCTAGATTTCTTCTCTCCTTCTGAAAGAATAATGGTTACTCTGTTAACTTGTTACCTAGATGATCTGTCCAATGCTGAGAGATGTGATCAGGTCCCCCAGTATTATCATAGAGCAGATGCTTCTTCTGTCACTCTGAAATGGGTTTTGTGGAGAGACATCCTCTTCTTTGTCTCTGCTGGTGACTCTTCTTATGTGAATGCACTCCAGTGGTTGGCAGACCATCTGCGTGGTGGTTGTGGCGTCTAGCCGCTTTTGCAGCAGCCATGGTTATTATGGTGACTGTGGTGGGCCACCCACGTGGGGGTGCTGTTTTTGGCATGCTCTTTGGCACTGGCGGTATACCTGGTTGTGGGGTGTGTTTGGTCTCCTTCTCCTTGCCTTGGGTCCCCTGGCAGGCCCCAAGGTGCTGGCATGTTGTGCCTGGTTGTGGGAGAGAGGTCCAGTCCCCTTATCCATGCCCCAGGTCCCTGGGTGGGATCCGAGGTGCTGGCATGTTGTGCCTGGCTGTGGGAGGGTGGTCTGGTCCCCGACTCCATACCCTTGGTCCCTGGGTGGGCCCCTAAGCACTGGCTCAGTGTGCCTGGTTGTGGGAGGGTCGTCTGGTCCCCTTTTCCATGCCCTGGGTCCCTGGGCAGGCCCTGAGGCACTGGTACAGTGTGCCTGGTTGTGAGAGAGAGGTCCAGTCCCCTTTTCCATGCCTCAGGTCTCCGGGCAGGCCCTGAGGCACTGGTACAGTGTGCCTGGTTGTGGGAGAGAGGTCCAGTCCTCAACTCCATACCCTGGGGCCCTGGGTGGGCCCCAAGGTGCTGGTGTGGTGTGCCTGGTTGTGGGAGAGAGGTCCAGTCCCCTTCTCCATGCCTCAGGTCCCTTGGTGGGTCCTGAAGTGCTAGCTCAGTGTGCCTGGTTGTGGTAGGGTGGTCTGGTCCCCTTCTCCATGCCCCGGGACAGTGGGTGGGCCCCGAGGCTATATGTTGTCTTTTGAGACATGTCTATTCAGTTCCTTTGCCCATTTTTTAACTGGGTTGTTTTCTTGATATTGAGTTGTTGGGAGTTCCTTATATTTTTTTGGATATTAGCCTCTTATCAGATGTATGGTTTGCAAAGATTTTCTCTCAATCTATAGTTCTCTCTTCACTCTGTTGATTGTTTTCTTTGCTGTGCAGAAACTTTTTAGTTTGATGTAATCCCATTTGTCTATTTTTGCTTTTGTTGCCTGTGTTTTAGGGGTTATATCAAAAAAACCAGTGCCTATACAGATATCATAGAGCTTTTCCCCTGTGTTTTCTTCTAGTAGTTTTAGTTTGGGGTCTTATATTTAAGTCATTTTGAGTTGATTTTTCTATATGTGTGATTATATAAGGTTCTAATTTCATTCTTCTGTGGATGGATATCCAGTTTTCCCAACACCATTTATTGAAGAGACTGTCCACTCCCATTGTGTGTTCTTGGCATCTTTGTTGAAAATCGGCTGACTGTAAATGCGTGGATTTATTTCTGGGCTCTCCATTCTGCTCCATTGGTTTATGTGTCTGTTTTTATGCCAGTACCATACTGTTTTTGGTTACTATAGCTTTGTAGTATATTTTGAAATCAGGTAGTCTGATGCTCCCAGCTTTGTTCTTTTTGCTTAAGATTGCTGTGGCCATCTGGGATTTTTTGTGGCTTCATATGAATTTTAGGATTTTTTTTTCTATTTCTGTGAAAAATGTCATTGGAATTTTGACTGAGATTGCCCTGAATCTTCAGATTGCTTTGGTTAGTATGGACACTTTAATAATATTAATTCTTCCAGCTCATGAACATGGGATATCTTGATATTTTTCCATTTATTTGTATCTTCGTCAAGTTTTTTCATCAGTGTTTTTTGGTTTTCAGTGTAGAGATCTTTCAAATCCTTGGTTAAATTTATTCCTTTTTAATTTGTTTTGTAGCTATTGTAAATGGGATTTTTTTTTAATTTCTTTGTAAGATAGTTTCATCATTAGTACATAGAAATACTACTGATTGTTCTGTGTTGATTTAGTATCCTACAACTTTACTGAATTAGTTTATTAGTTCTAACAGTTTTTTGGTGGACTCTTTAGGGCTTTCTATATATAAAGATCATGTCATCTGCAATCAGGGACAATCTAACTTCATCCTTTCCAATTTGGATGCCTTTAATTTCTTTCTCTTGCCTAACTGCTCTGGGTAGGACTTCCAGTTCTATGTTAATTAGAAGTAGCAAGAGTAGGCATCCTTGTCTTGTTCCTGATCTTGAGAAAAAGCTTTCAGTTTTTCCCTGTTGAGTATGGTGTTAGCTGTGGGTTTGTCTTATACGGCCTTTATTGTGTTGAGTTACATTCCCTTTATACCCAATTTGTTGAGTTTTTATTGTGAAATGACATTGAGTTTTGTCAAATGCTTCTTCATCTATTGAGATAATCATATGATTTTTGTCCTTCATTTTGTTAATGTAGCATATCACATTTATAGATTTGCATATGTTTAGCCATCCTTGCATCCCTGGGATAAATCCCACCTGATTATGGTGAATGATATTTTCAATGTGCTGTGTGCTGTTGAATTTTGTTAGTGTTCTGTTGAGAATTTTTGCATCTATGTTCATCAGGGATATTTGCCTGTAGTTCTGTTTTGTTTTAGTGTCCTTGTCTGGCTTTGGTATCAGGGTAATGCTGGCCCTATGAAATGAGTTTGAAAGAATTCCCTCCTCTTCAATTTCTTGGGAGAGTTTGAGAAGAATTGGTATTAGTTCTTTAAATGTCTGGTAGAATTCAGCAGTGAAGCCATTAAGTCCTGGGCTTTTCTTGGATGGGAGACTTTTTATTACTGATTGAATCTCCTTATTCACTATTAGTCTGTTCAGATTTTTTTTTTTTTTTTTTAAAGATGACCGGTAAGGGGATCTTAACCCTTGGCTTGGTGTTGTCAGTACCACGCTCAGCCAGTGAGCTAACCAGCCATCCCTATATGGGATCCGAACCCATGGACTTGGTGTTATTAGCACCACACTCTCCCGAGTGAGCCACAGGCCGGCCCTCAGATTTTCTTTTCTTCATGATTTAATCTTGGTAGGTTGTATATGTCTAGTTTATCCATTTCTTTTAGGTTATCCTATTTACTGGCATATAATTGTTTATAATAGTCTCTTATGATCCTTTGTCTTTCCATTGAATTAAAAGATTTTCATTTTCTGCCTTCCTAAGTTCTTTCCTGTCTCCCTCCCTTCCTGAAAAATTCAGGACAAAGGCCATTTGCTTATTTTGTGATATTGCCACAGGGGTCAGTAGTGGTGGCCCAGTGTGGGACTGCAGTGCACAGCCTAGAAGAACACCTGAGGGTCATAGGGAAGGAGTGGGGGATTGCAGTGATCTGAAATAAGGACATAGCCATAGGAGATTTGTTATTTTTGAGGGGGACTGATCATTAAATAAATATATTGAGGCTAATGGGAATCAGATATCTTATTGTCAGAGAAGGGAATTACAAATATGGAAAGGGAGAAAAGTAGAATAAAGTTGGAACTAGAAGTGCATAAACTGTCATAGTTTTCAATATGTGTAGATACAGAGATACATAAGTGTATGTGTGGTGTGGTGTGTGTGTGTGTTCATATTCATTCTCTAGTTCTGTTTCATGGGAGGGCTTGGGAGCAGCAATGCCAGAATAGAAATAAGTGTACCTAGGACCCAGACCTTGGTTTCTATATACCATATTCCATTAAAAGGAACCAGATCTTCTTACAGAAATAGCCCATTCCAGGGCTAGTGCAGAAGAGACACAAAGATGAACATGTAAATTTTTTGTTTATCTTTACAAAATGTAAACATTTTTTGTGGCCCTTTACCAATTTTTCCCTAACCTCCCCTCCCCCTCCCCCTTTCCCACCTCTGGTGTCCTCAGTTCCCTTATCTCCTTTAGAGAGTTCAAGAAATTATTGTGATTGTGGTATCTTTCTTTGGTTTTTTTGCCTTTTTTTTTTTTTCCAGCTCCCATTTATGAGTGAGGACATGCAATATTTCTTTCTGTACCAGGCTTATTTCATTTAACATAATTTTCTCTAAGTTCATCCATGTTGCTGCAAATGACAGAATTTCATTTCTTTTTATGGCAGAGTAGTATTCCATTGGGTGTATATATTTACACACACACCACATTTTCCTTATCCAGTAGTTCACTGATGGACATTTAGGTTAGTTCCAACTCTTAGCTACCATAAACAGAATTGTGATAAACACGGGAGTGCAGGTATGCCTTCAACATGATGATTTCCATTCCTTTGGTTATACAGCCAGCAGCAGGATTGCTGGGTCATGGGGCAGTTCTATCTGTAGTTGTTTGAGGAATCTTCATACTGTTTTCCATAACAGCTGCACTAATTTATAGTCCGACCAACAGTGTAGGAGGGTTCCCCTTTCCTAGTATATTCTGGATGCATCCTTACCAGCATTTGTTATTCTCTTGTCTTTTTGATACTGGCCAGTCTAACTGGCATGAGATGCTATCCCAATGTGGTTTTAATTTGTATTTCCCTGATCTTAGTGATGTTGAACATTTTTCATGTGTCTGTTGGCCATTTGTATTTCTTCCTTTGAGAAATGCCTGTTCAGCTCCTTTGCCCATTTTTTAATTGGGTTACTTGTTTTTTTGCTAAGTTGTTTGAGTTCCTTGTATATTCTGGATATTAATCCCTTGTCAGATGCATACTTTGTGAATATTTTCTACCATTATGTAGATTTTTTGTTGTTGTTGTTGTTTGGTTTTTTTGCTGTGCAGAAGTTTTTTAGTTTGATATAATCCCATTTGTTTATCTTTGCTTTTGTTGCTTGTGCTTTTGAGGTCTCATTCATAAAGGTCTTTGCCCCATTCCTACTCCCTGAAGTGTTTCCCCTATGTTTTCTTTTAGGAGTTTTATAGTTTCAGGACATATATTTAAGTCTTTAATCCATTTTGAGTTGATTTTGAAATATGGCAAAAGGTACAGGTCTAGTTTCATTATTCTACATATGGATGTGCAGTTTTCCTAGCACCACTTATTGAAGAGGCAGTCTTTTTCCCCAATGTGTGTCCTTGTTGTCTTTGTCAAAGATCAATTGGCTGTAAGTATGTGGGTTGATTTCTGGGTTCTCTATTATGTTCCATTGGTCTGAGTGTCTGTTTTTATGCCAGTACCATGCTGTTTTGGTTACTATAACTTTGTAGTATAATTTGAAGTCAGGTAGAGTAATGCCTCCAGTTTTACTTATTTGTTTTTGGTCAGGATTGCTTTGGTTATTCATGGTCTTTTGTTGTTCCATACGAATTTCAGGATTTTTTTTTTTTTTTTTTTTTTCCTGTGAAGAATATCATTGGTATTTCAATGGGGATTGCACTGAATCTGTAGATCACTTTTGGGACATTTTCACAATGTTAATTCCTCCAATCCAAGAGCATGGAATGTCTTTCAATTTTTTTGTGTCCTCTTTAATTTCTTTCAGCAGTGATTTGTAGTTCTCATTGTAGAAATCTTCCACCTCTTTGGTTAAATTGATTCTTAAGTATTTTATTTTTTTTGGTGACTATTGTAAATGGATTTGCTTTCTTGATTTCTTTTCCTGCTAGTTTATTGTTAGAGTATAAAAAAGCTGATTTTTGCATATTGATTTTGTATCCTGCAATTTAACTGAAATCTAGAGTTTTTTGGTAGAGTCTTTAGGTTTTTCTGTATATAGGATCACGTTCTCTGCAAACAGGGATAGTTTGTCTTCATTTTTTCCAATCTGGATGCCCTTTCTTTCTCTTGCCTGATTGCTCCAGCTAGCAGTTCCAATACTATGTTAAATAGGAAAGGTGAGAGTGGGCATCCTTATCTTGTTTCCATTGTTAAAGTTTTCAGCTTTTGCTGATTCTGGATGATATTGGTGGTGGGTTTGTTATATATGGCTTTTATTGTGTTGAGATACTTTCCTTCTATACCTAATTTGCTGAGAGTCTTTATCATGAAGGGATGTTGAATTTTGTCAAATGCTTTTTTCTGCATCTATTGAGATAAGCATATGGTTTCTGTCCTTGATGATTTGGTATATTACATTTACTGATTTGTGTATGTTGAACCATCCTTGCTTCCCTGGGATAAATCCCACTTGATCATGGTGTATAATTTTTTGGATATGCCGCTGTATTCGGATAGCTAATATTTTGTTGAGGATTTTTCTATCTATGTTCATCAGAGATATTGGCCTGTAGTTTTCTTTTTTTGTTGTATCTTTGTCTAGTTTTGGTATCAGGGTGATGCTGGCCTCATGGAATGATTTTGGGAGAATGGCCTCTGTTTCAGTTTTTTGGAATTGTTGTTTAATTCCCATGTGTTTATATAGTTTCTTGAGTTTCACTTGTTATTGATTTATAGTTTCAATCCATTGTGGTCTGAAAAGATATTTGAAATGATTTCAGTTTCTTTAAATTTTTTGAGACTTGATTTGTGACCTAACATATAGTCTATCCTGGAGAATGTTCCATGTGCTGATGAGAAGAATGTATATTTTTAGTTATTGGATGAAATGTTCTGTAGATTGCCAGGTCCAGTTGGTCTAAAGTGTTGTTTAAATCCTGTGTTTCGCTATTGAGAAGCAGCCTAGATGGTTCATCCAGTACTGACAGAGGGGTATTCAGGTCTCCTACTATTACTGTATTGGGGCCTTTATCTTTCCTTAGGCTTAATAGTGTTTGCTTTATATATCTGGGTGCTCTAGTGTTAGGTGCATATATATTTATGATTGTTATGTCTTCTTGTTGGATAGGTCCCTTTATTATTATATAGTGGCCTTCTTTGTCTCTTTTTATGGATTTTGGTTTAAAGTCTATTTTATCTGGTATAAGAATAGCTACTTCTCCTCATTTTTGGTTTCCATTTTCTTGGTATATCTTTTTCCATCCCTTCACTATTAGTCTGTGTGTGTCTTTACAGGTGAGGTGGGTCTCTTGAAGACAGCACATAGTTAGGTCTAGCTTTTTAATCCAATCAGTGTCTTTTGAGTGGAGAATTCAATCCATTTACATTTAGAATTGTTATCAAAGGTATTGTCTTACTCATGTCATTTTATTGATTTTTGTTTGGATGTTTTAAATATCTTTTGTTCCTTTTTTTATCTTTTATTGTTTATCTTTGATGTTTGTTAGCTGTTCATGGTCATAGATTTAGTTTCTTTCTCTTTCTCATTTGCATTTTTGTTCTACTAGTGGATTTTGTTCTTTCTTGTGTATTTGTGGTAGCGAACGTCATTTTTCAGAATCCAGATGTAGGACTCCCTTGAAGATTTCTTGCAGGGCTGGTCATTTGGTGGTCAAGTCCTGTAGTTTTTGTTTGTCTGGAAAATACACTATTTCTCCCTCATTTCTGAAGGATAGCCTTGCTGGGTATAGTATTCTTGGCTGGCAGTTTTTTTCTTTCAGTATTTTGAATATAATCAGCCTATTTTCTTCTGGTTTGTAGAGTTTCTGTTGAGAAGTCTGCTGTTAGTCTGATAGAAGCTCCATTATAGATGACTTGATGCTTTTAAAATTCTTTATCTTTGAATTTTGCCAGTTTGAGTATAATGTGTCTCTGAGAAGATCTTTTGGGATTGAATCTTCTTGGGGATCTTTGAGCCTCCTGGATCTGAAGGTCCATGTCTCTCCTTATACCTGGGAAGTTTTCAGTTATTATTTCATTGAATAGGTTTTCGATGCCTTTTCCTTTCTCCTCCTCTTCTAGAACACCCATGATTTGAATGTTTGTAAACTTGTTTGTCTGCTAGCTAAGATTTTCTTCAATTTTTAAAATTCTTTTTTCCTTTTTTTTTTTTTTTCTTGTCTGCCTGGGTTCTTTCAAAAAGACTATCTTCAAGATCATAAATTCTTTCTTCTGCTTATTCTAGCCTGCTGCTTAAGCTCCCAATTGTGTTTTTTATTTCTTTGAATGAATCTTTCAGTTCCATGAGTTCTGCTACATTCTTTAAGGTATTAATCTTTTTAAATTTCCTTCTTCATATCTTGATTTTTTTTTTTCTTGTTTCATTATGTTGTCTGAGTCTTCTCATATCTCATTGAGTTTTCTTAAGGTTGTTGCTCAGAATTCCTTTTCAGTCATTTCAAGGGTTTCCTGCTCTATATACGACCTGGTATTTGAGAATTACTGTATTCTTTTAGTGATGTCATATTTTGTTGGATTTTCACATTTCTAGTATCTCTATATTGATGTCATCTGGTAGTACAGTTGCTTCTTCTATTATGCTGGAGTGAGCTTTGAGGAGAGAGACTTTTCTTTTTCTAGTCTCCACTGGTTACTCTCCTTGTGTGAATGCAACCAAGTGTCTGGCAGGCCACCTGCATAGTGGCTGCAGCTATTACTGTAGTTGCGGGCCGATTTTGTGGCAACTGTGGCTGTGGCAGAGGTTTTGGTGGGCCACCTGCATGGAAGTTGTGTTTTCGGCATGTTCCCGGGAAGTGGGGGCTGCCCTCAGCTCCTTTCTAGGGCTGGAATGTCTTTTTGTATTAGAAATAAGAACATGCTCAAAGAATGATGGAGACATGTCAAAAGGACACAGAAGCCAGCTGAAGGGGCTCCCACTGGCCAAATCAACACTCCGAAATCAAAATAAGTGATGTTAGTAACAAATTACAACCCACTGAATAATATAGGAAGCCACAAATCCACAGTGATATAAATAAATGAATAAGTGGAGAGAAGAGAAAGCTCCTTTCAGTGGAAAGCCAACCAATAAGTGTAAAGTGAATGATTAGAATTAAATCAGTATTTGGCAGTCATTGTAGTAATAATTGTTTCAGGTGAAAATCTTCAATGGATGCTAAAAATAGTGAGTTTAATGATCTCCTTACAAGATACTTATTAATTACAAAGGGAAAAAAGAGTAACTATAAAGGTTAAGAACCATGGTAGACAATACCTTAACCAACTTATCAAAGCCGAACCATCAGCAACTGGACAAATACAAACTATGTGACACCTGATAAGATACAAGAAGAAAATATCTCTTCTGTGGTATTCTTGCCCAAAAGGTACACCTGAATCTAATAAAAATAGGAAAACATCAGGCAACCCAAACTGAGGGAACAGTCTAAAAAGTAACTGACCTGAAACCTTCAAAAATGTTAAAGTAATGAAAGTCAAGGAAAGACAAACTGTTTCAGATTGGTGGAAAGAGACATAACAAACGCAAAATGTGATGACTTGAGTATGAAGGACATTGGTGAGACAACAGGCAAAACTTGAATGGAGTCTGTGGATTAGATATAGTAATATGCAATGTTAATTTCTTGATTTTTATAGTTGTGGTTAAGTAGAAGAATGTCCTTGTTTGTAGCAATTACATACTAATGTATTTGGGATAAAGAGGCACCAATGACTCAGTGGTTCAGGAAAAAAGATTCTTTATGTACTTGCCAACTTTCCTGTAAGTTTAAAATTATTTTGAAATGAGAAAATACATGTAATCATAAAACAGTTTTTCATAATAAGGGGTACTATTATAAGAAATCAACGCAGGAAAGTTTACATCAAAGTTCATTCTCTTATGTGGATTTAAAAATGAAAGAATAAAGCTCCAGAAGAAAAGACCTGCCAAGGATGTTTTTCTCTTCCAAAATGGAAATATAACTTCTCAATTTACTTCACATAACTTGCAAATGTAACCAGTTATCTTACTTGGAAATTTTTCATTTCACCAACTTTACTTTTTCTTGACTTTTCCAGGTATTCAGAGTTGTTGTCCTAAAATAAACCACAAACTATATTTGGGACAAAGAGATACTAAGAAGTACAAAGGGCTGTTTCTCTAAGTGTCATTTAAAAGACTTCTAATTTATTTATTTATTTATTTTGGCTGAAAACTTCCACACTTTATTGAAAAATAATAACCTATTCATCCAGGAAGCTCAATGAACTCTAAGTAGGGTAAACACAAAGATTCACAGATGCATCATAGTAAAAATGCTGAAATTCAAAGACAAGGATCAAATTGTAGAAACAGCAAGAGAAAAACAAGTCAATTACAGAAAAACCCCAATAAGATTAACAGATGACTTCACAGCAGGAACAGTGGGGGACAGAATGCAGTGGGAGAGCATTCTAAATGTTCTGACAAAAAACTGCATACTAAGAATCCTTTTAATCCTGCAAGGCTATTTTTCAAAAATGAGGTGAAATAAAGACTTCACTAGACAGAAAAAAGCTGTGAGAATCTGTTCTAGTGGACCTGCCTTGAAGAAATACTGAAGGAAGTTCTTCAGGCTGAAAGCAATTAAACCCAGATAGTAATTCAAATCCATATGAAAAAAAGAAAAAGCACAATTAAAGGTAGTTACAAAATTATGACAGACGGATTAAAGGCATAATTAGTCTCCTTTCTTTTCTTAACTGATTTTACAAGCAATTGTATAAAATAATATACACATGTAATGTATCATTGGGCCAAAAGAATATAGGAATGTAACATATGTGTAATATTTGCCAATAACAACACAAAGAAGGTGGGTGAGGGTAAAGCTGCATTGGGCTAAGGAAATGGCTACAGATGGTAAAGTAATAATTACAATAATATATTGCTCGGGTTGTAATATTAATAGATGTAACATGTATAACAATACTGCAAAAAAGGAAGAAAGGGAATAGAGCTATGTAGGAATAACCTTTCTATATATGACAAAGTAAGCTAATATAAATTTGAAGTTGAATTTGATAAATTAACATGTATGGTAAACTTAGTGCAATCTCACACATGCAAAAAAAAAAAAAACCCTCAAAAAATATACTAAAAAAATCATTAAAGAAATGTAAATGCTACGTTTAAAAAAAAGTCAATACAAAAGTAGTAAAGGAAGAATAAAGAAACAAAAAAGACATGAAATGTATAGAAAACAAAAAGGTAAATGGCAGACAAAAATACAAGTATGTTAATAAGACATTAAATGTTAATAGATTAAACAATCCAATCAAATGGCAGAGATTGTCAGATTTTTAAAAAAGGCAAAAAAACATGATCCAAATATATGCTGTCTAGAGGAGACACAATTTAGATTCAGAGATACAAATAGGTTAAAAGTAAAAAGGTAGAAACAGACATACCATGCGAAGAGTAACCATAAGAAAGCTGAATGGCTATATTATCACACAATACAGACGTTACAATAAAAATGGTATGAGAGAGAAAAACATTATAACAACATTATAATAATATTATAATGATAAGAGGGCAAAATCTCCAGAAAGATATAACAATTATAAACATACATACACCTAATAACAGCACATGAAATACATGAAGCAAAAACTGACAGAAATAAAGAGAAAAGTAGACAATTCAACAATGATAGTTGGAGATTTAAATACCCCACTTTTAAAAATGAACCGAAGATCACAAACAAATAGAAGACTTGAAAAACACTATTAACCAACTAGATTTAACAAAATATATAGAACAGTCCATCCAACACAACAGAATATACATTCTTTTTAAGGGCATATGGCACATTGTCTAAGATAGACCACTTGCTAAACTTTAAAAGAAACCTCAATAAATTCAAAATGATAGAAATAATACAAACTATGTTCTCTGACCACAATAGAATAAAAATAGAAGTTAACAGCAAGGAAAAAATTTGTGAAACTCACAAATGTGTAGAAATTAAACACACTCCTAAATAATCAAGAGATCAAAGAAGAAATCAAAAGGGAAATTAGAATACTTCAAGATGAATAAAAATAAAGACACACTATATAAAAACTTATGAAATGCAACTAAAATGTGTAGAAGGAAATTTATAGTTATGAATGCTTATATTAAGAAATAAAAAATAACCTAAACTTTCACTTTCTGACACCTGAAAAGAAAGAGGAAACCAAACCAAGCAAAAGAAATTAGATTATAAAAATTAGAGGAGAAATTAATGAAATAGAGAATAGAAAAATAGAGAAAAAAATCAAGGAAACCAAAACCTGGTTCTTTAAAAAGTTCAAGAAAATTGACAAACCGTTAGCTAGATTGACCAAGATAATGAGAGAAGACTCAAGTTACTGGAATCAAAAATGAGCGAGAGGATGTTATGCTGAACTTACAGAAATAAAAAGGATTGTAAAGGAACACTATAAACAGTTCTACACCAATACATTAGATAACTTAGATGAAATGGACAAATTCCTAGAAAAACAAACTACCAAAACTGACTCAAGAAGAAACAATCTGAATAGACCTAAACATGTGAAGAGATGGAATTAATAACACCTTACAAACTATCCATAAAGAAAACCCCAGGTCACTGCTAAACTACAAAACATTCAGAGAATTAATTCCAATTCTTCACAAACTCTTCCAAAAAATAGAAGAGGAGGAAACAATTCTCATTTTATAAGGCCAGTATTACCCTGACACCAAAATCAGATAAAGACATCACAAGAAAAGTACAGACCAATAAAAAGACTTCTAATTTAAACAAACTTAAAAAAGGAAATCATAAAACTAATTTTTAAATATTATTACATAGGCAAAAGGGAAAACTATAGTACTCTCATTACTTAATGTTCCCAGTTCTACCTAAAACAAAGACCTACATTTTTAACAACCTGTGTCACAAAATTATGTGAACATTTGGAATAAATGTTTACAGCTAATGTTTATTCTTTGTGTGAAATTTTGCATAATCTCAGGAACAGAAGTTTAAGAAATAGAAGTCTTCTAATTTGAGTTTGTTGTAGATGTTCCTGATTCTTCCATATTGCTAGTCTACTGTACTCAAAGATGAGCCAAAAGAAACATGCAAAAGACTGTCTTAAATTATTTAAATCTCCTGTAGCAGCAAAATTTCCCCAGAAATTGAGAAACATCCATACAGTTCTCACCCTTTTATCGAAAGTTTATTTCTGTTCTCCCTTTCTCATTTTCTGGCATTTAAAATAGGGAAAAAATTATTTGCTATTATTCACATATGAAACACATGGTTTCAGAGTGGTAAGCTGATTTCTTCATGTCAATTAAAACAATTTTCCTGATATGTAAAGTGAATCTAGATATCTAGGAACTATATTTAACATAGAGATGGGAAACTGTGAGTAATCCAATACTATCCAAGTTACATGTGTTCTAAAAAAAGCTCAAATAGTTGATTTAGGGTAATGGAAATTACAGTTCAATCTGGGATTTTAATGAGGCTCCTTACTGAAACTTTTCTCTTAATGAGGCATCTGTTTTCTTTAGGTTTACTAGCTTATTTAATATTTTTCCTCTTCATAATACCAACTGATAATTAACTTATTAACAAATAGTAATTATATGAGATTTATGAAATATACTTGGGCTATTTTTTGGTAAGGTTCTTGATTTGGTATGTAGATTCGAAAAGTTAATTCTCATGGTTAAATGAGTAAATGACATTTTTCAAGTGCCTCCTTCACACAATAGATGCTCAATATTAGGGTTTATTAGGACCCTAGAGATCAAGAAACTTGGATTCTAGTCCTAGATATGGAAGTAACTGAAAAAAAAATTTTTTTTTGTAACTAAAAATTTTAGATAAGTCATTTAACTTCTGTTCTTTGGTTTCTATATTTATAAAATGGAGACAATATCCTATCTACTTTATAAAGATTTTTGAAATTGGAAAATAGATTGAAGCACTGAAATAATATCAGTTTACCTTTGTTTAGCAATCTCAATTTTTCAAATTCTTAACCCTGGGATTGAAGTTATTGAAGGCACTTGTTTCTCCTTATTTCTTGCCTCAATTCCTAAAGTTTCACTTTCCCTCCACAGGAGAAATGTATTGATAATTTTATATTGTCAAAATGGCAAGGTCCTTTGTGACAAGTCACCCCCTAAAGAAATTCTATTGGTAAAAATTTGTTTGAGGCTTACTGGAGAAAATATTAATGATGTAAGATTTGCATTTGATATCTTAGAATATTATAGGATACTATATGCTGCATAAATCCAGATCCAACTTTTATTCAGATAATTTTTAAAATTTAGAACATGATTTCAAAGGTGGTATATCTCTTGCGGAGGGAAATCTTGCTGAAAGAAATTACAGCCTCTTTGATTAACAAATAATGTATCCTGTCTGTGTAGCTCTCTAAAAGAAAGAATTAAAAGGGGAGAATGGTTTCATTATTCATAGTTTGGTTTGTGGGGGTAAGAGAGGGAATGAGAAAAATCATAAGACATCCTTGGAACAATTTAACATAAAATAGACAGATATATAGATCCTGAGATGTTACAATAAATTTTAAAAATATATAGATCAACATGACCCAAACGGTTTCCAAGACACCAATATGGTTGGTAAACAGCCATTTTACAGTGTGTGCTGCATAGATGTCCACATCATGCCCGGAAAACCCTACTCTTTGCCTCCAAATTTGAAAGCTAGTCATCCAGAGCAGGTGGCCAGTCAACATCTACAGACTAGAAGGGAGAAAAGTCATTAAGACAAATATTACAGTTCTGGTAAACATTTGCTGTTAATGCTATATAAATTTAATAGTTTTAATATAATGCAACAGAAGAAACTGCATTTGAGTTAAAGAGCTATTGAGTACCACAATTTAACATTCTAAAGTCCATTCTAGGGATTCTTGGGCCTAAGGTGTGTTTCTAAATTAACTGAGTAGCAGTATTTGGTTACTCAGCTGGTTATTAATTGTGTCTTTTGGCTGATAACAATAAATTTAAGTTTTTAAATGTTATTTATGGGTAAAGTAGCAAACAAATTTAGATGACTATACCAATTTTCCCTCAGAAGTCTCAGCAACTTTTATTCTTCTGGACATTTTCATTCTTCCATCTTGCATTTAACAAATACTCAAGTAGTCTAAAAACCTACAGTCTTATTTGTAACTTAGCAGGTAAATGTGAAATAAATGAATAGGAAAGATCACATGGAACTAGAAAAGGATAAAGGATCTTTGTGTTTCACTTCAGCGGAATTTTTGGTTTTTAAATCCAATTCATCTACCTCTACTTACCTTCATTTTACTCTTCTAGAACAAAACCTTGACCTTCAAGTCATAAGGAAATTACAGCAAGCAGACTATTTTGTCTCCACATAAATAATCACATTCCAGGTCTTAGAAGTATCTAAGCACACCTTAACTACCCTAGGACACCTATTTTTTTTGTTAAAGAAAGTTTTAAAAATCCAACTTTATTTCTTTGCTTGGCTTGAAGATTTAGATCTGATGCCATATGTGAAGCCCAGTTAATGAATTAGCTCCAGTTAGCTCATTAGTTACAAAGTCAAGGGATCAGATCCCCATACTCACCAGCTGCCAAAAATAAGTAAATACGTAAATGAATAAATAAATAAGCTCTATATTTGCAAGGATCATAAATGAGATCTTATTTAAAAAAATAAAAATTCTGAAGATAGTCCCCCCGCCCCCCATTATAATGCTATTGTGAGATTTTGACCCTTTTCAAATACCTGTGAAGGTGGGTAGTGCCATTTGGCTTAATGCCAAAGAGCATAACTTTGGCTGAATTCAACTTGGAAAAGTCCATTCTACAATCAAGTGGTTTACCTCAACATCCAGCTCCAGAATATCTGCAGTCACGTTCATCAGAGTGCCAATGTTTGGCTTGGTTCTCCCAAAGTCTCCATGTACAAACTCTTTAATGTAGCTGGGGTTTATTTAGGAAAAAAATTAAGACAACCATGCAGTACCAACTCTCTGGCAAGTGTGATAGGTGAAAGAGAAATAATAAACAAAAGCAGAAATGTTACAAAAGAGAGTTTATTTCTGACTTGTTATGTGTGTCTTGGAAAATAAGCTACCACAAACCGATTCCTACTAGTCTGGTAGCCAAACATCAGGACAATGGGACCTGTGTTTATATCAAATTCAGGAAAAGTTACAACTTTTTTCTTTATAGTCCATGTCCAAATGTCAAGGTTTGGGCATGGATTTTTAATATTAGTTCAATACTTTTTAAAAAACACTATTTATTCTTTGCCACAATGCTCATTTTGTCATCTTTCCAGTCCCATTTTTTAATAACAGCAACTGGCATCTGCTAGATAGATGGTAGGTTTCCCAAAGGGTCACACACAGAATGACCTCAGTGATGGCTTTCCTTGTAACATGACCCAGTGGCAATAGGATGGAAGGGATAATGAGAATATTAATTTAGTCTTGGTCAAGGGCCTTCAGAAGGATTATCAAAGGACCTAGTTGTTTGCTAACACAGTAGGAGAAGTTAATTCTCTCTTTTTTTAAGAGATAACTTTGTATTTCCCTCATAGGTCAGTAACTAATTCTGGAATTTGTTCTTAATAAGATTACATTAACAGAAGACGCAGAGTACGCCCAGGGTCCTAGGCAGGAGCCAAGGACAGTCCCCTCCACCCAGAAGCAGGCAAGAAGTAGAGCAGTCCAGGGTCCTGCGAAGGAGCCCAGGGCAGTATCCCCTTCCCGGAAGCAGGCAAGGAGCACACCGAAAACACCACTTTCATGCAGGTGGCCCATCACAGCCACCACCACGGCTGCTACAGCAGTAGCCACAGCAGCCGTGCAGACGGCCCACTAGACACCCAACTGCAGTGACATAAGGAGAGTCACCAGCGGAGACCAGAAAAAGAAGAGAACGTCTCTCTGCTCAAAGCCCACTCCACCATAATAGAACCAACTGCTCTACCATGCCCCTGCTTTATTTCTGATTTTTGAAATTTCTGTCTTTTTTTCTTGGTCAGTCTAGGTAAAGTTTTGCAAATTTAGTTGACCTTTTTCAATAATCAGCTTTTGGTTCTGTTGATTTTCTCTCTGTTTTCTAATTCACTATTTCTTGTTTCTGTTGTAATCTTTGTTATTTCCTACTTATATTTGCTTTGTTCTTCTTTTTCTATTTTCTTAAGGTAGAAGTTTACTGACTTGAGATTTGTCTTATTTTTAATATAGGTGTTTACAAGTATAAATTTTCTTCTAAGTGCAGCAAGAGCCTTGCATCCTATAAATTTTGATATGTTACATTTTGATTTTTATCTCATAGTACTTTCTAATTTGTGACTTTTCTTTTTACCCATTGTTTATTTAGGAGAGTGTTGTTCAATTTCCACACATTTATGAATTTTTAAAATTTCCTTCTGTTATTTTGGTCAGAGAACATATTTTCTATGATATTAGTCTTTTTAAATGTATTGAAACTTGTTTTGTGGCTAAAAATAAAAGAAAAGAAAAAAGATTACATTAACATTCCTTACACAGGACTCTATGGCAGCCTTGACAATATTTATCTGAAAGATATGTTTTTACCAGCATTCAGTAAAAACTCAGCATTATATTGTGTTCTATAAATTAGCATTTAGTATAAAATATTTCATAGAATTTGAATAGAAAAAATAAATTTATTCTCAGATGATAAAAAAAATCAACACTATAATATGCTAATTCCAATATTATGTCCTCAGTTGCTGAAAGTTTATTCACTCTACCTTCACCCAAATGTTTTGACTCAAGCGTAAGATATGTAATTACCTAGTAATTGTCTTTTTTGCTAAACTCATAATTACTCAAAATTGTCATTCTTTTTCTCTCACTTTCTTTAGCGAATGCTCCGTTTGAGTAGCAATGACAAGGGGAGATGACCTAAAAGGTCAAGAGAGGTTCTTATTCATAGCCAAAGGGATGAGGTTTAAGTCAAATGAGCTAGCTCAGTGTACTAAGCAGTATAAATATACAGGATGTACACAAAATATATTTAGTATGAAAAAAATTCATATGCTTCTGTGTATAACCATATGGTATGAAAAGCTTTACCAAACAGTCTTTCTTGGCTAACGCCTTGAGTACATGTACGTGGCTGATTCTAAGAATGTTTAAAAGGATCGAAAATACATTAGCTTCTCCAAAAGACATTGCATGTCTCCTTGGCACACCAAAATTAAAGCTAGGATTAGGTTAAGAGATTTTTTTTAAAAAAAAAAAATCTGTGATTACTTTGAAATTCCATCCATAATAGGTAAATGTTCTCCAAACAACAAAGATACAAAGATCTGCCCACTGGAATATAAACAGAACATTCCTTGATCCAAACTGCAAAATTTATAAGATTTTAGGAGTAGGTAACCTATACCTGGTTCAGCTGAGTAAATCCAGGTCACACCTGTGGTAGGAGATGGGAGGATGAGGGGAGAGGAGGTTGAGGCGGGAAGGAGAGGCAGACTAGTTACAGCAATACAGTGATAATGCTATTGGGGATTAAAATTTGATTTTTTTTTTCTTATATACATAAGTATGTCATTAATTTTATCCCAGTTAGGAGGCATTTTATCACTTCATGCTATTGGATCACAAAATGATATAAACCAAGAAACAAAAAAAACTAGGAACACCTTTGAAAAGTAAACTAAAGCTAAGACTACTGGAGCTCCCTGATGTATTTTAATCAGCAACTCAGTTCTGAGAGAAAACCACAAAAGTCACGTGAGGTTATGAACAGATTATCTCTGGACTAAGGATATTTTAACTGAATCTCAACGTTTTCTATTTATAACATAGTCGAAACTCTACAGACTTTGAAAATGGCACCAATGACAGCACAATATTACTGTCAACCAAGTTTACATGGCACAAATGATATCTAATCTGAACTGTTTTAATGTTTTTGTTTATTCCACAGGGCATGTAGAGAAAGAATATTCTCTGTTGTACTGGGCCAGTGGCCAAATAAAGTTAAGATCAATATATAAAGTAGCGTCATTCCCTTCTACTACCTGTGTTTAATCATCTGGGGCAAATGGTTGAAATGCTGAAAGGACCCAAATATAGCCATGAATATGTGACTTGCAAAATATGTAAAGCCAGCAAATGAATCAATCAAAAGTATTTTCTGATTATTTACGATGTGCTCAGCACTGTGTGAGACACTGTAATTATGTGAAGCATAAGTAACTTTAAAGCTGACACTGAACTGTTACTCCGTGGTTTAAAATGTCATTTTAAGAAACACAAATTTAATGGGAAAACAAACAAACAATCAAAAATACCCTCAAACAAACAGAAAAGGATTCTTCTCCAATATAATCCTTTCCTTAATATTTCCCAGACCAAAATAAACCTATTTTCAGGGCAGCATTCACTTTTCCAATAGGGTTAGGTTACTGCAGTGCAGAAGACGGAAGGATACGTGCCAGCCTGAGTCTTCAGACAGAGGCGAAAATGGTGCTCATCCATATAGTTTGTCTCCATGGAGTGAATGACCCGAGTTCTCACAGCCAGGGGCCTCCGGTGAAGGACCCGGAGAGGTGTTTTCTGGTCGATCTTTAAGTCCTAGAGGAGGATACGATACACAAACAGAGTCAGAGCGTTGGCACCTCCGTTATCCGCAGCTCACCACAGATGTTTCCTTTAGCGGACTCCATCTATCACTGTTAGGGTAGAAACTAATATGATAATAAATTGTACCCCCTTAGGTTCAAACTGTGGGATTTCTCATAACACAGTCCGTAATTACTCATTTCCTGGGTCCCAGTACCTTCACCATTAAAAAAGGTGGGCTTTGAAGTAAATGACCCTCAAGGCCTGTTTGCTCTAATATTCAACAAATTGGTTAGAACCATGGAGTTCTATCCTGCCCTTTGGTTCAGCACAGCCCTTCTAGAGGACAGTGTTCTTATCTTTGTTTTCTAACCCATCAGAGTGACCTAACTGGGTTTATCAAAATGTAACCCCATCATAAGTCAAGGAGCATCTGTATCTGGAAAAGGTGCATCATTGCTTAGGGTGACATTTCAACATAATAATTACAAATAAATGTGTAAAATAAACCAGGACCCCTCAATATTTGTTAGCCCACTTTGAGAATAATGATCCTGCATGTCTTTTTACAATTCAGTTTTTTTTTTTTTAGGGACACGGGCTTGCTCTTCTTACAATTAGTACAAATTAGAGAGTTTTCCTTTATGTCACAATTAAGAAGTAGAGGTTAATACTGTAAAAGGTCAACTAATTCCAAGTTTTAAAAATAGATATTGGGCATAACCAGAAACGTAGGCTCATAAGAACTTTTATTTTTTTGCAATTTCTTGTTGGAACAACTCTTCCTAATTTACATGATTAGTGAGTGCCTGAAGCCTTGCTAAGAAAAGAAAGGTTTCTGGTCTCCCTCTCAAGTTCTCCACCAAGAAAGAAAAAGCAAGTTCTAACAAAGACCACACTTGAAAGGGTGTGACTGCTTTTATCAGAGCTGTGAGTCAATGGCCCCTCCTAACTCTGTGGTTTTTACCATTCTGTAATTCTTTGATTTTAGAAGCACTTTGTTCTGACGTGATAAACTGTCTCCATAAGGTCTGACTTTTCACTGGCCAAAAAGACCAAAAAAATGAAGGATGAGATTGAACTATTAAGGAATCTATACAGACATGGCTTCCACTTTAGAGTACAAAAACAGCTGGCCTTCCAGTGAGCCCCCATCTAATGAGTGCTCTTCTCCCCCGCTTCCTTTCACTCTGGCCATTCCCAGTGCTTCGACCATGAGCCAGTCAGTGAATGGAAAAAACTAACTGAGCTGCTGGACCCATCGTTGCTTCCAACATAACACTCAGGTCAACATACATTCATGTGTCTTTTTCGGTCTGTTTGTTTTTAGCTG
The DNA here is from genome assembly GCF_027409185.1 of Cynocephalus volans. Taxonomy (NCBI): domain Eukaryota; kingdom Metazoa; phylum Chordata; class Mammalia; order Dermoptera; family Cynocephalidae; genus Cynocephalus; species Cynocephalus volans. The sequence continues at coordinate 57,501,339 of NC_084473.1, forward strand.
ACAAAAGGAAACCACTTTACTCTAATGTTGCACTCTGCTGTCCCCATACTGCTGAATTTTCAGAAACACCGGCAAACACATACACACTTTTTTTTTCTTAGAAGTAGGTTACCCATAAAAAAGAGGGGACAAATAGTAAATTTGAAGTAACTTTTTCTCAGAATGGGGAAGTAACTCAATTTTTATATTTTATATGCCAATAGAATATTTGAAAACTTTAAAAATGTTTTTAGAAATCAACTAGTTGCATCATTCTACTTGGGCTCTGGACCACTAAAATAGACCCTTTCACCACTTAGTCTGTATGTGTAAAAATCATCTTTCAGCATTATTTCTGAATTAGCTCTATGGCTACCGTCAAACTGTGAATCTATTTTGTTTTAAATGAGTTTATTTTTCTCACAGCAATATGGATGGCTTATACACATGTGAAGGAATCGAGGAGTTTAGAAATTTGTTTTGCAGTTTTAAAGATATCTGTCTGTATTCTACCATCCTGAAGGCCTTAGTAGGACCAAAAGCCAAGGGGCCTTAAATATAGAATCACAGAACCTGAAAACTGGAGGGGCCATTGGACATGATCTAGTCTACTCTCTCATTTTATAGACAAGTTTTTCTAAGCAAGTGAATGACTTATATGTTTTCGCCAAAATATTCATACTATAGATATAATTCTGTACGTTGCTTTTTTTCCTCATAATATCATGGGTGCTCCTACAAGCCATAGATGTAGACATACCTCTATCTTTTTTCCTAACACTTTTTAGGTATATATATATATATATATATATATATATATATATATATATGTATGTATGTATGTATATATGTATGTATGTATACACACACTAACATATAAATTAAATGGCATCATATGCTGTTCTTGTTTAACAGATATATAATATTCCAATTTATTCTACCATTTCCTTATAGAAGGACATTTATTTTGTTTCCAGTTTTGTTGTTATTGATTTTACGACTTTGAACAAAGTCAATAAACATCCTGTGCACGTATTCTTATGCACTAGAGTTTTATTTCTACAGGACAGATTGTTAGAAGAGGGTGTGCTGGGTAGAAGACCAGTGCATTTTTAACTTTTTACAGTCATTGCCACCTTGTTTTCCACAACGGCTGAGACACTTTACTCATTTCTACTAACAATGTATGCAACTACCCTTCTCCTCCACTCCAACCACTGACAGGTGTTATTAGTCTAAGGGGAATAAAGCAATGTTTTATTGTTACTTTATCCTGGAGGTGGAACATATTTTCAAATGATTCTTGGCCATTTGGAGTTGTTCTTTTTCAGCTGCCTAGTTCATATCCTCTGTCCATTTTTATCTATTGGGTGTTTGTATTTTTCATGATAAATACAAATCCTATTTATGGTATCTTTTGCCATACAATTTATTTTCTATGTAATCATATATATGTGTATACACGTACATATACACACGTGTGCTTAAATCACAATGTATCATCCTATATATACCTTCTTTTTTTTCCCCTTGCATTTATCAGGAACACTTTTTTATGTCAATGGATATTCATCTACCACATAATTTTTAACAGCTGGATAATAATAGTCCATTATACAGTTAAACCATAATATTAAACCAGTCCCCTCTAGTAAGTCATCTAGATTGTTACAAAATATTGCCCATTTAAGCAACGTTGTGGTAACTATGTGCATCTTTGTCCCCACTTATGCTCATTCCCTGTATTTGAAAGTAAATTATCTTTACAGAAAGAGGTAAGGACAGGTGAGAAAAAATAGGCAAATGAACTGGCAGACCCTCTATAGGGAGTGACATGCTCATGTAAAGAAAAACTTAAAATGTGCAAAATGTATGTGCTTTACATATATTATCACATTTTAGTCATGTACTTAATCTTAGCATCAGTTCTATTAGATAAGTTGTATTTTATATTTATTTTAATAATAGCATTGCTGAGTGTTTTCTACATGCCAGGTACCATCCTAAGTGCTTCATATGATTAAACTCATTTAATGCAGATCTAGGATTCGCCACCAGGCAATCTGTCTTCAGAGTCAGGCTCTTAATCACAAGCAACACTCTCTCTCCATCAGGTAAGATGAATTGCCCAGTCATTCAACTAGTAAAAGGCAAAGCCAGTATTTAAATCCAGATCTCATAGACCCCATGCTCTATGACTTGCTGGTAATAAACTGGAAGACAATGGACTCTTTTATAGGCAATAGAAAAATAAAAAGAACACAAGCACTTAAACTACCTTTATGTCATTTAGGAATCCAATGTCTTTCTCCTGTATTGCTTTATTTGTCCATATTAAGGCACTATAGGTCTTGGTCTTTTCTTCTTCACCTTCTTTCATATGTCCTATTGCCTCTCTAAACGAAAACAATAAAAGAAAGTTTTGTCTGAACACATAAAATACACGTAAGCCTTGCCCCAAATTTCCCTTTCTTTAAAAATAGCTTTATTGAGATATAATTTACATACAATTCCCCTGTTTTAACTGTACAATTCAATGATTTTTAGTTTGTTTAGAGTTGTGCAGCTATTACCACAATCTAATTTTATAATGCTTTCATCACCCCAAAAAAGGAAACTCTGTACCCATCAGCAGTAACTTCCTATTCTCTCTTTCCCTCAGCCCCAGACAACCACTAGTTGACTTCCTGTCTCTTTAGATTTCCTTATTCTGAACATTTTGTATAAAATGGAATCTCACAGTATGTGGTGTTTGGTGCCTGGCTTGTTTCACCTTCATAATGTTTGCAAGGTTCATCCATGTTGTTTCACTTCATTTTATTACCAAATAATATTCCACTATATGGATATATCACATTTTGTTTATCCACAGACATTTAGGTAGCTTCTACTTCTTTGTTATTATGAATAATGCTACTATGAACATGCATGTATAAGTCTTTGTGTGGATGTATGTTTTCATTTCTCTTGTATATATATAATATCTAGGAGTGGAATTGCTGGGTCATGTAGTAACTCTATGTTTAACCTTTTGAGGAATTTGCCCAACTGTTTTCCAAAGTGGCCACACTTATAATCCCACCTGCAATGTATGAGGGTTCCAATTTCTCCACATCCTCACCAACACTTGTTATTTTCTGTCTTTTTGATGATAGCCATCCTAGTAGGTGTGAAGTGGGATCTCATTGTAGTTTTGATTTGTATTTCTCTATGATTAATGATGTTGAACATTTTTTCATGTGTTTATTGGTTATTTGTATATCCTCCTTGGAAATGTTTACTTAATCGTTTCCTCATATTTAATTGGGTTGTTAGAGTTCTTTATATATATTCTGGATGCAATTCCCTTATCAGATATATGATCTACAACTAAAACTTCACATTTGAAAATCCTCTCCAGTGAGCCTACCCTTACCTTGTGACAAGCTGCAAGTCACGTACTTGGATTTTGTTAGATGACTTATTAATTTTCTGTAGTAGCAGAAAAAGAAAAACAATTAGCAACTCTAGCTCAGTTACAGAGTTGCAGAAACATGACGATTTCCATGTCATGAAGTGGTTTACCTGCTGAAGTTCCTTAATTTCTTGTGAAGTGAAATGTACTCTATGAGGATTCACCAGCTGAATTGCAAAGGGCCTTCCTGGCAGCACACACCCCGTCATGAAACAGAAACGTGTTGATGGAGTTAACATTTGGGCTAATGCAAGAGGGTTAGGAGGTGTGAAAAATGGGTTGAGCTCAGAGGACTGAAAGTTTAGTGACATGACTACATCTGGGGAAGGGAAGAATGTGTGAAAAGAATCAAGGGGCTTTTGGAGGAGAAAAGGGTGGGAGACTGCTAAACCCCAGCCAAGGCAATACGTGAAAATGACTGCTTTCCCAAAGATCCACGAACAAGCCTGTTAACTACAAAATAAAATTCAAAAAAACCCCACTAATTAACTTGGTTACACTAATGTAACTTTGTCACAGGCAACAATGCCCAGTTGAAATCCATCCTCCTAGCCTAATCTACTAGTGAAACAGAAAAGCTGTGATTTCCATGAGAGGAAGTGTTCTTTAAATCTCAAACAGGTCAGGATTAACCTCATCATCTTTCTTCTAATGCAACAAGGTAAAATGAGAAAAGTGAAGGCCAAGAGAGCAGAATCACTTTTCAAATAAAGATGTACATTTTAAAAACTGTAATGGTACTTTGGAAATGTTATTAAATGGAAAAATTAATAATCAAACTTGTGGAAAAAGATCAGACACCTCCTCATTAATGCACATAAAAGTCCCTTATAACCTGTAGGTATGCAATAAGGATGGACTCTGAAGAATAATTACCATAAAATATATATCATATAATTTATAAAGGTAGTTCCATAATCCACAAAGCTTCCCCACTTGGAGAAGCTCTGGGCCCTGTCCACTGTGGTTTTGACTAAGTGACAACGGTGAGCCTGCTGTCTGGAAAGGGTGATAATTGGAAAGTTAGTTCCAGTTAGGCGATGCTGTTGCAATCTTACCATTTCCTAATGTTCTGACATCTACATCTTCTCTTCCAGAGGATGAAAAATTAAAACCTTTGGAAAGCAGATAAAGAAAAAAATCAGAGACATAAAAGCCCTAAGATATTTGTTCCCAACCTTTGGTAGAAACACAATTCAAGGTCTTGAACAATCTATAGGAGAAACCGAGGGACAGGTATCATCCCACCTCTAATCCCAATCGCTACTAAAAATATTAATGGCAGTAATAACACCAGTTATTAAGGACTTATTACATGCCAGGCAGTGAGCTAAACATTATGCATACATCATTTAATACTTATTATAACCTTATGAACTAGTTATTAACTAAAAGAACATCAAGCTTCAGAAAGTTAGGTATTTTTCCCAAGGTCGCACAATTAAATGGCAGAACCAGGAGTTTCTGATGTCAGAGCCAGATCTTAACTATCATCCCAGGCCACCAGCCCATGGTGGAGCCACAGGCAGAGCACTGTTTGGAGGAAGGCCCCACCAGCACTCTGGCCACAAGCTAAGGGTGAAAACTCTATCATTGTTCTTCTTTCCTTAAAACAAAACAAAACAAAATATTTACTTAAGAATTAAACTCTGTGAAAGAAAGAAGAAAAGGTTTGACTCTAAAAAGCAAATTCATTATAAAATCCAACCTAAGCTGAAACCATAATAAAACCAACGTACATCTAAGATAAATGGATCATCACAGACTAAAAGCTGCAAATATCAGAAGGGGAAACTGGTTTTAAAGAAAAGTAGTGTTACAGAACAATGTTCTTAGATATGGAACTGACTGCTGATTTCCACATCATCACCATGGCAGACATTACCATGAGCAGGCATTGTTCTAAATGCTTTATATATGAGGGTATTTCAAAAAGTTTGTGGAAAAATAAAATTAGAAGATAATACAAATCTTTCCATGAACTTTTTAAGTACCCTCCTATAGTAACATTATAAGGTGGGTACTATCATTATCCTCATTTTACTTATGATGAAGTTGAGACAGAGACAGGATAAATACCTTGCCTAAGATCACATCATTTGTAAGTGGTAGGGACAGGTATGAACCAGGCAGTCTGGCTCCAAAGTCTCTTAACCAACCTGCTATATGGCACCACCATGAAGACTTAGCCAGAGGAGCTCAGGCTTGTACCCACATGGACAGGCAGGCCCAGTCTTCTTCAACCAGGGGCTAGGAAAGGCTGAGATGCTGAGATGTTTTGGGAACCCTTGTCAGTCATTAAGTGGTAAAGGTTTTTTTTTTTTTTTCTTTTGGAAGCTGGCCAGTATAGGGATCAAACCCTGGACCTTGGTGTTATCAGCACCACACTCTATCCAACTGAGCTAACCAGGCAGCCCCTAGAGTGGTAAAGTTTGAGGTCTCTAAACATAGAGGTTGAATGCTAGGAGAAATTGGCCTCACATCCTGATTTATTCATTCACTGAACAAATATCTACAGGGTGCCTACTAGCAAGGCACTGTGCTAGATGCTGGGGAGACAAAGGCAAACAAGATGGACACAGTCCTTATCCTCACAGAGCTTACTGTTTGTGGAGGAACATGGACTATAATATAGTGGGCTGGAATAGAACAGGAAAAGTACAGGAACATTCCTGCTCTAGGAGCACAATTACAGTACAAGCTATGAGGTCTGTATTTATTCTTCAACATTCCAGCCACTTTGGAGAGTGCAAGGTGAGGAAGAACAAAATTGCTTGAAAGGACAGATGGGAAAGGGGGGAAGGGAAAGAGGACTATTCACCATTTTGACAGCCAGTTATCTCCCCGGAAAGATTCTATATGCAAAGATTCCATGTAAATTTTAGAAGGCAGGCTAAAGGCTTGAAAAGTCGCATGTAAACAACATTAAAGAATAAACCTCCTTTCCGGGATGTTTAGCAATGAGGAAAGTAGGATTTTACCCTTCTTTTGCCTTTAAGAAATCTCTTCAGCAAGCCAAGACCAACACTTGTTGGAAACATAGGCTCTGGGCTATTGTCTGTCACATACCCCCAGGGTGAAATGGGCTCCCTTGTAATTCACAGAGCCCAAAGCTGTGGTTCTCATAGAGTGGAGCAACCTGGAGCTAACTTGGTAAGGGCTAGATATCCAAGGTAGACCTAGAATTCAAGCAGTTGGTTAGGCTCAGAAGTCTGGGTATCCTGTGCTGTGTTAATACCTGAGGACTAGCCAAGTAAGCAGCCTTGAGAGACACGCTCTTTTCCAGGTGGAGAATCTAGACCAGGCAGGGAGTAGGATTCTGTGAACCACTAAGTCCCAAAGAACCCACCCTTCTGTGTTTACACTCCAATGTCAAGTTACTAATAAACCACAGCAACATAAGTAGCTTCCAGTCAGAGTCAACAGACTTAAGCTGTTGCACTAAGGATGGACAGCCATAGCTAAATGCATAATTCAAAATGGTATCTGGGAAGCTGAAAGATGCAGACTCCTTGGGTATGGTTTGTCTTGTACCTGCCCATCACCATCTCCAAACCAGCCATGCCAGGGAACCAGAGGGTCCACAGTAACTGAATCAGAACCTGTGACTGACAGGGGTAGAAGGAATAAGCTGGATTTGAAGAGATAAGTCCACAAATTACTGCAAAATTAGACCAGAAATCAAATTTGTAAATCATCCCATTGAGCTTCCCACAAATTCCACTCCATCAACAAGAAAGAGGTGCAAAAAGCTAAGCTCTTGAGGCCACAAAAGCATTAAATCCAGACTAAGGGAGAAGGGGTATTTATTATATCTTTTAGAAAAATGTTTCAAACTTGAGAACTAAGGAAACATTCTTGGACCCTAAAGTGAGAGAAACTTGTGAGGGCAAATCTTTAAATTTTACTACTGTGCAATTATGAATGACAGCTGACAAAAAAGGAAAAGGAGCCATTGTCTTAAGTATTAGAAAATACATGCTTAAAATTTAGTTGAGTTTTCTAAACTCACATTATTCCTTGCCTTATCCCCCTAATTCTGTGAAAGGAAACTTCTTTGAGCCTTCTGTTGAAAGGAACACATATTTCAAAAATAAAATCAAGGGCAAGAATGATCAAGAACTCTACATGGTTCAGCTAATCTGCACCGGCCCTCACACCTGAGGGCAGACAGACAACAGGACTGAAAGATGGCAGAGGCCAGATGATGAAGGCCCCAGTACATCAAGTTAAGTAGTTTGGACTTTATCCTGTAGCTAGTCATTGACCAGTTTTCAGCAGGGAACTGACATGACAAATATTTATTCAATAAGTGAAGTATAAATGCATTAGGGGAAAATTTCTTACACACATTGATTATAAGGGTGTCAAAATTTAATACTCATTAAATAGGGAATTAGCAAATAGATAATATGACACACCGGTTTGAAGTGACTGAGAAACAAGCTTGTATATCCCACTTAGGGAAGGGAACATTTATATAAGTAGCGAGGCTGCTCCATGCAATTTGGTTTACTTCACAGAGCTGTGAAACTTAGGGGTATAACAAAACCATCTTCCCAGAGTTGTCAGATGTGAACCATTAATCAGAAATAAAAAGTAACATATCCAGGAAGCACAGGGTTAGCAAATTCATGCTATTAACCAGGAATTTCAAATCCCCTGTCAAGGAACCAGTTAATACAGAGTCCCAGAGGTCTGCTTTTTCTCAGGCTGCTCTCAGTAAATTTCTTCAGCACACATTTACAGATGAGAACACAAAATTTGCTTTATTTTCAGATTGAGGACAATTCCCCCCCTCAAATAGAAAATGACAACAAACCACCTTCACAAAAGGTTGCAAGGGGGAAAACATATAGATGTTTCACCTCTGGCACCCTAGAGATAATAGGGGCTTCCTTGGGACCCCAATAGTTACAACTGAAGGTTTCTTGAATCTTCTTACAGAAAGGGAGTAAGGTGGCCCCAAAAAGAATCTGAAAGGGACTTGGTGTACTAAAGCTTTATTTTCACTTGTTCATAATTTACATAAGTCTATAGAAAACCAGTTTGTAAATATTAAATTAGTAGGTAAAAGCTCATGGCAGTAGCCCAGAGTTTTTACAGCTAAGATTTTGGAAAATATTAGGTTGCTGGGTTACTGTCTTCTGTATTCAGTAAACAATTCTTAAAGACCCTTTAAGAAAGGGCTCACCTACCTGATATGCAACAAATTATAAGAGGGATGTGGTTTGAAGTGCTTCTCTTCCTTCTGACAAGTCAGAGAGCTGGAAGAGACAACCATATCTCATCTAGACCAACTGCTTGTCATTCTCAAATCCTGCTTGTCTTAAGGTTTTTCAGAGAGAAGAATGGATTTCTAGCTGGTCCCTCAAAAAAAGGTTTTGTAATTATGCTAGGAGCCCCATTCCAAACAGGGACATCACTCACTGCCTGCAGTTTTTGCTGATGTGTAACATGATTTCCTGCTATTGAAATCTTAGTCCTTTTCCTCTTATCTAATCCTAACTGGAATCACAAGACTTTATGGTGCCTTTGACCTGACAGGCCTGTTGAGACAGGGAAAACTTTAAGTCTACAGGACCTGACTCATCCCACAAACTCGGGCTCATTAATACCTAGAAAATTAAAGCTACCATTAAGTCTTTGTAAAATGGTTGCTGTTGATGTATTTTCTCTAAGTCTGAATCTTATCCCAGGACACTTTATAGGTTAAGACGGAAGCTAGACATTTGCCAGTGATTATTCTTGAACAAGCACTGGATGAAGAAGTTGTGTTTTAATTTCTTTATATTCCCCCCAAAGATGCCGAGGCTAAGGTGTGCCAAGGTCAGGGCTTAAGTATATTCAGTTAAAGTAGTTTCAATTTTTTGAATTTCCCCTGGAGAGAGCAGTCATCTTGAGAGGAAAGACATCCATGGGCACCTTGGCTGAAATCAAACCCAGGCCAGAAAAGCCCAGGACATATCGATCCTTGTTCATGGGAAGCCTACAGCCAAAGGATGCAGACTTGGTAGTGATTAACAAAATACAGAAATCTTTCCTGCCACCCCCAAGAAATCTATTTATGAATGGCAGTGTATTTACAATATGAATATTATAACACTTACTCTCTGCTTTGAATACTGTTAACAGATGATCTGAAATTAATTCTTCCACTGAAGATTCCAGCTTCCTTTCTCCATCAATTATCCAAGGAGTTTGTGGTAGATTCCTGGAATATTTATTATATCGCCCTGCCAAAGAAATATCAGGTAGCCTAGATGGAATAGTGTAATTCACACAATGAGATAAAAAAGAAGCAACAACTATTTAATGAGTGCCAATATCCTAGGTGCTATGATATCAAACAAGGCATAGCCTTTAATTAACTTACAATCTAATTTGGGGAGTGAGCACATAGATGTAGATAATAAAAAGATTTAAAGTAACAAGAGAATAGACAGCTAAAGACATGATATGAATGGTGCATCAAATGAGTTTGAAAGGAATGCTCAATATATTTATTAATCTGATTGGCTGCCTAAGCACATGATATAATATTATGAAACACACCAAAGATCACTAAAAAAAGGAAAAACTTTTGCTTTTACACCTGATTAATACTTTCAATGTACTAGTCATTGGTGAAAATGTATCCCAAAGAATTCAAATACAGGGCATTTTGAAGTTTTTTTAAGCTAAAAACAAACAAACAAACAAAACTCTCTAACAATGTGCCTCACTGCTTTATGAATAAAGCTACACTGAGGCAGGTAGCTTTCATTGCTCTAGGGCTGGGTATTATAGTCAAGGCTAAAGAGCAATGCCATTTCAGCTATTAATATGGAACAGCTATAACTTTCAAAACAAAAATTGTCTGCTAGATTACCTCTTGGGAAAGACAACACAACAATTTTTTTCAGGTAGAAGCCAAGTGTTTAGTCATTTTGGAAATAATAAAATTATTATTTCAAGTTTGCTTGAAAACATCCTCTGTGCTGCTGTCTTTCTTCTGACCAGTTTTGGGTCTGTACATCTACTCACATCTCTACTTAGCCATCTGTGATGAAAACTGTTAAAACCTGGGAAGTGTCATTTCCCTCTGGTATGGCATTTTAAATCACAGATCTCCTGAGTGGTCCTTAAGAATGCCTAAGAACGTAAAATAAGTTTGGCTATCAGGTCTACTTCTCAAAAGAATAAACTAACCAAACCTAATAACAATAGGAATAAAACAGAAGAGGCATCAGTGGAGTTTTTCAGAAAGGAGAGTAAGTTGACAGTATACGTATATTCTAGACTAAATATTTTACCAGCCACAAAAACAGCACCATGAGCACATTCAATTTCAAGAACAGTGCATACAGCCTTTGGTGAGTTTGGAGGACAAGGAAACTGCCTGCAAAACAAAATAAATTTTACGGCTACTATTTTCCAGACATGATATTGAATCACAAAACTAAGATGAATCAGCATTGTCTGAGACACACGCAGAGCCTGAGTCTCTCAAGGACTAAGCCTCTCCCTAACTTTTAGTTTCAGAATAATAAGCATCTTTCAGGCCTCAGGAGTACCACTTTGAACACACGAGCATGGCACTAAGTAAATCAGGGCTCTGCTGTTACCTTTCATGCTCAGGAGGTCTCATTGTCCCAGATGATAACTTCCAACAGCCTTGAGATTTCAGGGAAAAAATCAGTATATATGAAGTGGAAGCCACTCCAGGCTCTTTAACCACTTTGCTGCCTATAGTCACTCACTGCTTTCTGCCTGCTTACATGATCCTCAATCATTTGGGTAAAGCTGGTGTGCAGAGAGACTGGTCATATGAGTAAGTACCACCTGTGGGGAGGGTACTCCAGCATTTTTCTCTCCTTTTCCTTCTCATTCCAATATGACCTTGGGAATCAGACCACAGAGCAAGAAAAAGTAGAATGTGGCAGACTCTGTCCTCTTAGCTAAGAAACTCTAATCCAACTGAAGACAAATGGGAAAGAACAATGTATGGCTTTATTCTCTGTTCACCATTCTAGGAAATTTTCAAAGCCATGGACTGGAGTCTACCTGTAAATGACTAGATGTGGATTTAACTTCAAATGTGTGTCTTGAAAATTTCATGCAGTTTCCCAAGATGTCTTAACAAAGAAATCATTTAGAAACTCAGGAACTACTGCTTGTGTAGAGTACCAGTCTTTACTTTCTAAAATTTAATAAAAATATTTCCATTCTGAGGCTCATTTTTCGTCAGTAAAATGTATGAAACTTCCTTCATAATGTCATTGTTTGAAATTTATTTAAGGATCTTCTGGAAGGATAACTACAATAATATTTTATTTAATAAAATGAATGCACTGAGAATTAAAACAAAGTTTATTGTATTTATTGTATTTCAGCATATTTTAACAAGTGAGGAAACTCATGAGCCTTCTTCTCCCTCTTCTGGACAATACTAGGAAATACAGGATTAGGGATGTGATGGGAGTAGCACCGGACTAGAGAGTCAGGACACCTGGCTCTAGTCTAGGTCCACTCTGTGACTCAGTTAAAACCTTAGGCAAATCAGCTCCCTCTTTGGATACCAATATCCTCTTCTAAAAGATAAAGAAGTTGTATTTGATTTATAAGTTCAAATATTAATCTCACAAACATTTTTTGAACACCACTACATGCCAGGGATTGGGGATACAACAACTAAAACATAATCCTGCTTCCTGAGATACATCCAGTCTTGTTTTAGAGATAATCCAGATTATCTCTAACATTCCCTTTGTTCTAAAATTCCATGATGTTTCCTTGTTTCTGTACTTCTACTTACTTGCGGAAATCCTCTTCTTTTATCTTATTCAAAGCTTTCATAACTGCCATTCTAGTGAATACCGACTATATAGGGTAAAATGAAAAGAAAAGACATTTTGTCACCTAGACAAGAAAACATCAGAGGTGAAATACAGAACATGGTTGGAGAAATTATATCACTTTACATACTTAAAGAGAGAAATACTTAATAGTTTCAAGAAAAGGTATACCTCTACAACCCTTCTCTTCAATCTAGTGTATGTCTATAATACCAGGTAGATCTAGCAGAACAGGTTTCCTTCACTACACTGTCCCACTCCTCTCAAAGTATGGTACACGAAATGATGACATCGCAGGAAATGTGCTTTGAAATTTTTTCCCCCAGACTTCAAGAAAAATTTAGATTGATTCATCTACATTTTCTTCCCTACATCCCTTCAGAGGCCACAGTATGTATTTTAGGAGTTAGTTGCCAGGGTAAGGGGCAAAACAGAGCCAACCAGCCTGCCTGGGCATCTAGCAACTCAATATCACTCACCTGCGACAGACAAAGTAAGCTAACACACTATACTGAACAGAAGGCATCCACAACAAATGTCTCACTTGGTTTTTGGTTCTGTTTTGTTTTGTTTTGTTTTGTTTTTTGTGGTTGGCCAGTACAGGGATCCAAACCCTTGACCTTGGTGTTATCAGCACCATACTCTAACCAACTTAGTTAACCATCCAGTACCCCACACTTGGGTTTTCTAAAATAAGAAAAGCCAAACTAGACTTAGTAGAACTAATCAATGCATATATACATGGCTTACTATGATAAATCATAATTATTTCTTTTGTTACAAGAAATCACGTTTTACTGAAAAGGAGTAGAATGTAGGCATCTCAACAGTTTATCATGAGACAAAGCAATGATTTTTCTAAACCATATTCTGGGGAATCCTAGGGAGTTCTACAAGGTACCACAGGATTAGAACTGAAAATTCAGTGCCTGTTTGATAAGGCATGAAATCTTAGGCCTGACAGAAGCTCAAAAGGTCATTCAATTTACTCCCAGCCATGAGGCAAGAAAACTACATTTGAGATTCTACAACTTCCAATGGCCAAATGGTGTGAGTCTATGATGCCTTGACAAAAACCTTCCTTATCCTATTATTTGATGCCGGCACTTGTATATTTTCTCAAAAGTAACAAAAAATAAAACTAGATATTCAATATAAATATGTCTTACAAGTATTTAGGCAGAGCTTCCCAACTGGTGTGGCAAAGCAGTGGACCACAGTTGTGCTAAGATGTCGAACCCTTCAGTTCACAAGGGCTGCCGGGCAGGGCCTGGAACAGTAGGAACCTCCAGGCCTGTTGTTTCCAACCTGGAGCAACTTTATCTGCTAACCTCAGGGTGCTGAACAAACATAGTAATGTTCCAGGTGTACCATGACATGAGAAAAGCAGGCAAGCACTGCTTTAGGCTTGGCCTGCATTCCCAATTACTTCTGCACAGGGTATTTGGCAAATGTTTCAAACTTTTTTTCCCATCTCTAAAAGCCCCAGCAATTAGTCAAGGCAAGAGGAAAGACTAACAGATATATCTTTGACAATTAACTTATATCCTTTTTAACAAGCACAACAATGAAATGGATGTCAGTAAAACTGTAGGAATGCCTGACTTTCTGTACAAAACTAGTTCATAAGTAACTGAGACATGAAAGATTGCCAATATTGTGTGATGCCATTCTATCCTGGCATAAAATGAACTAAAAGTGCATGCTAATTAATTTGCTCATTAACATGAAGTCCAGCTTACACAGTAAAGGGGAGTTTGAATAAAATGCCCATTTTGCAAATGTTGCCTCAAATAGGCTATATTAATTCATGACTGTCCTAAATAAAATACTTTGGATTATATTTTTAAAATACCAATTTCTGGAAAATGGATATCAGACAAGAGCTTAGAATGCTGCTGATAACCATGGATTTTTCCAGATTATGTAATTTGAGGAATTAAAATCTAAAAGTTGAATTTCCCCAAATGGGTAATAGTAACATCATTGAAACATAAGTTCTAAATTTAATGACATCCACGGAACAATCAAGACATTGTCTTCCTAGCCAGAGGCAAAGGTACTGAGAGTTGAAAAAAGTAAAAATAAATATAGCAGATGGAAATATTTAAAGGCTGATTCTTAGTATAATAGAGTTGCCACATTTCTAATGCATATCCCTTTTCATTGTTAATTTGAATATTCAGTGCAGACAAAACTAAAGAATAACATGCGGGAATGCTTACCTGCTTGTTTTTGGCGGGCTTGAAACAATCTGGGCATATCACACCTCTGAAATAAAATTCAAGTTAAAATAAAAGGTTAGTTAGTTTATTTTGGGGTGGATATAATTCATATATATTTTATACAGCATGGCTGCTAAATTTAGGATGTCAGGAGCAGAAAAAAATGAATCCTTATGTGAGCTGCATTGGTTTGTCTACAAACCTTATATTAAAGGGCACATTTTAAACCTACTAAGACATGACAAATTCTGAAATGCTCATTAGAAAGAGTAGCAATACTATTTTCATGAAAATCAAAAAACATTAACAATTTTACACAACTGACATTGTTGTTTATGTGGCAACTTACAGGAAGTGGCAATCCTCAACTGTTTCTGGGTGGGCAAAGACCACACTCACTTCAAACGAGCTCTAAAAATTATAAAGACAGTTTTAAAATGAGCAAAAGGAAACTAACATCTAACAACTTATGAATGGAAACAGAAATTAACTCTCAAAGATTGGTGCAGAAAAAGAGTGACAAGAAAACTGGAAAGACTACTGCTCTCAAACCAGTTTGTTCACAGGACAGCTGTAAAGGAAATAATGTTTTGTGTTTTTTAAAAACTTCTAAAATTCAGTCACTAGTGATCCTACCAAAAAAGTTTTAAAATAAATTTGTATAATTTTTGGACAAATATATAAATGAGGTGTAAAGATGAATGAGAATTCAGGGAACTGGAAAAGGTAAGTGAAAGGAATTATTCTGTCAATATTATGCTTAGAATTATCAGCAAGGCAAAAAACATTTTATTCACATCCTTAAAAACTGTGAAGCTTCTTTTTAAAGTGCTTAAATTTCTTAATGGATTTGAGTTTTAAAGAAAGATCTTAATTTTTTTGTTTTATTACAAAAGAAATATATGTAAATTGCAAAATAATCAAACACAGGATGGTTTTCAATTCCATTCCACTGAGGTAGAACCAGTAACAACTTTGCATGTTTCTTTCTAGCCATTTTTATAAATAGAAACATATGTGCATATCCTTTTTGAAATATTAAACATGCTTTTGGAAAACTGCTTTATTTACTATTGTGTCATGGATATCTTTTCAACTCTAAGAACTGTTGGACGTTTAAGTTGTAGAAAATTTTTTTGTCATAAAAAAATGCTACAATAAACATTCTTGTAACGAAAAAAGAACTATTTAGTACTCTATATACTTTTACCCCCACAGGAAATATACAAAATTCCACATTGAAAAAAAGCTGTAACTGTCATGATATGTTGCAGTTTTATCTTTTTTATTGAGTTCTGTTTTTATTGAGCTCTGTATTTACTGAGTTCATTAGCCCAAGCAAGCTTATTAGCTACTCTGGAATCACAATAATGAATAGCTTTCTTTTTTGCTTCTTATTCTAATCCACAAAATAAAATTAAAATGAATGACACATTCCTTTTATTCAAGAAAACTTCACTCGACCTGAATCTATTAGAACATTATTGCATCTTTTGTTTTCTATTTTCTGCTCAACATCTAAAATTATTTGTGCTTCAAAACTGAAATTTGAGGTAAAAATATTTTGCATTAATGATTTCTCTAATTTCCAAAGCACTTTCATTACCTCATTTCCTTTTCATACTATCTGTGAAGTTTTATTCTCTATTCTCTCAGTACTTGGTTTAAAGGACAGTCAGAGCTTATTCTTACTAACAGAAATAAATAGAGCTATATAATTCAGAATCATTAAAAAGAACTATTTTGGAAGATAGTTTTGCGATTTTACTTGAATAGGGCTGTAACTGATATTCAGGGAATTTTTTTTTTTTTTTTTTTTTTTTTTTTTTGGAAGCTGCCCAGTACAGGGATGGTACCCTGGACCTTGACATTATCAGCAGCACACTCTAACCAACTGAGCTATCCAGCCAGCTAGGAATTTCCTTTAAATGAAATAATAAAGCAATGAGGCCATACTATTAAAATCTAATTTAAGATGACCTGGGAATATGTCCTATTTTCACATCCAGACACCTATTGAGCTCTTCCTTGAAATTCAATCCATTCCAGAGACTGAGGCAAGCTCTCCTCTGGAATAGAGGGAATGGATAAATGTTCTGGCTTCAAAGACAGTTACTGCCTTATAGTAAACAGAGGGACTTGAGATACCAACAAGGCAGGATAGATTGAGCCTATATTCTTGCTATGGCTCAATAGGTTTTGTCTATATATTTGAAAACAAGATTAACCACTGATAAATCAAAATTAAATAGTCTAGAGTTGACCCTACACTTGCTCACAGTTATTTATATATTGCTTTGTATCAGTAAATCTGTCTCTCCAATTAAACTATAAATACACTAAAGGCCAAGATTCATTTCTAACCTTTTAAGGTCAATTAGGGTATACTGCAACTGTTACACTTATAAGTGTCTTGGATCACAAAGAAGTCTTTTGGGGGTTAAAAAAAAAAAAAGGAAGGGCTTTAACCTCAATTTAAGACTGTTAGAAATTAACATTTTAAAAGCTTAAAAATCCTTCATGGGATTATTTAAAGAGAAGATTCTATTGGCTAACCAAAACTCTGCCACATAATTAAGGAAAATTAGTAAAACTACAGAATGAAATTAACAATGCTGATGACCCAATACCTTTCCATCAATTGGAACACCCAGTTCCTCTGAAAACAGGGGGTGAGTTATCCATTTGTAGGCTTCTTTTAGCTGAACTATATCATTTCTTCCCAGCAACAGACTCTGCTTTCTGAATAACATAAAAATTAATTCACTGTCATAAAAACTTCACTTTTTTCATTAAAGGCAAGAATTAATGCAATTATTGAAAAATATTGATAGAGCGCATACTATGTGCTAAGCACTATTTTACACATTAGATAGAAAGCAGAGGACAAAGCAGACAAAAATTCCTCATTTCATGGATCTTGTATTCTAGTGGAATCAAGTAACTACTTTTTAAAATGGCATATAAGACAATTTTTAAAGCTTCAAAGACAAAAGCACACTAACGGGTTTTTCTGAGAGAACTGCCACATTCCAGGATTTATACCTCTGAAGACAGAAGGGTGAAACAGAGATGATTGATTATTGCTCAGAAACTACAAAATTGTGAATTACAATAATCACATCTCTATTAAAAAATGCTTGCATCTCCCCTCTTGCTGAAAATGGGGATTAGTTTTGGGAAATCAATGTAAAAGCTGTACTTTTTTTTTCTTACTGCTAAAGAAAAAATATTAAATCTTAAAGTATCAATGTTCTGAATGTTCATCAATGTAATATCAGATAAACATCTGAATAAAAATCTGACATTCCCCCAAAATCTACTCATGAGCCAGTAAATAGGTTTTGGGAAGTCCCCATTATGAGTTTTAGCTTTAGTCTGTAACCTAAAATTGTAATAGAAAGGAACTGAGGTAGAAAAATATATTATGGTATTATTAAAACTGCTCTACTCTGCTGAGAACACTGGGATATTGCTAACAAACTAACAAGCCCACATCATTCAAATGATTAAAACTTCAAACCAACTTTATGGCTATTTACAGGGTTGCTTTTAACAAAGAGATGTTAGGGACAACTTGTGAATCATTCCTCTTAATGTCTGATTTTCACTAATAGAAATTACTACTTATAGGCAATATTCATTGTAATTTAATTCTGCAAGACTGAAAGACACTGCTAGCCACAGGTAGAAAACAAAAAGTAATTTAGCTAATGGCTAAATTTAATTGATCTGGGGAAAAAAAGAATAAAAGGCCACTGTTCCTCTAAAAATGCAAATTAAGAAACAGTTGATCTACACATTCTGTATCCAGCTGAGAACATAACTGATTACAGGGAGTGCTTTCATATGCTTTGGGATTGTGGCTTAACAATGAAACATCCCGATAAGCCCTACATCTGACAATAACCAAATTACTTCTCTACATTCGAGATTTTATTCCAACACTAAGTGTTTGAGATTCATAAACTGTTACTAATTCTCTGAATATCAGAAACATTTTAGATATTTTAAAAGACAGTCTTGATATTGTATCAACAGTTTAACTATTGAATGATATTTGCACAAAATTGCATCACAGTTGAAAGTAATTAATGTACAAGATTACATTTTAAAGGATTAATATTTAAAAGAAGCAAGCACAAGAATGGAAACTATTTAAAAAATTGTTTAGACTCTAGAAAGTCCAAAGGGTTGCAGCAAAAACCAATCCTAAAAATGAGTTAAAACATTACTTATTATTTATTTAAGAAAATTGGTATTTTAAATCCTTTATTTTTTGAAATATATTTAGAGCATCTTAGTCCAGTTAAAAAACTTCAACTACAGGTATTTTTTTTCCCTCCAGAGTGAAGAGACAGAGGAAAGGGTTAACAGACAGCTTAAAAACCTTATCTTTACATATACAGCAAAAAACCAATACCTAAGATGACAGATTTTCAATTCTGAAAGTTAAATGTGGTTAATAACTTTTCTAATATAATTTAGAATAAATGTTTTCACAGAGGTCCTTCACATATACTTGACTGTCCTTTAGAGGGTTTAGTACTCATTAAGGTAAATTCAGTTCCCATTTAGTACTTAGTAACTGCATCTCTCTCCTCTCTGTTAGATAACTGCTGATGAGGATGTCACTTGCAATCACTTTTGCTATAGATACAACACAACCACCATTCTAGAGAAAAGATGAACAAAAATACCCAAGGCAATTAATTCTTTTCTAAATTCCCTGAATCAAATCTTTAATGGCAATTCCTCCAAAATCTTTTCAACCTACAATGAAGTAAGGGCACTGAAGGAAAAGACTAGTGTCCTGTCATTTTTCTCTTCCAGTATCCTTATGTCAATCAGGATCTTTTGAAAGAACTAAGGTTAGTTTGAAATCCTTTGATAAGGAATGAAAACAGCAACTCACTAGCAATGTAGATACAAACTGAAAACATTTAGAAAAGAGCATGCTCTGACTATGCTAACAAGTTTCTAAAACATAGGATCAAATTTTATTATGCCAGAATCATAAGTATTTGAGACTAATTTCATAAAACCTAACTAAACCCCCAAATCTTTGTATGCATATAATTATTACCTTTTAGAAATGCAGATGTGAAAAACAAACCCCAAAAAAGCCAAGTTAATTACTTTTTCTGTAAATCACTTAACCAAGTATGAGATTCCAATACAGAAATATATACTTCTCTCTGGCTTTTCTCTACACAGTGTACAGGAAGCTCCAACAGTCACATGGCCCTTTTTAGTCTCAAAATCCAAAAAGCTCTGGAAAATTAAAGTTGCTTTTTTAAAACTCAGTTGGCAACTAAATCATGATTTGAACAAATGAGGATATTGAGAGACTATCAAAATTAGTGTGAATATTCATATATTTCATTGCAGAAATATTAATATGCTTGATTATATAGTAGCACCCCAGGCTCTGGAGGTGAGGGGTATGTTATATATGATATTTATATTACATTTCTAAAATCCAAAAATTCTAAATTCCAAAACACATTTGGCCTCCATGGGTTTCAGATAAAGGATTGTGAACCTCTGTTTTCTATGTCTTATCTATGTATAAACTCACTGCTGTTCTTAACTAGGATTTTACTCCTTATCTTTTATGGCATAATTTTATAATTTGTTTCTAATTTAGTTTCTAAGACCAATGTAGAATTTACTCTTTTAAAATAACTTCCCAATCTATATAAGTGCCTAATGCATATAAAATATGCATTAAATCACATTAAATCTACACACACAAAAAATGAATCTTAAATCTACACATACAAAAAAATGAATCTGGCTTAATAGACTACTAATATGCTATCCAACTAAACTAAACAGGTTAACACTCTAAATTTATACAATAAAAAATGTTTCTTTACACCAATTTCTCTAGTAACTAGTGAATTCACTCTAAAAAAAGAGATTGTAGTAGTAAAAGTACTTTAAGAATCAGGTAGCTTGTATTTAAATGGTAGTAAAAATTCCCTACCTAAATTACTTACCCCATTTCCTGTTTTACCAGCAACCATGCAGCATGCTATAGGCAATTCAGTCACACCCAGAAAACAGAGAAAAGAGGGGAAATGTTCAGTGAAATTAAGTTCCAACATCATTACCTAAGTGTTTAACTAATTTGCTAATCAAACTCCCCTTTTTAGGAGAGGAGTTAGTGTTTAGAACTGTGGCACTGACCTCAGTCTCATTTAAAGTGAGAAATGAAGTAAGATTTCACTTTGCAATGCTGGTTTGTTGTGGGCTAGGAATTCAACAGGGGTATCCCCCTCCTCCCTACAGATTTCTACTTCTCATTAATGAGGTATGAGTGTTTCTTAACATGGGTAGTTTACATTTTTTCTTAAAATATTTTATTTCATGGGGGAAAACCCAAAGTAACCCTGTACATAGTCCCCAAAACATAGAATTGATGGCCCCAGTTTTTTTGTTTTTTGTTTTTAAATTAGTGCTAACATATTTTCAACTCTATCGAGTTAATGATGTCTACCTACACTTAAGTGTTCAGGAGTAAAATGTAATAATGTCTGAAACTCACTTTGAAATACAAGAAAAACTAAGATGGATTGATGGATGGATAAAAAGATGGCTAGATATATAATAAAGCAAATATAGGAAAACAGTAACAATTGTAGAATCTAAGTGAGTATATGTGCATTCACTAACAATTCCTTCAACTTTTCATACATTTGAAACTTATAATAAAATGTTAGAGAAAACATTCTGGGAAGGATTAATAAAAAACTGAATAAACTGCTAAGCTGAAGATGATAACATTCACAATCACAATTGTTAACGAGAATTAAACAAAACTCATGTAAAATGCTTTGCATAGTAAGTGCATGGCATTAAGATTTCTCAGTTTCCTATCAGACTCCCACAGCTTTCACCTTAAAGAATGGTAATGACATGTCCTGTCACAGTATATAGCATTTTGTGAACATGACAGGAACATACACATATATACCATATGTAGTCTCTGCTTCTACATATCACAAAATTGGCCAGTCATTATCATGCACATCCACTTCAAGACATGGCTTAACATATGTATATGCTGTGGTTCATATGTGCAGCCCTGTCCTTTTAAACAAATGTGACTTCCTTCAAATGATCAGCAGGGCAGTAGAGACTTCTAAAGACTGAAGACCATTCAGAAACATTAAGTGCATTAATTCTTTCGGGCTGAGCGAAAAAGAACAAATGAATCACTAGCTAGGTAAGAACTGTTCCCAGTGCCTAAATTTCTCATTAGTACCTTCTGATTAATTTGCTTACTCTGCTAGCTCAACCTAATACCATTTGTAGTACTACAAGACCCTCCCTTCTTTCCTTCCATTTATTCAAGCCCCGTTTCAAAGTGTATGGGTATCGTATAACATACAAATTACTAGGAGTCAGAAAACCTGCCCTTTAGATTTTGCTTAACTTCTGCGATTCAATTTCCTAATGTGCAAAATGAAAAAGTTGGCCTAAGATGAATGTGATTTAAACTTTTCTGAATGGCTAAAGGTTATCATAAAGGAACATTAGTACACTGTTTTATAATAAAGAGTATTGAGACTTATTGGACTTTGAGATCATAGAAAAAATGAATAATTGTCTCCTAAAGTTGAAACCTTGTAGTCAATGATGTCCCACCCTTCTGTTAGCCTCATACTTCAAGAGATCAAGAAACACTTATTTCCTTATCTATGCAGGGATACTAATACTTTCCTTGCAAGGATATTGTGAGAATTTAATGAAATCATGTATGTAAAGAACCAAGTAAGATTCCTGGCATGTACTGAATAAATGATAATATTATTGTTTAATTGAAACTTTATCTACAATTTGCAAATAATAAAATTCAAGTTTATCCCTTAAAAGACTTACAGAACTTGATCCCATTCCCTTATATCCCCAAATTGTTCTGCTACAAGTAGTATTGAAGCCTCCCTCACCAATGAAATCTGAGCTATACTAAACTATCTCTTCTTTAAGGGATCTCAGACTCGTCTGTCCTTTCTTAGTGAGTTTTGTGTCTCTTCTTTTGAGGCAAACTCTGTTCCCTACAGTCACTTCCATGTGATGCCATCAAGTCTGCAACATAACCTGCCACCCTCTGATTATAAGTAAGGCAGAACTGGGTTGCCAAGGGAAATCAGATAACCAGGTATACCATGGGAAATTAAATCAAATGTCTTCAGTATCTGAGACTTGTTGAAGGGTTTTTCTTTCATAATCCTCCGCAGGCTCTCTGCTCAATCATGCCAACAGGTTGGACAGAACTAATCACACAGCAGTGACTAGAAGGCTGAATCCCAAAGAAGTCAGTATTGCTCAATTAACCAATTTTTACTACATGCTAATAATACCCTGGACCTCTTTCTGCCAAGGAAAAAGAAATACATCTCTCCCTTTGAGGTCACCAAGATAATTTTAATAAATGTTCTATTCCTTAGTCAATGGGAAAAAAATCAATTCTCTAAAGTAAGCTATTAATTCTTTCTCCCCCACAGAACCAAACGGCATTAAAATGATCAAGTTTAATCAAATTTCATACCAGAGGCAGTATGTCACCCTCTGGAAATTTAATCCTGGACTCTGCTTTAACTTTATTTGAGAATTCTAGACAAGTCCTGAATGGGGCAATTGAATAATTGCTTGCTAAAGTGCTGTGTACTAGTAACACTAACACACACACACACACACACACACACACACACACACACACACACACACACATACATACATACACTACTGACTAGAAGTTCTATACCTGGGAATGGCTTTTGAGCTTAGAGGTTCATCTAGCATCAAACAATGAGAATGAGTGAAAGGGGGATGAGAGATTGAGGCTGATTCAAGCAGAGGTGGCAGAAAGGAAGGACAGAGAGAAAGAGGCATTAAAAATGGCATGTTGTTTCAAAAGGAGAGAACAGAACTGAAGTTACCAGAGGTGGGAAAGCGAGGACAGGGTAAGGGAGGAACTGGTAAAGGGCGATGAAAAATGACTACATTGTATGATGTTGAATATACTAATTATCCTGATTTGAGCATCACATATGGCATACAAGTAATGATATTCAACTCTGTACCCTACAGATATGTACAATCAACTATGTTACAATTTTTCTTAAATTAAATAATTTTTTTAAAAAAGGCATGTTGGAGAAATACAATTGAGTAAAGTTGGAGCATAGGGGTGTGTGTGTGTGTGTGTGTGTGTGTGTGTGTGTGTGTGTGTGTGTGTGTGTGTAAATGAGGGTATGGGTTCCATGATTAGAGATGAAACTGGAAAGGTCAAAAGGTTTGGAGTGCCAAGCTAGGACAAGAACGCAAAGACTGAAACCATCACATGACAAATGCCACATACATTTGATCTTTGAATCTCCTATATTTCATCAGGTAGCAAAATAACTATCATTTTCATACTATTGTTTTTCTTATATGGCAGTTTGAGAGGAAAATAAAATATTTCTTGTACCAAAATATTTCTTTATCATACATGGGAAAACACAGTGTGGAAAAGTCATATGTTCCAGAAAAAGGAGTGAATGTGTCCAGCCCCCTTTCATTTTTTTTTTTTTTCTTTTTTTGCCTATCTGGCCCTTCTAGATACCTAAGTCTGTAATTCCTAATAGAGGGGAACAAACATTAGACCAAAAGGCAGGCTCTGCTTCTAAACACCATATGATTGCTTGCAAAGTGGCTTATCTCTCTGGGCCTTAGTTCCTCAACCATCAGATGAAAGGATTCAATACTTCATTATTTTAAGGGTACTGCCTATGTGGTGCAATCTTTACTGAGAATACAGAGATGAACAACCAGTTTCTACCCATGATTGAACCCAAGAGAGATAAAAGGGAAGTAAAATGATAATAAACATCAGTAGTATTAATAATTAATAACATTAATGAAAATAAAAGAGTTGTTGTGACAGGGATATACTTAAGGGGGGACAATTAAAAGATCCTCAGCTCAGTCTTTTGAGAAAAGTGACACCTAATCTGAGATTTGAATCATCAGTGACTTAGAATTAACTGGGTAAAGAAATGGGGAAAGTTCCAAATAGAGGAAATCCTAAGGTGTAAAGGGCAGATTGTGCTGGGAAGGTTCTGAGAACTATAAATCAATGGTCCCTAAAGAGCTGAGGATGTGTGGCTGGGGAGTGCAAAGGAGGAAGCAGGATGTAACTTATAGAATGACTGTACCCATACTAAGGGGTTTAGATTTTACACTTAGAGCAACACGGTGCCACAGAAGGATTTTAAGTTGTGGAGAGGCACGATCATATTTGCCTTCAGGAATGCTTACTCTGGTGGCATTGTGAATTAGAGGAGGAAGATGGGAACTATGGAAAATGAAGACATTTGATAAACTAAAGCAGTAAATCAAGCAAAAAATAAATTATGGCAGTGCTGGTGAGGATGAAGAAGAGTAGGCAACTTTAGGAGATAATGAGGGCACAGACTGGTGGGACTTGGTGATTGGCAGTGATGTTGGGGTTTCTAAATTACCACCAACGCCCTTCAAACTCTAAAGTCTTTTCAATCCAACACATTTCTTGGACTCATTTATAATAACAAAGATAATACCAAATGTCGACTTGTACCAATAGGGAAATAACCATAGATGTGTGGGTAGATAAAGGCATTAGCAGTACCCACTGCTCCCATCTCTTCTCCCAACACACTCAAACACACACATACATATACACACTTGTGTATTTTTCTTGCACACAAATAGCCAGTTGGAAACTGTGCTCAATAAGTAGGTTAGTAACTCTCCTTCCTTCTGCCCATCCAGGGCAAATGCCTAAAATTCCTTCTCCTCTTCCTCCCCCCACTGTAATCTGCTACAACTTCAAACTTCTGCTCACTAGTACCTGTTCCTCACTTTGTGTCAGAGTTCTGGCAGCCTGCTACAACCTTGACCATCTGCCTCACCAGGGCCTGCTCCTCACTTTTTATCTCAGGCATGGTAGCAGAAAGAGGAAGCAAAGACAAGGAGAATATTCCCCTATAACCACTGCTTGACCCTATCACTTAGCTGAGGTAAAGACTTCTTCACTACCATCTCCTCACCCCCATCACCTCCTGGCCTCAATCCCACTCTCTTCTCTTCCCCAGAGCCTCAGACACTATGCATGAGATGAAATGACTGTAACAGGCTGAATCTGGGTGTCTCCTCTAATGAATAAAATTTATGTCGGGATAACTCCACCAAAATCCTCTCTATTGGAGTGAAACATAAGAAGAGACATCTTCACTCTAGGTTTTCTACTACTTTGGCAATAAAAACCTTTAGACAGTGTTTAAAAAGACTGAATATTTCCTTTTTAGACAAGGCAAGAGGGGAAAAGCAAAGACAGATCAGCAACGATAGAGGGAATCTGCAGGGCCAAATTACATGGTATAGCTCTATTAACCCAGTGCCCAGAACTGCTATTTCTATGTTGTGAGTTTTAAGGAGAATTTCCACTGATCTTCCAATCCTGTGGGTGCTGATGTTTGCTTAGCTCTGAAGGATTTTGGTTGGAAATAACCATAAGAGGAAATCCTATAAGTGGGTTGGGGTAGGAGTAGAGGTAGGGAGGGGGGAATCTGAAACACAGAAGAGCTGCAATGAATAAAAGGCTCTGGGATAGATAAAATAAAGACATATGTGGCTGAGTCTTATCCTTTAGGGTCACGTGATAATGACAGATAACTTGGCAACTAAATTTCAGGTAACTCTAGAGTTAATAACATCAGTGAAACGAATTTTAGCAAATATCTGTTGGCAACTGAGTGTGACTGAGATGTGCAAATGTATTTCCTCCTTCAATTTTATTTTAGAGAACGATCATCACTGAAATATTCATAGGGGCCAGGATTTCATACAGTGAAGCCACAGTCTAGAGATACCTTTAAATTCCTGCCTTGGGCACAATATGGGTTTCCAGAAATCTAGTGCAACCATCAGATGATGAAGCTGTCCTATGACAGCCCTCTACTCTCCCTGCCCAGGGCTAGGGAACTCTGTGACTTTTGTATAGTCCCATCATCAGAAGTCCACTAGCTCACATATGTAAATCACTTCTATAAACTTGGCCTGTGGACAAAGTCAGCCACAAGGAGGACCCAAAACCCCAAGTAGGCCAGTGCTTCCATCCAAGTTGCAGCCCTGCTCACAAGCATACATCAGACACAATAAATATAAAAACATGTAAAAAACAAAGATGCATACATGTACATAGGTGTTCATACAGATGCAGATGTACATACATATACAGTAGAATATTCTACTCATAGATTTAAAGAATTAAAGAAAATGAGTACATGCACCTTCAAATAACTTAAATTGTTATATCTAAATCAGTGGTTCTCAAAAAGTTTGGCTAAAGAATCTGTTATATTCTTAAAAATTTCTCAGGACCTCAAATAGCTTTTGTTTATGCTGGCTGTATCTATCAATATTGATCATATTAACTATTAAAACTTTGAATATTAAAAATATCACTAATTCATTAAAAATATTAAATAAATCCATTAGATGTTAACATAAATAACATTTTTTTGAAAAATTCATGTTTCAAATGAAATAGTTGTATCTGAGGTTTCTTTGTATTTATTTTTGGCAGCTGGCCAGTACAGGGATCAAACCCCGGACATTGGTGTTATCAGCACCATGCTTTCACCAACTGAACTAAGTAGCCAGCCCTCAAACGAAATAATTTAGTGAGAAAAGTGGCACTGTGGTACATTTTTGCAAATCTCTTAAAATGTGTCCTAATAGAAGATAGCTGCATTGATGGAACTCGAAAACATCATGTTAGGTGGAGTAAGTCAAGCACAAAAAGACAAATAACTCATGATTATCATTCACATGTGGTATCTTTAAAGGAAAAAAAAAAGTGGTTCTCACAGAAGTTGAAAGTAGAATATGGTTACCAGAGATGGAGTTGGAGGAGGGGGAAAAATGGTAGACTGATGGGTACAAGACTATGCTACCTAAGTGAATCAATGAGCAATATATGCATGCATTGAAGCAAATTTTTGAGGACCCCACAAATATGTACAAATATATGTTAAAATAAATTTAAGAAAAAGAAGATAGCCATATTTTCATATCTGCTCCATACTTAATTTGCTGCAACAGTACACATTATGTAGCTTCTGGAAAACTCCACTGTATACTCTTGACAGAATGGGAATGAAAAAATCAAATCTATAAAATACTAAAAAAGAAAAGACAAAATTATCATTATTTGTAAATAAGGTAACTGCATACCTACAGACTCAACTGAAAAAACACTAGCATTAATAAGAGACCAGTGAGTTAGTCAGTTACTAGATAGACATTAAACATACATACATATAAACATATACACATTACTTTCCTAATAACCAAATAGAAAACGTTATGGGAAAAAAAAGATCCTACCCAAATTTCAACTAAAATTAAAAATAAAAACATTTTAAAAACCATGTAGTAATAGATATAAGAAATGTCATAAAAACTATAAAACAATTGAAAGACCTAAGCAAAGAATTAAAGAGCAAGCCAGTTAGCTCAGTTGGTTAGTGTTGATAAGACAAGGTCCAGGGTTTGATCCCTGTACCAACCAGCAGCCAAAAAAACAAAAGAAAGAAAGAAAAAATGAAAAAAACTGCAAAGAAATTTGTTCCTAGGTAAAAAGCTCCATAAAAATCAGAAATTTATGCTTGTTAATGACCATAAACAAAGGTAAATGACAAATGGCAGGCTGGAAGGAATAAAACAGACAAAAGACTAATAGCCATTATGTCCAAAGAGCTCTTACTAATCAATTTCAAAAAGCCAAAAAAACAGATAAAAGAGAAACCCAAATGGTTACTAAACATGTAAAAAGATGTAAAATTTCACTTGAAAATCAAATAAGTACAAATTAAAACAACACGACTTTTGCATGTAGGTTAGAAAATATTAAAAAGCATCATAATTCCCAGCTGGGCAAAAGCATAGAGTTACAATGCACTGCTGTAGACTGGTACCATTTTTTAAGACGGCAATTTGGAAATACTTACCACAATTTTAAAAGTGTATTCCCTTCAATCCAGCATTTCCAATTCTAAGAATTTATTGGACAAAAATATAGATATACTAGATACTATCTACAACATTCAGGTCACCTTTAGTTTTTATTATTGCAAATGAAATTTTGCAATGATAAAAACTAAAGGTGACCTGAATGTTCTGCAATTGATTAAATGAATTGATTTAAGAAATTCTGATTTAACGATATGTGAGGAAAAGCCCATATACGTATGTGTGAGCTCTGTAAGTTTTAACATTGAAGGGTGTACATCATAGGTTGTTGCAAGAAAAAAAATTTGTAGAAAATGTAGTTTCCATTAAAGCAAACAAACCCAAACCATGTGTAGTACATGTATATATGTTTACATGTACACAGCAAAAGGTCTAGAAAGAGATGCACCAAAATGTTATTCTAAAAAATGGGAAGTAGAAAAGAAGAAGAGAAAGAGACTAATTTTAACTTTATACATTTCTGAGTTGTTTGACATTTTCAGTAAGCATGTACTACTTTTGTAATTTAAAAAGAAAAAAATGGGGGGAGGAGGGATGGAGGGGGAAAAGAAATGGGTAAAGGGTCACGAAAATCAACTACAATGTATATTGAGACGTTAAAATAAAAAACAGATAAATAAAAAAGAAAAAGAAAAAAATTAAATGTAATTTTATGAATCTTTTTCAGTAATTTAATAATTATTTATAAACTCATAACCAATCATCTAAGTTATCTTTTGTATAACAGTTTGTTAAAATGAAATACATCTCAATTATCATCAAGCCAATTTACTAAACAAGATATTAAAAGTAACACTAGATCATTACATTTTAAAACTATTACACATGTATATTTACTAGATAGAAGAATCCTAATTTAAATATCTAATAGGTTGAGATTTATTTTATTTAAAAATGGACTATATTTCTAAGAAACTTGCTTCACTGTTACTTGACTCTTAGTAATGGAAAACAGAGGAACAATACAAAACATATCTTTGAGATGAAAAAATTTTTATTTTTGAAAAATTTATATAGCCTTTTTGAAATCTAATATTTCTATGAAGAGTTTGTGCTAAAGATAATATTTCTTGGTTTTTTCTCTTCTTATTATTCCTCAGTGCCTTGTTTGGATTGGGCCTGCTATAAGCGAATGTCCCCCCCCAAATTCATTGAAGCTTGATCCACATTGTAACAGTGTTAAGAATGTGGGTATCTGACTATGGTATTTGAAAGAAAGGGCTTTTGGGAGGAGATGGGATTGTAAGATAAATGGGTTAACATAGGAATGGCACTGGTGGTTTTATAAGGAAAGCAAGTGAGCACATTAACTTGCTCTTACCCCCCTCACCGTGGGCTACCTTGTGTGCCTCAGGACTCTGAAGAGTCCACGCCAAGAAGGCAGCCCTCAACAGATGTTCTCTCTTGACCTTGGACTTCCCAGCCTCCAAAACTGTTATAAATAAATTTCTTTTTTTTATAAATTATCCAGTTTCAGGTATTCTGTTATATGCAACAGAAAACAAATGAGTACAAGGCCACATCCAATGGGTTTACTCTAGATTGTACATGCTATCCTTTAGAAATATGATCACCAGATT
This sequence comes from Cynocephalus volans, assembly GCF_027409185.1. Classification (NCBI taxonomy): domain Eukaryota; kingdom Metazoa; phylum Chordata; class Mammalia; order Dermoptera; family Cynocephalidae; genus Cynocephalus; species Cynocephalus volans. Next base: position 57,531,484 of record NC_084473.1, read on the forward strand.
AGAACACCTATTATAAGAGAAACCAAACTTTCACAACAAAAATGTTATCTGTTCTTTTGCACGAATGAAACCAAAGGAAAATGCATTAATAAGAACCCAGTAATTCAGAAGGTGTGATGATGTGAATAAGGGTTGGGGGAAATTTACCTTTCTTTAGCAAATACTTCCTTCCTAGGCAGAGCAGATTAATAAAACTAACCAGACTTTCAGGGGCAATGCTTTAGATGTGTAAGAAAACAGTTTTAAGGGACTCTCAAGTACATTTAAAGAGACCATATAATTAACATGCTAATTACAAATTTGGTTTTATCTATTCATTGAAAGATATCACCAAGGATCCTTTCAAGCTGAAAAGAGTGAATGGACTATGTTGACTTAGTTTAAGTTAATTACTGCATGTATTTGAAGGTAATAAAGCTCTACCTGTTTTATAATATTCTACACTTTATTTTCATCAGTTTAAAGAGAACAGTTATCTATTTCTTTTGAATATAAACATTACTCCTCATAAATGAAATAGCTAACTTTAGAGGTGTCATGATGATAGAATGAATGCTTTGCAAACTGTAAAATGCACACACAATCCCTCATATATCATGATCTCATTCTAAAGAAAGATCTTTCTCCAATTAGTGAATTTCATTACAATGTGAAAAATAGGTTTATAAGTCATCTATCGATATCTGAGTCTTTCTAAATGTATTAATGCAATGCACTAAAAACTTCAAACAAAATCTTTCCAATACAGATGATAAACTCCTCTGGGCTGTTAAGGTTTAATGTGTCTGCCAACTCTTTTTCTTTCCAGGGACTTGCCTAAGTAGTATCAGAACCAGGATGGGAATGAGTCATAAAGTATCCTGGAAAAAAGCATGGGACTCCAAAACAGAAAGAACTGGGTTCGAGTTCTCCTTCCTACTTAATAGCAATTGATTTGGGGCAAATTAAGTACCGTTTTGGTGCTTGTGTCCTCATCTATAAAATAGTGAAAATGAGGTTTCTTGTATAATTGAACGCTTAAAGCAAATAGTCTACAAAAAAATTAATTGTTATTATAATACAGGTCTCCTGTCTGGAAATTCAAAAAATAAGTTAAGCTGCTTATTGAAGCACATTAAATAAAAAAGGGGATTTCCTCAAGGCTTTCACCTTCCAAACTTCGGTTCCAGTTTTAGTCTGAAAGTTTAAGGAAGGTAATACTAATTGAATTTTGCCATGAATCTGAGAATGCAACAGCATCTGCAGTGGGCCAGTTTCTAACTCTGAATGCTTTTTAACAGGTGTGCAAGACATAAAGGCAAATGACCAAAGCAGATCTAACCACACACCCAACAACAAAGTGCAATAAGACACTGGGGAAAGGATGAAGGCAGGGGCCCTTGGACCTACAATCCTGTCCAGTTTAAATCCTGCCAATTTCTTTATTAGGACACCTTGATGTAACATTTGCAAGAAAAGAAGGAAAGGAGGGAGGAAAGGAAAGAGAGAAAGGAAGAGAAAGTGAGAGAGAGGGGAAGAAGAAAAACAGAACCACAGATTCCTTAGAATTATTTGGTGAAGACCTGTCTAAAGGCAAGATCTAATGACAAAGATATGGTGTGTGAAACATTTCAAGCAAATTTCTGGAGAATGGTAGTGTGATGAGCTATTCATACATCACCACAAATTGTGTACAATATGACATAAAAATAACATAACTAAACAAATAAAAAAGACAAAGGCTCATGAGATGTCAAAGATTCTTTTTCTTTTTCTTTTTTTTTTTTTATGGGTAGCTGGCCGGTACAGGGATATGAACACTTGGCCTTAGTATTATCAGCATCACTCTAATTAAGTGAGCTAACGGGCAGTCCCCAAAATTATTATTAAATACACTCATGAGTCTAATTGGTAATGAATTTGTTCTGCCCTTCTCTTCCATCTACCACTCCTCCATTACATAACCTTAAAATTTGCAAACATTCTAAGTGTCACTATTCGGTATGATTCCACTATTAACTGCCAAAAAGAATACAAACTCTACTATAAATACATTTTTTTCAAATTTTCCCTTCATATTCCTCTCTGTAATTAATTTGTAAAATAAAAAGTAGATTGGTAAATTTCCATCAGGGTTGCTATAATGCAAGAAAGTATTTCTAACCTTACAGATAAAAGAAACAAGACAGTACACTTTGGTCTTAGTAATTTGTTTAATGTAACAAATAAAAATGATGTAATTATAATAAAAATTAAAATGAGACAAATGCAAAAATTATATCTTAAAAGTAAACAAATATACTGGGCTTCTTAATAAAGAGGGATGATCAAACTCAGGCATGCACTTTTGCTAATCTTTTGAAACAACAGTGGAAAGATTTGTTAAAAGTGCTTACAATACACCAGCATGGGACAGTGAGTGTAGGGAACAGCAACAATTTGGAAGTTGGAAATCATATAGAAGAGTAGTAAAGGACTTAGCAGATCTCTGAAAACCTGAGTTCTGAATTGGCAACAGAAGAAAGTGATACTCCACAATCAGCAAAAGATTAAGGAATAAACAGCATCCAGGAATTCTGGAAGTAGTAGTGGTGGTGAAAATAAGGAAGACTGACTGAAAATCTATTTGCAAAAGAGGCAGATCCTCAAATCTACCCCACACCATGTAGCCAGGTAAAGTCTCCTCTCTAACCCTAGCAAAAGGCCACACTTTTATTTTCTTGAGATGATAAAATAAGGGTCTTTTGATTAGGGGTCATAAGTCACACTTAAGGGCAGCAGTATTTCAGTGAGTAAACATAGGCACAAAATAATGACATACATCCATAACCCTTGCCTCCATCCCAGTTTCTAGATCCTGGCAGATCTCTAGATGGAAGATTGCATCTTCTTTAAGAAATGCCACCTGTCCGAGAGGAAAGACCTAAAGATTAATGACATTAAACACAGATCACACACTACATAGTAAAACCCACACTCGACCATCCCTCTTCATTCATGCATTCAGCTTCCAATTGCTTCTTAATCTGTACTCTTAAATATGACCAGACAACCAAGGGGTCAGCAGGCAACTGAGGAGAGCCTCTAACATAGAAGAAACATATCAAATTAAAGTGAAAAAGGCAACTTTTAGAAACTAGAGACAAGAAAAAATGTTTCAACGATAGCAATAAATATCAATATTCTCAGAAAGATAAATAAAATATTGTGCTTATCAAACAAGAATGGGATTTTTCTTTTTAAAAAAGTTTTATTGAATCAAAATTGATTATACATATTTTGGGGGTCCAACATTGAGATATGTTGTTCAAATCAATATTACTAGCACACATATTGTTACAAATCATAATTATCCTTTATGCCCCTTGTCCAAACTCTCCCCATCCTCCTCTCCCTCCCCCCTCTAATTACCCTAGATTTCTTCCCTCCTTCTGAAAGAATAATGGTTACTCTTAATTTGTTGTCTACATGATCTGTCCAATGCTGAGAGGTGTGATCAGGTCCCCCAATATTATCATAGAGCAGATGCTTCTTCTGTCACTCTGAAATGGGCTTTGTGGAAAGAGATGTCCTCTTCTTTTATCTCTGCTAGTGACTCTCCTTGTGTCAATGCACTCCAGTGGCTGGCGGACCATCTGCATGGTGGTTGTGGCATCTAGCCACTTCCACAGCAGCCATGGTTATTGTGGTGGCTGTGGTGGGCCACCCACGTGGAGGTGATGTTTTTGGCATGCTCCTTGGTGCTGGTGGTGTGCCTGGTTGTAGGGAGTGTCTGGTCTCTGGATCCATGCCTCAGGTCCCCGGGTGGGCCCCAAAGCACTGGCATGGTGTGCCTGGTTGTGGGAGGGGGATCTGGCCCCTGGATCCATGCCTTGGATTCCCAGGCAGGCCCCAAGGTGCTGGCACAGTGTGCCTGGTTATGGGAGGCAGGTCTGGTCCCTGGCTGCATTCCCCAGGCCCCTGGGCAAGCCCTGAGGTGCTGGTGATGTGCCTGGATGCAGGAGTGGGGTCCAGTCCCTGACTTCAAGCCTCAGATTCCCAGGCGGGCCCCAAGGCACTGGTGGTGTGCCTGGTTGTGGGAGGGGGTCCTGTCCCCAACTCCATGCCTCATGTCCCCTGGCAGGCCCCAAGGTGCTGGTGGTGTGCCTGGGCCAGAAATAATTTTTTGTCATTTGCTTACTTCTAACACAGGGGAACTTCCTGTGGGAACCAGTACTTGAGCTCTGTGGTTGAGCTAAATTGCTGTTTTGCTGCTGTTTCCCTAGGGAAGGCTTTTTATGCAGCTCAGGGTTTAATGGTTGACCTTATAGGTACTTCCAGCTCTCCAGAGACTCGGTGCACCTGGGTTGTGTAGAAACTCTGATCTGGGCCTGAGTTTTTCATCAAACTGCACCCCATGCAATTCTGCATTCTCAACCAATCTCCTCTGAGTAGTCCTGCGCTGATTGGGGGGCAGATCGGCTGTCCTTGCTGTGTCCCAGTGTTCTCCCAGTGAGCCTGTCTCCCCCACCGCCCATGCTCCGAATACTTCACATAGGACAGGCCCTGTGCCAGTCCTTTGCGTTAACTCAAAGGCCTCTGAATGGCTCCCCTTTTTCAGCTGTTCTGGCTCCTTGCTCCTGCATGGGTCCATGGGAACCCTATTAGAGGTCTTGCTGTCCTGGTGGCCACCAAGGTCCTCTTCTCCCCTGCTACCTCCAAGTAACTCCATCTGAAGGGCACAGCCGCAGCTTCTGCCGGCTCCTGCTGCATGCGCTCAGCAGCTCCAGCATTAAAGCAGCCACAGCCGGAAATACTCAGAGCAGTTTTTTCTTTCTCTCATTATGGTTTCTCCCACCTTCTTGAACTCTGTAGGTCTCTCCTCCTCTTCCCCTGAGCTCCGGTGGCCCCATCTTGGCTGATGTTACATTTTTATTGTGGTAAATTGGTTGATTTGTGGGAGAAAGTGACGCTGGGGACTGTCTATTCTGCCATCTTGACCAGAACCAAGAAAAGGATATTTCTAAAACACACACACACGAAAGGGGAAAAACTAGAAAATAGTAAAAAGCCACTGAAATTAAAAACATAGTATCTATGAAAAATTAAACAAGAAGGTTGGAAAACAAAGTTGAGAAAATGTGTTAATGGTGGATCAATCCTCCTGCTGAGAACAACTAGAAAAGATTGACAAATAAAATCTGCTTGAAGACATCAGAAAGTTAACAAAGCAGTGAAGAATTACAGGGCCAAAATCCACAATAAGGAAACCAGAGATAAGCCAAACATTTTGAACAGATTTTCCACAAGGGTCATCTGTGAATCAGAAAAGGTGACTGAACACCTTAACATGATCAAAAGTTAACAGTCCAGCACCCACCAAAGAAGGGGAGGGGGCATCATGATTAGACCTAAGGCTTGAATGAAACCATGAAAGATTCCATCCTAGAAGTCAAGGGTAAATGGAGAATAGAACAACCCTTAAAGGTTCTAAAGATCAGCTTCATATCATGACAATCTCTGTACCTGGATTAAGGTGATTCAGAATTGTTAATGCCCTAGCCAGAACCCAAAAGAAAACTAAAAACCTCTCTGGAGGAGTGTATTAGTCCATTTCTGTTGATTATAGCAAAATACCTGGAACTGGGTGATTTATAAGAAAACAAAATTTATTGCTTACAGTTTCAGAGGCTGGGAAGTCCAAAGTCCAGAGAACACATCTGGTGAAAGTCTTGGTGCTGGCAACAATGACCCAGGGGTCTCACATGGCAGAAAATGGTGGAGCAGAGAGAGACTAACCTCCTCATTCACTCTCCTTTTAAAGCCCTCCAAATTATGCCCATGACCACCATTCTTAATCCATTCGCTACTGCATGGTCCTACAATCTAATCACCTCTTCAAGGCCCCACTTTCAATTACCATAATAGGATTTCCCACCCTCTTAATGCTATCACAGTGGGAGTCAAATTTTGGGGGGACATTCAATCCAAGGCAAGGAGGAAAACATTATTTCAGGTTTCAAATTATTTATATTTTTCATATTCAATCTCCAACATTCAAACAAAAGAGGTACATCCTAACACAAAGAAATGACAAATGTTTGAGGCAATGGAAAGAAAAAAAATCAGTGGTTGCGAGAGTTTCATGGGTGGAGAGAGGGAGGGAGTGATGAAAAAGTGGAAAGGACTTTTAGGGCAGTGAAAATATTCTCTGTGATACTGTTATGGTAAATCCATGACATTATGCATTTGGCAAAACCCACAAAACTGCACAACACGAAGAAAAAACCTTAGTGTAAAAACTGAGTTAATAACAACATATCAATATGAGTTCATAATGATAAGAAATGTACCACACTAATGTAACATGTTAATAACAGGGAAAACTGTATATGGTGGCGGGGGGTGGTAATGGAACTATCTGTACGTTCTGTTCAATTACTCTGAAAACTAAAACTTCTATACAAATAAAGTCTATAATTTCGGAAAAAGCAAGAAAAAAATGAGGTACATAAGGAAAAATGAGATGGTGAAAAAATGGGCAATAGAAACATGTGATCCAGAGAATGAAATTATCAGGTACAGACTTTAAAAATTCAAGCAAAGCTGAATACATGCAGGAAAATAAAAGAAAATATTGAAACTTTGACAGAGAACTATTAACAGGAACAACATAAATCAAACAGATGGAAGCTCTGGAAAAAAAAACTAAATAACAGCAATTTAAAACTCAACATACTAGGTTTAACAACATATTAGACATAGCTAAAAAGAGAACCAACAAACTGAAAGACAGGTTAAAAGACAACACCCTGAATGACACAGAGAATCAAAAGGATCAAATATTTAAAAAAAAAAAAAAAGTCGTAGCAGATTCAGTCAAAAGGCCTATGTGTAACTGAAATCTCAGGAGGTGAGGAATGACAAAATAGAGCAGAAACACATCTAAAGAGATAATAAATAAGAATTTTAAAAACTGATAGAAGAATATCAATACAGAATTGAGAAACCTTATGAACCCCAAGCAGAATAGATATAAAGAAAACACGCCTAGACATATCATAATAAAGTTGCTCAAAAATAAAAATAAACGAAAAATCCTAAATATGGCAAGAGAAAAAAGACAGATTATCCTCCAAGGAGCAACTATTAAAACAACACCAATTTCTCAACAACAATAAGCAAAAAAAAAAAAAAAGAAAGAAAAGAAAAAGAAGGAAAGAAACCAAAAAAAAGTTGAATTAAGGGCTGAAATAAATAAATGTCTACTGAAACAACATATCGTACCACATAAATATGTACAAGTAAATGTTAAAATAAATAACTGCCAACCTAAAATATGATTATCCAATGAAAATGTTCTTCAAGAATAAAGATGAAATAAAGACATTTTCACAAATAAAAACTGAGAGAATGCTTTGTTGGCAGATTCATACTTTAAAAAACAAAAAAAACCCCCAAAAACTAAAGGATATTCTTCATATAGAAGGAAATAATCCCAGATGAAAGCTGAAATGAAGGACAATACAAAGGATAAATATGTGGGTAAATCTAAATGAATATGACTGACTGTATAGAATACTGCCTGTATAAAATGATAATAATGTCAGGGGGATTTAAATATGTGTAAAATTAAAATACACACAATGACATATAAATCAAGATGGGATAAATGAAATAAAAGTATTCTAGGGTCCTTATATGCTCTGGGAGAAGTAAAAGTACTAATTTAATTAGACCTTGTGAAGTCAAGGGTAATCAATAAAGGAAAAAAAATTAAATGTATAACTTTAAAGCTAATGATGTTTGGGGAGGGGTGGAATTTAAACATAAACACACACACATAATTAATCCAAAAGGATGCTCATTATCCCCAATTCTACTCAACACAGTACTGGAGATCCTAACCAATTCAACGAAGCAAGAAAAAGAAATAAATGTTATAAAGATTGGGGGGGTGGGGAGGAGTCACTGTGCACAGACCATACAACTTCTAATTTGACAGGGGAAGGGGAGACCTCCATGGGGTACAGTAAAGCAGTAACTGAAATATCAGCTGCTGCATGCCATCCAAGAAACAAGATTACAGATTGAAACCAGGCAAGTTAACTACCTAGAACCATAAAACAATAATCAGAAGAACAAAATAGTTTCCAGATTTGCTACAATATATTATACAAAATTCTCAACTAAAACTTACTAGACATGCAAAAAATAGGAAAGTGACTAATTTTCCAAAAAAACAGAAGTCAACAGAAACTGACTCTAAGCAGGCTCAGAAATTCAATTTAGCAGAAAGAGGTTGCAAAACACTATAAAGAAAAAAAATCTTGGGGCCGAGCCCGTGGCGCACTTGGGAGGGTGCAGCGCTGGGAGCGCGGCGACGCTCCCGCCGCGGGTTCGGATCCTATATAGGAATGGCGGGTGCACTCACTGGCTGAGTGCCGGTCACGAAAAAGACCAAATAAATAAATAAATAAATAAATAAATAAACAAATAAAAAGAAAACAAATCTTGAAAGCAGCCAGAGAAAATGTGTTGCATGAAGGGGAACAACAATACAGTTAATGACAGACGTCACATCAGAAAATAACAAAGAACAAAAGATAATAGAACAACATATTCAAAGTGCTGAAAAAAATACTGCGTCAACCTAGAATTCTATATCAGATGAAACCATCGTATAAAATTGAAGGAAAATAAAGATATTTCAGACAAGCAAAAACTAAGAGAATTCATCACCAGCAGACCTAGACTTTTTTTTTTTTTTTAATGCTTAAGTTCTTCAGGCTGAAGGGAAATGACACCAGATGGTAACTAAGATCCATAGGAAAGAATGATGAGCACTGGAAATGGTAAATTTGTGGGTAAATATAAGAGATATGTATGTTGTTCTCTTTTTTAAAATAGATTTATAACTGTTTAAAGCAAAAATTATAACCTTGTATCATTGGGTTATAACACGTAGACATAACATATAACGACAATTGCACTAAGGACAGTAAACAGAAATATAATGTTGTACGGTTACTATATTTACCTCATTGGATTAACATGAAGATGTTTATTATAGTCCTGAAGCAGGGGTCACCAAACTTTTTCTGTAAAGGGCCAGATGTACATATCTCAGGCTTTGCAGGCCATATAGTCTCTATCATACCTACTTAATTCTGCTATTATACTGCAAAAAAAGAAAATTCTAAAATAAATTACCTAAGCTCCCACTTTAGTAAGACTGAAAAATAAAAACAAATTAAAGCCTAAATAAGCAGGAGGAAGTAAATAATAAAGAGCAGAAATCAATGAAATATGAAATAAACATAGAGCAAATTAATGGAAACAAATGTTAGTTCTTTTAAAAGATCAATAACATTGATAAACTTCTAGTTGGACTGTACACAGAAATAAAAAGAAGACACAAATTACCAGTATCAGAGATTAAAATATTAAACCATAATAAAGGAATATTACGAAAAACCTTATGTCAATAAATTTGACAACTTAAACAAATTCCTTTACTAAAAGACACAAATTACCAAAACTGACAGAAGAAACAATAGAAAACCTGAATAACCCAATATCAAACTGAAGAAATTGAATTTGTCATTAAAAACATATTCATGTTGTACAAAATTTTAAAGAATCTACAACAAAACTACTAGCACTATAAAATAAGTTTAACAAGATTACAGTTTATAGTTATAAAAATCAACTATATTTCTATAGATCAGCAATAAAAAATTGGAAAATACAATTCTATTTACAACAGTACCCCAAAACATGCAATTCTTAGGGATAAATTTAACAAAATATGTGTGAAACCTGTACCCTGAAAACTATACACCATGCTGAAAGAAATTAAAGAACATCAAAATAAATCAAGAAATATACCACAGTCATGGATTGGAAAATACAATATTATCAAGATGTTAATTCTTGTCAAGTCGATTTATAAAGTCAATGTAGTCCCAGTAAAAATTCAAGCAAATTTTGTTTTATTTTAGAAATTGAAAAACTAATTCTAAAATGCATATGGAAACAACAAAACCTAAAATAGCCAAGAAAATTTCAAAAAGAACAACGTTCAAAGATTTATGCTACCTATTTTCAAGTTATACTGTGATGCTATAGTAATTAAGACATTGTGATATTGATATAAGAATGGACAAATATGTCAATGGAATAGAAGAGGGAGGATAGAGATATACACATATACATATGGTCAATTTATTTTCGACCAAAGTACCAGGGAAATCAGTGGGGTAAGAAAAGTCTTTTCAACAGATGGCACTAGGTTTAAAAAAAAAAAAAAAATCAACATTTATCTCATAGTGTATATTTTTTGTATGTTTTATACATTTTGTATATTTTAACTCAAAATGGGTCATAGACCTAAATATAAAAGCTAAAAGTAGAAAACTTTTCAAATAAAACATAAGAGAAAATCTTTGCAAATTTTCTGTACACAAAGATTTGTTAGCTAGGAAACAAATAACATGGGCCATAAGAGAAAAAAGTGGATGAACTGAACTTCACCAAAAGTAAAAACTTCTCTTTGTAAGATATCATTAAAAGAATTAAGGGGCTCTATGCTCTGCCATTTTCTGCCATGTGAGACTCTGCATTGCTGTAAAGTGACCACTGTAAAGAAGGCCCTCACCATAAATGTTCCCTGGACTGTGGAATTCCCAGCCTCCAAAACTTGTATGTTGCTGAATGAGAGCCTGTGAGTGCTCAATATTTGCTAAACTCTTGAATAGGGGAGTGGGAGGTTGTGCAGCCTGTAGGAGAGCTGTGATTATAAGGGATCCGGTAGCACCACAGGCATAAGCCTACAAATTTAGTGACAGCTGGAATCAATGGGCTTAAGCCCAAGAAGGAGGAGCAAGAATTTAATTCTGTATCGGCCAAAACACAGTACATCTATAATGCTTAGAAGCTTCGAGGACCACATTACCACTGGAAGGCTGGGGTAAGATGTGTGAGTAAGTATGTTTGTTTGCCTTTTCCTTGTTGGGCTACAACCTTGATCCCCCTATGTGGATCCCCATCCAGATGATCCGAGCTACCTACTGAAACAACTGCGGCTCCTGTGCAGGAGACCATGGTCCCAAGAGCAGCAGCTTCCTTGCATTCTCTTCATTCTCCTGGGAGGACAATTTCCCCTTTGGGATGGAAATCCTGTGCTCTGAAGAGAGGAAAGGGGATGAGATGACCTGCTGGCTCAGCTCTGCTGAGAAGTCAGTCATCTCTCAAATGCCTGGGTGTGCTGGACAGATGGACACACTCGGCAAATGACGCCCAGCCTAATGGCCCTGCCGGCATCACCCAGAGAGTAGGGATGAAGTTGATTTTAGGAGGTTCCCAGACACAAGTGCACATGGTGAAAAAGCCACTCCTTTTTCACTTTTCTCTCAAATATTCTGATTAAGTTGAGGAGAATGGCTCAATTTGTGCTGACATGTCTTTAACACCTTTTTAACATTTCTTAACACCATTTGTTTTTGTTTTTATTTTATTTATTTTTTACTGATTATACATATTTGTGGGGTACAGAGTTGACTATTGGTATTTATATACAATATGTGATGATCAAATCAGGATAATTAGTATATTCATCATTGCAAAACATAATCATTCTTTGTGTCCATTAACCAATTTCTCCCTTACCCCTCTCCCACTCCCCTCTCCCACCTCTAGTAACCAAAGGTCTGTTCTCTCCTGAAAATTCAACATATTATTGTGATTGTTCTTTTTATTTTTAATTGAAACATAATTGATTGTATATATCTGTGGGGTACAGGTATCAATACCTGTGTGCGATATGTGATGCTCAATTCAGGATAATTAGTATATTCAACATTACACTATGTAATCATTTTTTGTGGCCCTTTACCTATTTCCCACTAACTCCCTCTCCTTTCCCACGTCTGGTAACCTCAGTTCTGTTCTCCTTTTGAAAGTTCAACGTATTCTTATAATTGTTGTATCTTTCTTTCTTTAAAAAGCTCTCACTTTTAAACAAAGGCAGCAGTCCTTAGTTCAGAGCCTTCCTTAGGTGTGCCCATCTAGTTGGCATTTTTAGTTGTATTTGTGTGTCTACCTTATGGCTAATAAAGACACTTTCCCAAGCTTTTTTTAAATTATAAAAATAGTGTTACTATACTAGAAAAATTAAAAAATATAAAATAGAAAGAAAAAATATAATCACCCATTTTACTACCCACTGTAATATTTTGATTCCTTTTTTCTTTTAAATTCAAAAATTGAAATCATATTTCTTGTATCTTTCTGTTTTTTTCCTGCTAATATAATAGCATATCTATTTACATGTTATCAGAAGTGATCTGTAAAAAACGGTAAAGACATTTCTTTTTTATTATAAAAACAAAATGTAGAAAGGTCAAATAAGAAAATAAGAATAAGAGAAGAATAATACTTCTTACAATTAGAGAATGTCATTGTTAGGATTTTAATGTATTCCTTTTTCTTTTCATTCTTGTTTCTTATATGTATGTGTATATAATACAACTTTTTAAAAACTGAATTACACAATTTTACAGTATAGTTTTCATGATTGTCTAGTATTTTATTCTATTATACATTTTATGTGTAGATACAATAAATTACTTAACCATTTTTCTATTTAAGAAGAAAAAAAATTAAAGAGAAGCCACATAATGAGAGAAAACATTTGCAACACATATACATAATAAAGTATTTGTATCTGGAATATATTAAGAACTCTTGCAACCTGTTGAAAAAAGACAAACAACCCAATTTTTAAAAAATGCACAAAAGATTTGAATAGGACATCACAAAGATGTATATATGACAAATAAGCATATAGAAAGATCCTCGCATCATTAGTCATCAGGAAAATACAATCACACAACCCCTACACACCCAACAGAATGGCTCGAGTGCAAGAGAATGACAGTACTAAGGGTTGGCAAGATATAAAGCAACTGGAATGCTCACATTCTGCCGATGAAATATAAACTTCAACTGGTAAAGCCACTTTGGAAATCTGGCACTTTCTTATAAGCTTAAACAAATACCTACTATATGACCCAGACATTCCACTCCAAGGTATTTACCCAAGAAAAATAAAAACATATATCTACACAAAGAATTGTAGATAAAAGTTCATACAAGCTTTATTCATAATAGCCATAGACTAAGACACCCCAAATGTCTATAAATTGGTGAATGAATAAACAAATTGTGATATACTCATAAAATGGAACTCAACTCAGCAATGCAAAGGAATTAATTACTGACACTCATAAAAGAACATGAATGAATCTCAAAATCATTATGCTTTGTGAAAGAAGCCAGACAGAAAAGAATACGTAATGTATGATTCTATTTATACAAAATTCTGAAAAAGTGCAAATTACTCTATAATGACTAAGCAGGTCAGCAGTTGGCTGGGGCTGGGAATGGGAGTACTGAAAGAAGCACAAGAAAACTTCGGAAGTGATGGAAATGTTCTATATCTTGATTGTGGTGATGGTTATTTGGATACATACATCTGTCAAAACTCGATGAATTGTATCCTTTAAATGGGTGCAGTTTATTGTTCATAAAGTATACAGCGTAAAGTTAAAACATACACATACAATGAGATACTAAAATTTTTAAAACTCCCAATACTTAGAGTCAGTGATGATACGAAACAACTGCGACTCATACACTGCTGACAGGAATGTAAACTGGTACAATCACTTTGGAAAACAGTTTGGCATAATCTAGTGAAAATGAAGAAGTATATTCCTACGACTCTGCAATCCCACTCAAAGATATGTACCTTAGATAAACTCCTGCACATGTGCACTAGGATACAGCTACAAGAATGTTTATTGTCTTATTGTTGAAAGTAGCCAAAAAATTACAAATGACTTTAATATACATGAACAGTAATATGAATAAACTAAAGCATATTCATGCAATTCAGTACTATACAATTAAAACCAACTATAGCTCTGCATAGCAATATGAATCAATCTCTTAAATGTCAAACGAAAGAGGCTGGACTCAAAGAATATATCATGTTATGGTTCCATTTTCATATAAAGTTCAAATCATGCCCATCTAAACTCTAGTCTTAGGAGTAAAGACGATGGTTACCTGTGTGAAGGAAGGGGGTAACCGCTGATAAGAATGAAAAAAAAAAACCTAATAAAAAGAAAATGAAAATATTTCTATTCTAGGATAGATTTCGACTTCAAGAACTCACATCACATACTGTTTTCCATAAGGCAATTACTTAAAATACGAAAGACTAAACAAACTGGAAGAAGACTTTACCTAAGATGTCCAACAAGCTAAGAGACATACTGTATCACAAACTTACGGAAAAAAATGTCTGCATGTTAATGGAATATTGTTTATGTGAGCATTCTCTGATTTATTATAGTATACCTGTAGTGAGAGTGATTAAAAGCTCTTCAGAACATACATGTGGTACATCTCAATCTTACTTCCAAAATAACTCAAGTTACATCATAAATAAAAATGTTATCCAACAGAAGTACTCTGAATACATTTCTGCATTTAAGAAAAATCTTTTTGAATACCAATTTAGCACTCATGCCTAGTTATTGATTTACCTAATAGGGCTTCAGTACACATGCCCTCTTTCTAGATAGGTAGAGGATTTCTGTGATGCTTTCAGAAACATGAAAATCTCACTAAAATTACCATCTCATCATTTCTAATATAAGTTTCTAGTGATAATACCAAATGAATATCAAGATAATGAATACATATCATAATGTCCCAGCTTCGCAGAAAATTTAAATCCTGGGTGTGACCTGAATTCTAAATGAAAACCACTTTATATTATGACTCTTAATACAAGAATAAAAGGGCTATCTGTGTTGACACCTTTTCATCTATTTCATTGTTTCATTTCCTTTTGTATACTTCATGACCACCTTTAAATAAAATTCATTTTATTTTTTTCCCCACCCAAGTTAGTTCCCCTCACATTATCTCTGCCCAGCTACTCACAGTAATATTTTAACCACTTCAGAGATAAACTGAGATTCCACCAGAAAAAAAATTAAAGGTTTCAATTATACTCAATACTTCAACAGTTACTTATATGAGTAGCTTCTAAATTATGATGTAATGAAAACGACATATGATTCTGTGATTTTCCATATACATATAGATATATATGTAATTTTAAAAAATAAAATACTTGCCCTGTTCCTTCTGACAGTGTCAGCTCTCAGCACTCTTGCTGTGGTTGTAGAGACTGCCAGACACCCAGCTGATCTCTGACCCACTAATTATGAAACTAAAGCTACAAGCAGTAAAAAGGAAGTAGCACCATGAAATGACAATCCAATGTTCAACTAAGATCTTTTACATTAGAGTTTTATAAATTATGAATGCCGTAAATTGGTTGAAAAATACTTACCACATTAAAAAATTGGATAACATTGCATAATAAAAATAATGGCCAGGAGAAAGATGCTCAGTTTTTCTTTGAAAAAATTTCCCAGCTAACCATTTCCACCTGGAGGCTTGAATGGTATCTAGCTTAGAAAGTAGATTCCACTAGTAGTGGTCCTGTATTAATATCAGTGAGGATAAACAGGTTTGGTTTTATTTAGAAGGGAGGTTTTGTAGAAATAACTTTCAATATTTGAAGCAATACAACCTAATTTTAAAAAGGAGGAGCAGCTGCAGCTCTGTGATTAATCAAGCCTCAACTGACAAACCTGGCCTAAAACTATTTTGCTGATCTTTCCTTTTGCTTAAAGGGAAGAAAGTACGCGTACTATTTCTTAAGAAAGAGGTTTCTGACAAGTCGATAATGAAGTTGGGTGTGTCTGACTTCAGGGTAACACTTGCCACAGCCCCCACGTTTTGGACACTTGGACATATCCCTGACAAAAGGATATGGCTAAAAGCCTTATTGACACTCCCACCTCCAATTAAGGCACTTTACCATCATAATTCATCATAACACACATATGCACCAATCTTCCTAAGATCAAAGGAAAATCAAAAGTAGCTCCTCACAAAAAGTACTAGGAATTCCTACATTTTAAGATATGTGCTGTAGTAAGAAATGATTCAAAACCTCTTTTACACCTATTCCAGTCATCTGATGAAAAAACTTGAACACAAATGTAGGAGGAAAGTACTAAAAATTGTCATTTTATTTCCAAAGTTATAGTTTTAGCGAATTACAAACTAAACTGATGGTTTATCGTCACTCTTGTTAAAAGATCACTTTTGTTAAAACATTACAAGAGCTCTATTTCCATATTTTTACCAAGGATCATTTCCCTAACTTTGAAGATATTACATCGTTTGGAGAAAAAGAATAGCAGTGAAGGTCAAAACCTAAACCAAATCCCTCCTATAAACACAGAAACATAATAACCTGCTTTTGAAATCTGACCAAATCACAATATAGGCAGTATGGCATAACAATAATTAAAGCATAAGCTTTGGAGCTGGATAGATGAGAATTCAAATCCTAGCTCTATTATTTATCAGCAATATAACCTTGAGCTTCAATTTCATCATCTGTAAAATGGGGATAAAACCACCCACTTCAAGGGGTTGCGACAATTAAATGAGAGCACACAGGCAGCACACCCTGTCATGCAAATACTCAATAAACGGGGGCGGTTTGTTTTCCTAAGAAAGGCGTTTTATCATGTTGCTCCTAAAACACAAGCACACATTGTGGTGGTGTGGCTGTTTCACATATAAACTATCACCTCATTTACGTATGTGTTTATTTGTGTGTGTATACATACAGAGTATATATACATACATACATATATATACATACATACAGTCCCACATACCCACCGTAAAACCACATTTCAGTCAATGATGAACCGCATATACAACAGTGTTCAGAGCAATAGGCTATACCATATACCCCAGGTGTGCAGGAGGCTATAATATCTAGGTTTGTTTAAGTACACTCTATGATGTTCATACCATTGCCTAATGATGTATTTCTAAGAACATATACTCATTAAGTGACACATATATATTTGCTATCATTTTGAATGATTTTTCAAAAACAATCAATTTAGTAGGTTAGAATTACTAAGTCTAAAACACAGCAGTAGTATCATTAAAAAAGGATAGTTGAGATGACTTCTCTATGTGACAAGAGAAACTCAAATCTGAAATAGGCAGAGTCTAAATTAGAAGTTCCTTTTTTCTGAAACTTAGTCTATTAAGTCACATAGTCCTAAAAATTAATGGAAAAAAAAGTTTGATAAGGAGCTCCATAGCTGGCAAACAACAGTGTGCTATGCTGCATTTGATGGGGAAATAGTTGAAAAAGGATTTGCTTTATCTTCTATTCTTTTTAATTCTGTTATATTACCATTTCTTAGTAAATTTTAGAAATGCCAAGTGTAACAATTCACAAGAATAAGACCATACAAATCAAAACAAGAAACTTCAAGTTTTTAAGGCCACCTCATGTTCTTTATGTACCCTGCTATCTCTCAATCACCCACACTGGTGGGTGAGGCACAGCAACTTTTTTCCCTTGCTCTCTCCTCCACCTATACTTAGCTGGGTTCAGGCCAAGAAAAAGGAAAAGCTAGGGAGTAAACATACATGTCTTTAAGTATTTAAGTATATGTCTGAATACCCTAACAAACCACATTCTGAATCCAGTATTCATTATATTACTGGGGTGGTCTTTAGAACTAGCCTTGCTTTTAGTCCTGCTTGACTATGGCATCCCACTCCCAGGAACATGATTCATTCCTCCTTGCTGCACGCTGCAATGACCTCGGGGATTGGATTCTTGTTTTAGGTGTTGGGCTCTCTGTGCCTGCACCCCAATTACAAGATATTAGACCTCCTCAATATCTACTTTGACTCGCTGATAGCTAGACTTCTGATTGCCCATCCTAACCAGGTCTTGGGTTCTATATACATCTTGACTAACAACATGTAACTCATCTTTTCTCCCTTGGAACATGTCCAGTTGTGTATCAAGCAACAGAATCCTGAACCTGCACCCAAGTCTAGTCCTATGTTCTCCTTAATGCTTGAATTCATCATTTTGGTGATTCCCTGACACTTAGTTCATAAGTTGTGAGGCTTAATAAGATGAGTAGTTAAGAAAAGGTAATGCCCATGGAGACCAGGTAGTTAGGTACATAAAACACACATAAGCACACAAGATGGAGAGATGGTGTGATTTTTTTTTAAAAAAGGAGCACGAAGTAGGGAGGGACACCCAATTTCCAATAAATGTGACACATTGGGCAAGTCACATAATCTCCATGAGCTTTACTCTACTTCAAATGAAGATGAGTGAGATGATTAGTGAAATGGTCCCAATATGTGAGGCTAAAAATCACCCAGTCATATCTTTTCTGCAATCCACAGATACTAGGAATCCATTCAACTGTCAGAGATTAAAGGAGTATCACCTCATACACAAAGGTTGGGAACTCTTGGACTCTCAAGCTGACAATCCCAGTAAGTGTGAAAGGGTTTTATACCTGGGGTGGTAGCTTGTCCAGGGCTCTGATAAATCACAACCACATATATATCATTCTTTCTCAGTAAGTGCCATAGCCCTGTTCTAGATGATGATCAATTTCACTTAAAGATTTATGATTCTAATCCGCAGACTTTCATACACTGGTGTTTGCTCAACAGGGGCAAGCTCCTGGAGTTACTTTTTAAAAGGAAACGGGTTTGGATTGCTTCATGGACATACTTATGTCCTGTGAAGGGTTTTAAAAGTTGCAGCCCATGTATGTAAAACATAGCAAAACAGTAAAACCACCCCACAACCCACCCACGAAGAGTCTATTGAAAGTCCCTTAAGGGGCTAACATAGTAACCTCTATAATTTTGTATGTTTCAGTGCCTCATTCAGCAACCTTGTATGTCAATGGTTTGCATGGATACGTGGACCATATAGGGATTGAAGGAAGTATTAACCAACTAACCTAACCAAAATTAGTGCTATAAATTCTGAAAACTCCTTAGTAAGTTCAGAAAAGGCTTGTCGAGTGAAGTGGACTTTGAGATGGTCTTGAGTGGTGAGTGAGAGAGAACACACACAGATTTAGGAAGGGCGCCTGTCATACAAAATAAAAATTGAGAAGTCATGGAAACTGAACAAAAAAGCAGAAAATACACATGCTGAATCAGAGAGTTGGATTAATGAATGAAGACAGCCAGCTCAAGCCTGCACACACAAATATGAACTTGAACGTATAGTTCTCTGTACTTGAAGTCAAAGCAATTTTGTCCAATTCTGTTCTATGGGATAAACATAATTTTTAAAAATATTG
The DNA here is from genome assembly GCF_027409185.1 of Cynocephalus volans. NCBI lineage: Eukaryota > Metazoa > Chordata > Mammalia > Dermoptera > Cynocephalidae > Cynocephalus > Cynocephalus volans. The sequence goes on from NC_084473.1 coordinate 57,550,761, forward strand.
TCATTTAGAAAAAGCAAGCACATCATTCAATAACAGAGAGGGGGAAACTACTGAAATATTCAATTAATAAAGAACCCTCGGATTAATGGCTGGGGGATTCAAGAGACCTGTGTAAGTACATGCAAAATTTTGAGGACAAAGAAATTCATTGCTTTCTTTAGATTCTGAATGAGGTCAATGATCCCAAATTGGTTAAGAACTTACAGATCTAAATAAAAATCCAAAGTCTTTTGAATACCCATTTATCAAAATTTAAGATAATGTTTCTTAAATAGAAAATGCTACCACAGAAATGGTACAGTACTGCTTTTTACTCAGCTAATTTTCTAGCACTGTGTGTAATTTGTAGTACTCAGTGCAAAGTATAGAGATATAAAGTGTAACAAATTAAAAGGAAAAAGTTTTGATCTGACAAATAAAATTCCAACCATTATCAAGTTGCATATTGAGTAGTAGGTGTTTCATACAACCAAAGTAACATTTTAAGAGACGATATATCCATTTAAAGTCAACAGACAGCAAACTGCTTCCCACACACTACCCATGAGGAGAGACCAATAAACCAAACTGATGGTACAATATTGCCCTCTACTGGACTCAACTAATAAAGATAAAAGAATTAACAAGACTCAAGAGCATTTATCTTTTAAGAGGACTTAATGCAAGTTTAGCCTAATACTAGCATAAATATGGGAAATTCATTCTGTAATAGTTTTAGTGTGGCACCACGGTGTAGAAGTTTGGAGAAATCAATCGTAAATATAAGGTAACACTAAAAATAACCACTATAATAAATATATTTCTTAAAATTATATAGAATCTTGGAGTTAAAAAGGCTTAACAAGATCTCTAGTCTAACCAACTGTATGGTGCACACCTTCCTTCCATATCTCTGCCAAGTAGTTGGCCAGCCTTGGCTTAAACTTGCCATCTCTGAAAACAGTCTATCATGTTCTGGATAATTCCTTATAGCTGAAAATTATTTCCTTCCTGATTCTATCACTGCAGCAGTGTAATCCTTCTTTTATATTTGAGGAAGCCTCTCAAATATTTAAATAAAACAAATTCATCCCACTGAATCGTCTATTCTCCAAATTAAATAACCCAAGTTCCTTCAGCAGTGGTTCCTATGACCAGGTTTCAGGTATCTCCATATTCTGCATACACGAAATCCTCCAAATGTGTATTCTTTTTGTCATGCTGTTATAACAAATTACCACAAATTTGTGGTTTAAAACAATACAAATTTTTTATCTTACAGTTCTTTAGGTCACAAGCCCGACAGAGGCCTCACTCGGCTAAAATCAAGGTGTTAGCAGGGCAGCGTTCCTTTCTGGAGGTTCTAGGGGTAAACACATTTCCTTGCCTTTTCTAGTTTCAAGAGGCCACTCACATTCCTTAGCTCATGGCTCCCTTCCTCTGTCTTCAAAATGAGCAATGTTGCATCTCTCTGACCATTATTCTATAATAAGATGCTCTTACGGATTCATGATTAGGTTGAGCTCACCTGGATAATAGAAGATAATCTCCCTATCTTAGGGTCCTTAACCTTAATCACATCTGAAAAATCCCTTTTTGATGTAATGTAAGTATTTACAAGTTCCAGGGATTAGGATATGTATTACACAAAATGTGCCCTCTCATTTGTCCTTGTTACTTCTAAAGTAAAATAATCTGAACATGTGCGTGAATAAGAATGGCCAGCACTAAGTAAAAGATGATTGTCACCTTTCTCATTCCAGATGCTCTACTTCTGATATCTGGACTAAGATCCAGAGAGGTTATCTAACCAATAAAAACAAAACAAAACATTTAAAAATGAATTAATTTTAAAAAAAAACCAAAGAGGTTATCTAAATCATGCCGCTAATTCTTATTGTCTAATTATCTAGTCTGTCTTATTATCTATCTTGACCAAAACCCCAAGGCTTCTCTAGAAGCATATATTCTAAGCCATTCCTGTCTCATCCTTTACTTGGCAGTTTTTTTAAACCCAAGTATAAGAACTTATGTTTATTAATGGATTTGAAGTGGTTTGGGCAGTCTCTTGCAAGGTGGATGCTATATTTATTGAATAGACATTAAAAAGAACATTTCTCAGTTTCTCAGCACTGAACTCAGGGTCAGTGGATCTTCTTGGCACTGACATGCTGAGTCAACTCCTAGCTCAAAGTTTTTAAAGGGACTGTGGTTAGATTGAAGGATTAGACTCCATCTTGAATGCTTCCCTGGCACAAAAAAAACCCTTATGTTTTTTCCTGTTTAATTTCATCTTGTTAGATTTTCCCTATTCACAAAGTCTTCTTGGATCTTAATTCTAACACTTGACCTATCTTCTATATTCTTAACTCTGTGTAACTCACACCTATAGTTAGTGCTTCCATTGTATTATCACTAATGGAAATAATGAACAGGACAGAGTATGAAGAGTCCTGCAGCAAATCAGAAATCTCCCTTATATTCAGTAAGTCTTGAATTTCAATGTGTACATGACTTGTCGAGGGGCTTCTGTGACCTACCTCTGGAGATTAAGATTTAGGAAGTCTCAGACAAGACCCAGCAATCTGTTTTCAACACCTTCCCCCAAGTAAATTTCACGTGGTTGATCTGCAAACCACACTAGGAGAAACACCATCCAATTTAATACCAGTCATCAATCAGCTCCTCTTGGGTATGGCTGGGCTGGCACAATCCAACCAATTGTCTTCACGTCCTGCTCATGTTTCCTGCCACTTTCAGGAAGTTATCATGAGAAAGAAACCTAGTCAAATGACTTGCTGAAAGCCAGTCATGCTAGTGGTACCGTTTTTCCCTGCTCTACCAGTATTGCTAGCCTGTGAAAAGAAGAGATGATGCAGGCACAATTTGTTCTCAGCGAACCTGTTGAGTGTGTTGACAACCAATTATTTCTTATGCTCAGTGCCCATAATTCACGCCTTTAGTTCCTGATCTAGAATCTTGCCCAGGTTTCAGGGTCAAGCTCATCAGTTGGTAGTTAACAGAACCAACTCTCTTCACCTTTATCTGTCTCCAGTCATTTGAAAAACCTACTATTTTTCAAAAGCCCTCAAAGATCATGGACAGCTGCAAGTTCTTTCTGACTCTATCCTGGAATGTAATTCACCCAGGTCCAAACACTTGAACCCATTTAGAGAAGTTTCACCATGTGGAGCTTTTCATTCTCCCTTAACCAATGATCATTCTACCCTTTTCAGTATGAAGATCATTTTCTTTGACAGAAAGGACAGAAGCAAAATAGGATTTTCAGAATTTTGTTTTCTCTATATCACCCATCAGCAGTACACAGTTTCAAATAGCAGATCCACCCCCATTTTCATCTTTTTCTTGCTCTAAACATAACTTTAAGTACCACAGATCTTCCTTAGCAATTCTTGCAAGCTTCTATTCATTAGTGGCTTTAGCTTTACAGTTGCTATTCTTACAGATCTAAGCCTCCTTCTTACAATTACATTAATTTGACTTTACCTTTCCTGTATTTCTTTTGAAATTGATCTCAGGTTGGTGAAAAATTTGACTGTTGGAGTTGGGTGATAGGTACAGAGGGGTTCATTAGGCTAGTCTTATTACCTCTGAAATTTCCCGAAATAAAAAGTCAATATATAAAAATATTTACATAAATACACAGAGAGGGAGAAAGAGAGAGTAAGATCCCCCATTTCTTCTTCATTGGGATGTATTTTTTCCCTAAACTTTCTTTTATTGGTTGGGATAATTTGGTTTGAATTAAAGTCTGAATTGCACTTTCTTTGAACCTCCCAATCCTTTTATTTTCCAGCCCAGATTCCTATCCTATTTTTCTTTGACTAGCCCTTTCTTTGGACTATTTGAAATCCATCTATCAAAAATCAAGGGTAAATTCTAATTATGCCTGTTCCTCCCTTCCTTTCAGGAATACAGATTTTAAATAAAAGGTTATCAATTTTTCATTTAGGACTAGTTTCCCCATCATCCTTGAGGACAGCGTTTCTCAAAGTGTGGTCCTTGGAAGAGCAGCACCAGCACCACCTGTGAGCTTGTTAGAAATACAAATTTATGGGTCCCACTCAACCTACTATATTAGAATCTCTGGGGATTGGGCCCAAGAAAATCTCCAAATGAGTCTTATGCATCTTAAAGTTTGAGAACCAATACTCTAAGAGAAGAAACTTCCAACCCAAAAGTTGTCAGGTAATGTGCTTTTAGCAAAATGTGATTTCCATCAAGTGCTTAGACACTGAGAGTCCCTCACACTACGGTATCCAACAACCTTAGTGACTATCTTGTGTCTACAATTCATCACCCCTCCCAGTTGCATACAGTATACTTCCACTCCTCCATCTAACCCTGATTCTCTCTCCTTTTAGTCTCCTTTTGATGGTGGTCAGCATCCTTCCATTTTCAGGGTCTCAGATCTCAATGCAGGTATATAATTTCTTGCCATATCATATTATTACATCTTTCCCTTTAACAAATCTGGGCCTTACAAGAAAGACTTATTCTTCCATTTTTACATCTGTATGGTAAGCCCAAACCCAGAAAGTCACCATGATAGTCACGAGATATTTTATTATTTTCCCTTATAATCTCAACTTTATATTATCATTCACATTTTGTATGCCATTAAAGAATTTGGAGGCTCTATGCATCATGTCCAGCTACTTTCCATAATTGTTGTCTTTTGTGAATTCCTGGATATTGCCTCTATTTATTCTGCTCACCATGTCTTACTTGCTATCTAACAGTGTTCCATCAGTTAATCTGCTTATTTTTCCCCTCTTCAGCAGTATTCAGTTTAAAGCTGTCTTGACCAGATCAGCTAGTTCTAGAAAAACACACTCAGGAGATATATTCCATCTCTCGCTCCATATTCTCCTAAACTCAGTGGAAAATGATGACAATTATATTAACCGCAAACTTTTCTTCCTAAGCTTTTTAATTAATGCTTTTATAATGAGGATAAATAAAAACTATGGCTATAACCAGAAAGGGATTGGGAGGGCCAGGAATACGGATGGGTTAATACAAATTTTATAGTTTGATTATGAAAAATACTTTACTTAAGGTCAGACCTTTACGTGGTCTTTCTTAAGGAAGAATAAATATTATCATTAGAAAAATATTATTTGCTTTCAAATTAATATATCTGTGATCATAATTTACTTCTTAGAAGTGAATAAAAATCATTCAAATTGATTCAATTCCACTCTGAATTATGTTTATTCTACACACAGATAAATAAGTTCTAAGTTAAAAATATTTAGCAGATCTAGTTTGAAAACCATAATGCAGAACATGGCACTACAGAAGTCACAGAATTTATATTCAAAATGCAAGAATATTCTGAAGACATGCAATTAGTTTAAATTGTGATGTATAACAAATTAGTAGTTTAAAAAGCAATTTAAACCCAGTACGGCTTGTACAGCATATCTAAGTCCAAAGAAGTAATTAAAAGATGGCAAAAGAAAGTTAACGGAACATAATAATAAAATAAAATCACAAAATGGACCACATTCTCTGAAGAAATCTGGGATGTGCATTTAAAACCATACATTTCTCGAATAATTATTATTCTTAAGAATGAATGGATAAAAAGTATTGATGTTTAATATAAATGAAAACAATGAAACAACACACTAAACTGTGAAAATGTATTAATTCTCCAATAATTTGAATAGTCACACATTTCTTCTAAATAATATACTGGTTAAAATCAGTTACAAAAAGTAAGTGGAGTTCAAACAGAATAATTCTGTTTTTAAAACAACATCTTTTTATTTCTAATATGAAATGTAAATACCTTATAAGTATCCAATAAATATTAAATTAATATTGTTAAAATCACATAAGTGATAAAAATAGACAATACAAATTTTATTTATTTATTTTAATTTATCAATATACAATGTAGTTGATTTTCATGGCCCTTTGCCAATTCCTCTTTTTCCCCCCTTCCCTTCCCCCCCACCCCCATCAACATCATATCTGTAAAAATATAAACTTTAAGAGGAAGGGTTTGGTGGTAAGATGTAAAACCACATTTAGAAAATATTCCTATTTTTGTTAATCAAAAACTGTAACTTTGGGGGAGTCTGTTTCTCTCTACCAAAATTGGACCGTGGAGATGACCTATCAGTGAGAAATGCTTTGATAACTGACTAGAAAATGACTGTTAATAAACCTCGTATATCATCATCATCCTTTTATCCTTCCACTTGTTCAGTTATCTTGTCATCAACAGAGATTCTACTTAAAATCATTCTACTCTTTTTCACTTCCCAGCTTCTACTCTATCATTCTATCCAGCTTCAGTAACTCTTAATTCAATCTTCAGCCTAGTTGAAGCTAATAACCACTCTCACACAAAAAAACTGATTATAGAAAATGTAACATTCTGGTGATGCTTTGGGACTCTTAGGGGAAAGACACCTCATAAATATAAATGGATATATTTAGAACCCATGGTTGTATTTTGAGATTACAGAAGTTTCTCACTATACTTCATTAAACAGTATTAGCAAAGATAGCACTATGTTTTCATGCAGAGTCCTGGTCAAATCTTTCTCTGACCATTGTGCCTCACACAGAGTTAATGCTCAATAAATGCCTGCTATTGAATGAGGTCCATTAAAAAAAAAAGGTGCCAGTCCTGTGACGAATAAACTAACCTGAACCAATAATTCCTTTTTCATTCATTCACTCAACAAGTATTTATTAAGTAGCTACAAATTGCTTCAGTCATTCAATTAGTACATAATCAAAAAATATAATAGGGTAAGGAATATTTCTACATTCCCATTTTTTCAGAAATTTCTAACATGCATTTTACATATAGTTTTATGCGTGCAAATGACCTTACCTCTCTTACAGATAGCTGTGGTGGGAAGGAGACTGAAAATACCAAGTTGGTGAATTCAAACCCAGAGGCCTCAACCTTCTGGCACACCTAAAAAAGTATGGCAATTATATAAATGCCCAGGAATTGCTGAAAATATCACTCTATGTTCATAATATGAATTTCTGGTTCAGGAGATGACACTGCAAAACTTCCACTTTTACATTTGAGTGAGGATCTCTCACAAACATCCTGAGATTAAATATTTGCTAACTATGACCCTGAAGACTAATATCACAAGGTACCAAAATGGCCAAGACTGACACCTGCAGACAATCTGTTGAGTGTCAAAATAGTTTTTTATTAGGTCACCTCATAATTTTTAAATGTTTTCAAATAACAAAGCACTCTTGACAGCAGGAAACAAAAGGCAATTTCACATTCAATCATTTGCCTTCTAAGAGGCTGTAACACTTGTCTTTTCTAGACAATAATAGGTATGACTAAGAAAGAGCTTTTTCTCTCCTTAGCTATGTTAAATAGCAAAAGGAAAACAAACTGCTATTTTTTTCTTCACTAGACTAGCACTAATGACTGAAATACATGGACATATAGCTCATTGATATTGAGATATGTTGATTAAAAAGGTAATTCAAGAATAGTTTTTTTAAAAAGATTACAAAATTTTTTTATGATCCATTAGTGTGAAAAGAGTTGAATATCATTGTTCTTTTTGATACAAGAATTCTAGGACTTAGGACTGAAAATCTCTATATATTACTCCTATATTAGAAAAGAGATTATTTACCTTTTTAATGAACTCCTTCTCACAGAATTCTTGAAGAATTCCTAGGCATACATTGCATACATTTAAATTTGAGTTCTTGGAAGCAATGCTTCCATCTTCGATAACAGAGATCCTTCCTTCTCTATTTTCACTCATATTATCAATCCCATCTTCCATTTCTTGTAGACGAATTTTCTTGGGAGGTGGATTTGGAACTTCCAAAATTAATTCATCTTTTACAGATTCCAGAAATTGTTGTAGTTCATTGAGCAACTCCTGGAAATTTAACAAAAGTAATAATACCTTGACAACATCCTTAGGGTTTCTAGGTAACATGAAACATGGAAATTATGACATATCACAGACTTGTACAATATTGATTTATATCAATTCTGGGGCAATTTAAAAAAGAATTACCTAACTCCTATTATATATGTGTGAGTATTTTTTCAAAAGCATTCCATGTATCAGTGAAGCTAAAGTCCCAAACCTGAGGCAGAAAGGTTCCATTAACACATTAATTTGATTTGTAGTTCTGAGGGTCATTCATCTGCTAATTTCAGTATCAACAAACTTTAACTCTAATTATAAACATATAAAAATACAAACTGAATTTCCATCCTTGCTAGGTTAATAACCTCACAATCACTAAAACCTCAAGTACAATATTTTTTTTTGGACTAGTAGGGGGATCGCAACCCTCGGCACGGTGTGGTCCGCACCACACTCAGCCAGTGAGCGCAACGGCCATCCCTATACAGGATCTGAACCCGCGGCCTTGGCGCTACCAGCGCCACACTCTCCTGAGTGAGCCATGGGGCCGGCCCACAATATTTTTTTAATATGAAATCTGATCATTAGATAGAAGTCTATTAAGCAAAAATAATTTTGAGACAATTTACTAAACAAGGTACACAGATGTTGGCAATGCTTAAATTTGGCACCATAATTACAAACCATCTATATACATTTATTGAAAGATTTCTACTACATTCTGGTTTGCCTAATTTCTGTCATTCCTTGTGTTAGAATGTAAAATCTGGCATTCCTTTGAAGCCATTCTCATAGTTCAGATATTCCACTCATCTAAACACTCAGAGAAACTGTTCTCTGTTTGGTCTAAATTAGATAGGTTCTATTACTCAGTTGTTGAATAAATGCCCTTTTAAAATTCATTCAGATTACAATTTACTGACTCTAAAGAGAAAAAATCTTTCACCCAAATTTATTTCATTTTATTGAGACATTAGCTCTCCTATTTGAACAGAGAAATTTACAAACATACACATACAGGTATGTTATGACCCACACAAATACATTTATTATGACCTAAGATCTATAATGTCACTGTAATATACTGCATATACATACTGAGTACACATACATATGTAATTATATAAATGGGACAGATCATAATTTAAGAACATTTCCAAAAAAAGCCTTCAAATATTTTTATGTATTTATATAAAATGATACAAACAGAAGTTGGTAACATTCAGTCTCTTTACATAACACATATTTTAAATCTTACAACATATGTATAGAATAATAGATTATAACTTGTTTGAAAAAATGTATAAGAAGGGCTACACAATACCGGTCATTACTTTGTAGTCATATTTTGTATAAATAAGTATACATATATATTAATCATCATAGCATATGTACCATTTCCAGTTTTCAAAGTGTTTTCACATACTTTATTACATATTGTCCCTTAAAATCCTGTGAAGTGGATGTTATCATTCCCATTTATAGAGAAGTAAACTGAAGCTGGAAAGTGGTGGAACTGGGATTCAAATCCATGTCTTCTAGCTCCAAATCCTAGGCTTTGGATTCAGACTGATTGTTCAAATCCTAGCTTGCTCACTTAATAGCTGTGTAACTTTGTGCAGGTTCCTTAACCTCTCTGTGTCTCAGTTTCTTCATCTGAAAATAGAGACAATCATAGTGTGTACTTACCTGTTAGGTTATTTTGAGGATTATATGAGAACTTGACATATAGTAATGCTAAATGAATATTGGGTATTACTATTATATCCAAAATAATAGAAACAGCTAATCATATAAGGAAAAATGATTGCTATTACCATCTCTGGGTAATTTTTAAAATTATAAGAAACTGATTGTGAGAGTATGTGCACTGTTTTTATATGTATATATCAAATATACATTATTACTATCTGCCTCTGAAAAGAATGCCATTATTAGAATCAAATAAATTTCACAAATGTTATATATTTTATGTGACAGTCTTCTATTAAATGTCAAAGCTCTCTGTATATTACTGTTGTTGTTATTATAGCAGTAATAATGATGATGATAATTTACTTCTAAAGTGTTCCACATAGCTATTTATAAATAGAAATGGTAATATGGAAAATAGAAAAAGGAAAAAGGCAACAAAATCCACAATGCTCCCACTTAGTAGAATATATCAGGACTATTATCCCCATCCCACCCCTGTTACAACTTACTAATATCGGGTAAGAAACAATATTTTCTGATAGTTTGCTTAGATAACCTTTAGGAAAGGTCTATACAAATATTAAATGCATCAGGAAATTCCTCCTCAAAGGTCTCACTAAATGTCAGATATAATCACTTAAGAAGAAACATTTCTGAGACTACTTTTCTAAAGTAATGGGAATTCCAAAATTACCACTATCAGTAATCATTTTATTATAGTTTTTTTTTTTTATTTAATTAAGAGTTACGGATAGAAACTTGCCCTCAAAGGTATAGGTATTCGTTTTAAAATATATAGAATTTTTCTTAACTTAAAAAAATATATAAATACCTTGTATGGACGTTTGTAAGGTGCATGAAAATCCACACCACAGAATCTGAAGATACATCTTGGACAGGTACCAGTACTGAGCAACAACCGGGCCACATGCTTATTTTCCTCAGTCAGTGGAAACATTGTAATTATAACTAGAAAGAAAGAAAAACTAATAAGCAGCTTCTGTGTTTTACTGTCACAGACAAATATATCATCTCTTTGGGGATAAAAACTAGGTTTTATTTTGTTTCACACTTTCCAATAATGCTCCTTTCATTATACGCATATTCCTTATAAACTTGAAGGAAGTTTATAAGACAGATCAGGTAAAGGTTTCTAACTGTCATAGAATTTAGTTTAGCATTCTGGATTATGATAAAATGCATCAATATAACTAAATCGATCAAAAGAAATAAAATAGAAGTAATCAAGACCATTGCCTCTGAAGAGGGTAATGAAAACAAAGGTGCAAAGTGTAATTTTGCTTTTTATGTTGTACCATTCAGTATTGAGAACACAGTAGTTAATTCATTAAACTTTTCCTATTAATAATTAAAAATTAAAGTTGGCTAGGAAAAAATAATCAGATCAGTGTACAATTTATAATACTTGGCTAGCCTTAATCATACTTTAGCAGTCAAGTATTTAAAACAAATTGATCAGTAGGTCCAAAAACATCAACTTTACTTTGATGACTTAATAACTAAATTGCAATCAATTGTTAGCAAAATGAGAAAAACCTGTTCCTTTCATCCGTGAGTAAAACCTCCAACAAAAACAAAATGCAAAGTACTTAAGAGAAATTATTTGCCCGAAATAAGTTGCCAATTTTTGCAATTTGAATAAACTCACACAGAAAAAAATACAGAGAATGGGGGGAAAGCCAATGTAAGTCTCCTGTTGCCAGGAAGAAGGAATACTAAAAATTCAAGTTACCTAATCACTCTTTTGGCAAAAATAGATCTGATCAGTGACTCAGTTCACATTACTTTAAAATGATGAACAAGTGATACTTCATAAAACATGGCAATGTTGTGGTATGGTATAACTGTGATCACATAGATAAAAGACCAAGGCACCTTTTAATTTGTGCATATTCATAATTCAAATGAAATTGCTTAAAATTTGTGGAAGGATGAAGCTCTCACAAACAGCTTACCATGAAGATGTGATTTTTATTATGAGTGTTTTCCAACCCTTTAATACTCACTACTTACTTGCCAGTTTCTAAATGTTTGTGGCCATTTACCAAGAGAAGTAGATCCTTCACACAAAATAATGACAAAGACAGATATATAGTTCTATAGAACTCTTCACCATAAAAATCAGTTCAGCAGTCAGGACTACAAAAAACAGATTGCCTATGGCTGGGATCTAATTCAGGTAAATACAAGGATACTTTGAAAAGTTTGTGAAAAAAATGGAATTAAAAGATAATACAAATATTTCCATGAACTTTCTGAAGACCCCTCATACGTGTGTGGGAAGGGAAAGGAAGAAAACTAGGCTTGTCTGCACATACCATTGAGAACTTTCAGACACCAGGACTGTGAAGCACATGTTTAAGGTTGCCTAAGTAACCTAGGGCCCCCAGATATTTTCAAGAAAGTATACAGAAAATGAGGAGAACACCCTCTAAATAATGAAGCTCTGTGTGATCAAGTCATTATTATTTACAAGTGATCTGACTGTCTTCCCCCAGCACAGTTAATCTGTTAATTTGATGTTGAAAAGGGATTGGAATTCTATGAGGGGCTGAATGTAAGCATTTAAAGTGCATCCCTTACTACATTCCCCTCACAAAGAAACTGTTTTTGTCTCATCCATTATTTTTAAAATATTTTTTCTCCTCCTCTCCATTAGTTAAGATCAAATTTTTCATTTAATTCAGAATTAACCTTTAACTCAAAAAGATAAACAAATACATCCTCCTCCAATATACAAATCAATGAGTAAGTGCCTTAAAAGGACACTTTGTAGCGAAGATTTCCCCGGGGACTTATACAGCTATACTAAAATTTATTCTTTCCTTTGGCTGAATGTTTATTTCTCCAATAGATTCACTAAAATAAAGTTATCATGCAAAGTCAATAAATGACACATTACAATGACCTGGCTCTGAAAAGTTTCCAAGCCTGCTGAGAATGACAAAAGCTGTCCCGAGAACTTCGAAGAGGCCTAAGAAAAAACTCAAATGAAAAACCTCTTTTGAATATTTTGTGTGTATGTATGTTAATAATTATGCTAAGAATTTCCAACATCATTTTCCCCTAGCAAAAATCTAGCGACTTCTCAAGCACGTTAACGTTAAAAGGAGGAAATATGTTATTGTCTTAAAGTTGGTTGGTTCATCTTGATGTAATGAAATGATATTTCATAAGACATAAGAAACCAGTTGTTCCACATTACATTTATTATTTCTGAAAGCAAGCCCTGAGAAATGCACCCCACGCTCCAAATTTTCCGGCGTTGGTTGTCGTTAAGATTTTTGTTCTTCGTGTACGTGTTTGCTTTACAGAAAGAACTCTGAAACAAGTTGCAACAGCACAGCCTCCCACGTGTCAGGATCTCTGCAGGGATTGAATACGTACTCGACGATAACTAGCCCAGTCTCTGGTTTACTGGAGGAGAGGAAGGACTTTCTTTTCACGTCTTAGACAACTGCAAAAACCATTCATCGACAAGGAAGGAAGGAGCAGGGTACGGGAAAAACTACCAAAATAACCAGACTGCGTCTCACATCCTGAGATCTTTTAAAACTCATTTCCTATAAAAGGGTGTCATTCGTCCCGTGGCGTGAGGGTAGGGATGTGGATTTCCAGAGAAGGAGGCACTCACAACTTCAATGGTCTCAGCTATGAAATCTACCCTACACTCTTGAAAGTTCATCCCAAGGTCTAACCTCGAGTCTCCGTTCTGGCCAAGCAAGCCCTTCCCACTTCGGGCAGGTTCAAGAAACTTCCCATTCAAGACTCCATGCTAAGAGAGCCACTCCAGTGGGAGGGAAACGACCCCCTCCAGCAGACCTTTCCTGCACCCAGTACGCACCCCCTCACCTCAGACCTCCCGGCCTCACCTTCTCCCAAGATGCAGGAGCGCGAGATTTAACCCTTCCGGCCCTCGGAGGGAACGGGGAAGACTAAAGACAAAGCACCTATTGCGTCTAGCAATTCTGTTCCCCGAGGAAACGAGAGCTTTATAACGAAAGTACCAGTTCCCTCTTAAGAGGACTCAGTGAACTCCCCACCTACTTGTTTGTAGGGAAATCTGTAAAACTGCCTGGCTTGCTGCCTCACACCCCACCTCCTCCGCGAGTGTAGGAGTGTGTAGAGCATTACGGCGGGCTTGGAGGGTCTAGTCCCAGAAAAGCCTCCGTGAGACTCTGGCGTCTAGGACATTGTAGCCGCTGCCTGAAATATCGATGAGCCCTTACCCAGAGGTTTAGAACGGAAACTCTTTCTAAGGCAAATTTTAAAAGAGAGCGTTTCCTCCCATAAATTAGGGGCATCTTCCCGCCCTCGGGTCCCAGTTGTCAGAGCACCACAAACCCTTTCCTGATTGCAGGAGTGGGAGGGGTGGAGGGCTCGGTGTTCTGCCCTTTGTGCCTGGCGCACGAGGTGCTAATGCACCCTGGCCGGCACCGTCCGGGCGAGAAGCGGGATCCTAGCGGAGGTGGAGGAGATGGCGTCGCAGCCGCCGCCTCCCCCGAAACCCTGGGAGACCCGCCGAATTCCGGGCACCGGGCCCGGACCAGGACCCGGCCCCACTTTCCAGTAAGTGTGGGATTCTTCAGGCCGCTAGTTTGGTGGCTGGGAGCGGCGAATTGGCAGGAGGCGGTTGAGGCCGTTGTTGCGGGGAGGTATTCCCCTCCCCCCTTCAGCCAGCTCCCAACCTGGGGGGTGGGGAGGACCTAGGTGGGGCCGGGGTGCCTGCGAAGGGGATTTCAGTGTCTGACAGCTGTTTCCGACCGGGCTACTGTCGGTAGCGACGTTTTCCCGGGAGCTTCTGGGCACCTCTCTGGGCCTTGGTGCTTAGAAAAAAGAGGGGCGGCGCCCTGACCTCTTCTGTTTGCGGGACACTTTGACAGAACTGCTTGACCCCCTTTAAATAAAGCTTTAGACTCCGGCCTGTGGCGGCTGAGAGCGGCATTTGCCCAGCCCCGGCATCGAAAGGGAGCAAAGTCTCTCGAAGAAGCTATTAACTTCTCTTGAAGTGGAGAAAGCCCAGGTTTTACGCAGCTGGGACCCAAACCTACATATTTGGCATTCTTTTCCAGCATAACTCTGCTAATATTTCGAATTGAGATTTGGAGAAGCAACTTGAAAGCAGAAATTATAAATCTGAGGCCTAAGGATGGCCTTTGTGTGCAAATAGTATGTTTTTCTAAGGCCTATAGTTTTTTGTTTTATTTTTAGTCAGTATCAAATGGGTCTACAACTTTTAAAAGATTAAAACATACTCTTGTGTGTTTTTTGTTCATTGGATCTGAACATGTTTATTAAGATGGTGTGACTTGAATGTCAAATCACCTACTATTGTAGGTTTTCCTAAGGCATAAAAATCCCCAACATATTAGAATGTACTTCTGCTGTGTTCTGAAATCTTTTATTTAAACGCTGAAATGCTTGAGTACAATAGCTACTTAATAATAAAAAGCAAGTAATAAACTTTAATTATGCTGTTAAGCCGTGATGACATTTTCTGCTATCTTTTTTATGAGTGGTTCTTTTTTTTTTTTTTTCTTTCCTTTTTTTCCATTTTCCATTTAGACTGCTCACTGGAAGAGAGAAGTTTTACTTTTGCACCGGTTAAAATTCTTTTTATGTAAAATTAACCATTTTCTCACTTTTTTCTTATGAAATATTTTAAATACGTAGAGACCAGTAGAGAGTGCCATAATATCTGTGTATTCGCCACCCAACTTTAAGAAATATTAACACTTGCCAGATTTGCGTCATTATTTTTTTTTTCTTAAAGTTAGGGAAACAGTTAAACCCATCCATTCTTTCCAGAGGTAATTACTGCCCCTCTTTGGTGTTTAGTATACCCAATGGTATTTTATACCCAATAATATTTTTATACTTTATATTATATATGTTATATCTAAAGTTTACAAACATGCTAAACAATAATATATACTTTATATAATTTTATATATTATCTTTTTACTTATCTTTTTTTCTTTGTTTTTTCTGTTGCCCACTTTTCTATTGGCTTTATCTTTGCCTTATCAATTGGTAGGAGTACTTTATTGTTGATAGTAATCTTTTTTGGCCATACGTTTTGCTAATGTCTTTCACTCTGTGGTTTCTCCTTTATATTTATGTTGAATTTTTCTTACCGATGTTTTTAACTTTAATATAGCCAAAATTGTCATATTTTCTTGTTTGTGCTTTTTGTCTTGGTTATAGATCCTTTCTACGTAGATCAGGAAAACTTTTCAGTATATTTGCTTTTAAATGTTCTGGTTTTCACATTCATATCTTTAATCCACCTGGAACTGACTTTGTTGTACAAAAATCATTGTGAAGTAGGGAATACAATTTCTTTTCCATGTGGATAACTAATTGTTCTGGCACTATTTATTGAGTAGTCTTTTCCTTCCTAGTTTATAATGCTATCAATGTTATATCAAGTTTTGTAAATGTGTTGGTTTGTTTTGGTGATTTTCTGACTTATTCTATTGGTGTATTTGTCTATTCTTAAACTAGCACCAAAGCTCTACACATTGCTGTTGTTCAGAATTGCCTTTTTACACTTATCCTTTATAAAAAGACTTACTGGGATTTTTATCGGAACTGTCTAAATGTATTGATTAAGTAAGTCTTTCCATTCTTGAATGTTGTATAAGCTACAATTGGTGAGAATTTTGATCTTCTTTATTGCTTTAAGTAATGTTTTATAATTAACCCCATGAAGTTTTTTTCCATCTTTTGTTTTTTATTCCTAGATTATATATTTTTTCATTGTTGTTGTAAGTAGGCTCTTTTTTCCCCCCTTTTACATTTTCCAGTTGGTTATTTGCTGGTATGTCAGAATGCTACAGATTTTTTTTAAATGTATAAATATTATGTATAGCTTAACATCAAACGCTTAATTTGTTCTAATGGTTTGGTTGAAATTCTCTTGAGTTCCCTGTAGATAATCCTATCATTTACAAATAAACCAGAAGAGATAGCCAGCATCCTTGTGTTGGTCCTGAATTTTATAAGAATGCTTCTGAAGTTCCACATTTGCTTTTTTTTGTATAGATATCCTCTTGAACTTCTGTGTCTCTGCCTTGCTCAGATTTTTATTATGAAGAAGAATTAAATTTTACGAATGGTTTTTCTGCATCTGTTGAGATAACTATATATTTTTTCCCTTAATATAAAAATGTGGTTTATTACATCAATTAACAATCTAATGTTGAATCATCCTTGCATTTTTGATTGAACTCTGCTTAGTTGTGATTTTTTTATGTGCAATCCAAAATCCTATTCTGATATTTTAAGATCTTTGCATATATGTTCCTAGGTGAAATTGAAATTTTCTTACTTTGTACTATATTTTTCTGGGTTTATATCAAAATTTTATAGCTAGAGAAATTTTTCTGTTGAGTCTAGTTTTTATTGTTTTATAGACAGACTTTTCTCTTTAGTGGCCTTTAAGATTTTATCTGATACCTTGGTGCTCTGTAGCTTTATTTTAGCACAAAATCTAGAGATCTCCTGTCTCAACATTGTCCTCAAGGGGCCTAAATTTTTCCTGGCTTCCATTTGTTTTCTGTCAGCTTTCTGACAATTTCTGACATCTGTATCTGTTCTTGCTCCTTTAAAAGTAATCTTTTTTCCTGTGGCTGCTTTCCAGATTTTCCTGTTGTTTTAGGTTTTCAGCAGTTATACTTTGTTGGGCCTCAGTGTGGTTTTCTTTATTATTCTGGGTGGAATTCATAGGGATACTTGAATCTGACTTTGATGCCTTTCATTAGTTTCAGAAAAGTTTCAGCCATTATCTCTTCAAATATTGCTTCTGCCTATTGTCTCTTCACTCCCTTAACTCAAATTACACATATGCCCTGTATTTCACCATATGCCCTGCATCTCAGTCTCTTTTCTGTATTTATCCTTTGTTTCTCATGCTTCATTATGGGTGTTTTCTTCTGAACTATTTTGTAGTTCACTGGTATTTATCTTTTCGGTGCTTCTAATCTGGTATTAAGCCAGTCATTGAATTCGTAGTTTTAAGTTTTGGGATGCTTTTGTTTTTGTTTTTGTTTTTTTTAAGTTTTAGAATTTCCATTTGGTCCTGCTTTGTAGTATCCTCTGCTGGAAAAAAATCGCAATGTTGTCTTTTTACTTTGAATGTATTAAGCATAGTTGTTTAAAGTCTCTACCTAATAATTCCATTATTTGGATCCCATATGGAGCTCCTGGTACTGTCTGTTGTTGCTCCTTTTTTTCCAATAAGTAATTTTGTCATCATATAGGTCAAATTTTATTTTAAACAAAGCTGGACATTGAATATAGACAATTTAAGGTGATTTGAGGCCTAGGGGTGATATCTTCCTCCAGAGATTTTTACTTTTGACTTGAACCTCAGGCCACTAGCAATCTAGGATTTTTTTTTTTTTTTTTAAAGATGACCAGTAAGGGGATCTTAACCCTTGACTTGGTGTTGTCAGCACCATGCTCAGCCAGTGAGCTCACCGGCCATCCCTATATGGGATCCGAACCTGGGGCCTTGGTGTTATCAGTACCACACTCTCCTCAGTGAGCCACGGGCTGGCCATAGGATCACTTTAATCTAAGGAGGAATTGAGTTGATTTGAGACTGGTATTAGTTCCTGCCAGGGCTTGTCTATTTCTTGTTAACCTTTCACCCTTACCTATAGCATAGTCCTTTAAGGTCCAAGTCTGAAGTGTGGGAATGTACTGTTCTGAACTCTAGTTTATGTCGTCTTAGCCCAGGTAGTCTATTAAAAGCTCTGCTTAGCTTCTCATCCTGTAAGCTCTCTCTTCTGGAATTGATCCTAGTTCCTAGAGCAACATCTCAAAGTGTTGGACTTTATTTCTCTGGGTTTCATTTCTCCTGGATCTTGAATCCAGAATTTTTCAGGGCCTTGTTCCCTGATGCTTTAAACAGATATTTTTCTATTTTTTTCTAGGTTTTTTTTAGTTGTTTTCAGTGAGTGGGTTAGTCTGTTATCTAGACTACCATTACTGAAATTGATATTCACAAGTTCTGTATTTTTACTCTGCTCTGTAATGTACAGTAACTAAGTTTCTTCGTCTCATAGTTGCAAGATAACGTCTATGATTATGGGCATCATGTGTAAGATTTTTAATGGAATTTTCTTCATAGTCACATGTTTTTATTTAATGCTAATTTTTATTTCACAGATGTTATTACTTCAATTATCTCTTCAATAATTTTAAACATACCTAGAATCTTTGCTGAGCTGTTATATGACATTAGTTTTTCCTTCAATGAATTTTTATTCTTATTGTTGTCTTTTGTTGGCTTGGTTTCTTAGTGTTTTTATTTCTTCGTGTGTGTGACGTTTTTGATATGCTCATTTTGAGTAGGAATTTTAGAGCTCTGTTTTCTCTCCTTTCCCTCTTCCATATTCTCCTCTCACTGTCTAGTAGGTTTCCTGTTGCCTCTACCGGTTTCCTCAGCACCCCCCTGAATCCCCCCCATGCAAGAATCAGGTATAAAAACAGTGGGTTAAATTACAGACATCACAGATAAATTCACTGAGTCAGTAGTGCAGCTTGTTTCATTTACTGGGCTTGAGGCCATATCAGAGTCCTCCCCCTTTCTTAGGTCTGTAACTTTCTAAAAATCTTAAGCTGTTGTTAGCAAATTTTATTATTTTTTAGGAGTAAAAGTGACACATCCTAGCTCCCATCCTGAAGCAATGAACTAGTTCCTCTTAAGTGGAGCAATTTTAGTTTTTGTTATTTCTTAGTAGCCTGAGTGTTAGCTGTCACTGACTGATTATGGACCCAGAATTGAGTAGGCCCATTGTTTTAGTCCTCCTCACTACATATTTTACATTTCTATTTAATTTCTATTTCATAGATATGTTTGTCTTTTATTAAATCTAAATATGCCTATTTGCTTTTCTGTTTTTTTCTATTAGTGCTTCTACTTTGGAGCAGAACTGCTTCATCAAAGCCTGAATTACTATACTATTGGCAATCTGCTGACCCTTTTCAAGTTTTGTTCCATTTTCTAATGTTGGGTTCAGTAAGAGAAAAAAGAAAGTAACAGTTCTAGTAGCTTGTTTACAATATTATTATGCAAGGCTAAGTTAAAATTTTAGCCTGAATTAGGAAATTACTGTTTTGCAGTTCCATGTCTAATATTTGATTTAGAAAGGATCATGAATGGATGCTAAAACATCAGATGAACAGTTGTTGGAGAATAGGATATTTGCCTGGTACCAAAGTGTCATCCCACAGATTATATACTAATTACAAAATTAGATGCAATCTTAGTTTAACAGGAAATATAGAAGATAGAGATACAAATTAAACAACATTTTGGAAAAACATAAATCCAGAATGTGAGACATTCCAGAAGAACACTGGGTAGACCCTTCAAAAAGTCAGGGACATTAAAAAAATGGGATTGTTCTAGTTTAGAAGAGAAAGGGGAGAGAAAACAACTAAATGCAATTTATGAACACTAATTGAATTTTTGTTCAAAAATAGTTATAAAATGACATGTTGACTCTTATAGCTCAGTAATGAAAAGGCAATAATAAAGCTAATTTTTAAATGTACAAAGTATCTGAATAGACATTTCTCCAAATAAGATTTTTAAATGGCCAATAAGCACATGAAAAGATGTTCAACATCACTAGCCATTAGGGAAATGCAAATCAAAATCACAGTGAGATACCACTTCATACCCACTAGAATGGCTATAGTAAAAAAGAAAATAACAAGTGTAGGAAAGGATGTGGAGAAATTGGAACCCTCATACACTGCTAGTAGGAATATAAAATGGGGTAGTTGTTTTGGAAAACAGTCTGGCAGTTCCTCCAAAGTTTAAACGAGTTTCCATCCAACCCATCAGTTTCATTTGTGAAAGCGTATGTCCACACAAAAACTTGTACATAGGTGTTCACAGCTGCTTAATTTATAGCAGCCAAAAAGTGGAAACAACTCAAATATCCATCAGCTGATGTATGGATAAATATAATTTGGCAATAAAAAGGAATGAAGTATTGATACATGCTACAATATGGATGAAGAAACATTATGCTAAGTGAAAGAAGCCAGTCACAAAATACTACATATTGTATGAGTCCATTTACCATAGATCCTTGTTATTTGTGTATTTTATATTTGCTAATTGACTTACTAAAATTTATTTGAAACCCCAAAATCAATACTCCCAGCACTTTCACAGTCATTTGTGGACATTCATGGAGCTGTGAAAGATCTGAATCGTCTCCCAGCTGAGGTTGAACAAAACAACACTCTGGCTTTTTACTTCAGCTTTCATGCTCTAAACAAGTGTCCTTTTTCACAGTCAGTTTAGTGGCAGGTTTTTCACATTTTCGATGATGATTTCACTGTTTAAAATGACTGGCAAGCATAGTGCTGAAGTGCTGTCTGGTGTTCCTAACACAAGACTGTTTTGCACCTTATGGTACAAAAGATAGATACAAGATAGATAAGCTTCATTCATACATAAGTTATAGTGCTATTAGCCATGAGTTGTTAATGAGTTAGTGAGTTGTCTTTTTTTTTTTTTTTTTTTTTTAAATTTTATTTTGTCAATATACATTGTGGCTGATTATTGCTCCCCATCACCAAAACCTCCCTCCCTTCTCCCTCCCCCCTCCCCCAACAATGTCTTTTCTGTTTGCTTGTCGTATCAACTTCAAGTAATTGTGGTTGTTATATCTTCTCCCCCCCCCGTTTTTTTTTGTGTGTGTGTGTGTGTGTGTGAATTTATATATTAATTTTTAGCTCCCACCAATAAGTGAGAACATGTGGTATTTCTCTTTCTGTGCCTGACTCGTTTCACTTAATATAATTCTCTCAAGGTCCATCCATGTTGTTGCAAATGGCAGTATTTCATTCGTTTTTATAGCTGAGTAGTATTCCATTGTGTAGATGTACCACATTTTCCGTATCCACTCCTCTGATGATGGACATCTGGGCTGGTTCCAACTCTTGGCTATTGTAAAGAGTGCTGCGATGAACATTGGGGAACAGATATACCTTCGACTTGATGATTTCCATTCCTCTGGGTATATTCCCAACAGTGGGATAGCTGGGTCGTATGGTAGATCTATCTGCAATTGTTTGAGGAACCTCCATACCATTTTCCATAGAGGCTGCACCATTTTGCAGTCCCACCAACAATGTATGAGAGTTCCTTTTTCTCCGCAACCTCGCCAGCATTTATCGTTCAGGGTCTTTTGGATTTTAGCCATCCTAACTGGGGTTAGATGGTATCTCAATGTGGTTTTGATTTGCATTTCCCGGATGCTGAGTGATGTTGAGCATTTTTTCATATGTCTGTTGGCCATTTGTATATCTTCCTTAGAGAAATGCCTCCTTAGCTCTTTTGCCCATTTTTTTTAATTGGGTTGCTTGTTTTCTTCTTGTAAAGTTGTTTGAGTTCCTTATATATTCTGGATATGAATCCTTTGTCAGATGTATATTTTGCAAATATTTTCTCCCACTCTGTTGGTTGTCTTTTAACTCTTTTAATTGTTTCTTTTGCTGTGCAGAAGCTTTTTAGTTTGATATAATCCCATTTGTTTATTTTTCCTTTGATTGCCCCTGCTTTTGGGGTCGTATTCATGAAGTCTGTGCCCAGTCCTATTTCCTGAAGTGTTTCTCCTATGTTTTCTTTAAGAAATTTTATTGTTTCAGAGTGTATATTTAAATCCTTAATCCATTTTGAATTGATTTTAGTATACGGTGAGAAGTATGGATCTAGTTTCATTCTCCTGCATATGGATATCCAGTTCTCCCAGCACCATTTGCTGAAGAGGCAGTCCCTTCCCCAGTGAATAGGCTTGGTGCCTTTGTCAAAGATCAGATGGCAGTAAGTGTGTGGGTTGATTTCTGGATTCTCTATTCTATTCCATTGGTCAGTGTGTCTGTTTTTATGCCAGTACCATATTGTTTTGGTTATTATAGCTTTGTAGTATAGCTTAAAGTTAGGTAGTGTTATGCCTCCAGCTTTATTTTTTTTGCTCAGCCTTGCTTTGGCTATGCGTGGTCTTTTATTGTTCCTTATAAATGTCTGGATAGTTTTTTCCATTTCTGAGAAAAATGTCTTTAGAATTTTGATGGGGATTGCATTGAATTTGTATATCACTTTGGGTAGTATGGACATTTTCACTATGTTGATTCTTCCAATCCAAGAGCATGGGATATCTTTCCATCTTCTTGTATCCTCTCTAATTTCTCTCAGCAGTGGTTTGTAGTTCTCATTGTAGAGATTTTTCACATCCTTGGTTAACTCAATTCCTAAGTATTTTATTTTTTTGGTGGCTATTGTAAATGGGCAGGCTTTCTTGATTTCTCGTTCTGCATGTTCACTCTTGGAGAAAAGACATGCTACTGATTTTTGTGTGTTGATTTTGTATCCTGCTACTGTGCTGAAGTCATTTATCAATTCCAACAGTTTTTTTGTAGAGGTTTTAGGCTGTTCGATATATAGGATCATGTCATCTGCAAACAGGGACAGTTTGACTTCATCTTTTCCAATCTGGATGCCCTTCATTTCCTTCTCTTCTCTGATTGCTCTGGCTGGTACTTCCAACACTATGTTGAATAGGAGTGGTGAGAGTGGGCATCCTTGTCTAGTTCCTGTTCTTAAAAGCTTTCAGCTTTTCCCCATTCAGGGTGATATTGGCCGTGGGTTTGGCATATATGGCTTTAATTATGTTGAGATACTTTCCCTCTATACCTAACTTATAGAGGGTCTTTGTCATGAATGAGTGCTGAACTTTATCAAATGCTTTTTCAGCATCTATAGAGATGATCATATGGTCCTTGTGTTTGAGTTTATTAATATGGTGTATCACATTTATTGATTTGCGTATGTTGAACCAACCTTGCATCCCTGGGATGAATCCCACTTGATCGTGATGAATAATTTTACGTATGTGTTGCTGTATTCTGTTTGCTAGTATTTTAGTGAGGATTTTTGCATCTATATTCATCAAGGATATTGGCCTGTAGTTTTCTTTTTTGGTTATATCTTTACCTGGTTTTGGTATCAGGATGATGTTTGCTTCATAGAATGAGTTTGGGAGATTTGCGTCCGTTTCAATCTTTTGGAATAGTTTGTAAAGAATCGGTGTCAATTCCTGTTTGAATGTTTGGTAAAATTCTGCTGTGAATCCATTTGGTCCTGGGCTTTTCTTTGTTGGGAGCCTTCTGATAACACCTTCAATCTCCTTTATTGTTATTGGTCTGTTCAAATTTTCTACGTCTTCACGGTTCAGTTTTGGGAGCTTGTGTGTGTCCAGAAATTTATCCATTTCCTCCAGATTTTCAAATTTGTTGGCATATAGTTGTTTATAGTAGTCTCGAATGATTCCTTGTATTTCAGATGAATCAGTTGTAATATTGCCTTTTTCATTTCTAATTTTTGTTATTTGAGTCTTCTCTCTTCTATTTTTTGTTAGCCATGCTAATGGTTTGTCAATTTTATTTATCTTTTCAAAAAACCAACTTTTTGATTCGTTGATCTTTTGAATTGTTTTTTGGTTTTCAATTTCATTCAGTTCTGCTCTGATCTTTATGATTTCTTTCCGTCTGCTAACTTTAGGTTTGGATTGTTCTTGTTTTTCTAGTTCTTTAAGGTGAAGTGTTGGGTTGTTCACTTGCCATCTTTCCATTCTTCTGAAGTGAGCGTTTAATGCAATAAATTTCCCCCTCAATACTGCTTTTGCAGTATCCCACAGGTTTTGGTATGATGTATCATTGTTTTCATTAGTTTCAATAAATTTTTTGATTTCCTGCTTGATTTCTTCTTGGACCCATATGTCATTAAGTAGAATGCTGTTTAATTTCCATGTGTTTGTATAGTTTCCAGAGTTTCGTTTGTTATTAATTTCTAGTTTTAATCCATTGTGGCCTGAGAAGATACATGGGATAATTGCAATTTTTTTGAATTTATTGAGACTTGATTTGTGACCTAATATGTGATCTATCCTGGAGAATGATCCATGTGCTGATGAGAAGAATGAATATTCTGAGGTTGTTGGGTGGAATGTTCTGTAGATATCTGCCAATTCCAATTGGTCTAGAGTATTGTTTAGATCTTGTGTTTCTCTACTGATTCTTTGCCTAGATGATCTGTCCAATATTGACAGTGGGGTGTCCAGGTCCCCTGCTACTATGGTATTAGTGTCTATTTCCTTCTTTAGGTCTAATAGAGTTTGTTTTATAAATCTGGCTGCTCCAACATTGGGTGCGTACATATTTATGATTGTTATGTCTTCTTCTTCTTTTTTTTTTTTTTTTTTTTGTCTTTTTCATGACCGGCACTCAGCCAGTGAGTGCACCGGCCATTCCTATATAGGATCCGAACCCGCGGCGGGAGCGTCGCCGCGCTCCCAGCGCCGCACTCTCCCGAGTGCGCCACGGGCTCGGCCCTTGTTATGTCTTCTTGATGGATCAGTCCTTTTATCATTAAGTAGTGTCCCTCGTTGTCTCTTTTTATGGTTTTTAGTTTAAAGTCTATTTTGTCAGATATAAGAATAGCTACTCCAGCTCGTTTTTCTTTTCTGTTTGCATGGTAAATCTTTTTCCATCCTTTCACTCTTAGTCTGTGTGAATCTTTATGGGTGAGGTGGGTCTCTTGTAGGCAGCATATAGTTGGGTCCTGCTTTTTGATCCACTCAGCCAGTCTGTTTCTTTTGCTTGGGGAATTTAAGCCTTTTACATTAAGAGTTGTTATTGAAAGGTGTTGATTTATTCCTAGCATTTTATTGGTTGTTTGGTTGTCTTAGGTGTCTTTTGTTCCTTGCTTTCTGATTTACTGTTTGTTTTCTGTGTTTGTTGGTTCCTTAGGTTGTAGATAGTGTTTTTGTTTGTTTGTTTTCTCTTCATGAATGCCATTTTTATTATACTAGTGGGTATTGATTTTTCTTGGGTTTTTATGGCAGTGGTAGTTATTTTTCAGGAACCAAACCCAGCACTCCCTTGAGGATTTCTTGTAAGGGTGGTTGTGTGGTAGTGAACTCCCGCAGTTTTTGTTTGTCTGAGAAATATACTATTTGCTCTTCATTTCGGAAGGATAGCCTTGCAGGGTAGAGTATTCTTGGCTGGCAATCTTTGTCTTTTAGTATTTTGAAAATATCATCCCATTCCTTTCTAGCTTTTATGGTTTGTGATGAGAACTCTGATGTTAGCCTGATTGGGGCTCCCTTATAGGTGATTTGACGCTTCTCTCTTGCAGCTTTTAAGATTCTCTCTTTGTCTCTGAGTTTTGCCAATTTGACTATGACATGTCTTGGAGAAGGCCTTTTCGGGTTGAATACGTTTGGAGATCGTTGAGCTTCCTGGATTTGAAGATCTGTGATTTTTCGTATACCTGGGAAGTTTTCTGCCACTATTTTGTTGAATATGTTTTCAATGGAATCTCCATTTTCCTCCCCTTCTGGAATACCCATGACTCGGATATTTGAGCGCTTGAGGTTGTCTAATATCTCTCTCAGATTTTCTTCAATGTCCTTGATTCTTTTTTCTTTCTTTTTGTCTGCTTGTGTTATTTCAAACAGCCCATCTTCAAGTTCAGAGGTTCTCTCTTCAACTTCGACAAGCCTGCTGGTTAAACTCTCTGTTGTGTTTTTTATTTCGCTGAATAACTTCTTCAGTTCAGCAAGTTCTGCTACATTTTTTTTCAGGACATTGATTTCCTTGTACATTTCCTCTTTCAGATCCTGTATACTTTTCCTCATTTCATCATGATGTCTAGCTGAGTTTTCTTGTATCTCATTCAGTTTCCTTAGAATTATCACTCAAAATTCCTTGTCAGTTATTTCAAGGGCTTCTTGTTCTATAGGCTCTAGAGTTTGAGATTTATTAACTTTTGGTGGTATACTTTCTTGATTTTTTGTATTTCTGGTTTTTTTTTTTTTGGTGTTTATTCATTGTGGCAGGGGGTTTCACAGTCCACCGGTTTGAGACTAATGACTAACTAGGATGTTGCTGTGGTTGCCAATTTGTTATGGCTCCCTCCATGACTGCTCAGTTGGCCTCTAGTGCCTTGTGTGTGTGGTTGCCTCGTGTCTTGGGTTTCTCCGGGGAGCCACCTTTCTGGTCAGCTTGGACTCTGCTGGGCTGGTGGGTCACATACCACAGGGTGTGTGATCTCTGTTGAGCTTTCACTTCCTGTGCCGGACTTCTCCCTGTTCTGTGTGCTCTGTCCCAGGCTGTTGGATCGTGCAGTGGCGACCCCACCAGGTGTGTGGTTTCTGTCGAGTCTCCGCCTCTCTGGCCACACGTCTCCCCACTCTGTGCGCACTGTGCTGGGCTGGGGCGTGTCTTCTGCACCCCTCGTCTATCAGCTGGGCCTTCAAGACCCTGCTCGGCACCGCCTCGCCCAGGAAGTCTACCAGGTTTCTGCTAGGCACAGACGACCGGTCGCTCTGTGTGCCTTTGTAGCACTGTGTAGATCTTTCTCGGGGCTTGTTCACCTTTGTATCCCCCCGGCATAGACCGAATCTAGCGCCCACCTGCAGCCAGCTCTCCGGCAGGTTCAAGCGGACCTGGGAACTCTCCTACCACACTATTCCCAACCAGAACTTGGTTAGGCTTTTCTCCGAACTGGTGGCCGCAGAGATGGTATCTGCCTCCCAGTAACAGGAAGTTTACCGGGGGCGGAGTCCAGGGTGTGGTGGAGTGACAGTCGGCCCGCCCGTACTTCCTTGCCCTCCCGACACTGGCCGGGGACGCCCCACGCCCTCAGCCCCGCCAGAGAACCGCGGAGGGAGTGGGAGGGGAGGCCGGCCCGCAGGCTCCGGAAAGCCCCACGCCGGGCCAAGCAAGTGGGAAGGCTCAGTGAGAGCCGAGCCGGGCGGAGCTGCCAGCACCTGGGTAAATGGAGGCAGCCCCGGGGCGGTGAGTGGCCTGGTGATGCAGGCGGGAGCCGGGTGGGCGTAATCCCTCCGAACAGAGCTGGGCCAGGGGTCACTCACAGGGCTGTGCGAGGTCGGGCACTCACTCTCTGCCTCTCGTTTGTCGCCTTTCCCATTCTCGGCCGCTGCCTCCTCGGGCTGTTCAGTCGCGGCGCGGCTCGGGCGCTCCCAGGAATCTTCTTTAATGCCGGCCTGAAACCTCGAATCCTGAATAGGGCAGCTGGCCGCCTTCAGCGCGGCCCCGGCCTCCGGGATCCTGTCTGCATCCACAGCAGCCCTGGCGCCGTGTTCCCTGTTTCGAGACTCGCTTTTGCAGCTAAGAAACAGTTCTTTTCCTGCTCCACACTTAAAAGCTGTTGCCTGTAAATGAGGCAGCCTCTCCTGCCGGGGGCAAAGTGGCGGTCACCCCCCACGACCGGCCACCAGCAGCGGTCCTCCCTTAAGAGATGGCAAGAGGAAGGTCCACAAGTTTCCCGGCTGCCTGAGGCCCAGTGGCCGCCTTTTCCACCTCAGCTACTCCGCGCCAACCGCCGCAGCCACCGCCATCTTGAAAAACCTTCCTAAATCTCTTTTTTGCTTTTTTGTGACTGGTAAGGGGATCACAACCCTTGGCTTGGTGTCTCCGCACCGCGCTCAGCTAGTGAGCGCACCAGCCATCCCTATATAGGATCTGAACCTGCGGCAGGAGCGCCACTGCGTTCCCAGCGCCGCACTCTCCCGAGTGAGCCACGGGGTCGGCCCTAGTGAATGTTCTTTAAACACAAACACATAAAATAAGTATATATATTGATTGGTTGATGAAAATGTTGTGACCAGAGACTTGCAGGAACCTAAACCTTTGTTTCCCCCAGGAACAGTGATTCGGCATTTGCTAATTCAAGAGTTCATAGCAACTGTATAGAACATAAGTACCTTAAGTAACAGGAATCAGTTACATACAAAATGTCACAATAGAGGGCCGGCCTGTGGCTCACTCGGGAGAGTACGGTGCTGATAACACCAAGGCCCCGGGTTCGGATCCCATATACGGATGGCCGGTTCGCTCACTGGTTGAGCGTGGTGCTCACAACACCAAGTCAAGGATTAAGATCCCCTTACCGGTCATCTTTTTTAAAAAAAAAAAAAAAATGTCACAATAGATAAGCTTATAGTCACAGAAAGTAGATTAGTGCTTGCCAAGGATTGGGAGTGGGGCAGAAAATGGGGAATGGCTGCTAATGAATATGGGTTTTCTTTTTAGGTGATGAAAATGTTCTGGAATTAGAAATGGTGATAATTGCACACCTCCGTGAATATACTAAAAACCATAGAATTTTATAGTTTACATGGGTGAATTTTGTGGTAAACGAATTTTATCTCAAGTTGTTTATATAAAGACATTTGAAGGAAATGCATGAGTTTGTTTTGTTTTTTGTTTTTGCAAGTGGCTAGTACAAGGATCCAGACCTTTGACCTTAGTGTTATAACACCATGCTTTCTAACCAACTGAACTAGCTGGCCACCAGATAAGTTTTGAATATCAATTGGATAATAGATGATATGGAACTATTGTTAATTTTCAAAGATGGTATAATGGTATTATGTTTTTGTATGAAATATCTTTATTCTTAGGAAATGCATGCTGAGTGTATTAAGGTTCTCTAGAGAGACAGAAACAATAGGATGTGTTATAAATATATGAAGGGATTTTTTAGGGGAACTAGCTCACGCAATTGTGAAGAGAAATCCCACGATAGGCTGTCTGGAAACTGGATGCCTTTAGTATGGCTTAGCCTAAGTCCAATGGCCTCAGAACCAGGGCAGTCAATGGTATCCTTGGTGTAAATCTTGGAACCCAAAAGCTAAAGAGTTTTTGAGCTGTGATGTCCATGGACGAGGAAAAGAGTATATCCCAGCTTCAGCAGATAGAAAGATTCACCTTTTTCCTCCTTTTTTTTTTGTTTTCTCCGGGCCCCAGTGGTTTGGATCATTCCCGCCCGTATTGAAGGTGAATCTTTCCTACTCAGTCCACTCAGGTTCTCATGCTAATCTCTTCTGGAAACACCCTCACAGACACACCTAAAAAGATAGCTTTACCAGATTTCTCTGTATTCCTTAATCTGAACAAGTAGACACCTAGAATTAACCTTCACACTGAGGTATTTAAGGGTAGTGTATCAAGTCTAGAAGTTAATTTCAGATGGTTCAAGAATTTGATTGAGACTAGAGAGTGAAAGAGAAAGCAAAGGTGGCAAATGATACCATTTGTTGAATCTAGGTAGAAGATATGTTTCTATTGTACTTACAACTTTTTTTTGTTTGAAATCTTTCAAAATAAAAAGGGGGGAGACTTTTTGCACACTCAATACTTAAAACACATCTTTTGTCTTTGTAAGTTGTGGACTTATTTAGTTGTTCTTACTATGCTGGTTGTAACAGAAAGCAAGAATCCATGGACACTGGATACACTTATGTATGCCATAGCATTAAAACCAGAGTGTACAAGAAAAGCTCTCTATTTTTTTCTTATTGAATATTTAAATTTAATTCCCTATAGTTTTTTTGAAGTAACATATTCATTGCAATTTGTGAAACAATGCAAGGCTATATAAGAAAAAAATAATCTGTATTAATAGTCTATGTGATATATGTGTTTAAATATTCACTAGGGAGAAACTCCAGCACAGTGTTTATATCAGAGCCTATTATATGCTAAACACTACAGTAATGGAGAAACATGGAAAACTTATATGCCTTTGAGGAGCTCACCTTGTAGAAGAGTCAGACATGTAAATGAATGTAAGATACTATAGTAGAAGTATGAACAAAATTGTGGGAGACTTCTGATGATGGTAAAATAGATCATTTGGTGGGGGAAACTCTACTGAAGACAAGTAGAAAAGCTAAGCAAAACATAAAAACATCTACTTGAAGCCATTTTAGAACAATCAAGAAGATTTATGGAGCCCAGATTCAGGAGAAGATGGAAATTCACAAAGGTGAGCATGGCATTTGAAGATACTTTTCCCATAGAAGTTTCTGATTCCAGAAGAAGCAGTTTAGAGGAAAAGAAGCAAGTTGAATAATATTTTTGACAGCCTCTTAGAGCATAGTTGGAGTTCCATACCTTGTGGTAGAACCTGAAAGGATACATCTAAGTATGAGGATATAAAAGAAGTAAACATGCCCCTGCAGGAACAGAAGCCTAGCTTTAATCATCTCAGTTCCTGAAATTAGATTAAGGAGATCAAGGATGGATAATAGCCCTAACAGCCTGCCTGAAGTAAATTAGAAGATAGTTTAGAAAACAGTATCCAGAATGAAACACATTTGGAGAGGGCCGGCCTGTGGCTCACTCAGGAGAGTGCAGTGCTGACAACGCCAAGGCCACGGGTTCGGATCCCATATAGGGATGGCCGGTTGCTCACTGGGAGAGCATGGTGCTGACAATACCAAGTCAAGGGTTAAGATCTCCTTACCGGTCATCTTTTTTTTAAAAAAAAAAAACACTTTTGGAGAAAGAGAACATCATCTGAAGCTTTAAATTATTGCTATAATCCTTATATATTTGACACACAAGCCAAATCACATAGTCAGACACATGAGAACATTAGATAAATGGGAGCTAAGTAAAACAACAGATAAAAAAGCAGATTTATAGGGACTCCATATAATGAAGTTACCATACAGATTTTGAAGTAACTATGTTTAATATGTTGAAGACAATAAAAGAGAAGATAAAGAATTTGGCAGAGAATAAGAAATTATTAGAAAAGGATATTCTAGAACCAAAAATACAGTAAATGTAAAGCGCACTTTCATTCATTTGGTATTTTCTTGATAGCAAAACTTTCTTTGTGAAGAAAGGATTTTTTGATTTACATTATGGGGCCAGCTCCTTATCTCGTTGTACAGTGACCCTTTGAGTAGTAGTGACCTTGAAAATAGTTGGGAAGAAAACACCCAGAATGAAGCACAAGAGACAAAAGGAAGGAAAATACAGAAAGGAAGGAAAGAGATTTAGATGGATCAGGTGTGATTTACAAATAGAAAAGATGAACAGTTCTATGAGTATTAAAGCAGTGCTTCTTAAAATAGTTGTGTTGATGACCAGTACTTTTAATATACAGTAAAAATATAGCAATATCAAATAACTTAAACACTTCATCTCATTTTCTTTTCTCATAGAATGGTACAAATGGTTCACAAACTAGCACTCGTCCACAGACCACAGCTTGAGTGGTATGGTAACAAAAGAAATTGAATTCATAATTAAAATCTTTCCCACTGAGAGAATTACAGGTGTGTGTGACTTTACTGGTGGATTTTACAAACATGTAAGGAAGAAATAATTATACAGACTTTTTTAGAATATTGAAAAGAAGGAAATACTTACTCCCCAATTCTTTTTAAGAGGCCAAATTTGACAATGACGTTAAAATAAAAGCAAATTATAGGATATTCTTACTCATGAACATAGATATAAAAAATCAACAAAATATTGGCAAACCAAATCCAGCATTATAGTTTGGCTTGTTTGGTTTTACTTTAGGAATGTAGGGTGGCTTTAACAGTTGAAAATTAATGTAATTCACCATTTTAAGAGAATGGAAGAGAAACAGCATATAATCATCTTGATACATGCTGAAAAATCATTTGATAAAGTTCAGCATTCATTCATGGTAAAAAAAAAAAAAAATTAACAAATTGCAATAGAAAAGGAACTGCTAAATTTACAACAAACCTGCAGCAAATATAATTTATAGTGACATGCTGAAAACTTTCCCTTTGAGGTCAGGAATGAGACAAGGATGCTTGCTATCATCACTTCTATTCAAGGTGCAGTACCTTAATAATCAAAGCTGTAAAATTGAAAAGGAAGAAATAAACCTTTTATTATTCACATACAGTGTGACTGCAAATCCTTAAGGTTCTAGAAAACCCAAAAGGAAGATCCAGAACAACGTTGCTGGATACAAGGACCATATACAAAATAATTGTTTCTATACAGCCGCAACAAAGTGATTTTAGAAATATATCATTTACAATAGCGTCAAAAAAATCAAATATATAGGAATAACTAAGAAATTTCCACACAGTAAACTAAGACATTATTGAGACTAAGTAATTTTTTTAAACATTACCAAGAAAAATCTTTGAAAGAGCTGAATAAATGGAGCATTTATTGTATTTGTGGATTGAAACTCTCAGTATTATAAAGATTGAGGTTGATTTACCTCAAATATACAGATCAGTGATCCCAAACAGAATCTCAATAAGGTTTTTTTGGGGGGGTGGGGATATAGAGCTTAAAGCTTTGATTATGAAATTTATATGGAAATGCAAAGAGTCAAATAGTTAAGGCACTCTTGAATATGAAACACAATGTGGAAGAACTTGTTTTATTGGATATTGAGACCTGTTTTGAAACTATAGTTACTAAGAATGTGCCATTTAGGTGCATGGATGGACAAATGTCTAGCTGTAACTAACCTGAGAAAATGGACGAGTATCTTAAAAAAGAAACTACCAGTTGAAGATAATGTTAATAATGCGAGCATAAGTAAACAAGAAAATAGCAGAGTTCAGTCAGCTATTTCATACTACTCATTTTGTCTTAACAATAAGATTCTAAGCATCTGGAAATTAGAGACTATCTCTTACTCTTAAAACATCTTCAGTAGAATCTGTCATAACATTTTAGGAGGTATTTAATAGTTACTTTGAATTTTATTATGTGCTTACGTAACTATTTTGAATCTTTTTTGGTTTTAGATCTGCTGATTTAGGTCCTAATTTATTGACAAGATCTGGACAACCAACACTTACCAGAGTGCCCCCACCTATTCTTCCAAGGCCATCACAGCAAACAGGAAGCAGCAGTGTGAACACTTTCAGACCTGCTTACAGTTCATTATCTTCTGGATACGGTGCTTATGGAAATTCATTTTATGGAAGCTATAGCCCTTACAGCTATGGATATAATGGGTTGGGCTATAACCGCCTCCGTGTAGATGATCTTCCACCTAGTAGATTTGTTCAACAAGCTGAAGAAAGCAGCAGAGGTGCATTTCAGTCCATTGAAAGTATCGTGCATGCATTTGCCTCTGTCAGTATGATGATGGATGCTACCTTTTCAGCTGTCTATAACAGTTTCAGGGCTGTACTGGATGTAGCAAATCACTTTTCCCGATTAAAAATACACTTTACAAAGGTTTTTTCAGCTTTTGCATTAGTTAGGACTATAAGGTATCTTTACAGACGGATCCAGAGGATAATGGGTTTAAGAAGAGGCTCTGAGAATGAAGACCTGTGGGCAGAAAGTGAAGGAACTGTGGCTCACCTGGGTGCTGAGCACCAAGCAGCTAACTCAGCAAAATCTTGGCCAATTTTCTTGTTCTTTGCTGTTGTCCTTGGTGGTCCTTACCTCATCTGGAAACTGCTGTCTACCTACAGTGATGAAGTAACAGGTAAGAGTAAGGAAATGGGTTCAGAAACTATAACAGTCTCAAATTTCAAGAATGGGTTTGTTAAATTAGTGTTTCTTATATTCATTTGTATTTACTATTTTGATCCAGTTACATTTTCAGTTAAGAGCTTCAAAAGTGGAAGAGGAATATGTAGCAAAAATAGGTTTGCTGATTTATTTATTGTTTTTCAGTGTAACAGTACATATTACCTTACTGTTTACAAGGAACTTAACTTGGAGCTGTGGTGGATATGAAGATACATAGGGCATAATCCCTACCTTACTGAAACTTATTGGGAGAAAAGTGATTAATATACATAAACAGGTAATTTAAATGAGGCAGAAAGAGTGTGGTAAGGAATTTGACAGTTGGAGAGAGACATAAGGTTTCTTGAGCCCTTTTTTTAATATGCATGACACTGCTAGATATTTTGGGTATTTTATCTCAATTGTTTCAACAACCCAAAGAGATAGGAATTATCCTCATTTTACAAGTGACAAAACTAATGTTCAGAGAACTTACTTGTCCAAGGTCACATCTTTAATAAGGCAGAACCAGAAATAAAACCAGGTTGCTTGACTGTTAAGCCCATACTCTGACTTTGGAAAAATGAAGCTAACATTTTTGGTTGTCGTATCCAGGAAGAAATGGCATCTGAGTTAGATTTTTGAAAAATAGGTATCATTTCATCAGTTAGGTAAGGAGAAAAAGACTGTCAAGCAGATGGAATAGATTGAACAAAAGTACATAGGTAGAAAATATGAGATTCATTCAGCAGTTGTCCTATAGTATTGAATAGAAGGATCGTAAGAAATAAGGTTTAGAAATTACGTTGAAGGCTAATAGTAGAAAACTTAATTGCCATTATGAGGCTTAATCTTCGTTTAGTAAGGGATGGATAGTTTTTTCGTAGTTTTTGGTTTTTAAATGGGCTGTGACATATATATAAACAGTGCTCTAACGAGGTCAGTATGTCTGAAGTATTTAAGATAAATCAGTGGAGTTTAATTAAAACAAGTTGAAATTAGATAGTAAGATTCATAAAGGATTTGGATTATCTTCACCTTTGTATTCCCAGTATCTAACAACCTGCTTGGCACATAGGAGGTGCTTAATAAACATTTATTAATTTGGGGACATCAGTTTTGATGCATTTGCATTAGACTGGATGAGAGATAATGAAGCTCCAAACTAGGGTATGTGAAAAGCAGAACTGATATAATCAATTCAGTGGCTTTGGTCACTGGGTAGATGTGGTACATAAAGGGAAAGGAAGAATCAAAATGACCTAGAACTTTAAATTTGGGTTATTAGAGTGATAATATTTATTCATTATTTCAATAAGTATTTGTTGAGTGCCTACTACATGCCAGACTAGGAGCTACAGATATAGCAACAAGTAAAACATTTTTAAAAAATCCTTGCCCTTGTGGCAATCTAATGGGAGAGAGACAGTAAACATATATAATAAGTCAGAAGGTAATATGTGCCACAGGAAAAAAAAAACATAAAGTAGGGAAGAATGTTGGGAAGTGCCAGGAATAGGAAGACTACATATAGTCAGGGAAGGCCTTCCTGAAGGAGGTAATGGAATACACCCTCCAGCTATTTGAGGGAAGAGTGTTTAAGGCATAGGGAAAAGCAAAAGTGCAAAGATATTTAAGTGGCAGTGTGCTTGGCATGTCACGTGAACAGCAAGAAGGCCAGTGTGGTTGGAGCAGAGTGAGAGTGGTAGGAGACTAGGAGGAAGAGTTGAATGAGTAGATGGTATAGGGAAGCCATCACAGAGTTTGGGACAAAGGAGAAATATAATCTGACTTAGATTTTAAAAAGAAAATCTTTTTGCTGATAATGGTTAATAGGTAGACCTAGGGCAGAAGAGACCAATCTGGAGAGTCAAGAAGCCATTACATTAATTCAAGTGAGAGATGATAGTGGCTTGGGTTAGGGTGGCAGTGATGTGAGTCCTGAGGTGGAGTCAGATTGTGGATATGTATTTGCAGGAAAAGCCAATAAAATAAATATAGAGAAATCCCATGGAACAACTGGTTTGTGAGTGATTATCATTAGTTTGGTTGGAGTTATGTTGAGTTTGATGTGCCATTGGGACATTGGGACTTGAATGAAGTTTAAAAGACAGGACAGGATCTTAAAGAGAGAGGTTAAAAAAAAAATTAAAAATTATCCACATAGAAGTGATAGTTGAATAGTTGAAATAGTGTAAGTCGATTATATTACTATGGTAGAAAGACAGAAAAAAGAAGAGGGATTAAGATGGAAATCAGGAAGACTAGAAGTAGAACCATGTTATTACTGCATTTTGGAAGCATGGGAGTGGAGGGAGGAAGGAAGTTTCAAGAAGGGGAAGAAGGATGATGAGTGGTATAAGGTGCTATAATAACGTAAGATCAAGAACTGAATAAAGTTCATTAGATTTGTCAATTAGATGTCATAGATTGCCAGGAAGTAATTTTGGTGTAGAGCGGAGAAAACAAACTGTGGCGGGGGATAAGGGGTTTATAAACTCAGAAGATACGAAAAAATAAAAGATTAGCAGTGAATGGAAGGAGAGGAAACAAAGAATAGCCATGTTGAGTGATAGCAAGTTGATGTGATAGTTCTCAATTTTTAGTTTTGGTTTGTCTTTTAAGAAGTAAGGATATCTGAAAATGTTTTTAGGCTAAAGAAAGGAGTCAGTAGAGGAGCGATTGTAGGTAAGGGAGGGACAGAGAAGTGTTAAATAGTGAAGGAGGCTCCTATAGTTTGTTGGAGAAGATTTGATTCAAGGAACCAGTCAAAAGGAGGTACAATTCTTTATCTGAGGCAAAAGAAGGAGAAATGGGTAATGATACAAAAAGATTTTTGAGGAGGAGCGAAATTGAGGAGACTTAGGTCTTATGACTTTAGAGAAGTGGTTGGCTACCTGTGGCCTATGGGCCAGATCTGGCTTACCTCCTATTTTTGTACAGCCCACAAACTAAGAATGGTTTTTATATTTTTCAACAGTTAGAAAAAAATAAGAAATATTTTTTAAAAAAGAATTTGTGACGTGAAAATTATATAAAATTTAAATTTCAGTGTTCATTAATAAAGTTTTATTAGAACAAAGCCACACTCGTGTACATATTATTATGGCTTCTCTTTCACTATAACAGAGTTGTTTGCACAGAGATCATATATGGCACTCTCACTGCTTCACTCTTCAGTTCTGCACACTACAAATCTCAATAACTCAGTTATAACTTGACAGCATGTTAAGTGTCACATATAGTTATACTGTAATTTTTTTATTATTATGAGTGTATACATGGCACACAAGAAGAGAAGACTTTGAACTTTGAATGTCATACTTTTAAGGCACAGTGTAGTATGGATTATTTTGTTATTGAATTAGATGGTAAAGCACTGTACATGTTATGTAGTAACACTACAACTACGTTAAATGGATATAATATATATCCACATTACCACACTGAAAACTAATCATAGAAAATCAACAGTTAGAAAAATTTGAAAATTTAAAATGGAAATCTTATCACAGAATTTTCTCACCAAAAAAGAATGAAAATGAAAATCAGACTGCGACCAAAATAAGTTTGTGAGAGCTCATTTGTTAGCCAAGCTAGGAAGTTATTTACTGATGGTGATTCCAACAGCCAAAGAAATGTGTTGAGAAAAAGTAAATTTGTTTAAGAATATTAGCCTTCAGTGAGAACAGTTTCTTGAAGAGTTGATGGCATTTGGAACAACAAAGCAACTTAAAACAAGGCAAATGATTAGAAAGGTTTTCCTTGGCTCATGATGACCCAACAGATACTGTTGATACTTGCTATGGTTTGAATGTATCCCCCAAAGTTCATGTGTTAGAAACTTAATCCCAATGCATCAGTGTTAAGAGGTGGGACCTTTAAGAGGTGATTAGGTCACTAAGGCATGAATGGATTAATGTCATGATTGCTGGACTGAGTCTGTTACTGTGCGAGTGGGTTTGTTATAAAATCAAGTTCAGTGCTCTCTTGCTCTTTCGAGCACTCTCTCACCATGTAATTCTTCTAACATGTTATGACCCATCAAGAAGTCCCTTACTAGATGTAGCTCCTTGATCTTGGACTTCCCGCCCTTCATAACCACAAGCCAAATAAACTTCTATTGTTTATAAATTATCCAGTCTGTAATAGGAGCACAAGGTACTGCTCAGTTGATTATTTGAGGAATCAATGATGAATATGAAGTCACTGAAGAATTAGCCTCTGTAAATAGTCTGTGTGGTACAACTACAGGCAAGAATATTTTCAAAGAAATTGAAAACACTAATTCACTATAACCTGAGGTGGAATCTGCTAAGTTGCAACTGATGGTGGTAAAAATATAGGTGGAGCGGAAATAGGCTTAACTGAACACAATTTACCAAGCATTTGAAAATATAAAGTTTTTTAAGTCCCTGGTTATTCATTGTGTAATCAGCAGAAAATATATGAATTTATCATGTGTTATTGAACCAATACTGTCAAAGGTAAAATTCATTCACTCTTGGGGACTAGTGAGTTAGCTCAGTTCATGAGAGCGCAGTGTTATAACACCAAGGTCAAGGGTTCGGATCCCCTTACCAGCCAGTTCCAAATAAAAGAAGAAAAAAAACTGTAGTCACTCTTGTGACATAACCATTGTCAGTTCTGAGAGTTTTTCTCAGATATAGAAGCTGAAGATTCTGACTTGCCCTACTGTATGTTCAGTGGCTTAACAAGAGTTAGTTTTTTTTTGTTTTGAGATCAAGGCCAAGACTGAAATTTTTCTGAACAGAACCACCCTCAGCCACTCTTATAAAAACACTAAATGGCTTTGTACATCAGCTTTTGCTACAGACTTGGTAATATTTGTAATGAATTCAACCTAAAACCATAAGGCAGAACAGTGCTTATATGCAAAACTTATGCTAAAGTTATTTGACAACAGCTAACATTATTTGAATCACAAGGAATGTTGCACTGCTTTATATTACCTCCCAGGCTGTCAAAAGTTAAAACAAGAAGTGAGATTTCCATTCCTACATGAGTTTGCAGCAGATATATTTTCCAAGTTCATTCCACGATGCCAGACCCTTTTTTGGACCTCCATGCAAGTGCAAAGGAAATTTGCATATTTCAAAATCTATTTAACTGTGCAATTGAGAGGCTTCCACTTAACCTTCCTTTGGAAGTGATTAATCTGCACTATGATGACATGGTAAAAGGCAAATATGAAGAAAAGAATTTAATAGAATTATATTCTAGTCTATTAATCATTCAAGTAATGAATTTGCCTAGTTAAAACCACATGCTTATGGATTGATGTCAGGATTTGGTGGTACCTATCTGTGTGAAAAAACATTTTCGAAGATGAAATACCTCAGATCTTATTATAAGTTAACATTAGCAAATGAATATTTGCAGTTGAACCCTAATTAAGTGAAATATTATTCTCCCCCAGGATATTCCATTCTTCTAAGTAGTAGACCTGTGTTATAAAGAACTCAGTCATGACATTTTGAATTTTGTCAATAAAAAGTTTATAGAAAAATTTTTTCTCTCTATGTAATTACACAATGCCCTTTATTTAGCCTCCTGGCCTGCAAAGCCTGAAATTTTTGCTGTCTGACCCTTTACAAAAAAAATTTGCCAACCCCTGGCTTAAGTAAGGAAGGTAGAACTTGGAGCTTACAGAAAAGGAAAAATTTCTTAGTAGATATCCTAGTGAACATACTGTTGATTTAACATAGTGTTCGTTGTTGGATTTACATAAGAGGGAAGGACTTTTCTCTTGGCAAATAAATTTATGCGGTTTGCAGACAATAGCCAGTGAAATATCTGCATTTTCCTTTCGCAAGCTTTACTAACCTATTAATTCTTAATTTGGCTTATAGACAACATCAACTGGGCAAGTGGTGAGGATGACCATGTAGTTGCTAGAGCAGAATATGATTTTGCTGCTGTATCTGAAGAAGAAATTTCTTTCCGTGCTGGTGATATGCTAAACTTAGCTCTCAAAGGTAACAAATCATGAATAAATCGGAATTATCTGTGGATTTTTAATATTTATAAGTACAGTATTAAAAACTGCAACAAAGGATCTTGTGAATTGTTAATTATCTTTGAGGTAGTTACTAGAATTTCTCTTTCATGTCAATTCAGACCTTGCAAATTTGGGAGAGTCAGGGAGAAATGCCCCAGCAGAATTGTTTCAATAATGTTTCACTGAGATAAGGAAATGACTGTTTATATAGTCTCTTCTAAACTCAAAACAGTTGAATTCAAACTCTTGTTAATCCCCCCACACAAAAATATAAGGTAAATTCTAAATGTAATAAATCTAATAAATTAAAGGAATTATGTAGCATCATCTAAGCATGCCTGTCTGTCCATGATTACTGGGACTGGTGTTGCTTTCTTTATTATTGGAATAGTGTTTACTTCAGAAACTCCGTCGTGAATATTTTAGAAATTATTGTCAAGAAGTATTAAAGAACCTCAGCAAGAAATTTATGTACATCTCAGGTTTCTTTTTGGACTAGGTCACTAATAGTTTTTAATCACTCAAGACACTATTACCTTTTTCTTTACCTTTCCCAAATAATTATAATCAGGGGTTTTGTGGATAAAAAGAAAATTTTGTGTGTATTTGTGGGGATTCAGATTTATTGCAAAAAGTCACATTTTGTTGATAAAGGTACTGTTAACAATAACAGCTATCATTATGTACAAGGCACTGTATTTTACATATTTTATTTAACCCTCACAATGATACTTTGAAGTGGATACTGTTACTATCCTGTGTCTGTTTTACACATGAGAAAACTGAGACGCAGAATGAGTAAACTGTCCAGTATCACAAAATTAAGATGTGGTAGAACTGGACTGTGAATCTAGATTTGTCTGACTTCAGCACCTGTGTGTTTAACCACTCTGGCTGTTTTCCGTGGGAGTTTCTATTAATGGAAACTTTAGCCTTTAATGGTTTTTTTGTTCTTAGTGTTTACATGGGGGGAAAAGTTACATTCAGTATTCAAATTATTAGTTTAATATGTGAATAATTGAAAGAGTACTAAACATGAAAGCTTATATTGTACCTAAATTATAATGTTAAGCTAAAATTGTAATGGTTAAACAGCTTTTTAAAGACATAGGTAAAATAGGTGGGAAAATGTCATATAAAATTGAATGTATTAAGTAATCTTTCCTACTGCATAAAGTACTGCCTTTAACTTTTTGTCATGTGGTCTTCAGTTTTTTGCCTATCTTGGATCAAAATTAACATTCACTATCTTCAGTCATATGGAACGAATGTTATAGTTTAGCCAAAAGTAGGTAAAGAATGCTGGCTGCATAGAGTTATATATTTATTTTCTATACTGTAGAGCTAAAGCTGGGGTCTGGAGCTCACAGACCCCTCAAGCACGTTCACGGACCCTTCACACACAGGTCTGTGAGCTAGGTAACTGGACAAAATGGTCCTTGGAGCCTTGGCTGAAGAAGGAATAGTCTTTATTCAGCACACACACGTCTAAGACCTAGGCAGTACAAAGAGAAACTCAGAAACTCAACTGCTAGGGCAAAGTCCAAAGAAAAACTGAGCAGCTGCTAGCAGAGTAAACATGCTCTATTTTTAGACGTGAGCTCTCTGCTGGCCAGCCTGCTTCACAAACTGAAGAACACACAATAGCAACGGAACTAAAAAGATATATTGGTACACATGGGCACTAACTCCACCCACACACAACTTGTTTACAAGAAATGTGCGCTCGACCCCCAGAGCTGAGCTGAGGGAGCCTGACTAAATTATCCTGTTTTCCCCATATATACTTACCCCTAACTTACCCTATTGAGAAGAAACAAGATGTTCATTCCTTAGATTCCGATTTAAAATGTGAAAGACACTGATGTTAGTTTTCAGCTTTTGAGAGAACTGAATCTGCTTACCCTGTGAATGGGCCAACTGACAAAAACTTTATGTTCTTCAAGGTAGAAAGAAATATTTAGTAAGTATAAAATTAAAAACACAGATTATAAGAATGGACCCTAGAACTGTTAAGCTTATTCGGCATTTGATTTTGAACATACACAAGTGTAATATTTGTTTATATATTCTATCTACTATGTTAGTATAACACAGATTTTACTTAATATATTTTACCATCACTATTCTACTGGATCTCCAAAGTATGTTATAATTCTAAGGCTGTCTTTTTTTTCCCCATCAGAACAACAACCCAAAGTGCGTGGTTGGCTTCTGGCTAGTCTTGATGGTCAAACAACAGGACTTATACCTGCAAATTATGTCAAAATTCTTGGTAAAAGAAGAGGTAGAAAAACAGTGGAATCAAGTAAAATTTCCAAGCAACAGCAGTCTTTTACCAACCCAACACTAATTAAAGGAGCCACAGCTGCTGATTCTTTGGATGAACAGGAAGCTGCCTTTGAATCTGTTTTTGTTGAAACTAATAAGGTTCCAGTTGCACCTGACTCCACTGGGAACAGTGGAGATAAACAAGGTCTTTGATATCTTTCATGTTTGCCTTCAGTTGAACAATACTTTAGAGTACTTTTAAAAATTATTTCTTACAAAGAAATTAATCCACAATCCAATCAAAACATTTGTTATTGGCTATTCCAGCTGTTTTGCTGCTAGAAATATTAAAGTTATACACTAGTATGTTAGTCTAGTGACCTGGTTACATATTACAAGTTATTGGACCATGAGGACATTTGTTTCATCTAGATTTTGAGATTATGGAGATTGCTATCATTTTCATCTTATTTAAATCCCTAGGTTTATTGGAAGAGTAAGACTGATAAACTATAGAAAGAACAGTTTGCTACAGTAGGGATCATTTATGCTTTTTGAAGTTCTAGATTAATTGACATGGAATCCTTAGAAAATGAGTAGATAACATATAAATATGAGAACAGGCAAAGTGGCTAATTTTTTACAACCTTAACTAAATTGAATGATAAACATTTTCTGATCTGTATTATTTCCAGTGTTGGGTTTGCTTTAGGCAATAATGTTTTCACCCACATACAATTGATACTATTATCTTTTATTGTGCTTTTTGAAATTTATCTTGAAAAGGTCACTAGACGCATTCTGAAGGAAGATTGGTCTAGAATGATAGAATATTTAGCCCTAATATTTTCCCTGTTAGTAAAAAGTCTGAAATTTATCTTTCTTACAAATTTTTTCCATTTCTTGTGAGGATCATAACTCTTTATCCCTTTGCAATATGACTAGTTTTCATCCTAGATGAATCACAATATATGAAAGGTTTGCTTTCTTTTCTTCCAACCAAGACTTAAGTTCGTTGAGTTTGTAAAACGATATAATCAGTTCTGACAGTAATGATTTTTAATCTTTTCATAGATTCTCTGCTTCTGTCTAGTATAATTTTAAAATTGCATGTTCAGGGCCAGCCCATGGCTCACTCAGGAGAGTGTGGTGCTGATAACACCAAGGCCATGGGTTCGGATCCCATATAGGGATGGCCGGTTAGCTCATTGGGTGAGCGTGGTGCTAACAACACCAAGTCAAGGGTTAAGATCCCCTTACCGGTCATCTTTTAAAAAAATTTTTTTTAAATAAAAATAAAATTGCATGTTCAGGATGTTCTTTAAAGATTGAAAATGTGTCACATTGTATACACATTTCAGTTCGGTTTCTAACTACTGAAACTATAAAATGCTCTACTTCCATTTAGAATATGATAACGCTATTTGAGTTTTTGTTTAGTAATGATTTTAAATGCATTTAACTTTCTGTACACTGAATATTTCCCCACAAAATTGGAAAATTTGTATACGTGCTGTGATTGTACAACAGGTTAATACTGTCAGGAATACAGGTGTACAAGAAAACATTTACAGATATTGTTAAAAGCTTTGAATTATTTAATAAAGATTGTGATTTGGTATTTTTACCTTTCTTTTTATAGACTTTATGTTCACCAAATAACTAATTCTAGAACAGTTCAGACTAAAACATACAGGAACCAAATGTATACCCAGCCTAGAAGAACTTTATTAAAGGCATCTTGGGGAGCCCATTTTTTAAATGACGATATAATAAGTAACATATCACTTAAAATAGAATCTTAATCCTGTGCGGAAAAAATAAATACTTAGAGTAAAATTTATTTGTTAGGCGTATTTTTCTAACACCCAGATATTAGCCTTCAAGTTGAGGAGATAGTTTCTTGTATGTATTATTTTCCATTTGTGTTCTAAAATTAAAAGTTCTGCTTTGATTTGTTAAGAATAATTTATGGGAATTTTGTTCTTGAAACAAATTTTTAATAAAACAGATTATTAGATTTGGTGTTAAGACATCTTAATTGAATGCTAGAAGTAAAGTAAAAGTGAAATGTTGAGTCAGCACTATTTAGGTTAGAAAAAGTCTTTAGAGTTTGTGACTACTATTAAAAATGTATAGGCAGAAGAGTATAGTACAAAATGAATGACAGCAGTTTCACTTAGGGTGTTTATTGTTGGGTCAAGTATGCTAAATTACAGTATACATAATCTGAGTAGTAACTTTATGTCTGAAAATTCCCTATCAAAGTCTAGAAAATAAATTTAGGACTAGAATAAGCAGATAAATTTTATAACCTTTTTTATCATAACAGTTATAGCATAATTTTTTTAGATGAAGTTAAGTATAAGTTCAAGGTCCAATATTGTTATTTTTAGGAACTTATTTAAGGAGTGCTACTTAACAGGAATTACTAACTGTGAAACCAAAATATTTTCAATTAAATAAGTCATAAAACAAGGTTTTCAAAATTTTTAGGATTGTATTTAATCAGTTTAGAAAAGAAAAGGTAAAAGGACTA
This sequence comes from Cynocephalus volans, assembly GCF_027409185.1. NCBI lineage: Eukaryota > Metazoa > Chordata > Mammalia > Dermoptera > Cynocephalidae > Cynocephalus > Cynocephalus volans. Next base: position 57,595,588 of record NC_084473.1, read on the forward strand.
TAAATTTTCATATTTTAACATTTTATCTAGGTACTTGAATTTTAGTCTGTCAGTGTGTCGTAATTATACATCTACTTTAATACAGCTATCCTTTACCTTGTGCTTTCTTTAATGGAAAAAAGAACAAATAGAATTCAGTTAAATTTTCATTTTTGAAAATTGTGAAGTAACTTTTACTGAGGAAATAAAAATGTTAAACTTGACTTTTTTAAAGATAAACTGTTAACTCTTTTGCAGGATTGGGAATACTATAAAAAGTATTTTTCTTCACATCATTGTGTATATGTATTATCTGCTGCAAACTATTGTGTCTGTTCTATTTCTTTGTGATTTAAAAGAAAATAATAGATTTACATTTATATAAAAGTTAACTACAGGGGAGTTAAATAAAAATAAGACCTCAAATTGAGATTTTGGGAGACCCAGATTCTAGTCTGGACATCACTACTTACTGTAAGATTTAGGTTCCATTATTTATTTTTCGGTTCCTTTGTTGGTAATGGGGATAGCTGCTGTATCTGCCTCACATGAGAGTGCTTTTAAAAAATATATATAGAACCATCAAAAGTAAGATTTTATGGCAATGATACATTTTGTAAGTTTTTCCACATATACTTTTTAAATCCTCTAAAAGTGTCACAGAGTATGTATATCAGGCTAGAATTTCAGATTCATGTGTATTTAATTAAAAATTAAAATTAGTTCACTTGTACCTATAACTTTGTCCAAAATGTAATTTAAAATAATTTTACTTAATAGCAGAACAGCCTAACTTAGAAAAAACACGGTGAAATATTTGTTCAACACAAGAAATTTTGTTTTCTCAGTATTGCCTTGAAATGTTCTTTCATACTGTGTAGTTTTTTATTTAGCTTATTTGGGAGAATAAACTGTTTCTTTTAAGATCAGCTAACTCATGAATCCTGTGGGGTTCTTACCACATAATGCCTCATGTATAGTTTTTCATGTTTTAAGAGATAATGTTTATCTAACTTTTAAAAGTGTTTTTGCTCATGTAAAATAAGTGTTTTTTGTTTTGTTTTTTTAAGGACCTCAGTTGCTCAGAATTGAGTCAGTCATTGATTATACTCTTCATTAATGACACCAATATCATTGGTCCAGAAAGGCTGCCCTTGTGGTGTTTTATTTTACCATAACAGTTTTTATTCATCTCCTGCCTGCAATTCCATACTCCTCATCCCCTACTTTATTTAATATTTGTCCTTCTGAAATATATTTCATATTTTAAATATTTCCTCAAAAAACTATATCATGATATTTACTTTATATGTTTTTAAATTTTATATAAATGATATTGTGGTATAAATTTCATTCTGCTTCTAACTTTCATAAAATATTAGGTTTTCAAGACCTACCCATGGTTCTTACATAATGTACTTCTGACTGGTGTGTATTATTCTGTTGTATTCAATTATTTTTCTATTGTATAGCTTGTCCTTTCCTCGGTCATAAATAGTTCGTTCCCAGTAGTTCCCACTTCTACAAAATTGTACCTGTCTTCTTAGGAACCTGCCCTTTAGTTTCTCTGGTATACATTTTCTAAACTAGAATGGCTGGGGTTAGGGTTATATGCATATTTAATTTAAGTAATGTTGGATTGTTTTCAGGAATGATTGTATCAGTTTTCCCCTCCAGGAGTAAGATATGAGGGTTTTATTTTCTCTACATTTTCAGCACTTGATATTTTCTGATTTTTGCTAATTGTTTATGAAATTGTATTTTTTCTTAATCTGCTTTATCTGATTACTAATGGGGGTCATTACATGCCTGTTAGTTGTCCTGGTTTTCCATTCTGTGAATTGCCTATACTTAGAATTTGCCCATTTTTCTATTAGGTTTTTCTCTTTCTTGTTGAGTACAGTACATGAAATTTTTAGGTATTCTAGATATTATTTTCTTGTCAGGTTCAGCCTTCGGAAATAACTCCATCTTATCATTTGCTAATTCTTGTCTTTTGTATCCTTCATGGAATAGAAATCTCCCCAACTGTTTGTGTTTTTAAGGTCTTATTTTTCTGTCAGTTTTATAGTTTTACCATTTATGTTTAGGTCATTGATTTAATTGGAATTTATTTTTGGATATAGTATGGGGTGTGAATCCAACTTTTTCTTCATCTAGTCATTAAGAAGAAATAGTTAACAAAACCCCTTCCCTCTCTGTAGAAAATGACCTTGGGTTTACTTTCTCCTTAGCACTCTTTCCTTGGAAATCTACTTGATTAAGATAAATAAGGAATGTCAGCTGCTTAACCAGACTTTTTTTTTATTGTAAAAAGAAAAAGCAGAGATTTTAAGACTTATCTTAGTAAGGTATAACTCTGATAACCAAGCTTGTTGCAGGGACCTAGAACCTAACTTCAAGGGTTTTACAAGATAGCGCTTCCTGAGGCACGTGAGCGTTCCCTAAGGAGGATGCTCTCCTCTACATGCCGTTATGCCATCGTTTACTGTGTTATATCCTTCTGCCAAACCTAAGTGACCTTGGTGCTAAGTTATGTCCTTTGAGGACTTGTGTCAGTGTCTGCTGAGCATGCCGAGTAGGATTGCAATCAGTTTTCCTAACACTATGTACTAAATAATCCATATTTTCCCCATTTTATTACATACCAAGTTCCATAAACATGAAGTTTTGGGGCTGTCTGTTCTGTTCTGTTGGTACATGTCCATTCCTTTCCCGGTTCAACATTGTCTTAATATAACTTTGTAATATTTAGTAAATGAATGTCCTGTCTTTGTCCTTAAAAATATCTTAGCTATTTGTGGAGTTTTACTCTTCGGTATAAATTTTAGTATCAGTTTATCAAGTTCCCTAAAACAAGCTGTTGAGGTTTTCATTGGAATTGCATTAAATTTATAGATTAACTTAGAGAGAGTTGACATACTAATAAGATAAAAATCATTTGTGAACATAATCTCTCTCTTTTATTTGGAACATCTTTTTTATTTTATTTATTTATTTGGCTAATTCCTAGGTACTTTATAGTTGTTGTTGCCTTTGAGAATGGTATCTCATTTCTGGTGCAGACAAATAGATTGAACTTAGTAAGTTGATCTTATATTTACAGGTTTGATGAATGCGAAGTTCTAATATTACTGATTCTCTTGGGTTACATAAGTGGAAATGCATATGACGACAGTATATCTCTTCCTTTTCAGTCCTTATACTTTTCATTCCCTTTTTTTGATTGGCCAGATTGTCAATTTATATTTGACAGTATCTGTGGTAGCAGGCATTTTTATCTTATTTCTGTTTCAGAGTCTAAAGTTGCTCAATTAAATGTGGTGTTTGCTGTGAGTATTATGCTAATTAGTCTTTAGCAAAAGAAGTTCTCTTTTATTGCTAACTTAAATCTATATTTGTTTAGAAGGTCTTTTGGTTTTTCACCTTTAGTGATAGTAATATGGTGAATGACATTGATTTTCTGATATTGAACCATTCTTGCATTCTTATGTAATTTTTTCAATGAAATCATTCATTTTATCAAATATATACATGTGAGTGTAATTTCATAATACTTTAACTTTTAGGTTAGTGAAGTTATTTCTGTCCTCCATGTCTGTGTCTCATAATTTCCCTCTTTTTGTCTCTTTGTACTCCAATCTGGGTCATTTTTTTGTGTGTATATTTTCCTGTTTGCTCATCAGCTGTGTCTAATTTGCCATCTAACTCATTCACCGAGATTAACTTCCACAATTATATTTTAATTTCAGTAATTTTCATTAAGTAATTACATTGCAATAATCATATCTAGAATTTCTCTTGTATGGGATACAGTTATATTTCAGTACATGTATACAATGTGTGATGATCAAATTAAGGTAATTAGCATACTCATAGTCATAAAACTCTATCACTTCTTTTTGTTTTTCAATCTCCTGTTCATTCCTGATAATTTTTTGTGCCCTTTATTTAAGTATACCAAATTATATCTCCATATGTTCCACTATCTGCAATCCTTGGGAGTTAAAATGTTTGGTAGCATCTGGTCTCATCACATGTATAGCAGTTTTTATGAACTCATTGCTTGTTAATCTGTGTGAGTTCTGCAGGGCAATATTGGGTAAGGCTTGACTACACAAAGGATTTGCTTCTGCCTCTGCTGGTAGTATTAGGGTACCACCATTCTGGGACCACTCCAGTCCTCCCTTGAAGGTCTTGAATAAAAGTGGGAAAACAAGATCAGCTTTCCCCCACTTTACTTACCAGCCCAATGGTCAATATCTTGACAGCTAGGCCACTATGGGTGTCCACCCACAGGGCACCCCCTTCTGCCTGCAGTTTCTCATCCTACTGGTTTTGATTGATTTTGCCCCTCTTTCTCACACTTCTTCTGTTTAATGTGTGTGTCCCCGCCCAGGTCTATCTTTTTCACCAGGAGAGTCTCACATGTAGCCCTCCACTCCAGAAGTAGAAGTTCCCTCTAATTTCCAGACTCTTAATAGCCAATTACAAATTTTACATTGTGGAAAATCAGTAATATCTGGTGGTTTTGTTTCTTTTGTATATTTTGATTTTTAAGTACTAAGACTATTTACTTTCTAAAAACTAATCCTTACTCTGAAATTAGCTGTGAAATTTATTTTCAGTGGGATATGAGGAGAAACAGGTATGAAGGAAATTAATACTAGAAAGTAGAAAAGGCATAATTTCAGGGGGGAAAGCTGGCATATAATAAACCAGTGGGCATGTATACTTCATCTTAGTTTTCTCATTTTGCCACAGATTTTCACAGGGCCTTAAATTGAGATGGGCATTTGGAAACTTCTTCTTTAAAATTTAGGAAGATTCCTAAGTGCTTTCTCAGTCATCAGGGGAAAAAAGCAGATATATTTATAATAGTGTAGTTCAGTTTTATGTATGTTTTTTGTAGTCTATGATAATCTTTGAAATTTGGTCATCCATGCATGATACATGACATCAATTAATTGGAAAAACGCACTCCTCAACCATTGTATTAGTCATTAAACATGTTTTTCCATTTGTATGCGAAAACACACAAACTTTTAAAAACGAACTAAAATGAATTTTTTAGTATGAATGGTGAACACATTTTCTATTTGGAACTTAATTTTCATTAAGTTGAAATAGATCAAGATTCTTCTTTCATACATTTCTGGGACTGGAAAATGAGAAGATTAAGTAGAAAGCCTGATAAAATAATAAACATTATTGTGAACACCAAATTAAGGAGTCTTTGTGTATTTTCCCTATCTTTTAACAGCCAACATTTTCATGGGCATATTTCACTTCTTATCATATTGTTAAATGTGGGGTCAAACATGAGCTTGAATCCCAGCTCTGCCACTTTCTAGTTTTCTTGGAGAATTTAACCTCTTGTACTTCACTTTACTCACCTATAAAATGAGGATAATAATCATACCTACTTCACTGAGTTGTTGAGAGAACTAAAGGATACTGTGTATTAATGCACTTAGCAGAGCACTTGGTATACAAGGGTACTTCAAAAAGTTCATGGAAAATCATGGAAAAGTAGAATTAAAAGAAAAATTCTTTCCATGAATTTTTTGAAGTACCCTTGTATACAGTAAGAGCTCATATATATAAACTCATGTTAAAAGTGATAAGTGTTCATTAATAACCATGATGCAGTTTTGAATCAGGGGCTATTTTTAAGGACTGAGGGCCTGCTAAGGGGATTGGGTGGAACAATATCTAGGAACAGGGATATTCTTGAGTTAGCAGTCTATTAGAAGAATGGGAAATTCTCTACCTATTTCTAGCACAGGTACTAAGAGACAAGGGGAAATAATATTGCTCAGCAGTAAGCAGTCAAGATTCTGCAAAGCAGGGCCTAGAACTGCTATGTATATATACACGTGATGACACCACGCAGGACATGTATAGTCTCAACACTTGGCGTCTCACCTGAGATGGGTATTATAAACAGGGTCTTCCACTTTTTGGTAGTTAAAAAAATCTGCACACTGGGACATAACCATTAGAGATGCTTGGGAAATGAACATGGCCTCTAACACACACTTTTAATTTCTTACAGACCTTGAAGCAGATGAAGAAAATATGCTTATCGATAACTTTCTTTTACTTTTCCCCATTAATTTTGTTGTTTTATACAACCCTTTGCCTTATCATGGAGAAGTTGGTTCTCCAGTAATGTTTGGTGGAGTCCCAAAAGCATTTCCATTTACTTTTATTGCTTTTTATTAATAAACATTTTGGGGGGGGGGGTTCGTTTGTTTCAGTATGAATGCGATTCCTTTTTAGTTTCACATTTCACTGTAGTTAAAAAGTCTCAAAAATAATTTATTTTAATGAAGTCAGTAATAGAGATCTGAGTAGCATATAATCTTTGAAATTAGGCTGTTGTGTAGAGATCGATGATTGAGTGACCACTAGTATTCACTCTTTCGTAATTTAAAAGTGGAACTCCCACATTTTAGTTGGCTACACAGTTGCTCAGAGTCTACCTTAGAAAATTAAGCTTCCTCCCTTGTAGTTAAGTTCTAGTCAGTGGGATGTAAGTAGAAGTGATGTGTATGACTCTGGATCATGCCCTTAAAAGTAGTGGGATATGGGGGGAAAATGCTCAATATCACTAATCATCAGGGAAATGCAAATTAAAACCACAAGATACTACCTCACACCTGTTAAAATGGCTACTACCAAAAAGAGGAAAGGTAAGTGTTGAGGATATGAAGAAAAGGGAACCCTTGCACACTGTTGGTAGGAATTTAAATTAATACAGCCATTATGGAAAATAGTATGGAGGTTCCTCAAAAAATTAAAATTAGAACTACCATATGATCTAGCAATCACACTGCTGAGTATATATCCCAAGGAAATGAAATCAGTATGTCAAAGAGATGTCTGCACTCCCATGTTCACTGCAGCATTATTCACAATAGCTACGATATGGAAAATCTAAGTGTACAGCAACAGATGAATGGATGAAGAAAAAGTGGTATGTATACATAATGTAATACTATTCTGCCTTCAAGAAGAAAGTCCTGTCTTTTGCAACAACATGGAAGAATCTCAAAGACATTATGCTAAGTGAAATACTCCAGGCACAGAAAGAATACCGCATGATCACACTTGTAAGTGGAAACTAAAAAAGTCAAATGCAGAGAGTACTATGGTCATTTCCAGGGGCTGGGGGAGGAGGGAATGGAGAGATGTTGGTCAAAGGATACAAAATTTCAGTTAGGATTAAGTTCAAGAGATCTGTTGCACAACAGGATGTGTATAGTTAATTAATAACAATGTATTACATACCTGAAAATTGCCAAGAGTAGATTTGGTGTTCTCATCACAAATATACAAGGCAATACATATGTTAATTAGCTTGATTTAGGCATTCCACTATATATTCATATTTCAAAACCATGTTCTATACCATAAATATATATAATTTTTGTCAACTAAAAAATAGATTTAAAAAAACATACTGCGGCATGCATTTCCCTTGCCTTGCCTCCCATTTCTTCTGTGGGGTTTGGAAGTAGGAGTAAGAGTTCTGCAAACATTTCAGATGCTGAAATGGAAGTTGTGTGTCAAGGATGGCAAAGCATCCCTGCCAGCCCTGGACTACCCACCTCTACTGTAATTTAAGAGAGAGAGAAACTTTTGTTGTGTTTAAGCCATTGTGTCTTAGGTCTCCTTATTAAAGCAACTTAGACTGTACTAAAACTAATAGAGGAATAGAGAAGCTTATAAACACAAAAGGGCACAGTTGGTGAGGAGGGGGAAATGGATGGAAGTCGTGGGTGAAATTGCCTGTTCTGCATAAAGGACCTCAAGAAGGACCATCTATACAATGCTGAAGAAAGATTCTTCCTTGTGCAAAGGTCATTGAACCTAATGAGTTGGCCATTTGACCTTGGACAAGTCACTTAAACTTTCTGTTTGAACCTTAAATTGAAAAGATTGAAGTTGATCTCTCTAGAATCCTTTCTAGTTGTCATTCTGTAAATGTATGTTATTCCCTAGACAAGAGTGATGAGAAAAAGCTTCAGACACTAAGTATCCAAACTGATCTCTCAGAGTTGCTTGGTAGTATTTGGATCAACAAGAGCAGATGTTATGGAATGGGTCCAGTAGTAAAACTCTACTCTCTTCAATCTCTCTTTGCAAACTGGTTAATTCTTAACTGACTTCATCTGTTTTTGTTGAAACTGGCTGAAAGCCAACACAAACACATTCTGGCCTTTTCTAAACCACTTCCCTCAGAGCTATAGGTTTGATAATCTGCCTTCCCAGTTAACACAGTTGGCACTTTTCCCAGTATATTTGGGAATAGTCACCAACCAGTCTTCCAGCATGTAATATATTTCTACCTGCTAGCCAGTGCCATATATGTCTTAGAGTTTTGCTATTATAGCACTCCACTTTCAGGGACAAACTTTATCTTTTAGGACACACACTAAGCTGCTCTAACAAAGACACTTAAAAACACAGTACCAACAACAAGATTAACTTTTTTTTCCCTCATGACAATCCAGATGTATGCTCTGCTTCAGAAGTTAATTCAGGAGGGCTGGCCCATGACTCACTTGGCAGAGTGTGGTGCTGACAACACCAAGTCAAGGGTTAAGATCCCCTTACCGGTCATCTTTGAAAAAAAAAAAAAAAGTTAATTCAGGGCCCAGGTTCCTTCTACATTATTGCCCTCCAATCCCTTATGGGTTGTTCTGGTCGTTATGGTTAAAGATGGCTCACCACCATCACGATTGAGTACCAGCCTATGTGAAAGGAAAAGGGGTGGAAGTACAGGTAGATTCTCTCTAAAAATTTACCCAAAACCTAGTATCATCGTGGTACAAAACTTGCCTAACTTTAGTGCCTTTGTAGAACAAAAATAGTAAAAGATTTTTCTGCTGTGCAGAAAGTCACAATAGATACAATGGAGAAAACCCTGACATTCTGTACAGTAAGCCATTTAATCTCTACTTAATCATCAGATCTCATCATAGTAATTATTCATTTGGATAAGGCCTTACTTTTTCTGTCCTTTCTGATCCTAACAATTTCCTTTTCAGAATAGAAACATTCCAAGTGCAAATTAGAGATACTGACATGAGGCATTTACCTTACAATATTGAGCCTTATGTATTTTACTAAATTCCCATTAGTGGGAATTGTTAATATATGAAAACCGAATTTGTAATCCAGAGCTATTTACATTTTTCTAAGAGCTGCCTCCTGGTGAAGACATTGCTTCACTCAAGATACTTTTGGTGTCTCTCAGATCTTACAGTTTTCCCGTTCATCCTAAGCAGATACACCAAAATGACCTGCACCGCGAACCATTTCATCCATTCTCTTAATACGAGTTATTTTATCTCCCATATCTCCCTTTCTTCTGGACTCAGCATTGGTCACCTAAGATCTGGTTGCTAAGAGACAAGACGCTGGGAGGGTGGGGAAGCTGCACTGCGACAAGCCGGGGAGTGAACGCCAGAGGGGGAAGGAAAGGCGCAGGCAAGGCCAGGCCAGGCAAGGCAAGGCAAGGAGGCCGCCTGCCGCAGCGGCCCGGCGGCTCCCTCCCGCCCGGCAGGAGCTCTTCGCTCATTGGCTCCACCGCTGTGGCGCTGGTCCAGGATTGGTCGGGCTGCGTCGGGTCGGCGCTCCCCCGCCCCTCGGCGCTGGTTCCCGGCCACCGCCTGTGAGCAGGCGGGGCGGAGAGTGAGGACGCCGCGGCCGGGGTTGTGGGCTGGGTCGTGGGAGCTTCCTGGCGTGAGTGCGGACGGTGCCGGCCGCTGCAGGTGACAGAGGCGCAGCGAGGGTCGCCGCGGCCCTGTGGAGGTGAGCGAGACGCTGAGGGGGCGCGGGTCCCCGCCGGGGGACGGGAAGTGCGGCGAGGGGCGGTACCGCCTGCAGCCAGCCTGTGCCGCCGCGGCCCCCCAGCCCCTGCGGCGCGGGCCGGGCGGGTGTCCCGCTAGCTCAAACGCCCCCACGCACACCCCGCAGCCCGCCGCGCCCGCGCAGCCGCCGGCCCCGCTCCCACAACCCGGCAGCTCCACATGTCCACAGCTGGTCCCGCCCGCGCACCAGCTGAGGGAGCCCCGGACTCTGCCCCGCACCTGCCCCCGACTCGCCCCCTGCCCGGTGCCTTTGTCCGCCCCTCTCCCGCTCTGCGCCCCGAGAGTTTCTGCGCCTACGGGAGGCAAGGGGGGGCGGCGCTGAGGTCTTGGGGTGCCCTGAGGACGCGCCGCGCATTGAGCCTCTGAGCCCCAGTTTGAAGGGCTTTTGATCTACTCTTCCCCTGGGTTCGGGATGTCGTTTTGCTTTCTCCTTCACGATCAAAGCCATCTGCCTACGATGAGCACAAGGCTTCTCCCCGGTCCAGGATGACTCAGTGTTATCGCCCCCCTCTGTTATGCCAAAGGCCTTTGACTGCTCCAGTGACAACCCCCCTCCTTCCCATCTTGCCTCTGCCTAGGAAAAAAGTCTCTGTGTACAAGAGACTTTTCTATTTGAAAAAAGAAAAAGGAAAAAAAAAAAAAAAAAGATGCCTGTCATGCACTTCTATCTGGTGTGGGAGTGACTAGATCAGTCTTACTAATACGTATACATAAACCAAGATATGGGAATGGGGGAGGAGACATGAAGTGTGTTCTTAAAAAATGTAATCTATAAAACAAATAGAATTTTTGCTTTTGGTAAATAACATGTTTTACCTTAAACTTTTTTTAAATGTTGGTATTTTATCATGAATGGGAGCAAATTAATCAGTAGGGTAATTTGAGCTTTGAACTTTCTTATTGTCACAGTTTCTAATAAATTTACACTTCTTAGAATGAGGTGCACTGTGACAGCTATTTCTAGATTATTCGTTTTAGTAAGGATTATTCATCCGTGTTTTGTCTTTCATACTTAAATTCAGACCCTAAAGGATGCTTTCTTGAACATTTATTTAACTAGAATTAATATTGGGTAATCTTCTTTTGCTCACTTGTGTGAAGAAAATGTCAACAGAAAATTTCCTTTTCACATCTAGATGTTTTTTCTTAAATATGTATAGCATAAATGAGTATCGTATTTAAAATATAAATATAACCTTTTTAAGTGCTTGACGTGCACAGTGTTTTTGAAATTTTTAATGAACCTTTTTGGAGGTAAAGAATAAACAACACCCAGGGTCCTTACTCTGAATTCCATTTTAGGCTGTTTTCTAGTGAGACCCAAACAAAGCATAACAAAACACTTCACATGCCCTAACATGCCTCCCAAATTATGGTAAGAGGGGGATGCGTGTACACAAACATGTAGAGAGCAATGCTTCGTTCGCTAGTGAGAAACCAGGTTCTTCAAGAACGTAGCTTCAAAACTAAATTATTTAGCAGAACATGATCCCCATTTATCTTTGCACAATGTAGATATTTAAATATTTAAATGAGTTGTGGATCCCAGTCTCGCTTAAGGTTTTGTGACTTTCTCATTAATTCAGCAAACATTTTTGCTGGTCACTCTTCTTGGAAATCAAAGAAGACCCAGCCCATGAGAGATACTGTGGTCCAATGTGTTAAAGAAAAAAATGACCAGAAATTCCTCAGGGCCCTTCCAGTGTACTTCTAAGACCTTTCCCAAGCCCGCTTTCACAAGAATTTCCTCAAACTCAGCCAGGGATATGTGAAAGGACATAATTTTTGGATTCACTAAGTTTTTTCACCAGACTTTGTGATGACCAATTCTTTCAAAAAGAATGAGGTTCCATAAAATCTACTTTGTAAGGCAGTACTTTACAGTTATTAAACTAATTCTTGGAAAATTTTTGTGCCAGTAATGGCCAAAGTAGGAAAGATAAAAATAGTAGTAATAAATTATTGATTGGGCACCTTTTGTATGCCAAACAGTATGCTGGGTGCTTTATATAGCGTATCGCAAGGGTACTTCAAAAAATTCACGGAAAGATTCATATTCTCTTTTAATTCTATTTTTCCATGTACTTTTTGAAGTACCCTGGTATTTAAGACTTATAATAACCCATAAGGTAAGTATCATTTTCCTTATATTATAGCTGAGACAATTGGAGCCCCAGGTTGCCCTGCTAGAAATGATAAAGCTAGGTAAGTATCTATAGTTGACTCTTTCTCCTCATTTTGTTGACAGCATACTTAATTGGAATGTTACTGTCTCTCCTTTTATTTGTCACATTATATTGAATCCGTTTAATCCAAGGATCTCTGTAATGATAATGCTACTACTACAAACATTAGTCTTCACTGTGAGCCAGGTAGTACTTTCTATATATCCTCAAAAGAATGTGAGCTAGCTAATATTATTTTTGTTTTATAGATGAAGAAATTGAGGCACAGAGATTAATCTGAACGAGATAATACCTTAAGTGGTAGAATCAGGATGCAAACTTGGACAGTCTGGCTCCAGAGTCTGCAGTCTTAACCACTACACTACCGTGGTCCTTCAATAAGGTACATCTCTGGTTGATAGGAAGCTATGATTTTAGAGTGCTCAATGTTTTTCTTTCTTTGTTTCTTTTTAATGTTTATGCAAACACATGTAGGGTAACTTTATGATATCGACCACCTGATGTCCTATACCACTGCCTTATGTAAACAATTATGTAGTACTAATCATAGTTAACATTTATTGAAAGTTTACTACATTCCAGCCTCTGTTCTGTGTTTTAAGTATCTCACATAATCCTCAGTGCAATCCTAGAAAGTACTATTATTTTATGCTGCATCTTATTTGTGAAGTGCTTTTATTGTGTTCAAGGTGCTTTCAGAAAATAATCCCTTTCATTCCCTCCACGCTGTCGGAAGTATTACCATCACATAATTTTTTTGCTGTAATTCATCAAGATTAGATGACTTACTTTGACTAGCATGTGATGGAGCTAAAGCTGGAACCAGAGCTTCAGAATCCTGTGTGTGTCGCTTTGTCCACTGTACTGGTCTGTTGGCGGATCTTTGCTTTGTTCTTCTTATCCTAAAATAGACCACATTTTTCCATAGGAGCTACTTTTATTTGGACATTTTGTTCCCAATCCAGAGTCTAATGTCAATTAAATCATAGATATGACCAGCCATACTCTTGTCATTATTTTCCTCTCTAAATTTATGTTCCAACTTCAGATGCACTGCCTGGCACATAGCAGGGCTCAGTAAATGTTTGAATAAAGTAAGAAGTGTCTCAGATACATTGATACAAAAAGGTTTCTAAAATGTTTTAAGTTTGAATGGTAGTGTTTTTTTCTCTCTGATACCATAGCTTTCTCCTTCCCCCACCTCACAAACAAAAGCTTTCAAAATTGTTTCACTAAAAGATAACTGATTTCAAGATGTATTAGGCTTTGTCCCTCCCTGTCCTAAACCATTCCCAACCTGCTGTCTCCCCCATACTATACTACTTGAATGGGAAGAGCATGGATTTGAGAGTCAGTTTTACCTGTATTTGAATCCTTGCTCTGCCTCTTACTAGGTCTGTGACCTTGTGCAAATTAGTTAATTTCTCTGGACCTGTTTCCTCTTCTTGTAAAATTGGGGAGATTACCTATCTTATAGGGATGTGGTGAGAATTTATTGAAATAATAAGTAAAAGACTTAGCACAGTTCCAGGCTCTTAGTAGATACTCAGTAAATAACAGCTGTTATGTGTCCCTCCTCTGCTGTGGCTCTTGGCCAAAATGATATTGATATTGAAATTATCTGTTTATTTGCTGTTATCCATCACCAGACTGTAAACTCGAGGACAGGGACCATATGACATGGTTATAGTAGAGATTTTTGTGTCTCTCTTGAGTGGCACACAGTTGGAGCTCACTAAGTGTTTGGACTACATCCATTTGGAAAGCAAACTAGGGCCTTTTTTCATGGTGATCCTATTGCCTGAAAGTCTTGGACACTCTTGGCTAAGATGAGGGGTGCTGGATATGTTATTCAAGGGCTCCTGGATTGAACTAGAGGTTGTGATTGCAGAAAAGGTGGTTGGGGAACCCAGGTGGGAAGCCTCCACTCTGCACAAGTGCATGTGTATGCATGGAGTGCTGTGGCTGTTTGTAGATGTCAGTGTGTGTGTGTGCGTGCGTGCGCGCGTGTGTAAGGATTAAACCTTATCGGGCCATTTATCATATGGCTTTTGAAGACAAGGAAGAAGAGAAGAACTTTTCAAAGAGAAGTTGTTTCAAGCATGTAAAAATGGTGCTGGCTGGTTAGCTTGGTTGGTTAGAGCGCGGTGATGTAACACCAAGGTCAAGGATTCAGATACCCACATCAGCCAGCCACCAAAAGAAATAATAGTAATTACAATTGTTGTAATTGTAATCTCCCTACCACTTTTAACTAATAATCACATGACACAATAACAATTATTATGTTTAGCGTAAAATGTCAAATTAATTTTCATTTAAGCTTCATTTTATTACATATAAATTTAACAAATTAAGTTTCATTTTATTACATCAGCAAAAATTCAGTATGCTCAGCCTTCATTGTTTGTAGCATGGACATTTACTGACAGAATAAAAAAAAGGCAGTATTGCTTAGGAATAGAATGAAATTATGATTCTTTCTAACCAGCTTTGTTTTGGGTTTTTTACAGTTATATTCCACCATCCATGAATTGCTAATCAGAGTATAAATCAGGCATACAAAAGGATTTTCTTTAGGAAGATAAATTGTATTCAACTTTTTTGTTCAACATTTTATTATGAAAAATTTTGAACATACAGCAGAGTCAAAACTAATTTTATAGTTAACACCCTTATACCCACCACTTAGATTCTACCATTAATAATTTACTATGCCTTTTATCACATACTTAGCCATCTGTCCATTCTTCTATATATCCATCTATCAATCCATAATATTCAAATGCTTTTATACTTGAAGAGATTTGGCCTGTATATTATTCTTTATTCATTTTAGGTCAGTTGTATTTTTCCTTTACATGGTAGCAGATAATTCTTAGGAATGAACTATAACTGATCTATATATAAAGTTCTGAAAACATTTGGATTTCAGATGTAGACTAAGCTGTTTGTCCTCCCTATTCATAGTTCCAAAAGATGAGTCGTGGATGTTCAGAAAACAACAATTTCCTGAATAATAACAATCAAATGGTGTTGGACATGATCCTTTATCCATTAATTGGAATCCCTGAAACCATCAACTGGGAAACTGTGGCAAGGCTGGTGCCTGGATTAACACCCAAAGAGGTAAATAACAGTCCCACAAAGATCTCCTGAAAAAAATCAGAAAAAGTGGTCAATTTAGAGAAACAACAGCTAAGAGAGAAAAAAATCTTTGAGTATTACATATTCATATGCATGTATAAACAGTATATGTACTTATCTTTATTATTTGACTAGATGCAAACTATATAAATTATATATTAACCCATCTGGCATAATTAAATTCAGCTTCATCTTAGATGTTTTCAAGAGCCGAAAAGTAACTAATAATATCTTATTTTAAGTGATAGAAATGTTCCCTGTAACATTTCTGTATGGGTGGATAAAAATTTTACAAGTCAGATTAAATCCCCAGTGCTGTGTTTCTCAAACTTAAGTAATGAACAGATCTTTTTAAAGGAAACAACTTGGAAGCTCCTAATATTGACTTTAATTGTTTTTACTATGATATAAATTAAATATGCACTAGTAATAGTAGGTGTAAACACACTTTATACAGCTGTAAACCAAATTGATATAGACACAAGTGAAAATTAAAACCAACACATCCAAACTAGTATTGTAAACAATATGATGACTACTAGTATTTTGCTTAAATTAAATTGCTAATTATAACACAAATATTGTGCAGTCTGTTGTGGCACAGATTCTTTTGGGTACTGCCATGTGCCTTTCAAAGCTTCAATTCTTTTGCCATTTTTCTCTGTTTACCCTACTATGAAGTCTTATGTCGTACCATGACATTATTTGCCTTCACTTGGTGCTAATGTATCTCCTCTACCAAGTCTCTTCCCTACTTTTGACCATTTTTTTATTAGCCTTGGGCAACTAAAATGTTTCTTGGTACCAATTTAATTGTAAACAGGAAAGCAAGTAGGCACTGAAATATTCTGTCATCCTGATGAACTAGATGATTTTATTAATGCTATCCTAGAATCAAAACTTAAAACTTAAATTCTTATAGAGAACTCACAGATTCCTATAGTTCACCCATGAACGCTAGTTTGAGAAACACTGAGCTCAGAATTTTTGCTGTTAAAATGAATCCTACAATGGGTGAATCATCTTAGAGTTTTAGAAGTAGAAATGACATTAGTGATTGTCCCCATTAGATTTTAAGCATATCTATCACTTTCTGGCCTATCACATACACTTAATAAACATGTGTTGAATCAGTGAATGAATCAAGTCCCACCCTCTTCTTTTACAGCTCAGAAAACCAGGACCCACGAAGACTACTTGCCCTCAATTATATGAGCATTATAGGTCTTTATGAGATGATAAGGAAGTTTATTTTTTAGCATATATTATCACTCTCTATACTTTTTTACCCTTTGGATTTTTACATGTTAGGTTTTAAAACAGGACAAACCTGTGAATTCAACTATTTTTCCAACTTTCTATTATGAATATTTTCAAACACAGTTGAAAGAATAGTATGACACTCCTGTCCTTTACATAGGTTTAGCAGTTCTAGGTATTTGCTGTATCTCTTTATATAACTTTTTCTATGACATATAAAAGTAAGTCTCAGATATCGTAACACTTCATTTCTATACACTGCAACATGCATCTCCTTAGAATGATATTATTACATAATCACAGTACCATTATCAACCTAAGAAAATTAACAATAGTTCCATTATATTTTCTTTTTTTGTTGTTTTGTTTTTTTATTTTTTACTTGTAGTTCCATTATATTTTCTTTTTTTTTTTAATTTATTTTATTTATTGAATAAAAATTGATTATACATATTTTGGGAGTTCAACATTGAGATATGTTGATCAAATCAATATTACTAGCACACATATTGTTACAAATCATAATTATTCTTTATGCCCCTTGTCCAGTCTCTCCCCATCCCCCTCTCCCTCCCCATTTTCTCCTCTAATTACCCTAGATTTCTTCTCTCCTTCTGAAAGAATAATGGTTACTCTGTTAATTTGTTGCCTAGGTGATCTGTCCAATGCTGAGAGTTGTGCTCGGGTCCCCCAATATTATCATAGAGCAGATGCTTCTTCTGTCACTCTGAAATGGGCTTTGTGGAGAGAGACATCCTCTTCTTTATCTCTGCTGCTGACTCTCCTTGTGTCAATGCACTCCAGTGGTTGGTGGACCATCTGCATGGTGGTTGTGGTGTCTAGCCACTTTCGTGGCAGCCATGGTTATTGTGGTGGTTGTGGTGGTCCACCCACATGGAGGTGATGTTTTTGGCATGCTCCTTGGCGCTGGTAGTGTGCCAGGTTGTGGGGTGTGTCTGATCCACTTCTCCATGCCTCTGGTCCCCGGGAGGGCCCCAAGGCTCTGGCACAGTGTGCCTGGTTGTGGGAGGGGGGTCCAGTCCCTAGCTCCATGCCTTGGGTCACTGGGCGGGCCCTGAGGTGCTGGCACAGTGTGCCTGGTTGTGGGAGGGAGGTCCATTCCCATTCTCCATGTCCCAGGTCACTAGGCAGACCCCAAGGTGCTGGCGTGGTGTGCCTGGTTGTGGGAGGGTGGTCCGGTCCCCTTTACCATGATTCAGGTCCCTGGGACCCTGAGGCATTGGCGCAGTGTGCCTGGTTGTGGGAGGGGGGTCCGGTCCCCTTTTCCATGACTCGGGTCCCTGGGTGAACCCTGAGGCGCTGGCGCAGTGTGCCTGGTTGTGGGAGGGGGGTCTGGTCCCCTTCTCCATAGTTCCATTATATTTTCTAATATCCACTGCATATTCAAATTCACCCAGTTTAGGAATTCTTAACTAAAACACAAGTAAATGTGAATCAAACTATTTTTAAGTTGTGTTAATTTTAAATAATTTTTATTACTAAACAAAACATGTACTTAAAGAACACATACACAAAAAGAAAACAACCAAAAAATCAGAATTATAAATCCAACGCTACCGAAAGCAAGCTGCTGACACCTTGTATATGTCCTTCCAGATTATTTTGAATACCTGTATGAATTCTTAAAGTGGATATATAACAAATGCACTGTTTTGCTACTTGCTTTTTTTCACTTAGAATGTTATAAGCAACTTTATGTACTAGTAATAAACTTTTACAATATTTAATGGCAGTCTGCTATTCTTTTATTTGAGCCATATCATAATTTATTGAACCAGCTCCTTTTGTTAGATATTTAGGCTAGTGGTTTCAATTTTTGACTACTACAAATACCACTGTAACAAATATCTTATTCTCATTTCCTTAGGAGATAATCACAGAAGCAGAATTGCTGGATCAGAGGGCAAAAGCATTTTTAAGTTTTTGTTACATATTGTCATATTGGCCAGTAGAAGGCCATCCATGTTATACTCTAGGCAACATAGCTAAGTGCTTGTTATATCAACTTTCTATATCAAATATTATTTATGTGTGTGTATGTTGTCAGAATTCTTATTTATATATATATTTTTTAAATTTTAATGAGTGTTCTCATTGTAGTTTTACTTTTCTTTAAATCTTGGAGAGGTTGACTGTTTTATATTTTGTTTCATGTCCTTTATCCATTTGTGAATTTGTTTTGTTACTAGTTTAATAACAGTTTTCTATGTATTAAGTATATTAACCTTTGATCTTATTTTTCTCAATTTTTTTTCAGCATATTATTTGTTAATGATAGTCTCTTATATACAAATATTTTTTAAAATTGTGTTAAAAATCTATGAATCTTTTACTTTGATGTCTGCCTTTGTTGTCATGCTTGGAAAATTCTTCTCACCCCGAGGTTATGTATAGTACATACTTTCCTGCATTCTCCTGATTACTTTTCTTTTTTCCGTTTAAATCTTGACTCCATCTGGAGTTTAAACTTCTTTCTAATGACTAGTTAATTGCCCAACATTTACTGAATATTTCATTCTTCATTACTGGTTTGAAATTCTTCAAATCTATTTCTGGACTTACTATTCTATTCCATTGATCTCTTCATCTGATCCTACTGACACTTTCATATTGACTTACATATTTTCAATATTGTTTTAATATCTGTGGACAAAAATCCTGTTACTTTTTAAAAGTTTTTTGAATATTCTCTTACTCTCCTGGATTATAATTTTTTTTCCATTTCAAAGTCAACATGTTGGTATTTTGAAAGTGGAATAAGGATTAATTATTTAAGATATTTTAGATAAGTGTTTAGCTTAGGTAAAATAATGTATCTAATTTTTCCAAAGTGGGTGCACTCTTTTACATTCCTACAAGCAGTGTATGAGGTTTCCAGTTTCTCCACATCCTTGCCAACACTTTTATTGTCTTTGGTTATAGCCATGCTAGTGCGTGAAGTGGTATTTCATTGTGCTTTTGATTTGCCCTTTCCTGATTTCAAATGATGCTGTGATTAGCCATTTAGAGATCTTTTCTAGAGAAATGTCTATTCCAATTCTTTGCCCATTTTTTATTTGGGTTGTTTGTCTTTTTATTAGTGAGTAGTAAGGATTTTTAATATATTCTAGATACAAATCTCTTGTCAGATATATGATTTGCAAATATTTTCTCCCATTCTGTGGGTGGTCTTTTCATTTTCTTGATGTCCTTTGAAGAACAAAAGTTTTTAATTTTGATGAAGTCTACTTTATCTAATTTTTCTTTGTTGCTTGTGCTTTTAATGTCATATCTAAGAAACCATCACCTAATCCATAGTAACAAAGATTTATACCTATATTTTCTTCTCAGAGTTTTGTAGTTTTAGCTTTTACATTTTAGCCTTTGATTTAATGTTTGTATATGGTGTGAAGAAGGAGGTCCAACCTTATTCTTTTGTATGTAGATATCCCTTAATTTTTCGGAAACTCAAATAGTTTATATTATTTATAGTTCACATGCTTTTTTGTTTAGGCAATCATGTATTTCAAATATTTGGAATTCATAAATTTCTCATTTGAATATTAGAAATGGCTATAAGCTTTGTTAAACAAGATAAATCTACATTCTGTTTCCAGTACAGCTATAAACTACCTAAAAGATGTCAGAAGAATCTTTTTTTAAAAGCCTACCTACCACTTTCTCTGTGTTACAAAGAATGAACTCATTTTGTAGGAAAATGGATTCAATTAAGCCATTTATATTTTTTATCCTATACATGTACATCTGAACTTGTACGTTTTCTAATGATGTTATAACATTTGTTTTTTTCTTTGCCCAGATTTTCATCACTGCTTCTTTTAGTGCTCATACAAAAATACTTTCTCTGTTATTAGTTATTTTTATTTAATTTTAAGATTTTGTTTAAAGAGATGTTGATTATATAATTGTCTTAGCTTTCTGTTCCTTAGAATACCTAAAACTGTATGTAATTTATAAAGAAATGAAATTTATTTCTTACAGTTCTGGAGGCTGGGAAGTCCAAGGTCCAGGGGGCACATCTGGTGAGGTACTTCTTACTGGTGGGGACTTTCTGCAGAGTCCTGAAGTGGTGCAGGGCATCACATGGCAAGAGGGCTGAGCATGCTCACACTGCTAACTCACGTCTCTTCATCTTATTGTAAAGTCACAGTTCCACTGTCATGATAACCTATTAATCCATTAATCCATTAATCCATGAATGATTAGTCCATTCACATGGGCAGAGCCTTCACGATCCAATCACCTACTGAGGGCCCCACCTCTCAACACTGCCACATTGGGGATTAAGCTTCAACATGAGCTTTGGAGGGGACAAACATTCAAACCATAGCAATAATATTAATTTTTTTTTCCCCTAGGAAAAGAGAGGAAGCAATAATATTTCAATCTACATTTACATCTCTTTTATATGCCTTTTATTAAAGTGTTACTTCTCTTTTCAAAGGACTAAACCTTGGATAGACATTTCTTTCTAGTAATACTAACCATGTAAACAATCATTACCTAAAGTAATGCTTGCTATCAAATGGGTACTTGATAAATATTTGTGTAATAAATGAATGATGTCATAACCAATATACTTATTTATTTATTTATTTATTTATTTGTAGGCAGCTGACTGATACAGGTCTCAGTGTTATAAGGCTGCACTCTCACATTATTTGTTTAATATGTACACATATTTTTCTCCTTTTACAGCTCCCAGAGTACTTGGTCTGATGTGTAACTTGTTATCCACATTGATGTTGATGGCGATTTAAAAATGGATGCTATAGCAATGTTGTTTACAAAAATCCACAATAAGGAAGGCATTTTCTATTGTGACCTAGTAAACACATAGAAACATTTTCAGGCAGGAGTACTTAGCCTTACTATGCTTAATGAACTCTTGATATTTTCTAATCTATTGTATTCTATTTCTTTTTTTAAAAAAATTGCTAATCTGAACCTTCGAAGCTGATTTCATGACCATCTAATGGGCTAACGGAAATACTCTGCTAGAGCAAACTATGCCCGAATGTATGGCCACAAAGTGCTACCACAGTATGTTTTGCACAAGGTGAACCTCACTGTCAGTAAAAACAAAGACTTTATTGTTTTAATAAAATATGGTGTCACAAATCAGATACTCTTTGGTTTGTTTTCCAGTGAAGGTTAGAATTTGGTCTTATTTATGTTGGAAACTCAGTTAATATAAAAATAAAAGCCAAGGGTTTTTTTTTTTTTTTTTAAGATGACCAGTAAGGAGATCCTAACCCTTGACTTGGTGTTATCAGCACCACACTCTCCCAAGTGAGCCACAGGCTGGCCCAAAAGCCAAGTTTTTTTGTTTTTTTTTTTTTTGCTTTTTGTCTTTTTGGTGACCAGCACTCAGCCAGTGAGTGCACCGGCCTTTCCTGTATAGGTTCCGAACTCATGGCGGGAGCTTCGCTGCGCTCCCAGCACCGCACTCTCCCGAGTGCGCCACGGGCTCGGCCCCCAAAAGCCAAGTTTTTAACTGAATTATTAATATTGTCAACTGATAATCGATACAAACCAAAAGGAAATATTGTTAATAAAGGCAGTCTTTATTTTTCTACAACAGCATAAACACATTATGCCTTTGCGTAACAGCATATTAAAAAATTCTATCCTGAATTTTAAAGGAGAAAAAAATAAGTCTGAGGTTTTTGTGTACAATTTCTAGATGTTACCCAGAAGATTAATATTCACTTACAAAAAAAGATTATGGAAAAGTATCTTCAAATAGAAGGCAAGAAAATATCTTCTTTTTTTTATTAAAAAAATCCCCAAATCTCCGTTTCTTTCATTTTATATCATGACAGTGTGCCAAAAGGTTTGATGAACTGAAGAGCAGTGGAAGCTCACCTGTTGACAATCAGTATAATCCACTAATGGCTGCTGGAGAAAGTCCTGTTGAAACTTTAGCCACATATATCAAATCCTCACTTCTTCACACACAGGGAGATTTTCAGGAGACTCCAGTTGGTCAGGATGCAGTTTCCAAAACAGGTAAGGTTTTAAAACAAAATGCAGTATACTTGTTCTTATGATAATTCTGCAAAATTTTATACATTCCAGTCAACTTTTCTTTCTTTGTTTAATGGTTAATCTAAAGTTAATAGAAAAATCTATGAGTATTTGTTATCTTCCTGAATTTTAAAAATTATAATTGTCTTTGCTATATTTAAAAAAAAATTTAAGTGATAATATATAGGTCAAGCACTATTATCAAAACAAAATCTTTACTATATCAAAATTTCCTAGTCCAGTCTGTTGGTGTAATTATTTCATATATTATTTATTGTTTACTGTGAATATTCTTTTACTTTATGTTAGAGGAATTTGACCCATATTTTTTACCTTTTTTTTTTTTAATTGAGAGAATCTTGCTTATCTCTCGTGTAATCTTTTTTTTTGCAGCTCCTCTTTATTGCAGTTAACAAGAACTTCAAGTGATACGGGGGCAGGGTAGAAGAAATATTTTCTGCAGTTACATTGGAAATAATAACTGTTTTTAGAAATCCTCAGAGTGTAGTGAGTTATTTTCATCTCAGCAGCAGCAGTCAGATTATTGATATAAAAATTTGCTTCTGGAAGAGAAAACTACGCTGTTGGCTCTATTTGTACATACCACATCAGCATTTTTTGAAATCTTCATTGTAACATTAGCAATTTGTGATTTTTTTTTTTTTGTGCTGTTTCGTCCATTACCTTTAGAAATATAAAGGGGAAATGCCACCTGTCAAGTACCATCTTTAACTAGCCTTGGAAACCATGCATATACATTATTACCATTCAATGAGTAAAAACCCATTCTCAGCTAGAAACGCTAACCCCCCCCTTTTTTTGTATGTGTTTGTTTCTGTATTTAAGGAAGACATAGTATAGCTTCCACAAGGAATTGTGCTTCAGAAAGTGAAAATTGTACTACTCGTAAAGGTGGAGAAAAGACTGAAGAATCTGAAGGGTAGGAGGCTGGTTGTTTGCTAGATAAGATTTTAATATTAATATCAACTTTAAATTATAAAATATATGGTTGGTGGATATATACATCAGTTACCATAACTTAGGAATTTCACATTACTGCTGAAACCATTGGAATCAGCTTAGTTAATGTGTTGAACTATAAACAATTGCTTAATACCTAAACATATGGCTTACTCATAATATTTATTAGTCTGGGCTTAGTTGTTCATTTTTTTAAATTCATTTTTATATTTGTAAATATTAGAAATAACCTCTATTAACATAAAACTTTGAAAAGTAAATTTTAATACTTGAAGAAAACTCTATGCCGTTAGTTCTCCAACTTTATTAAAGAAACGGGATGTGTATATGAGAACTATTTCAATATAATTACTTATTATAGAAGCATTTAAAAATTAGAATGTTTTTCAATATATTGCAAGTTTTGATAGCTTTGTATTGTTTTGTATACCTCATATACAATAAATTGCACATGTTATAAAATGTTCATTTTGCTGAGTTTTGAAAAATGGGTACACCATATAACCATCACCCAAATCTAGATGTAGAACATTTTCATCATCCTTGAAAGTTCCTTTGTGCACCTTTAATTTTGACAGATTCTTTAATAACAGCTTTATTAATATATAATTCACATACCATAAAATTTACCCTTTTGAAAAGGTTCTGGAGGTGGATGATGGTGATGATTGCACAATATGAATGTACTTAATGCCACTGAACTGTACACTTAAAAGTGGTTAAATTTGTAAATTTTATGGGATGTATATTTTACCAAATTTTAAAAATTCACCCTTTTAAAGTGCATAGTTCAGTGATTTTTAGTTTATCCATACGGACTTTTAACTGATAGGTTTGTTTGTGTGGCACAAAAGTTTGCCAGATAATTTTTTTTACAGAAATTATCCAATATTTCATATTGTGATCCAAAAAGCCACAGAAACTTCATGTGTCATTAAATTAATTATTACCTGTTTACCTTTCGACCATCATTTTTTTGGAAGAACAATTAGTTAAAAGTTATTTAAATTCTTTTGACTTTTGTAGAGTGTTGATTATAATCCCTTTTCTGGTAGCCCAATTTTATTTCAACTGTAATTTTTTTTGTATTAGAAATTATGAAGTTTAATTAAATACACAATAAATTCATATTGTAGGACTGTGTGCCTCTTCCTATTTATTATTCCTTCTTTTGCAATGACATGAAGGCACACATGGATCACACTCATGTTTCTTTTTGAGGTGATATAATTTTCAAAGAAAGTAAATTCAAGAAGTATATAATTTTTGAAGCAAATTTTCTGATGCATCATCTAAACTTATTCTTAAATTTTTAAAGATATGTAAATAAGTACATTGTAGTCTTAAGGATCCCTTTAACTACATTTATTAATTTATGTTTAATGAATGCCTAGAAGCAAACTTTCTGTTAAAAATAACTAAGTAAGCCATGCTGATTTTAATTTGATTTTTGATTAATAGTTTTAGCTGTTTTTCCTTTTTTTTAAAGTATGAAAATTTTAATATTTAATCATTATCTCCCTCCCACACTCATAACCATGTAAAAGTGCTGTTTAATGTTCCTTACAAGAACTGGAATGTATTATTTAATTTTTCTTTGTGGATTGGTATTATTTTTATAAACTTTATATTTAATGTATAACTTGAAAAACAAATTTTAAATCATGTAAATTATTAGTCCTTCAGTAACAATATTTTTTTCTTAAGTCAGTAGCTTACTAAAATTAGTCATAAGCTAAGATATGATCAAGTTAGCAAGACACTTTTGAAAAATTCTTAATGTCAAAACCCTATAAAACTGATTTGTGGTCAAAATCTTCAAAAACATCTTGTTCTCTTACCTCCACTAAATGTCAATATTCTTGGGTCCTCTTCTAAAACTCTAATATTTCATTTCTGTGTAACATTTTTTATGAAGGCCAAACATGGTGATCCATGTATGTGATGAAGCAAAAAACTTGAAAGAAGATTTTGTTTGCCCACGAGATCTTTTGATATCAGAAATGAAGTACTTTGCTGAATATTTATCTGTGGATGCCCAGCGCTGGGAAGAGGTGGACATTTCAGTTCATTGTGACGTTCACATTTTCAGCTGGTTGATACAATATGTTAAAAGGAACACTAAGGAGAATAAAGATTGTGAGATGCCTACTTTAGGTAAAAGACAATCTAATCTGTTCCTTATTTTGTAGTGAAATTTATGTGTCTTCTGGAAATTGCTTCAGGGCAAAAGTGAAATTTGGAAAATTGTTTGGACATTAATATTTATGCTCATGTTAGTAACAGCCTTTTAGGAAACTGATACCTCATCTTTTTTTTTAGTAAGTTTAGTTAAATTATATAGTAAATTTATAGCAAATGGACAGGTCTTCTACGTCAGCAATTCTCAATTTATTGTATATGTACCATTGGGGTCATGGAAACCTTTCTAGAGGGTCAATGAGGTCAAAACAGTTTGGATAATAATACCAAGATATTATGTGTCATTTTCACTGTGTGGACATTTGCTCAGATGGTGCAAAAGCAATGGTTGGTAAAATTGTTGGATCCTTAGCCCAAATCAAGGCAGGGGCATCAAACTGGCCTAGTTGTCACTGTATTCTTCAACACCATGCACTCATAGCTAGAAAGGAAAAAAAAGAAAAAGTCTAGTTTTAGTTAAGAATGTTCTTGATGAAGCAGTAAAAATTACTTACCTTATTAAATCTCCACCCTTGAGGATACATCTGTGTGTTTAATACTCTGTGATGAAATAGGAAGTGTACTTCTGCTGCCCACCAATGTACGATAGCTTTCTTGAAGAAAAGCACTTATGTGATTGTTTGATTGTGAGCTAAACTAGCTGCTCTTTTAAAAATAGAAAACCATTCTTACTTGAGAGAATGACTGACAGAGAAATTATGGTTATTCAGACTTAGATATTTGGCAGACATTTTCTTGAAAATGAGCTGGTCACTTGTCTTTGACAAAATTTGAGCTTTCAAATGAGAATAGGAGTTTCAGAAAACTTACCTGCTTTCATGTGGTTGGCAGCATCTCAGTACTTGAAGACTTTTCCAATGAGATTGGCGGTCATATTAATGAATGTAATTTTTAAAATATATTGTACAATGAAATGTTCAATTGGAAGATCTGCATAACTCGGTGAACCAATATTTTCCAAATGATCAATGCACGATGTTTAAAGAAATCACGCGTGGGTTAAAGATCCCTTCAAAGTGCAAGACAAATCAGTGGATTTTGATGTTAACTGAGGAGGGAAAGTTCATTGATTTCAGATCCCATTGCAACTAACCTTTAAGAAACTACCATTTCTCGAGTTTTGGTGTAACATCAAAGAAGGATACCCACAAATTGAATGCAGAAACAGATAAAAGAATCCAGCTGTCTTCTGTTAAGTCAGACATTGAAGAGATTTGCAAAAATGTCAAACAGTGCTGCCCTTCTCACTAATTTTTTTTGTTTTGGAAAATATAGTTTATTTTCATAAAAATATATTAGCATGCAATAGGTTTATTATTCTCTTTAAATGAATTAATGTTTTCTGAATTTCTCTGTTTTAGTTTCTAATATGGTAAATACCAATATATATATAACCCACATAAACAGAAGCTTTTTAGGATTCTCAGTTTTTAAGATTATAAAGTGTTTTGAGACTAAAAGTTTGAGAACTAGTGTTCTATGTGATAGCAAGAATAATTACTAAGGAGTCTTTCGGTGGGCATAGACTTGTATGAGAACTCATACTTGTGATTACTTCATACTTTGTAGTCTTTCTGCACACTAGAATTGCTGTTTACAGCAGTATCAAAATATTTCTAAACCCTATTAGTAAATAAATCCATACTGACAGTATAAAAGTTTTCTGAAGAGGTTTATAATTTATTATTTTCTAGTGACAAAATTAATGGGAAAAGTTTCTAGTGGTCCTTAAATAAAAATTATAAGATTGCTAAGTCAAAATGTTCAGCCTGAGTCCAGAGATTTTAGACTACCCAGCTATGTTATATATGTGAGAATAAATATCAAAATGTGTGGAGAGAAAAAAAAATATTTTCTGATCTAGCATATTTATGTGTGTAGTGAAGGTAAAAAAAAATGGAGCAAAACTAGTTATTCTCTTATCATTGATCTTAAATTAGTGGCTATAAATGTAAACCTTACAGAAGCAATATTTATTCTAAGCAGGAAAACTACCAAAATGCTTAATTAAATCTCTAATACTCCAGCCACTGGTTCTTATGTGGGATGGTGTATATTACAATTTTCCAAGGAGCTATTTCACTAGCTTCTTCCTCCCTTTACCATTTCTACTTGAGAACCTTCAATCTAGAATTGTTATTTAGAGAAAGATTGGGATTACTTATTTTAATCATTGGCTGCTTAGTGAGAGAAGGATTTCTAGTATTACTAAAGATTTAGAAGGATTGTCTTAGTACTGTAATGGTGGGAAATCCGTTTGTTGTTTTGTTTTGTTTTTTTCTTTTTTTTAAATATACCTCATGGGAGATGACAGGTTTACTGAAACTGTAGTGTCTGGTGACATCCCCCTTTCCTATCTCTGCATGGCTGAAGGCTCAGTATGCCTTTAGGAAGTGACTTTGGCACTTTTGCAGTAGTAAAATTTTTGCTACCCTCGGAATCTTTTTAAATTAAATATTTGTTCATAACAAGCATTGAACTACTTCTGAAATAACTTCACTAATAAGTACTCTCATTAATAATTTCTAAAGATTTTCTCACTGAGACTTTTGCATATATCATGTGGTTAGCTGGAGTCTTTTTACTTGATATGAATTTAACTCCAGGGCAAACTTACTGTGTGTTTTCTCTGTACTCTAAGTTTTAACATTGATTGTTCTTTCTTTTGTGTGTCTAAGCCATATGATATAGTAGGATTATATTGAATTGTTCTTATTAAAGTAATATCCTCTTTTAAGGTAAAAAGGAGCCTGTTCTGAGGAGTTTGAAGTACAAATTAAAAGGAAAATTTAATTTTTTTCTCTTTTTTTTTTAGAGCCAGGAAATGTCATTTCAATTCTTATTTCTTCTGAGTTTTTGAAAATGGATTCATTAGTAAGTATTAATTTAAAACGCCAAGATCTTCTATTTACTTATGCTTTTTTTTCCCTTCAAATGTCTAGAAAATTCTAAGACATCTTACTAAAATAGTTAATTCAGTAGTGTGATTTTATTAGAATAAACTGCTCCTGTTTGAAGGTACTTTGTTTGGTTGGGAAGGGGTTTTAAGACTAGTATGTATCATTCGTGTGTTAGGCCTATAAAGCAAACAATCCTCGAGGAATAGTTCACTATCGTATTTGATGAAACTAAACAAAATTAACTTTACCCCAAAAGAGGTTTTGCCCTACATCCAAATTAAATGAAAATTGGAATATATTTGTTTTGCTATTAAAGTAATTTCTTTAACCATATTTTCCTTATTTGTGTCTTTCATTTATAGTTTAGTGAATAAAGAACAAGTGTCCAACTATTAATATAATTTTGTATGTGTATCACGGAAGTTCGTGTCTGTTGCTTGAGAGTAGCTAATGAAACATAAAATCATAATTATATAAATATACACTTAAAGCTCTAACATTAAATATATTTGTTTTTCTTCTTTTTTTATTTAATAAATTTCTTTATTATTGAAATTATTTTATATGTTTTTGTGATTGATATTTTATGGTTAATATTTAAATAAATATTTGTTTTTAATTCCTGGTAAAACTGTACAGGGCAGAATTTTCTTCTGCATTTCCATATAAATTTTATATGTTAGCAGAAATGAAGTTTGTTTATTTGATTGTTTTAGAGTTTTACTGGTTCCCTGTATTCTTTCTACTCCTTAACCCCTCCCCATTTAGCCAACTGCTTCAGAGAAGGGTTACAGAAAAAAGGCAGAGTCTAAAAGAGTCCTTAACTTTTGAGTTTTGATATGTAAGCCCCAAAGGATAATTTTTATGCCATAAGCAAAAAAATTGGAAGAATACATATTAGCCTCTTTTTACTTTTAAAGTAAATAAATACACCTCAGCTTGGAGGGAGGGGAAGAAAGTCAGAGAGCAAACTAAAGAGAGAAAACACAACAGAGAAAACCCTGAATTGACTGAAATTTCAATTCTGCCATCCAGAGAAATGGAGGCTCAAAATTATAAATAAATTTAATTATAGGAAGTCACATATCTTGCACACTTGAGTAACTTATAGACTAAGATTTATACTTGCCGCAGGCATAATAAACACATTTTTGTTTGAAATAGAGAAGGCTGAAAATAATTTTTCTCGGTATGTATATATGTCTTTACAAATTTGACCTGCTGGACCACTTTGGAACATAGAGTAACCCAAATAAGCAAAACCCAGTTAGTGCCTAGCAATACAGATTAGGCTTTTAATAAATTTTATGTTTGAAAGGTATTGCTATGACATTACTTTTCATGAGACTATTTTCAACTTTCATTTTCTGTTCTGTGTTTTCGTAGGTTGAACAATGTATTCAGTATTGCCACAAAAATATGAATGCCATAGTAGCTACCCCATGCAACATGAACTGTATTAATGCAAATCTTCTTACACGTATAGCTGATTTGTTCACACACGATGAAGTTGATGAGTTAAAGGACAAAAAAGATAAATTTAGGAGGTAATTTTTAAAATTTAATTTTAAACCTAATATTCCTGTTAAAAGAAATATATTTCTATTTCATTTTAGTGAAATACTCTATTGTAGAATATATTTAGAAATATATTTCTATTTTATTTTAAATGAAGTAAAATTTAACCAGAGCCAATGACTTAAGATAGAAATTAGTAATTATTTTGTGTAATGAACATATGAGCATATGGTAGTAGTGAATATTATGTTAAAAATTATTGACAGGCCCTAGTATAAAGAGAAAGAGTGGTATGAGATGAAGTCAGCAGTAGTCATATCACTAGGGGCTGTTTAGGTCATAGCAAGGAGGATATACTTTATTCTAGATGTAAGTTGTAGCAGAGATAGTCTAGAGTTTAGGTCAGAGGTCAGGGCTTAAAATAGAACTTTAAGAGTAGATAAGGTTTGAAACCATCGAACTGGATGAGATTCCCTAGCAAGAGACCATAGTTAGTGTTTTTTGTGTCCTGTTCAAGAAATCTTTGCCTACCTGAAGTTGGTGAAGATACTCTCCTATGTTTTTTCATTATTCATTTTGAATTAATTTTTTTGTGTGGTATCGGGTAGGGCCCAAGGTCCACTTTTTTCCCAAATAGATATCTAATTGACACAGCATCATATATTGAAAAGACCATCCTGAATTTCAGTGGCACCTTTACTATAAATTGGGTGACTATAGGTGAGGTCTGTTTCTGAGTTCTTCATTTTGTTCTGTGGATTTGTCTGTCTTTGTATCAGCAGCACACTGTCTTAATTACGGTAGCCTAATAACTTTTTTATCTAGTAATCTAAATTCTCCAGCTTTGCCTTTCTTCAAGATTTCTGTCTTGGCCATTGTAGGTCTTTTGCATTTCTGTATAGATTTTATAATCAGCTGTTCCATTTTTTCTTTCTCACACAGACACAAACCTACTGGAATTTGGGGTTAATATTGAATCTGTAGATCAATTTAGGAAGATTTAACATCTTAATAATATTGAGTCTTTGGTCCCTGAACACACTATAACCTGCTGTTTATTTGGGTCTTTTAAAATTAATTTCAGCAATGTCTTATAGTTTTCACTGTAGAGATATTTTTCTTTTTTATTTTATTAAATTTATTTCTAGGCATTTATTGGTGCTATTGTAAATGCTATTCTTATTTCATTTTCCAATTGTTAACAAGAGAGTATAGATAAAGGCTTCCCAATATTTAGAGGATCAACAGAGGAGAAATAGCCAGTGAAAGGCCTGAGAAGGAAGAGCCAGTGAAGTAGAAGGAAAGGTAAAAGGAAAGGTTTCAAAAGGAGGAAATGATTAAGTGACCAAATGTGTGGAATGCTGCTATCATGTAGAGTAAGATGGGGACAGAAATGTGATCAGTTGGATTTAGAAAACTTTTTTCCAGATGTTTTGCTCTGTGTGATAGCTGAAAAATTTTGCGGTAGCTGTTAGGGATAGATAGGCTCAAGAGAGGATTTTTTAAAAGAAGGTAGATACTAGATTATGTTTATATGGTGATCAGGACGATCCATTAGAGAGGAAGAAATAAATAATGCAGGGGATTATCCAAGAATTTAGTCCTTAAGGGGAATGAGGCAGAGAGGAATTAGCCAAGGGCTAAATACTTGAAAACAGTGGAATCCTAAATCTAGATTTGGCCTTTAATAGCAGCAGACATTTACACAGTGAAAATGGGGACAGTCAGGACATACATTTGGAATTAATGACATACTTATAAGACTTCAAGTTCAGTTATATTATGCATAATAATAAAGTAGTTAACATTTACTGAATGCTTAACACTATGCCTGGCACTCTTTAAAAACATATTATTTAACACCTATGAAACCTGATTAGTTTGGAATTTATTAACCACATTTTGTAGATGAGAAAACAAGTTTTAGAGAGGTTAAGTTGGCAAAGATCCTCTACCTAGTTATTGGTAGACACAGATTGTTAAATTCTCAAAATCTTAAATTTTGAATATTCTAATAACAAAGGACTGAAAGAAAGGTAGATATCCATCAATCTTTTTTTTTCTTGTGAAAATAGATTCTTGATGTTCTCATTAGTGATTTATTTACTTAGAACACCAAAAATGTATTATAAACTCCCAAAGAGAATCTAAGGATTTATTAATCTTATTTTACACATGTACACATAGTGTTTATTTTCATCACTATAAAGTAACTTTAGTAAATATAGAAAATTAATGTGTTGGTCATTTGTTGTTAACAGTAAACTTTTTTGTAAGAAGATTGAGAGACTGTTTGATCCTGAGTACTTGAATCCAGATTCTCGGAGTAATGCAGCAACATTATATAGGTAAGGTAATGTGTTTTTCCTTTGATGTGCTGTATGATGCAGCTATATTTTTTAATGACTACATTTTAAATTTCTTTTCGATGTTTTTTGTATCATCCTTGTGTTACAGATGCTGTTTGTGTAAGAAACTTTTAACAAAAGAAACAGAAAGAAGAATTCCTTGCATTCCTGGAAAAATTAATGTAGATCGACATGGAAATATTATCTATATACACATAAGGTGTAGTGAAGATAAAATACAGCTTTTTAATGTGAATTTCTAGTGTGTTTATAAAAGTGTAATTACTTTTATAAGCTTAGGATAACATCTTTTCTACATCTTTGATCCAATTTTGATTTAGAAAGATGGTACTTTCAAAACAAAGTTGTTGTAAAAGCTACATTTTATTTACTGGGTAAAATTTCATAATGTCTTTAAATTTTAATATGATAAAAATAATTGAATATTAATCTTGAAAAATATTCTGGTCACTGCCATTAAATTTATTTTCACTAACAGATTTTAGTTTTCTATATAAATGTTATATTGAATTTTATAAGAGAATCAAATTACTTTCAGTTGAATTTTGGTGAGGAAAATTGTCTTTACAATGGGATTTTTCATAATCTATTTATTCTTCATACTTTGTTAGTATTCCATTAATACATATTTCACTAATACATAATACATATTCCTCTTTATGTTCAAAACAAGTTCTCATTCTGAGTTGGGGGAAGAGTGTTGTAAATTGGTATGTCACAGGAAAACAAACTTCAAAATGTTTGTATTCTTTGGTAACATTCTACTACTAGGAATTTATCCAAAGAGATAATGTTGAATTTGTGAAAGCATTTAACAAAGACATTTATACTAAGTAGCCAAGAAAAAAGTAAATACGCAAATGATTAAACGAACTAATATATGTTCATACAATAGTATATCTATATAAAACACATCTAATCAGTTCTTAATGTGCAGCCTTTAAGAATAATGTAAAAGAATGCATACTTATATAGAAAGTTATTAGTGGTAAATTAAGTGAAAAAAATAGGATATAAAGCAAAACTTAGACACACATTCACTAAATGTTAATTTTCAGTGATAGTATTATGGACGGTTTTAATTTTCTTTTTTACTTGTTCTATATTAAAGAAAAAACCTACAATGTTATATTTCATATTTTAAACATTAAAACAAATACAGGGCAACACTTAATTTTATTCTAGTAATAATAACACAATCAACTTTAAAATGATTTATTTTCCTCTCAGTACAATAATCTGGCAATCTTCATTGGTTGTTTTAAGCGTCTGGAATTTTATACTTTTTTTGTCTTTGAGATTTGATTCATTTTTTGAAAATTCCTTCCTTCCTGACAATAACAGCTATTAATAGTAGTATGTGAAAAAAGTAATTGATGTTAACTTCAACACTGATTTTTGTTGTTTTATTCAAAATATTTTCTTATAAGTCAACAATCAGTGCACACATTTTATCCTTTTTTTTTGGTGGCTGGCCAGTATAGATGCACACATTTTAAAAATTGTCTTTAAATAACTTTCAAGACAGATGTGCCTATGTAATTTGTAATAAAATGATGGCATTTTTGTTATTTGTTGAATTAAGCACAAAAATAGCAAAAGTTAGAAAAAATTAAAATAGTAACTTAAAAAGAATAAGAACTTGAGTTACATGTGACCATAGCAAATATGGCTTAAGCCTTTGCTATTTTTAAACTGTGTATTATTTAATCTAAAAATGTGTATTACTACAACCTGGTGGTATATTCTATACTACTCAATTATTAGAAAATTCTGTTTGAAAATAATGTAAGAAACTAGTATATTAATGAAATGTTTAAAATCACCAATAATTAATAACAACTTGTCTTACAACATATAAACAGTTAGAATAAAGATTCCATTTAACAATACATCAATACATGCCTAAGTTCCAAGTGTTGGCATACTCAAACTATATTTAATTTATAATCCTTTATCTAGCTTGGCAAAATAATTTAGCATTCAACATTTCATACCTCTTTCTGTTATCCACAGAATAAACAAACTCCCAAATGAAATTTTATCTACCTTTCAGTGTAGTTCATGCCATATCCATCATTTGAGGAACATTCTTGGAAATAAACCACAAATTTAAAAACATCTGTTTAAAGCACATTGTCTATATTGCTTGCTTGAAAAATAATATAAGAACTCTTTCCCCAGAGATAAAACTTGGGATGTTCATGAGTATTTGAACAGTCTTTTTGAAGAATTAAAATCTTGGAGAGATGTATATTGGCGTTTGTGGGGAACGATCAACTGGCTGACTTGTTCAAGATGTTATCAGGTGAATTTTGTTTTTTAAATATCCTTCTCTGCAAACATTGAGAGCAACATTCTTTTGACCCATGCTGTTTAATTAGTGTGTTTGGATGTGTTTGTATAATATCTAACATCTTTTTAAAGAAAATAGTGGCAAAAGCAATGGTACTGTTACTGTTAAACATTGCTTGCAGCTGGCTTCATTTCTCTTGCCATGTTTCTTCTTCCTCTTTTTTGTTTTCATTCCTGAAACAATCAATGCCTTGCTGAATTTTTAGGAAAGCAACAGGTTTTAAGTGATGAAATTCATTTTTTCAATGGAAAAAAAGTACAGAATTCTTATTGCCTTTATTTCCATCCAAACTGTTTCTCTGTTGGCCCATCCATCTCTACAGAAATTCAGAAACACCTTTACAAATAGGATGTTATTGGTTTGTGCACTTTTTGTTATAACAGTTGTGTTCCCAAAAAGCTTTTGTTCATTTTTTATAAATGAAGACTATGATAAAAGGATAAGAAAGCTTACTATTTTAACAGTAAATCCTTTTATGGAATCAGTGCATCTTTATAAATCATAGTCATTCCAAATTAATCTTATGTATGTTTTCTATGTACAATTCTAGAATTTTCTACCTTCAGTTTTTTATGAATTCTCATGGAAGTAGAGCGTAAAATAGTAAGGTGGGCAGGGGAGGTGGATACAAAATAGTACAGAGAGAGGAAGAATGGGATTTATTGTTCTATAGTAATACAGGGAGACTATAGTTAATAAAGTGCTGTATATCTTTGAATAGCTAGTCAAGATGATGTTGAATGTCTCTAACACAAAGAAGTGACAAATGTTTGAGGTGATGTATATATGAAGCACCCTGATACGATCACTACACACAATATGAATATACTCAAATATCATATTGTGCTTCTTAAATGTATATAATTATCATGGGTCAGTTAAGAAAAATATATTAAAAAGAGAGGGAAAAAAGAGAAATAGAGAGTAGAATAATGGTTACCAGACACAGGGAAAAGGAAGTGTGCAAAGGAGGACTGGGGAAAGGTTGGAAGGCTGATACAAAGTTATAAAATTACAGATAGAAGAATAAGTTCTGGTGCCTTTAGGGTGACAATAGCTAATAATATTGTATTGTATATTTCAAGATAGCCAGAAAGAGGATCTTGAATGTTATAACCACAAAGAAATGATAAATGTTGAGGTGATAGATATGGTAACTATTACGATTAGATCATTATACAATATATACATGTATTGAAACAACAAATTGTACCCCATAAACATGCCAGTGAAAAAAATAAATTTTTTAAAAAACTATGAATCCCTAAAGTTCTTCTCTCTCTAGTAATTTTCCTCTCTCACTTGGGTAATTTTCAGTAGAGAGAAGGAAGAGCAGCTTACCAAAACCATCAAAGTGGGGTTTCAAACTGTGTGAGATTCCACCCAGTGGGTACCCTATGTTCCCATAATTTTTTAAAATCCAGTTTTTTGAAGTATAATTTACATACCATAAAATTCATCCTTTTTGTGAGGTTTGACAAATGTATATAGTCATGTAACTGCCACCACAATCAATGCATAAAACATTTTTATCATCCTAAAATATTCCATTGGGCCCCCTTTTAATTAATTCCTTCTCCCACCCCATCTTCTGGCAATCACTGATCTATCTTCTGTCACTATAGTTTTGCCTTTTCCAGAATTTCTTATAAACAGAATCATATAGTGTTTAGCTTTTTGAATCTAGCTTCTTTCACTTAGCAAAATGTATGTAAAATTTATCCATGTTGTTTCATGTACCAGTTTGCTCTTTTTTATTGCTAACTAATAGTTCACTGTATGAATATATCACGGTATGTTTATCCAGTCACCAGCTGAAGAACATTTGTAGTGTTTCTAGTTTGGGGCCTTTATGAAGAAAGCTGCTATAAACATTTCCATACAGGTTTTTATGTGAACATGGGTTTTATTTCTCTTGGGTAATTACCTAGTAATAAGATTGCTGGGTTGCACAGTAAAGTTTAACATTTACCATTCCTGAAAGTTTACCAAAGTTCCTGAATTTTTTGCATTCCTACCAGCTATGTATGAGACTTCTAGTTGCTCCACATTTCAGTAGCAATTGATATTGTCAGGTTTGAGTTTTTTTGTATATGTAATAGCTATTTAGCAGTCCTCCCTACAATTTTAGTATCACTTATAAAAAGGATATCAAACTTTTTTTATATAAAAGTCATTTTTATTTTTTTAATTTATATTTTTATTTTACTTCTCAATATACTTTGTAGTTGATTTTCATGCCCCTTTACCCATTCCTCTCCACCCCCTTCTCTTCCCCTGACATCATATCTGTTCACTTGACTTAAATAATTCAAGGAATTTTTGTGGCTACAAGATATCAAACTTCTAAAACCAGTTTAGCATGAGAGTATACACCTTTAAGTTATCAGACTAAAAATTTTTAAATTAGAAACCATTATTTGAAAATCATAATTGAAATTAACAACAGAAAATTCTGAGTTATAGACTATACTTTCTTGCTTTTGTGTTCAAGACCAGTGCTTAGAATTGCTTATTTTGTTATTTTCTTTGAATTATTTTACCAAATTATAAACATTCTGAAACCTATTAATTTTATGATTAAACCTTGACAAGTTTTTTTAACCAGTGATTCAAAGTTTTCATTAATATAGATGCTAAATATTTACCTTTTAAAAATACTCAAGAATGAAGCAAATGAGGCAAAATTTTATTTCATTTTTCTCTGGAAAACTTTTTTTTTAAATAATTAATTTTTTTTTTAGTATTATTATTATTTTTTACATTCTAAGATGTTGTGGAGCAGTTGGGGGTAGGGGGAGAGGAGAAGGGAGGGGGGTAGGATGGAAGAAAGAGAAAGGGGGGACCTGATCGAGGCTCATGGCACCCCCCTCATTCCAGCAGGGGAGCCCATGGGGCTTCCAGCAGCAGCTCAGTCATGGCTTGGCTGGATGTGGACTTTGGGGGTGTGTGGCTGAGGCCCTCAGTGCCCCCCAATTCAGGAGCCCAGGGAGCTTCCTGCAGTGGCTTGATGGTCATCATTGGTATGGTTGCAGATGTTGGAATGGCATGGCTGAGACCCTTGGCCCCCCCCCACTCCAGCTTGGGAGCCCAGGGCACTTCCAACAGCAGCCTGATGTTCATTGCTGGACAGGATGTGGATGACAGGGATGTGTGGCTAAGGCCTTCAGCCCCCGACCACCCCAGCTCGGGAGCCCGGGGCACTTCCAGCAGGAGCCTGGGGCACTTCCACCGGCAACCGGGTGGTCATCACTGGGCTGGATGCAGATGTCAGGGAGACGTGGCTGAGGCCCTTGGCCCCCCACTTCCCCGGCTAGGGGTACTGGTGTGATTCCACTGGCAGCTCAGTGGTCGTCACTGGGCTTGATGCAGATATCAGGGGGTATGACTGAGGCCCTCAGCCCCCCACTACTCCAGCTCAGGAGTCCAAGTTGCTTCCAGCAGTGGCCTAATCGTCATTCCTGGGATGGATGCAGATGTCAGAGGGGGCATGGCTGAGGCCCTTGGTCCCCCACCAGTCCCGTTTGAGAGCCTGGGGCACATCCTGTGGTGGCCTGGTGGTCATCACTGGGCTGGATGTGGATGGCAGGGGTGTGTGGCTGAGGCCCTCGGCCCTCCCCCATCCTGGCTTGGGAGCCAGAGGGGCTTTCCGTTCCTTCTAGGTTTTATAGGTGTTCTTTGGTAGTGTTAGACCTTTACTGTTTAATATCAGAACTTTGTCTCTGATCTGTGGATTTTTTGTTTTTTCTTTCAGTTCCGTGTTGGATTATTCTCTGTTCCCACCACTTAAACTCTGCACTGAAAGTAATTTGTTGTCCTTCACTTACTTCTAAAATGGGGGAAGTTTCTGTGGGAACCAGCACTTGAGCCCTGTGTTTGAGCTAAATTGCTACTTTGCTGCCGATTCCCTAGGGAAGGCTTTTTGTGCAGCTCAGGTTTGAGTTGTTGGCCTTGTAAGCACTTCTGGGTCTTGTGAGGTCTGGTACACCTGGGTTGTGTGGAAACTCTGGTCTGGGCCTGAGTCTTTTCAGCAAACTGCACCCCCTGCAGTTCTGTATTCCTGAGCAGTCTCCACTGAGTGGTCCTGCGCTGATTGGAGAGCATATCAGCTGTCCATGCTGCATGCCATGTTCCCACAGTGAGCTCGTGTCCCCCACGGCCCACACTCCAAACAATTCCCATGGGACGGAGCGTGTGCTGATCCATTGAGATGACTTATCAGCCTCTGAGTAACTCCTTTTTTCTGTTGTCTGTGGCCCCTCACTCCTATGTGGGTCCACAGGGACCCTGTCAGTGGTCTTGCTGGCCTGGGGGCCACCAAAGCCCTCTTCTCCCTTGCAGCCTCCAAGCAACTTCATATGAAGGGCACAGCTGCTTTTGCCAGCTCTTGCTCCGTGTACTTACCAGGGCCAGCCTTGAAATGGTCAGGGCTCAAATTGGTCAGAGTGATCCTTTCATTCTCTCATCATGGCTTCTCCTGCCTTTGTGAATTCCATAGGTCTCTCTTCCTCTTCCCCTGAGCTCTAATGGCCCCAGCTTGGCAGTTCATTGCTTTTTAATAGTGGTAAATTGGTTGATTGTGGGAAGGGGTTATGCCAGGTACCATCTATTCTACCATCTTGATCAGAAGTCTCTGGAAAATTTTTGGTGTGACTGCCCATTTGTAAAATTAAATATGCATCAAAATCAATTTAATTCATCTGAATTTTAAGTAAAGTGATTTTGTTTTTTGCTTTTCAGTAGCTTTATGGAGGTACAATTACATGCCATAAAATTCACTTATTTTAACTGTACAATTCACTAGTTTTTAGTAAATTTTACAGAGTTGTACATCACCACCATCCAATTTTTGTACATTTCCATCACCCCAGATCCTTTATGCTTATTTGCTGCCACTCCCTATTATAAAATCCAATCCCTGGAAACTACTAATCTACTTTGACTATCTATAGATCATCCTTTTCTGTACATTTCACATAAATGGAACATGCAATATGTGGTCTTGAGTAAAGTATATTTTTGAGATGTATAATTTTATTGTGGGAACAATAATTATTATATATTTCTTTTATTCAATATATTTTATTATTCAGTAATTCATGTATTTCTTTTATTCAGGCTTTTCTCTGTATTGAATTTTCGCATTGTCAGTACCACTCAGAAACAGTAGTTTACCCTACCACAGCAAGTTCATTGAATACTGTTGGCACTGGAATTTATCCCTGCTGTAACCAAAAGGTTCTTCGGTTTGATCCCACTCAGCTTACAAAGGTAAATTTTGAATGATGCCCTTTTGTATTTACAGCACTCACTAGTACTTTTTATTTAAATCCTTTTCCCTTTTATTGTTTTTAAAGTATATAAGTAATACATTCATGTAAAAAAGACTTTAAAAAATACTTAAATAAGTACAGTGAAAAGTAGAAGTCCCTG
The DNA here is from genome assembly GCF_027409185.1 of Cynocephalus volans. Lineage (NCBI taxonomy): Eukaryota > Metazoa > Chordata > Mammalia > Dermoptera > Cynocephalidae > Cynocephalus > Cynocephalus volans. Next base: position 57,635,854 of record NC_084473.1, read on the forward strand.
ATTCTACTCCTCTCACTTGATCTCTTCTTAGAGGTAACCACAGTTAATAGTTCCCTTTCAGACTTCATTTTATACATTTCAGGCACAAATTATATGCAGTTTTTTGTGTAGGAAATGGAGGCATGCTATTCACATTATTCTGTAATTTGCCTTTTTTGCTCAACAATATACCTTGGGTTATCTTTCTGTGTCATTTTATTTAACTGCTGTGTTATATTCCAAGCTGTGCATATATCACAATTTATTTAACCATTCTCCTAGTGGTGAATATTTAGGTTGTTTCCAGATTGATAGTATTACAGTGTTGCAATGAACATCCTTGCATATATATCTTGGTGCAATATGTGCGTGTTGTTATACGTGAGATTCATTGATCACTAACACTTTTTTTAAGTTTTAGGTAGATTTTTTGCATGCAAATTAATTAAATTTAAATGTAATTAAATTTCACATGTGGATAAAAGGAATCAAAAGCTCTTTCTCATTCTCATCCATACAAAAATATTTATAAAGCATCACACACTTTGCAAGGCAGAGGGTAGCATGTAAAATTAGATAATTTCCATGGAGCTGACACTTCAGACAGTAGTAAAAAAAGGAAGAAAAAAAAAAAGACACACAAAGAAATGTTTGAAGACGTATCTGGGGCCCTAAATGTCTGTGATAGGTTTGTATGACCTGGCCACTGAAGTCAAGGAAATCCTCAAAAGAGTTGACATTTGATTGAGATCTGAAGGATAGGTAGGAGAACATGAGGCAAAGAGAAAGGGAAGAGCATTCCAATCAACAGCAAGGCCAAGAGGAACAAAATTAAGTAAAAGAGACTGAAAGAAAACATGCATAGTTCAAGACAGAGCTAGAATGGTAAGTAGGTGTCAGACCATGCAGGGGCAGGACCTTGTAGGTCATGTTAAGAGTTTTTCCTTTATCTTAGGTTTTGTAAATATCAGTGTATCACAATGTGGAGAATGTCTTGGGGAGAAGTCAACTACAAAAGGAAGTTATCACAGTAGTCTTTAAGAGAGATGCTGTAGCTTGGACCAGGGTAGAGGAGATGAAGAGAAGTGGATAAATTAAATATTTAGGAAATAGAACTGAAATGACTTCATGGATTGTATCACAGAGAGAGAGGGAGAAGTCAAGGATGACTCAGTTTCTTGCTCATGCTACTTAATAGCTGGTGATGGAAACAGCAGGCAAGAGTCAGGTTTAAAGAGAGGCTGTTTTGAATATTTTAATCTGGAAGTGCTTTGTGAGATAACCAGGCAGAGGCTGTTAGATAGATGGATTTTGAGGCTCAGAAAAGTGCCTAGGCTGGAGATAATAATTTGTAAGTCTTCTTGCAAATAAGTGATAATTAAAGCTAGCAGGTATAGGTGAACGTAAGAAGAGCAGAGGGCCTAGGATGGAGCCTAAAGAAAGTTCAGCATTTAATGGCTGCATAGAGAAGCATGAACCTGCAAAGGAGAGGATCAAGAGCAGCCAAAATAACTGGAAGAAAACCAAGATGTTGTCATGAAAGCCAAGGGAGTAGTATCTAAAGAAAGAGAAGGTAGTCTGCAGTGCCAAATACTGCTAAGAGGTCAAGTAAAATTATGGAAGAAATGTGTCTTTTGACCTTGGTAACCTGGAATTCATAGGTGTGAAGAGCTGTTGTAGTGGCGTTCTGGATCCAAAAGCCAGGTTGGTATGGATGGAGAAGCGAGTGGGAGATGAACGAGTGGAGACAGTGTAAATAACAACTCTTTGGGGAAATTTGAAAAAGGCAGGAGATAGGTCAGTGTATTAGTCTGTTTTGTGTTGCTTATAACAAAATACACAAAACTGGGTGATTTATAAAGAAAATGAAATTTATCGCTTACAGTTTCTGAGGCTGGGAAGTCCAAAGTCCATCTGGTGGTGGCAACAGTGACCCAGGGTCTCACATTGCAAGATGGTGGAAGCAGCGAGAGCAGAGAGAGAGAGAGAGACAGATTCTCCTCTTCTTTTAAAGCCCTCTGAGCCACGCCCCTGACCACCATTTTTAATCCATTCACTATGGCATGGTCCTACAATCCAATCACCTCTTCAAGGCCTCACTTTACAATTACCATAATAGGATTTCCCACCCTCTTAACAGTCACAGTGGGGGCTAAGTTCCTAATATGTAAAACTTGGGGGACACAACTCAAGCTTCACGGAGTTTTGGGGGGACATAATTCAATCCACTACAGTCAGTATAGGCTATGGGCATTTGTTTATTGTTTCTGTTTTCTTTTTTTCCCTAAAAATTTTATTTATTTATTTACTTTTGATTATACATATTTATGGGTTACAGAGTTGACTGTCAGTATTTGTACACAGTATGTGATGATCAAATCAATACTATTAGCATGTTTGTCATTACAAACCTTAATTACTCTTTGTGTCCCTTGCTCAATTGCTCCCTAACCTCACTCCCCCTTTTCCACCTCTAGTAACTATAGGTCTGTTCTCTCCTTCTGAAAGTTTAACATTTTATTGTGGTCCGTCTCTTTCTTTTCTTTTCTTTCTTTCATTTGTTCATTCATTTGGTTGGTTGTTCTTTCTTTTGTTCTTTCTTTCCTACCTGTTTTCTTTTTTAAGCCAATCAAATTTAGCAGTTGGGGGTTGTATACCAACTTTAGTGACACTAATATTAATAAATTCTTATAACCCACTACCATCAGACCAGCTGTTTCTGCTTTGTTTTGAAGAGAGAGACCTTTTTAAAAGCCAGTGGAAAGAATCCAATTGAGAAGGAGAGGTTGACAATGTAAGTTTTGTGAAGAGGCAGGTAGGGTGGGATTTTAAGAATAAGTGGCATTATTAGTTTAGATAGAAGCTCCTCTATTATAACATGAGAGAAGAATAGGATGGTTTCAGATATTAGTAAAACTGGGACTTTGTCATTTAGATGATAACTTGTTCCAATTTTATGGCTTTTCTGTTCTCTACAATATAGAAGATAAAGCCATCTGCTATGAATGAGGGGGAAAAAGAAGGCTTCCAAGGTTTGAGGGAAGTATTGAAGGTTTGAAATAGACTTTTTGGAAAAATTGAGCTGGGGGGTTTGCTAGGTAGATATGATGAAATTTAGGGTCAAGGAATTTGGGGTATTGGCATGAATGTTACTGAAATGATGGATCATGGAATTTATGCTGGATAGGGAGGTTTGTCATATTTGCAATCAATTACTAACTTGATTTGTAAGAAATTTTATTGGTGAGGTAATAGGTTATCCATTTAATGTTCATATTTAAAGTTTCTGAAGGGCCGACCCATGGCTTACGTGGGAGAGTGTGGTGCTGATAACACTGGGGCCACAGGTTCGGATCCTATATAGGGATGGCTGGTTAGCTCACTTGGGAGAGCGTGGTGCTGACAATGCCAGGTCAAGAGTTAAGATCCCCTTGCTGGTCATCTTTTTAAAAAAAAGAAAAAATAAATAAACAACTAAAGTTTCTGGTAGAATTTTTTTCAACGTTATTTTTGTGGGGTACAGTGTGTTGGTTCAATATATGCATGTACTGCACAACAATTCACTTAGGGTAGAGAGTATAGTCTTGACCTGTTAGTCCCCCCCTTCTCCTCCTCCCTCACCCCCCTTCCCTCCCAGTCTCTGGTAACCATTATTCTACTCTCTCCTTCTATGAGAACCAATTTTGTTTTGTTTTACTTTAGATTCTGCATATGAGTGAGATCATGCAATATTTGTCTTTCTGTGCCTGACTTACTTCACTTGACACGATGGTTTCCAGTTCCATCCAGGTTGCTGCAAATGATAGGATATCATTTTTTTTTTTCTAAATTTTTGTTGAGTCAATTGATTATATATATTTTGGAGGTCCAACGTTGACCTCTGTTGATCAAATCAATATTACTAGCATATATATTGTTACAAATCATACTTATTTATGCCCCTTGTCCAATCTCTCCCCATCCCTCTCTAATTCCCCTAGATTTCTTCTCTACTTCTGAAAGGGTAATCATTACTCTGTTGATTTGCTGCCTAGATGATCTGTCCAATGCTGAGAGGTATGTTCGGGTCCCCCAATATTATCGTAGAGCAGATGTTTCTTTTGTCACTCTGGAATGAGCTTTGTGGAGAGAGACATCCTCTTCTTTTCTTTGGTCTCTACTGGTGACTCTCCTTGTGTCAATGCACTCCAGTAGCTGGCAGACCATGTACACGGTGGTTGTGGTATCTAGCTACTTTTGTGGCAGCCATGGTTATTGTGGTGGCTGTGGTGGGCCACCCACACGGAGGTGATGTTTTTGCCATGCTCCTTACCTAGTTGTTGGTGGTGATGGCAGTGTGCCTGGTTGTGGGAGGGGGTCCAGTCCCTGGCTCCAACCTCAGGACCGCAGGCAGGCCCTGTGGCACTGGTGGTGTTCCTGGTTGTCCCTCCTTTCTGGCTTACTAGCCCAGGGGACGTCCAGGCCTTCCAGGGGTTATAGGTGTTTTTTGGTGAAATGAGACCTTTACTAGTTAATAACAAACTTTGTCTCTGGTTGTGGTTACTCTGTTTTTTCTTTCAGTTCTGTGTTGGATTATTTGCTGTTCCCACCACTTAAACTCTGCACTGGATCTAATTGGTTGTCCTTTGCTTACTTCTAACGTGGGGGAACTTCCTGTGGGGACTAGGACTTGAGCTGTGTGGTTAGGCGAAATTGCTGCTTTGCTGCTGACTCGCTAAGGAAGGCTTTTTGTGTAGGTTAGGTTTTAATGGTCAACTTTATAGGACTTCTGGGTTTAGTGAAATCCAGTGCACCTAGGTTGTGTAGAAACACTGGTCTGGGCCCAAGTCTTTTCATCAAACTGCACCCCATGCAATTCTGTGTTCCTGACCAGTCTCCTCTATCTGGTCCTACACTGACTGGGGGGCAGATCAGCTGTCCTTGCTGTGGTTTTGATATTTATTACCCTGATGATTAGTGATTTTGAGCATTTTTTCGTATACTTGTTGGCCATTTGTATGTCTTCTTTCAAGAATATCTATTCAGGTTCTTTGCCCATTTTTTAATTGGGTTATTTGGGGATTTTTGCTTTTGAGTTGTTTGAGTTCCTTATATATTCTGATATTAGCCCCTTGTCTAATGTGTAGTTTGCAAACACTTTCTCCCATTCTGTAGGTTGTCTCTTCACTTTGCTGATAATGTCCCTTGCTGTGCAGAAGCTTTTTGGTTTGATATAGTCCAGTTTGTGTTTTTTTACTTTAGTTGCCTGTGCTTTGTGGTCTCTTTCAAAAAAGCCCTGTCCTCTCTCATTTCATGGAGCATTTCCTCTATGTTTTTTTCTAGTACTTTCATAGTTTTATAACTTAAATTTAGGTCTTTAAATCATTTTGAGTTGATTTTTGTGTTTGGCAAGAGATGAGGGTCTAGTTTCAATCTTCTGCATGTGGATATTCAGTTTCCCAGCACCATTTTTTGAAGAGACTGTCCTTTCTCCACTGTATATTCTTGGTACCTTTGTCAAAAATCAGTTGGCTATAAGTGTATGGGTTTGTTTCTGGGCTCTCTATTTATCTGTTTTTATGCCAGTACCATGCTGTTTTGGTTACAATAGCTTTGTGGTATAGTTTGAGGTCAGGAAGTGTGATGCCTCCAACTTTGTTCTTTTCATTCAACATTGTTTCAACTATATGGGGTATTTTGTGGTTCCAAACAAATTTTAAGATCATGTTTTCTATCTCTGATGAATGTCAATGGTATTTTGATAGGGATTGCATTGAATGTGTAGATTGCTTTGAGTAATATGGACATTTTTATATTTTTAATTCTTCCAACCCATGAACATGAGATATATTTCCATTTATTTTTGTGTCCTCTTCAGTTTTTTTTCACCAATGTTTTATAGTTTTCATTGCAGAGGTCTTTACCTCCTTGGTTAAGTTTACTCCTAGGTATTTCAGTTTTTGTTAGCTGTTGTAAATGGGATTACTTTCTTGATTTCTTCTTCTGGTGTTTCATTATTGACATATGGGAAAGCTAATGATTTCTGTGTATTGATTTTGTATCCTGCCACTATACTGAATTCATTTTAGTTCTAGTAATTTTTGTGGAGTCTTTAGGGCTCTTTATCTATGGGATCATGTCATCTACAAATAGGGATAGTTTGACTTCCTCCTTTTCAATTTGGATGCCCTTTATTGCTTTCTCTTGCCTTATTGTGCTGGCTAGAACTTCCAGCACTATGCTGAATAAGAGTGGGGAAAATGGGCATCCTTGTCTTGTTCCAGATCTTAGAGGAAAAGCGTCTAATTTTTGTTCATTCAGAATGATACTAGCTGTGGTTTGTTGTATATGTCCTTTATTTTGTTGAGGTACATTCCCTCTATACCTAGTTTGTGGAGTGTTTTTATTATGAAGGGGTATTGGATTTTATCAAGTGCTTTTTCTGCTTCTGTTATTTAATCATATGGTTTTTTCCTTTCATTCTTTTGATGTGATATAACACATTTATTGACTTGTGTATGTTGAACCATCCTTGCATCCCTGAGAAGAATCCCACTTGATCATGGTGAATGATCTTTTCAATGTCTTGTTGGATTCTGTTTTCCAATAGTTTGTTGAGGATCTTTGCATATGTGTTCATTAGGGATATTGGTCTGTAGTGTTTTTTGTTTTTGTGTTTTGTTGTTTGTTTTTATAGTATCTTTTTCCAGTTTTGGTATACGTTTAATTTTGGCCTCATAGAATGAGTTTGGAAGTATTCCCTCCTCTTCAATTTTTTGGAAGAGTTTGAGAAAAATTAATATTAGATATCTTTTAAATGTTTGGTAAAATTCAGTAGTTAAGCCATCTGGTCTTGGGGTTTTCTTCACTGGGAATCTTTTTATTACTGCTTCAATTTCATTACTGGTTATTGGTCTGTTTAGGTTTTCTAGTTCTTCATGATTCCACCTTGGTAAGTTGTATGTGTCCAGGAGTTTATCCATTTCTTCTAGATTTTCCAGTTTGTCTCATATAGTTAATTGTTTTTAGTAGTCTCTTATGATGTTTTGTATTTTTGTGGTGTTGTGGTATCAGTTGTAATGTCTCCATTTTCATGTTTTATTTTATTTATTTGAATGTTCTCTCTTTTTTCTTTGTTAGTCTCACTTAAATGTTTATTTTATTTTTTAAAAAGCCCAACTATTTGTTTCATAGATCTTTTGTATTGTTTTTTTAATCTCTAATTCATTTCTTTTTGCTCTGACCTTTGTTATTTCTCTGCTTCTACTGATTTAGAGTTGTGTTATTCTTGTTTTTCTAATTCCTTAAGTTTGTTTATTTGAAGTCTTTCTTCTTTTTTGGCATTTATTGCTATAAACTTCTCTCTTAGAACTGCTTTTGCTATATCCCATAAGTTCTGGTATGTTGTGTTTTCATTTTCACTTGCCTCCAGGAATTTTTTAATTTCCTTTTTGATTTCTTCTTTGAACTATTTGTTGTTTAGGAGCATATTGTCTGATTTCCATGTATTTGTATGGTTTTTTGTGTCCCTTTTGTTGTTTTCTAGTTTTATTCCATTGTGGTTGGACAAGGTAGTTGATACTATTTTTTTGTTGTTGTTGTTGAGGCTTGTTTTGTGACCTAACATATTATCTATTCTAGAAAATGTTCCATGTGTTGCTGAGAATATGTATTCTGAGAAGTTGGATGAAATGTACTATATATGTCCATTAGTTCTCCAGCATAAAGTAGAGATTAATTCTGATGTTTCCTGGTTAATTTTCTGTCCGGGTGACCTTGTCCTTTGCTGAAAGTGGGGTATTAGAGTCCCAACCATAATCGTGTGAGAAGGTCTAGCTTTTTGATTGGATTACCAATAGAAGAGAAAGAGAATGAATCAGGGCAGCATTTGAAAAGATAATGGCTAAGACTTATTGAGAATTATTGAAAGATATTAATTTATAGGTTGAAGAATTCAGGCGGTTCTCAATAAGATAATAAAAACTCCATATGTATACATATCAGTGAAACTGCACAAAAAAAAAAACAAAAAAAAACCCGAAGAGAACCTTTTAAAAGCAGCCTGAGGAAAAAAGTATAGAATCCCTTTAAAACGTCAGTAATTAGACAGGGTTTGTATCTCAGCAGTAGCAATGGAAGCCAGAATATAGTCCACAAGGTCTTCAGTGTGCCAAAAAGCATAACAATCTGGAAACCCGTGCTTTCCTTAAATATTCTTTATGAATGAAGGCAAAATAAAGATGTTCTTAGATAAACAAAAATTGAGGGAATTTGCAAGCAGCAAACAGCTTTAAAGGAAATACTAGAGGATATTCTTAAGATATAGGAAGGAATGAAGGACAAAGAAAGAAACTAATACGTTGGTAAATCTAAATGAATAATGATGGAAATGCTTTGTGGGTTTGTGGCTGTGTGTTTGTAATAAATATATATCAATTATGCTAATGATATATGACATGTTTAAATACTTAATACATACTATTTATTTTAATGTATAATTTTAAAACTTGCAACAATAGCCTATAAGTCGTGAGGGTGGAGTTTAAACTGTTCTGCATTATCTGAAAGGGAGATCATTAACATTAGACTTTGATGAGTCAATGATACATGTTATAAGTTCTAGGGTAACCACGAAAATATAGAAGAATGTATAACTTCTAAGTGAATGTATGTGAGGGGAAGGAATGGAATGATAAAAAAATACAGAAGAAGAGAAAGAAGAATATCAAAGAGTACATAATCAGATGATAAATTTAAAACCAAATATATCAGTAATTACATTAAATGTGAATAGTTTAAATGTTCCAGTAAAAAGATGAAGAGTGTCAGAGTGTGATAGGGAATGAGAAACAAAATCCCACTGTATGTTGTTTCTAAGAGATATACCTAAAACTTAAGGATACAGAAAGATTTAAAGTAAAAGGAAAGAAAAAGATAAAGCATGCAACCACTAATCAAAAGAAAACAGATATGGCTTTGTTAATATCAAACCAAATAGATTTCAAGGCAAAAACAGCTAGAGGTAAAGAGGGTCATTTTATAATTACAAAGGTTAATTTACCAAGAAGATATGAGAATTCTAAATCATATGCACCTAAAAGCATGGCTTTAAAGTATACACTTTTATACAAAGCAAAGAATTGGATATCTACAAGAAGTAGAAAAATTGACATTGAGAGTGGGAGATTTTAACACACCTCTCTCAGTAATTGATAGACCAAGTTGACAAAAAAAAAAAAATCAGTAAGGATAAAGAAGATTGTGTAAATTGCATATGTCTGTTAGATCAAGTTTTTTTTAGATATAAACAGCTGCAGAATATGCATTATTTTCAAGCACAAATAAGGCATTTATAAAATTTAACCATGTGCTAGATGTGAAGTCTCAACACCTTTTAAAAGACTGAGATCATATTGAATATGTTCTTTGTCCACAAATGCATTCATGCTAGAAAGCAATATGAAAAAAGCCAGTGGATCAGGGAATAAGTCACTAGGGAAATTAGAAAAAATGTTTAAAGCCACATATCAAAAAATTGGGTGATATAACTAAAGTTTATAGCCTTAAATGCTTATAGCTTTAGATGCATGTATCAGGAAAGAAGAAAAGTTAAAAGTTAGTGAGCTATGTATCCATCTCAAGAAATAAGGAAAAAAAGCAATAAAATAAAATGAAGGGAAAAGGGAGTATAAATTAATAAAATAGAAAATAAACAGTAGAGAAAATCAAGAAAGCCAAAAGATTATTTTTTTAAAACTAGCTAACTCACTTCTATCAGCAAGAGAGAAGACACAAATACCAGTATCAGTAATATGAACAGAAAAATTCCTACAGATCATGCAAACATTAAAATGATAAAATGATATTATGAACAACTTTATGTCAATATGTTTGAAAATATAGATGACCTGGATGATTCCAAGAAAAAAGATTTTTACTGAAACTAACACAAGAAAAAATCTAAATCTAAATCTTAAATAAAGTGAATCAGTATAAAATATTTTTCCACAAAGAAAACTCTAGGTCCAGGTGCCTGCACCAGCAAATTCTACCAACTATTTAAGGAAGAAGTAATGCCAAACTTAGAAAAACTCTTAGAGGGAATGAAAAAAGTACATTTCTTCAATCATTTTGTGAAGCTAGTTTGATATGAAAACCTGACATCAACAAACAATATGAGAAAGTAAAATTAAAGGTCATTGTCACTCATAAATTTGGATGCAAAAATTATAAACAAAATATTAACCATCTAATTCAACAATATATACAAGGGATATTATCATGGCTATGTTGTGCTCACTTCCACGATGCAAAGTTGGTTTAACATTAATTTGCCACAATAATAGATTAAAGGGAAAAAATCATTTCCATAGGTCCAGAAAAGGCATTTTTTAAAACAACATTCTTTCAGGGTTAAAAACAAAAAGAAAAATTTTTAACAAAATTTAGAAATAAAAAGGAAATGCCATAATCCAATAAAGGATAGCTTATATAAAACTTACAGCAAATATCACACTTACTAGTGAAATGTAGAAAGCTTTGAGATTGAGAACACAATAAGGATGCCCATTGTCACCACACTTCTATTCAAATTGAACTGGAGGTCCTGGACAGTGAAGGAAAGAAAATAAAAAGAATAAGGATTGAAAAGGAAGAACAAAACTGTCATAATTTCCAGATGATATTGTGTACATAAAAAACGCCAAAGAATCTAAAGACTACAGATAAGTTGTTAGAATTATTAAGAATTTAGGAAGGTGGTTAATTAAAAATAATTTACAAAAATCAACTATATCGCTATAGACCAGAAAAGTTAGAAAATGAAATTTATACAAAGAACCTTTTACATTAGTCTGTAAAATATCAAGTACCTAGGAATGAATCTAACTAATGTGCAAGAACTCTGTATAGAAAACATAAAACATTATTGAGAGAAAGTAAAAAGAACTAAAAAGTGGATTGTTTTACCATGTTCATAGATTGGAAGACTCAGTATTGTAAAGATGTAAATGCTCCGCAAACTAACCCATACAGATCAATGCAATCTAAACAAATCTCAATCTCAATAAATATCCTAACACAATCCCAAAATTTGTATGGAATTACAAAAGGCCAAAACAGCCAAAACTAGCTACAAAATAGCCAAAACAATCTTAAGCAAAAATAACACAGCTGGAGGCATCAAACTAGCTGATTTTGAAATGTACGACAAAGTTATAGTAATCAAAACAGCATGGTACTGGCATAAAAACAGACACATAGACCAATGGATCAGAATAGAAAGCCTAGAAATAAATCCATGCATTTATGGCCAGTTGATTTTCTCTGAATACACCAAGAACACAATAGGGAAATGACAGTCTGTTTAATAAATTATGTTGGGAAAACTGGATATCCACATGCAGAAGAATGAAAGTGGACATTACCTCACGCCATATACAAAAATCAAATCAAAATGGCTTAAAGACTTAAATGTAAGACCTGAAACTGTAAAACTACTAGAAGAAAACATATGAGGAAAGCTCCATGACATTGGTCTGCGTGATGATTTATTTTTTTAATATGACCCCAAAAGCACAATCAACAAAAGCAAAAATAGATAAACAGGATTACATCAAACTAAAAAGCTTCTGCACAGCAAAGGAAACAATGGAATGAAGAGACAACCTATGGATTGCGAGAAAATATTTGCAAACTATACATGTGATAAGGGGTTAGTATACAAAATATGTAAGGAACTCTAACAACTCAAGAGAAAGAAAACAAAAAACCCGATTAAAAATGGGCAGAGTGGCCCTAGCCTGTGGCTCACTCGGGAGAGTGTGGTGCTGATAACACCAAGGCCACAGGTTCGGATCCCATATAGGGATGGCTGGTTTGCTCACTGGGTGAGCGTGGTGCTGACAACACCAAGTCAAGGGTTAAGATCCCCTTACCCGTCATCTTTTAAAAAAATTTAAATGGGCAGAGGATCTGAATAGATATTTCTTTAAAGAAGGCCTACAAATGGCCAACAGGTGTGTGAAAAATGATTAACATTACTAATCTTCAGGGAAATGCAGATTAAAACTGTAATGAGATATTGCCTCACACCTGTTAGAATAGTTATTATCAAAATGAAAAAAGATAAATGCTGGTGGGGATGTGGAGAAAAGGAAACCCTTGAACACTGTTCATGGGGATGTAAATTAGTAAAACCATTATGGAAAACAGTATGAAGTTTCCTCAAAAAATTAAAACTAGAACTACCATATTATCCGGCAATTCCACTACTAGGTATATATCCAAAGGAAATGAAATCAGTATGTTGAAAAAATATTTTTAAAAAAATCGTCTGTGCTCCCATGTTAATTGTAACATTATTCACAATCAGCAAGATGTGGAATCAATCTGTGCCCACCAATGGATGAATGGATGAAGAAAATGTAGTATACATACACAATGGAATATAATTCATCCTTTAAAAATGAAGGAAACTCCATTATTTATGACAACATGGATGAACCTGCAGGACATTATGTTATGAAATAAGCCAGGCACAGAAAGAAAATATCACATAATCTCACTAACATGCAGAATCAAAAAAAGTTGAACTCATAAAAGCAGAGAGAAGAATGGTGGTTACCAGGGGTGGACTGGGGTGATGTTGGTCAAAGGATACACAATTTCAGTTAGACAAGAGGACTAAGTTCAAGAGATTTATTGTACAACATGGTAGCTATAGTTAATAACAGTGTATTGGATACTTGAAAATTGCTAATGGAATAGATTTTAAATCTTCTCACCACAAAAAAAATGAGAACTGAGGAAATGGATATGTTAAATAGCTTGATTTAGCCATTCCACAATGTGTACATATTTCAAAACATCGTGTTGTACACCATAAAAATATACAATTTTTATTTGTCAATTAAAAATTAATTTAAAATAAAATTTTTAAAATTCCAATGGCTTTTTCTGGGAACTTTGCTAAGCTGCTTCTAGAATTTATACAGAAATACAGAGAGCCAAGAATAGCCAAGATACTCTCAAAGAAAACAAAGGTAGAAGGACTTGCTCCACCAGGTATCAGGATTATTACAAAGCTATGGTAATTAAGACAGGGTGATACTGGCAAAGTGTAGACATATGGACCAATAGAAGATAATAGAACACTCAGTAATACTCGTAGACCCACTTGAATACTTGACTGCAGCAAAAATGGTATTACAGAATAATGGGCAAAGAATGGACTTCCCAGTAAGAGGTACTGGGACACTGGGATATCCATATGGGGAGAAAAATGGAATTGCACTGTACCCCAAACTATTCACAAAAAAAGGCCCTATACATGAAAGGAAAACTAATAAAGCTATTAAAAGATAACACCATCAAGGAAGAGATAAACTCAAGTACACCAACTACATTAAATGTATTGATACTGAGGAGACAAACTCACCTCTGGGACAGAATATTGAAACTGAGGATAAACTCACAACACATATTCATAAAACTTTCATATTACGAATATAAATGTTTTATAAACTCCTAAAAATCAGTAAGGAAAAGACAGACAATAGGCATGTCACACAAGAAAATATTCAGCTATCTCGTGAGATCTGTGAGAGAGAACACAACCTCATTTGTAATTGGGGAAATGTAATTTAAAGCTACACTGAGATACCACTACACTCACCAGAATGACTAAAATTTAAAAGTCTGACCAAGTGTTAGCAAGGATGTGGAATATAATGGGCATTCTTATATAATGGCAATATGATTTGGTACACATGAGCACTTGTGCACCTGGAAACATATAAAAGAATGTTCATAGCACTATTGTTTGAAATAGCCCCATACTGGAAACAAACCATTCATCAACTGTAGAAGAGATAAACAGATGGTGTATATTTCATGCAACTGAATACTATACGAGTACATTAAAGCAAATGTTATTGTTACAGGTGGTTAATATGGTTGAATCATAAAAACATAATGTTGAAACAAAACAGCTGAGGAAAAACTAAAGTATAGTGTTTAGGGATGCATCCTTACATGGCAAATGATAAAGAGAAGGAAGCAATTGTCATAGAAGTCGGGATAGAGGTTGTCTTCTGGGAAGTGGAAGACAATTATGATTAGAAATGGCTGGTGTAGACTCCTGGAGTATTGGCAGTGTTATATTTCTTAATGTGAATGGTGGTTATATGGATATTCTTGGGTATTTGTTAAACTGTATACTAATGTTTCAATCTCTTTTCTGTATTAGGAGTATTTTTTCTTGAGAAAAAGTTGTAAAATAGTATATATACTGACATGACTAGGCAAAGAAGAACAAAAACATACAGTGATCTTTAAAGGAATGTTTCTGTGAACCAACTTTCCTAATTTAGTGTCACTTACATGACAGGGCTGTAAAGTGAGAGACCATGTGGTTGCTCTTCGTGGTCAAGGTGAAGGTGCAGATTTACTATCCTGTTCAATTACCAGAATACTGGACGATCTGCAAAAGCACAAAGATGTCATTGTTGTTCCTTTTTCTAAAGATACAGTTAGGTGAGAAAAACAAAACAAAGCAAAACACTGTATTGCAGCTTTATTCAATGGTTCCCATTTCAAAATCCCCTATGCCCTAGTGCTTCCCCAAATCAGTAATGTCAGTCCTCAAATAGTTTACATTATTTCAGAAAGCTTAACTGAATTGTATGTTAGCTTAAAATAAGAGCAAGTGGATATTCATTTGATAGGCAAAACACTTAAAAATATTAGTGGTCCAAAGGGAGGAAAAACTAATGAAAAAAGTCCTTGGTCATTAGAAAGGTTGGGACCCTAAATCTAGTTTTTGAGGGTTTCATGTTTTTTTTTATTTTTCCCCCAAGTAGTTTAAAACCCTACTTAAATGCTTGATTGATGCCCCTAGGAAAAAAGTTGATGATTGAAATCATCTTTTCACAAGTTCAAACTCTTTGAATTCAATATTTCTGAAGTCACTTCCATTATTGTACAAAATTGCAGCAGGCTGTCAGGTTGTGGGCTGGAGGACCTTTTATTAAATGAGGCTGTTCTTGGCTGGCCAGTTAGCTCAGTTGGTTAGAATACCACCTTATAGCACCAAGGTCAAGGGTTTGGATCCCCATACTGGCCAGGTGCAAAAAAAAAAAAAAAAAAAAAGGCTGCTCTCAAAGCAGTACCAATATAGCAGCTCATTTCACCATCCAGCAGGTATGATGCTTCTAGTGCAATAGTGTTCCCCTGTATGGGGTGACTTTTGCTAGATTAAGAAACGTAAATGTTGAAGTGGCATTCTTGTACTCAGAAACTATATTTCTAAAAAGTGATTTATAAAACATTTAAAGTAAAGAGATATTCACATTTAAATTTTTAAGAAATTGAACACTTCTCCATAAAAATGTCTTTCTCTTTCAAGTGACCTCGGGGTTGGCCCCTGTGATGAAAAGGGTCTAGAATGTGATGTTTTACTGGAGCCAAATACACCATGGGGCCCCAAAACTGGGGAGCTCAATGCTGTGAGTAGCTCGTTTCACTTATTATTTATGTAAACAATTGATGATTTAATCTTTGACATGAACCTGATTGGTTTAAATTGAAATTGAACTGACTCCCTAATCATATCAAGATATTATGCTGAGTTAATAGAACTGTAAGGGTAGTAGGACACATTCCATGCTCTCAAAGAATAACTAATAGATTTGTTTTGGGAAAAAATAGCATGGTCTTCAGGGTTTTTATTATGGACAAATAATGATTTAAGGAATGAAGATACTATGAATGGATATTTTGTTGCCTTCTTGTTCTATAAATGTTTTTTGTTAGACAATTCTTTTTTTTTTAAATTGTAATCAGGAATATATTTAGTTTTCACAAATTTCAAAACTCAATCTTTTTGTACTTTTCTACTTTATTGTAAGGTTATCAATGTCAAATAAAATATTAATTTTTATCATTTGATAAAAATTTCATGTCACACTTGACACAGTGAAGTATTTTTAAACACCATAGCTAAAGGACCTGAATGTTCATCTGCAGCTCACTATATGTTCATTATATGCAGTGGTGGCCCTAGGAGTTTTTTTTGTAACCATCTTCCACAACAAGTTTTTGGAAAACATTTGTCAGGACAACCTTCATACATCTTCAGAACACATAGGCTTTGTTGCACCTTGAAGAACCAAGCAACAGGCCAGGCTCTGCCACCAACAAGCCAGCATGGCCAGTGGTTCCTGTCCAGCCTTCCTCCCTTCGCGGCTGTGCAGAAAAGCAAAACTAAAGTATTTTTGAAGTGACCAGAAACTTTGATGCCTTTGACTTTTTTACTAAGGACCAGGGAATCTCTGCCTGTGAACTTCCTTCTTGTTGGTTGAGGTAGCATTTACTTGAAAAAGTGAAATATTCTATGTAAAGTGCTTTATAAATTCTAGACAGCTAAATATTCAGTTATTAACATTTATTTATGAATTATATATCAAACAGCAAATTAGGTTTCTTGACTGTCGATGTATAATCTGCTTCCTTAATTTATAATGAAACATATACATTAAAAAGTAACTGAAATAGTTCAAAAAATAACTAAAATTATATTATCTCTACATGTGATTTACTTGTCCGTTGGAAATGATACTGGAAAAGTGTTAATTTTTTTCTTTTTTTTAAATGTCACATCCTCTTGTAGGCCTGAGTTTTAAATTATGTTTCAACCTGGAAGGGAACTATGCTTGTAACTTTTTTCAACTCTTCTCCAATATCTGTATCAAAATAAGGAGCTACAATCTGGGTAGATGCAGATTTATTAATCACTTATTCCTCTGTCTTATAGTTCTTGTCACTGAAGAACTGGACTCTGCAACTGGTATGTGAACAATTATATTCAGCTTTTGCAGATCTCTTTCTTCCTAAAAGTTTAATTTAATAGAATCTTATTAGTATCTTATTTTACAAATTTTAGTTAAATATCTATCTTCCTTTTCAGCTTCTCCAATTTTTCACTTTCTAAAAATGCCATTAGATTGTTTAAGACAGACACATACTCTATTATCTGGCTGCATAATCCATAGGTATGATTAAAAGACTTTTTTAAAGTCACTTTTTTTTTTTTTTTGTCCTTTTTTTGTGACCACCCTCAGCCAGTGAGCGCACCAGCCATCTCTATATAGGATCCGAACCCGCAGCGGGAGCGCTGCTGCGCTCCCAGCGCCGCACTCTCCCGAGTGAGCCACGGGGTCGGCCCTCAAGTCACTTTTAAATCACATTGAAGACACTGAATAAAGCAACAAATCTGTTAAGTCCAGTTATTTGGCTGTTTGATCAATTAGTTGATTTTTTTTTTACCTGTTTGCCAGTAGTATGCCAGCTGCCATCAGTATCATAAGAATGAAATAGGAATTTGGATCAGTAATGATAGACAGTAGGGTGGATAGATGCAGGAAAACAATGCAGATGTGATTAAGTAATCCAAGGCCACATTCACCCAGAGAATGTGCACATGTGGTTGTTTATGAGACTACTTTAACACTGGCAATTATTATATTGTGATTTAATCCTAATATCAAGAAACATTCAGTTGAGTGACAAAGGTACAATTCAACAAATACTGAGTACCTATTATGTGCCTATCACTGTGCTAGGTTCTGTGAAGGAAATAAATCAAAAATATTTGATATAATGTAATTCTATCCTCAATGCAGAAATTCTTATGTCCATTTCATAGATGTTGTGCTAGGCAGTAGTCATTTTATCAGCTCTTGTTTGACTCATTCATACAAAATAAATTTAGATAAATGAGTTTGAGAGAATTCATTAGAGATGTCATATTGTATTTTTAAAAGATTTTTTTTTTAATTTAGAAACAACAGTCATTATTTTCAGAAGAAGAAGAATATACCACCGGATCTGAGGTCACTGAAGATGAAGTTGGAGATGAAGAAGAAGTATCCAAGAAACAAAGTATTAGCCTCTAAATTAAAATCAAATCTCATTGTTTATAAAGGGGTTGCATTCAGAACACTTTAATGCAAGGGATGGGGAAATGGCTTTATATGTCTATGTGGTAGGTTACAACACAGAAAAAAAAAGAAAAGAAAGAAGACTCCATCAAGATTCCCTAATCCTGGCACTAACACAGAATACTCAGAAAGTTATAAAGAAAGTGCAGTGTACTGAGAAATAATCCTCCAAGTTTTCACTTCAAGTGTAACCTAATGTGTTTCTCAAAATGTGTAACTCACATCAGCAGATGAAATGTGATCTGAGATGTGTTCCTGAGATGATTTGGATTGGCAGTCAAATGAACCATTAAGTAACATTCATCAAAGTATGATTTTTCAAAAATTAAAAGCATGATTCTTATGAAACTATAAAATGAACTTGTGTCAAAATTTTTCAACTCATTAGTTCCAAGAAACAGCACAGAAAATTGTCTCAAAGAGCCTTTGAAGACTCAAGTATTTATAGGCTTTTGAAAAAATGTTCAAAAAAAGATTGCAAGTTAGATACAAAGCTGATTAATGTTCTATGAGGCCATAAACCTAAAACCTTTGAGGTTATCTTTTCTACTAGACAAAAATCATTTGCAGTTATATTAAACACAAAAATCTGCAAATTAACATGTAATTTCACAACATCTGGGCTTCAATCAGTAGTAGATAGCAAAGTCAGACATGGGGACATTCTCTTAGAAAATTAAATAATTCCTAGGTGGGCCTGTTAAACAATCCTCCAATATGACATTGAAAAGAAATGCTGTTCTCCCTTTGTCTTCTCTTCTTGTTTTACATGATTTTTCTTAACATGTTGAATCCTCTAATCAAAAAACTAGCTCTTTATCAATTATTTTTCTATCTTAATTAGTCAAGGAGAAATTACTAGTATGTTGTGTTTTTTATTCAACAGTTTGAGGTATAATAAAATTTACCCATTTTTAAATTTACATGTCGATGAGTTTTGACACACAGTTGTGTAACCACTACCAAAATCAAGATCTGGAACATCACTCCAAAAAGTTCCTTTACGCCCCTTTATACTCCATTCTCTTTCAGCTATTGTTATCATATATATTACATCTGTATATGTTATAAACTCAACAGTGTTAACGGTTTTTGCTTTAAACAGTTGTATGTCATTTAAGGAACATAAGGGAACCAAGGAAAAAGATATACATTTAGTCTTTTATATTTACCCACATATTTACCATTTTTCCTGTATATCTAAGTTATCATCTTGTCATTTACTTTCATTTGGTAGGAATTTCTTCATTATTTTCTGTAGGACAGGTATACTGGCAGTGAATCCTCTCATTTTTATATATCTGAAAAAAATCTTTATTTCACTTTTGGTTTTAAAATACAGTTTTTCTTGACATAGGATTTTTAGTTAACAATTATTTTTTCTTTCAGCACTTTGAATAGGTCATTTCAATGTCTCTGGCCTCCTTTGTTTCTTATGAGTGGTACGCCATCAATCATGTCATTGTCTCCTATATCTAATGTGTCCTTTTTACCTTGCCGCTTTCAAGACTTTTTTTTTTTATCTTTGTCTTCCAGAAGCTTGACTGTGTTGTGCCTAGGTTTATCATACTTTGTGTATCATACTTGGGGGTTGTTGAGATTCTTGGATCTCTGTAAGTTGATGTTTTTCACAAAATTTGGGGAGTTTACAGTTATTATTTATTTTTTTCTCTCATCTTCTAGATCTCCATTTACACATATGTTAAACATTTTGATATTGTCACACACATCTTGAGTTTTTGTTGCTTTTTCTTCAAACCTCTTTGTTCTTTGGATTGGATAATTTCTAATGTTCTATCTTCACATTCACTGATTCTTTCTACTGCCATTTCAGATTTTCTCTTGAGTCCACATAGTAATTTTTTCATTTCAATTATTGTGCTTTTCAGCTCTGCAATTTCCATTTGGTTCTTTTTTTACAGTTTCCATTTCTTTGTTGAGATTCCCTGTGTGTTCACCCAATAATACCATTTTTTTCCTTTAACCATATTTATAATAATTGCTTGGAAATCATGTTTGCTAAACCTAACTTGCAGGCCCTCTCAGAATCAGTTTCTGTTAACCACTTCTTTTCTGAGTGGATCATACTTTTCAGTTTATCTTGTAACTTTTGGTTGAAAACTGGACATTGTAGGTTATCCTTGTGTGACAGATACCCTCCTTGTACTTCTGAGGATTGTTGTTTTTTGTTCAAGTAGGAAGTTAACTTCCCTGACTCAGACTGCAAAATCTGTCTCTCCTGGTGTGCAGTGGATAATGTCTCTGCACAGGTGTTTTTGGCTTCTAACTACTGCTTCCTCAGCCTGCACCCGGAGTCACACTAGACTGTGTAGTTTTGGGGTCAGCCAAGGATTTGGACAGAACTTACCTTCACATTTTGGTGATCACTATTTAATTGTTCCCTTCCTTTATAGGTTCCCTGTAGATTTCTAGTCATGTTTCCAGTCCCAAGTCTGTCTTCTGATACCTCAAGCCAGTAAGGCTTCTGCTGTCTGAAGCTTGAGATATGTGCACTTTGGGCAAAAAGTTCAGTCAAATGCACAAGAAACTTACACATCTCACCAAGAGCAGTTCTGTTTTGCAAGGATAGAAATCCCACCCTAGTTTCTGCCAGCCTTTTAGCTAGGTTTCATAGGGTGTCTCGTACACTTGCAGAGTTTAACACTCAGCTAGGAATTTGGACAGAGTTTATACTCACACTTTAGATTTCAGTTCCTATGTGTCTATCTTGCTTCCAAAATTTCCCTCTTTATATTTCCAGCTTCTCTGTTGATTTGAACTTTGTCATCTTCTCCCTGGAGCTCATAAGGCTGTGATATTCCTCCCTGAGCCAGGGAGGTTGAGAAGTGCCGTCAGGCAAGAAAGCCACAAACTCACAGTTCTTACCTTATGCATCTTTCAAGTATCAACACCCAACTTTCTACCTACTTTTGATTATTTGCCAGTACCTTCAGATGTTTTTTGTAATATTTTTGTTGTTTTTATAATTGTTTTCTTTCGAAGGAATTGTCTAGCCTCTTCATACTGCCATTGTTAGACATCCCACTCTATCATGTATTTTAGCAATTTTACACTTGTAATCTCCCAATTTAACAATGAGACACATGTCAGGGTCTCAGGACATGCCAGCAGGCAAATAAACCTATCTAGATTATTAATATTATCTTTATTATAGTATCTTCAAGGTTACCATCCATGTAGCAAGTTTTACAGGTTTTCTGTTTATTGTAGTGATGTAGAGTTTCCTTTTTAACTGATACAGCAAAATCGTGAAGGTGATTTACAAATAATTTGTGTAGGGGAAACAGTTATCCAGGATATTATTGTTACCCTCATGTTGTTTTTAGAGAAATGCCTCTTTCCCATCTTCTTTTCTGCCCCTCCTTTCTTCAGTAAACTGCCAGCAAGAATAGATTCAGGGTATTGACACCAAGAATGCCCTAATGTAGAATATAATGTGTCCCAGAAATACTTCTACTGGAGATTATTCCTGTCCTACCTTCTGCTTGAGCATCTTAAAGATTTTTTGTGTGTGAATTCTTTTCTCCCCCCATTCTCAAATTGTGTTTTTCTGAGTAATAGTTATTTTTTAATTAAAATATTTGGAATTAGAAAATGACTCCACTGTTGAATTAGATTCAGAGAAATGAATATGTAGTTTCCCTCAACTTTTTTTATATTTCACTTCATTGGGACTTCAAATTCATTGCCATCACTTTTTCCCCAAAGGTTTTCACCAGTGCATCCCTGTACAGCAATTTGTTTTACTTCTTCATACATGAGGGGTCTTCAAAAAATTTATGGAACTGGGCCAGCCCATGGCTCACTTGGGAGAGTGTGGTGCTGACAACAATAAATCAAGGGTTAAGATCCCCTTCCCAGTCATCTTTTAAAAACAAAAAGTTCATGGAATGATTTGTATAATGTTTCAATTCTATTTTTCCACAAACTTTTTGAAGTACCCTCATATATGTATTTGCTTTCTATTCAGAGGTAATTTGTTAGTTTTCTTAAAACAATGTTGGTTTTTTTAATGATTTTTATTGTTTAGATGTAGCAAGTGTATTGGAGTGGTACATGGGGCGAAAGCTCATAGCACTGACCTGTCATTATTAGGGAAAAAGGAGAAGCCAAAAAAGTTCACTAAGCAACCAAAAAAGCAGACGTCTTCACCCTGTGCTCAGAAGAAAGAAAAGGCATTGGAGAAGGTAATTCTAAATTATCTATTGTTATTCTAAAATTCATATGGAAAAGTAAGCAAGCAAGCTTAGCCACGAAAAATCCAAAAGAGAAGAGTAATGAATACCACACTGAAACTCTGGCAGTGTAAAACTGAATGAAGAAGTTTTTTGCAGACTGAGAGATTAAAGATCTCAGATATACTGACAAATTAAAAAATGAAGGTGCTGAACATTGTATATAGCGGCATAGTATGCTACCGTTTGTGTACATTAGACGGGGAAAAAATATATATATATATATGAGCTTCCTTGTATATGCATAAAATATCTCTGGAAAGCTACATAAAAAAATAGATAAGATTGGTTGCCTCTAAGGAAGGGAACTAAATGTATAAGGGACAGAATTGAGACTTTTTAATGTATGTGCTATTTGTACCTTTTGAATTTTGAACCAATATTATTTGAAAAATAGACTTTTTAAATTAAAAATAAATTATATCTTATGACCTTTTAAAATAATTCTTACTTCTTCATGCTGTTGAAGGAAGGGGTAAAAAGCCAGGTAGCAATAGGCAAGGACTGAGATAAGATCCAACAGTTACATTGGATGGGTTGTACATTCATCTTTGTGTTAAGTACCACAGGCACACAAACAGGTTAATTGCTGGGGCTCCAAGGTAAGCAAATAAGCTGGGTTCAAATTCTAGGTCTGTCTATCTTTGAAGAAGTTTCTTAGCTTCTCCGAACCTATTTTATTATGGAGATAATAGTAGGGCTTGTCTCTCATGATTGTTGCGAGGTTTAAATGAAATAGCAGTTATAATGCTGTTGGTGCAGTGTCTTTCATTTAGTAAATATAAACTCTTTTTTAGTATTAACTATAACACTAATCAGTAAATATGTCCTAATTGGGCCTTAATTGTCTACGTTTTTTTTTTAGTCAGCTTCTAGAGATGTGTCTCCTTTCATGTGAGTATTGTTCCTTAATCCAATCTGATGTCCACTCTTTAAGCAACATCAATGCTGATATTTTTTCGATTTTTTTTCAATAGTGTGAGTATGCAGAAAAATAAGTGGGATGCCACAAGATCCTTGAGATTCAACCAGGATGCACAAAGAGAAGATGGTAAATTTTATTATTTGAGTAATATACAAATTGGGCATAAATAGCAATGATAGGAATGTCTTTCATTTTATGAAGTATACTTAATAGCTTTAAAGGTTCCAGCTGAAATAAGGCCCCCAAATTGGCACATTCCTTTAGGCACCAACCAGTTTGATTACTAGACAATCCCAGTGCATAATGTATTATTTTATGCATCTGTGGTTTTGAGGTTTCTTGGACTAACTTTTGCCCATTACTTTCACTGTAAAGGTGACTGAATATGTTTCAGACTGGTGTATAGTAATATAAAATGCAGCATAACTGTCCATGTACGAGTCATTTTGCCACCTGCTGCCTTAAATTCTTCATAGATAAATGTATGTGTCTGTAAAATAATATTGAAAGATGTTTTCATAAACCCTGATGATTACTGTCTTTTTTAAGAAATAGAAGTTAAAAATCATCGTCATGAAAAGTAAGGTTTACTATTTTTTACCTTCAGATCAGCGGCGGATGTCTGAAATTACAGGGCACCTAATAAAAATGAGATTGGGTGATCTGGACCGAGTCAAGTCAAAGGAAGTAAAAGAAGTAAGAATTGCATACTAGTGTACTGTACTTGTGCAAAATGTGCCTTCCTACTTTTATTTTCAGCATGAGAAGTATAAAGATTTTTTAGGCAGAATTTTAACAGAGTAATTTAGATGTTTTTACATTCTGTGTCAGTTAGCCAGTTCACACATAAAAGTTTTCCACCTCCTTTTCTTCCATAGGTTCCTCTGTAACATACATAATTAAGTACATCATCACTGAAACTGTGATGTACACACCAACAGTAGGTTAACTGGGCATTGTTGACCAAATGCTGACTATCCAAAGGGTCACTTTCTGAAAGTGCTGATTTTGATCAACTCTGGATGTGGTGCTTAGATGTCATCTCTAAGATCAGATGTTATCTTGCTGAAAATGATGACTAGAAATACCTATATCTTACTAGAATTACATATTAGTTATAACATTATGTATTGCTATTAGTATTGGTATTATGTATATACTATAACTCTTTTCCTAATTCTTTTATTTAAAAATTTACTTTTCTATAAAACTTCTAAAGGAAAACATAGGAGAAAATCTTTATGACTTTAGGTTAAGCAAATATTTCTCAGCTACAACACCAAAAGCATGATCCATAAAAGAAAAAATGGACAAATTGGACTTCATCAAAATTTAAAAGTTCTTCATTTTGAAAAATACCATTAAAAGAATGAAAAGACAAGCCATGAATTATGCAAAGATATGTGTAAAACACTTACCTGATGAAAGGTTTATATCCAGAATATACAAAGAACCCTCAAAACTCAATAATAAACAAGTCAATAAAAATAAATGGGCAAAAGATTAACCACACACCACGAAAGAAGGTATTCGATGGTAAATAAGCACACAGAAGGATACAACATCATTAGTCATTAGGGAAATGTGAATTAAAACCTCAGTGAGATAGCACTATGTACCATCTAGAATATCTAAAATTAAAAAAAAAAAAATACCAAGCGTTGATGAGGATTTGGAACAACTGTAACTTTCTTATATAGCTATTAGGAATGCAAAAAGGAATGGCCACTTTGGCAAATAGTTTGGCAGTTTTTTATAAACATTCACCATGCAAATCAATTCATACGTATTTATAGTGGCTTTATTCATAATTACCAAAAACTAGAAATATCCCAAAATGATATCCTTTACCTGGTAAATGGATAAACAAACTACACATATAAAAAAGAACCAACTCCTGATGATGTATGCATCAGCATGGATGAGTCTCATATACATTATGCTAAGTGAAGGAAGCCAAATTCAAACAGCTACATACTGTATTGTTACATTTATATAATGCTCTGGAAAATGCAGAACTTTTGGGACAGAAAACGGTTGCCAGGAATTGGTAGTGGTAGATGGATTGACTTAAAAGGGGCACAAGCAGATTTTCTTTGAGGTGATAGAACTGTTCTGTCTTTATCGTGATGATGGTTACACAACTGTATGCATTTGTCAAAACCTGGAACTGTACACTAATGTACAGTTCAAAATAAAATTACTTATAAATTAAAAAGTAATCTCAA
Organism: Cynocephalus volans; assembly: GCF_027409185.1. Classification (NCBI taxonomy): domain Eukaryota; kingdom Metazoa; phylum Chordata; class Mammalia; order Dermoptera; family Cynocephalidae; genus Cynocephalus; species Cynocephalus volans. Next base: position 57,661,220 of record NC_084473.1, read on the forward strand.
TTTAATAAAACAAAGCTTCTGTTGATTCTACAACGATAATTTTGTTTCTCTATTCTGCAGTTTGCAGGGGGTATTTATTCCAGGCTTGAAGCACAAATCAAGGCCTCAGTGCCAGTCAGTGCACGGCAAAACAGCTCAGAGAAAAACACAAGGTAAATCAGCATAAACTAGTTCAGAATGCTAGTGGCTTTAATGTGAGGTTTTGTTTGTTTGTTTGTTTGTTTTTTTAAGGGTAAATAATATGAACACTGTAAGCAGATAATTTGAGTTTGGCTTTATGTTCTGTTTCAAAGATCAGATTATCAAACCATTAATCAGAACCAGATTTTATGAGCACAAAATTTAATGAAAGAATAAGTTTGGTACTGTTTTTTTTAAGTTTTCTGTTTATTGGGCTGGCTCCATTCTGAGCCAACTGATGATAAAGTGTAAGCTGTAGTGCTACTGTGTATTAGGTTTTTTGTACTGTTTGTAGATTATATATTATTACTTTATATAAATCACTGATGTCTTTACTGTCCCTTGCTTTATTATTTTTTTGCTTAATAAAATCTAATTTGTGGGTCTTATGTCATTTTACATCACAGATTTTCTGCTAGAGATTAACAGTTACTGAGATTTGAACATTGATATTACTGATATTATTCCAAAATCCAGAGAGCTCAGGAAGCCAAAAGTTTTTTTTCATGTATTTGTGGCAATTCAAACTTGAACTGAGCTGCTGTGATACTAGTTATAGTTTTTATTTCTCTCAGTGTAAATGTTCATTTGTTTCACTAAAGAAACATTAACATGTCCAATTATGGGGTACCGCTCCAGACCCATAGTGTATAATATATATATCATTATATATATATCGATATATATATATCATTCTGTCTTTCAAAAAAAATCTGAATTCCCAAATGCATCTCACTCCCAAGGATTTTAGAAAATAGACTATGGAGCTCAATGAAAATTCATTAAACTTTGACGTGGTCAAGCAAACAATCTAAAACAGCAACAACTTCTTATTGTTTTAAAAGCAACTCTGACCTTCTTTTCTGTTTAAAAAAATCTAGGTCTAAAAGTCGTTTTGGTCAAGGGCGTCCTGCATAAAGCATCTTAAAATATAACTAAAAAGACAGAAAGCACACTCGTGGACATCTGAAATCACTCACTTCTTGAAGATCTTCAGAATGATGACTTCTAAATGTTTTAAATTGCTTGTTATTCTTGCAAGCCACATAAATCATAATGCTAAGAGAATATAATTAGGTTTTATGAAAATCTAATTGTACACAGGAAACTTCTTATATCTAATTTTCTTTTAGTATGATTTTAAGCTTTGTAGAAAGCAATTATTTACAAATTGCATAGTTAAGACTCCTAGTGTTTGTTATCCTTTAATTATTTGAAAGAGAAGAGGCCTAAACTGTCAAGTAGCTAAGTTTTTTTTAAGACTTTAAAAAATTAGGAGAACACAACTGCTAGTGTTACTGTGCATGTGCACTGATTGTAGAATGTCTTTGGGGCTGTAAATCTTGGGAATAGCATTGAGAACTTCAATTTGTCTGATGGAATTCCCAATGATGCCAATTTTAAGTTTGCATGAATATTAATGAGTGACAGATCTCAAGACTGCATTAAATAAAGTTTCAGGGTGAGTTATTTCAATACTGTGTTGGGCCGAAGGGTTAATTTTTTTTCATCATTATTCCATGGAAAGTACAATGTTAATCCAACGTTTTTTTTCTTTCAGTTTTTAATGTTTATCTATTGGTCATCTGAGCTAGAGTTACTGATTATTGCCTCTTTCCTCTGTGAAGCTAGTGCCATTCTGAATTTGTTAAAATAACCATTGATAGTTTTAGGATAATAAATCATTTCAGTTGTATAAGACACGTACCACACAGTTCTCCGGGCTCTAAAAGCCAACCATATTTCTACAGCCATTCAAGTAGCCCTTAAAACAGTTATGAGTGTTACTTACTTCAGAGATGTCCAAAACATTCCCAGATACATTAGATGGGTGAAAAATTGTTTATATTCAAGAAAAATCAAAATAAAATTCTATTTTATAGATCATGTTTTAATTTTTCTAACCAGGCAGAAAGAATGCTCAGGGAAAATTTGTTCCAAACCATAATCATATCAAATAAATTGTGTGTTTGGAAATTATTTATGTGTAAGTCTCTGAAAAAATTTTAGAGTGCACTGTTTCTATTTTTAGTCTTTATTTGCCTTATATTTGAAATTTCTTCAGATTATTCAGAGAACAGACTTTGATAATGTGTGACAGAACAGCAATTTTTATTGAAATGTTGAAGTGTTACACTCAGTTTACACGTACAGAAATTATTTTTAAAGTGAGTGTTTTAGTTGATAAATGAAACTAGATGTTATTTGATATTATATATATGGCTTTGCCAAGGTTTTTGAACTTGTGTTTGGAAATTTTGTTCCAGTTTATTTGTTTTAATTGTTTGATACTTTGGAAATAGATAAATCATTTTTATTTTCAGAAGAAAATGTTTTGTAGTACAAGGGTACTTCAAACAGTTCAATGAAAGATTCATTATTATTTTTCAATTCTATTTTTCCACGAACTTTTGGAAGTACCCATGTACATGATATGTAAGCCCTTTTGAATACTAGAATCTTATTGTAGTTTATTATAATGTCTGATAGAAGGATTTGGGTTTGTATATGTAAACAATGCTGTGATGGTCACAACTAGAAGAGAAAATATGCTCTTTTGATTTTTAACTGATGGTAAAAGGGTAAACTGCTTCTCCCCGGGGGGGGGGGGGGGCTGTACCACTGAATTGATTTTTACAAACCAGAACTTATTGGATTTTGATTATCTTCAGAATGTGCTTTTTGTTTTGTTAATGTCTGTCTGTAACCATAGCACAGGTACCACAAACATTTTACTCAAACTCTTAATAGCATTTCTTTTGTCAGATACGTTGAGGTTTTACTTTACATTAATTCTGAATTCACATTTCTTGAATTGAAATAAACATTAATGACAAAAGTTGTTTGGAAAATCCCTTGATCTGAATCATTTCATCTTCTCAGAAAAAGTCTGGATTGGCTCTAGATTCCACAGGTTTTCATGGGAAATGAGCTCTATTACAAGGTGAAATTTTTAAGTTTTAAGATTTTTTTTTTCTTTTTTTATTGAAACATAATTGATTATACATATTTGTAGTGTACAAAATTGACTATCAGTAGTTGTGTACAATATGTGATGGTCAAATAAGGATGGTTTGCTTATTCATCATTACAATACATAAACATTGTGTCCGTTAACCAATTTGTCATTAATTTCTCATTATTTCCCCTCCCCAGCTTTCTCCCTTTCCCCCTTTCCACATCTAGTAACCACAGTTCTGTTTTCTCCTTCTAAAAGTTCAACATATTATTGTGATTGTTGTTTCTCTCTCTCTTTCTGTTTGTTTGTTTATTAATTCAGTACCCACTTATGAGCAAGGAATGACCATGCTGTATTTCTCTTTATGCACCTGGGTTTTTCACTTCATACAGTTTTCTCCAAGTTCATCCATGTTGCTGAAAATGGCAGAATTTCATTGTTTTTTATGGCAAGTAGTATTCCATTGTGTATATATACCACACTTTCTTTATCCAGTCATCCATTGATGGACATTTAGATTGGTTCCAAGTTGCCTCCTTAGTGCTGTAGGCAGCACATCAGTCTCATAATCTGAAAGTCCTGGGTGGATTGGTTCCATAGCCTGGCTATTGTAAGTAGAGCTGTAGTAAACATGGGAGTGCAGGTATCCCTTCAATGTGATGATTTTCATTCCTTTGGATATATACCCAGTAGTGGGGTTGCTAGATCGTATGATAATTCTATCTGTAGCTGTTTAAGGAACCTCCTTACTGTCTCCATAATGGCTGTACTAATTTACAGTACCACCAACAGCGCAGAAGTGTTCCCCTTTCTCCGCATCCTTGCCAGCATTTTTCATTCTCTGTCTTTTTGATAATAGCCAGTTTAACTGGGGTGAGATGATATCTCAGAGTGGTTTTGATTTGCATTTCCCTGATGATTAATGATGTTGAGCATTTTTTCGTGTACCTGTTGGCCATTTGTATGTCCTCCTTTGATAGCTACTTTGCCTATTTTTTAATTGGATTATTTGGTTTTTTACTGTTGTTTGAGTTCCTTGTATATTCTGGATATTAATCCCTTGTCAGATTTATAGTTTGCAAATATCTCCTCTTCTGTAGGTTGTCTATTCACTCTGTTGATTGTATCCTTTGCTGTGCAGAAGCTTTTTAGTTTAATATAACCCCATTTGTTTATTTTTTCTGTTGCTGTCTGTGCTTTGGAGTCTTATTCATAAAGTCTTTGCCCAGTCTTAAGCATGGAGTATTTCACCTGTTTTCTTCAAGGAGTTTTAAAGTTTCAGGTCTCATATTTAAGTCTTTAATCCATTTTGAGTTGATTTTGGTATATGGTAAGAGGTACAGATCTAGTTTCATTCGTCAATATACACATATCCAGTTTTCCCAGAACCATTTATTGAAGAGGCTCTCCTTTCCCCATTATATGTTCTTGATGACCTTCTCAAAGATCAGTTGGCTGTAAATACATGGGTTGATTTCTGGATTCTCTATTCTGTTGCATCGGTCCAAGTGTCTGATTTTATGCCAGTACCATGCTATTTTGGTTTCTATAGCTTTGTAATATAATTTGAAGTCAGGAAATGCAATGCCTTTGGCTTTATTTTATTTTTTTGCTCAGGATTGCTTTGGCTATTTTGTTAGGATTCTTTTTTCTATGTCTGTGAAGAATGTCATTAGTGTTTTGATGGGGATTGCATTGGATCTGTAGATGGCTCTGGGTAGTTGGACATTTTCACTACATTGATTCTTCCAATCCATGAACAAAGAATGTCCTTCCATCTTTTGGTATCCTCTTTAATTTCTTTCAGCAGTGATTTGTAGTTTTCACTGTAGAGATCTTTCATTTCCTTGGTTAAATTTATTCCTGGATATTTTATTTTTATTTTTTTGGTGACTATTGTTAATGGGTTTGCTTTCTTGATTTCTTTTTCTGCTAGTTCAAAACTCTTAGGGCTGATAAATGAATTCAGTAATGTTACAGGATACAAAATCAACACCCAAAAATCAGTAGCATCTTTTAAAGATATTTTAAATGAAGTTGTCCTGGTAAAGATTCAGCAAAATATGTAAGTGATAATATACTGCAGAAAAGATGATTTGGTGACAGTGCTGATTCCACACAATTGCAATATTTTGTTATTTTCCTTCAGAATGCTCAGTCAGGTATTGTGAGATGTGCTAATTGCTTTGGAAGCTGAGGCGAAGCTCTGTCATGCTTATCTGCTAAAGGCAAATTTTATTTATTTATTTATTTTCTATGTAATAAACTTCATTTTTATAGCAGTTTTAGGTTTACAGAGAAATTGAGTAGAAAGGACAGATAGTTCAAAACCCTCTGTCTCAATAGCCCCCTCTCCCACACAGTCTTCTTTTTTGGGGGGGGCAGCTGGTTGGTACAGTGATCCAAACCCTTGGCCTTGGTTTTATAACACTGCACTTTAACCAACTGAGCTAACCAGCCAGCCCCCTCATATTGGTAACATGTTACTTTAGTGTGGTACATTTGTTATAATTATGAACCAATATTGATATATTATTAACTCAGTTTTATATTAGGGTTCCCTCTTTATGTTATACAGTTCTATAGGTTTTGTCAAATGCATAATGTCATGTATTCACCATTATAGTATCATACAGAATAATTTTACTGCCCTAAAAATCCTCTGTGCTGCACCTATTCAACCCTCCCTCTCTTCCCCCCCATCCCCTGAAACCTTGGCAACCACTGATCTTTTTTTCCATTACTTCAAACATTTATCATTTCTTTGTGTTTAGAACATTCAAAATCCTCTCTTCTAACTAATTAAAACTATACAATAAATTAATTATAGTCACCCTACAGTGCCGTAGAACACTAGATAGTATTCCTCCTATCTAGTTGAAATTTTTTATCCATTAACCAACCTCTCACCATCCCTCCACCCCACTACGCTTTCCAGCCTCTGGTAACTGCCATCCTACTCTCTACTTCCATGTGCTCAACTTTCTTAGCTTCCACATGAGTAAAAACATGTGGTATTTCTTTTTCTGTACCTGACTTACTTCACTTAGCATAATGTCCTCCAAGCTCATCCATGTTACTGCAAATGACAGGATTCCATTCTTTTTTATGGCTGAATTAGTATTTCTCTCTGTATATATACCACATTTTCTTTATCCATTGATCTGTTGATGGAAACTTGGGTTGATATCTATATCTTGGCTATTGTGAATAGTCCTGCCACAAATTTTAATATAAAAATAAAAAGACTACTGTAGGCTACCCAGTTAGCTCAGCTGGTTAGAACACAGTGTTATAACACCAAGGCCAAGGGTTCAGATCCCCATACCGGCCAGCTGCCAAAAAAAATAAAATAAAAAATTCCTCTTGTCTTAATTCTTTAGCCAACCTTTAGCTATTCATTGAGCTAATTAATTCTTTAATTCTTAATTCATTAATGCATTAATTCTTTAGCCAACCTTTAGCTATTCATTGAGCAACTTTCACATCTCCCTGGAAGGCGGCACTGGGATACCTAGCCAGTCCAATTCTAATGGCCAACTCTCCCACTCCTACTTAAAGCTGATCTATTTAGGAAAATGATACAGGGATAGTATCACCACCCTTATAGGATTGTTGGGGTGATTAAATGAGTTAATAAATCTAAAACAATTAGTGCAGTATTTTCTGGCTTATAGTAAGTCCTTCATAAATATTAACTATAATTACTGTTGCATTGTTATATTACTATTTGGAAGGTAGCTTTAAATTCTTTAAGATGAGAGTTTGATATTCCTCTTCCTATAACTTCATTTGCCAAGACTGGGGTGGGTGGGGGTGTGTGTGTTTGTGTGTAGTCCAAGAAAGGAGGAACTTTAGTGGTTGCTATGGCATTATTTGAGGCTTTTTAAAAAATAATATTAAATGTCTTACCTTATTTATGCAGAGTAAATGGCATTTGTAGAAAGAGCTAGGCAGAGAATACTGTTTTCTGATATATGGTAGTGACCTATGCTGTTTTCAAAGAGCCTTGGTGAAGGACAGTGAGTGAAGGCTATAGCATAGTCTTATAGCAGCTCTCCTGCCAAGATGTATCTTTCCTTGAGAAAATGTAGCCATTTGGCTCATACTATTTGTCTATGACAAGGCCAGTTCTTATCAAACCAGAGGTGATGATAGTCCAATACTTATCTCCAACTTAACATAATGAAAACAGAACTTGTGATAAATCTCCCCATCACCCCTCAAACTTTCTGTTTATTCAAGCCCATTTTCTCCAGTTCAGTTATTGGCACTACTGCCCACCCAAGTACACAAGGCACACATTAGAAATTATTCCTTATTTCTCTCTTTCTTCACTCCCTACATCCAGTTCCTCAGCAAGTTCCATACATACCCCACATCCATTCACTTCTCTCCATCTCCATTATCACCCACCTCCAGTCATTAACATCTTTTACATGAAATGCTACAAAAGCCTCCTAAGTAATTCTCCAGATTTCACTCCAACCTCTGTATAATTCATTATGCACAAAGCAACTATGGTGGTTTAAAAATGTGAATCAGATCACATCACTTCTCTAAACACTCCAATAGCATATCATTAAGAATAGTATAGAATCCAACCTCCATAACTTGGGTTTGCAAAATCCTACATGTCCAAGCCACTGGTTGCTTCTCAGACATCCTTTTCCCTCTTGCTTACTACATTCCAGTCATAGCCTACCTGTTCCTCCAATAAATAAGCTCATTCTCACCTTTCAGTTCCTTCACATTAGCTATTCCCACTGTCTAGAAGACTCTTTCTGATAATTCATGTTTTAGTTTAGATGTCATTTCCTCAGAGGAGGACTTCGCTATGTGCCCATTATAAAATAGCCACCCAAGTGACTCTTATCATATCATCATAGTTTATGTCTATGCAGACCTGACATTATTACTCTGATATTTTCTGGATTTTTTTGTTGTTGGTTCACAATCTCTCTTCCATGCTAGAATGTGAGCTCAACAAGAGCAGAGACCTGGTCTTCTTGACCACCACTGCAACCCCAGTACCTAGGGCAGTGATTGGAGCAGCTGGTACCAAGAAATGTTCCTCATGAAGTTCATGCTTGTGTATGATATCTCTGAGATCTGAACTTCCCTCAGCCTGGCATCATTTTGATCTGCACCTGTTAGAGCCTCAACAAATAGAGGCTGTGGCATAAGCACTTTGTTGTGGGTTCTCAAAACCAGTCTGTCTGTTTCTCCCTATAGAAATGTATACTGGCTTAATCTGATGTAGACATGAACCCAAGTGAGTTCTGATGAAATCTGGGCAGCCTCAAGTTTTGAGTAGAATGGAAATTTAAATAAGCTGATTTGATGGCCACCTTTTTCTCTTGACAGTGTATTAAACATGAACACCTGGATAATGAGCAACAACTGCAGCACTTATGTTATGGGGAAGATGCCATGAAATTATGAGCATCTCACAAGCTCCCCAAAGTGATTCTTCATGTAATTATTCTCCATTCTTATGTTTCTTCCACCTTTTTTCCTCCCCTAATTTTCTTTTATAAAAGTAATATTACAAACAGAAAAAAGAATGAAGAAAAATGAACATTCTCAGAGAAATATGGGACACAATTAGCTTATTAATATAAATGAGATGGGAGTGCCAAAGGGAGAAGAGACAGAGAAACAAAAAGGAAAAATATTCAAAGAAATAGTGGCTTTAAAAAATCCCACATTTTATGAAAAACTACACATCCAAGGAACTCAAATTCCAACAGGATAAATGCAGAGATCCACAAATACACATATTATAGTAAAAATACTAAAAGCCAAGGACAAGGAGAAAGCATTGAAGGAGCAAGAGAAAAATGAATCATCACCTACGAGAACCCCAATAAGACCACAAGCTGACTTATCAGAAGCAGTGGAGCACAGAAGGCAGTGGGAGAAACATATTCAAAGTGCTCAAAAGAAAAATCTGTCAACCAAGAATCCTATATTCAGCAAAATTGTCTTTCAAAAAATGAAGGCAAGGGCTGGCCAGTTAGCTCAGTTGGTTATAGTGCAGCCTTGTAACACCAAGGTCAAGGGTTCGGATCCTTGTACTGGCCAGCCACCAAAAAAAAAAGGCAAAATGAAGAAATTCCCAGATAAAAATTTACTGAATTCATTATTAGCAGACCCACCTCACAAGAAATACTAAAGAAAGTTCTTCAGGCTGAAAGCAAGTAACTCCAGACAATAATTCAAATCCACACACATACAAAAAGCATAGAGATAGCATAAATGCGTATTTCTCTTCCCTTCTTTTCTTAACTAATTTAAAAAGCAATTGAATAAAACAATATGGATATAACTTTATAACTGGGCCTATAACATAGGAATGTAATATATTTGCCAATAACAACACAAAGGAGTAGGGTGGAAGCAAAGCTGTATTGGACTAAAGTACTGACTTTCAATGGTAACTTGAATCCACAGGAACAAAAGAAGGGAACCCAAAATGGGAAATAAGGCTGATATGAGTATTACAAAAGCTATAAATATATTTTTTCTCTATTTTCTTTTCTTACCTTTTTAAAAAAGCATAAAAGTATATGAAGTTATATAATTATAAAAATATATTACTGGGCTTGTAACATACGTAGATGTAATATGTATAACAATAATACCACAAAAAGAGGGAACAGGGAATAATGGAACTATATAGTAATGTTTCTATATTATTAGAATTAAGTTAGTATAAATCTGAAGCAGATTTTGATAAGATGTATATGGTAAGCCCTAGAGGAACAACTGAGGCAATAACTCAAAAAATACATAGTAAAAAAAAATCACTTAAAAATTAAATGATATATCAGAAAATATTTACTTAACGCAAAAGAGAACAGTAAAGGGGGAATAAATGAACCAAAAAGACAGGAGATAAATAGAAAGCAAAAGATAGGAGAGCAGCACCCAGGGTCCCAGGCAGGAGCCGAGGGCAGCCAGCACCCTCCACCAGGCAGCAGGCAAGAGAGCAGCACAGTAGGTAGGAGCTGAGGGCAGCCCCCTCTGCATAGAAGCAGGCAAGAGAGCACATCAAAAATACCATTCCTACATGAGTGGCCCACCACAGCCACCACCATAGCCACAGCTGCCTCAAAAGCGGCTTTATGCCACAGCAGTAGCCACAACCACTGTGCAGGCAGCCTGCCAGAGACTTGACTGCATTGACCCAAGGAGAGTCACCAGTGGAGACCGGAAAAAGAAGAGGACATCTCTCTCCTCAAAGCCCACTCCAGAGTAATAGAAAAAGCAACTGCTCTACCAGATGACCAGACATCATTGTAGAGATACTAGAAATATGAAAACCCAAGAAAATATGACACCACCAAAAGAATACAATAATTCTCAAATACCAGACCCTACAGAGCAGGAAACCCTTGAAATGACTGAAAAGGAATTCTGAGCAACAACCTTAAGGAAACTCACTGAGATACAAGAAGACTCAATTAGACAACATAATGAAATGATAAAAAAAAAAAAAAAAAAAAAAATCCAGGATATGAACAAGGAAATTTACAGAGCTTAATACCTTGAAAAAGAATGTAGCAGAACTCATGGAACTGAAAGATTCACTCAACAAAATAAAAAAAAAAAAATCAGTAGTTTAAGCAGCAGGCTAGAACAAGCAGAAGAAAATGTTTTCTGATCTTGAAGATAGTCTTTTTGAAATAACCCAGGCAGACAAAAAATAAAAAAGAAAGAAAAAAATTTTTTAAAATGAAGATCATCTAAGAGAGCTAGCAGACAACCTTAAGCATACAAACATTCAAATCATGGGTGTTCCAGAAGGGAGTGAGGAAGGAAAAGGCATGGAAAACCTATTCAATGAAATAATAATGGGAAACTTCCCAGGTATAGGGAGAGACATGGACCTTCAGATCCAGAAGGTTCAAAGATCCCCAATCAGATTCAACCCAAAATATCCTCTCCAAAACACATTAGGGTCAAATTGGCAAAGCTCAGAGACAAAGAGACAATCTTAAATGAAGCAAGAGAAAAGCATCAAGTCACCTATAAGGGACCCCCTATCAGACTAACAGCAGATTTCTCAAAGAAACTCTACAGGACAGAAGAAAATATGATGATATATTCAAAATACTAGAAGAAGAAAACCTGCTATCCAAGAATATTATGCCCAGCAAGACTACCCTTCAGAAATGAGGGAGAAATAGTGCATTTTCCAGATGAAAAAAAAAACCAAAAACCTGTGGGAGTTCACTACCACAGGACCAGCCCTGCAAGAAATCCCCAAGGAAGTCCCGCATCTGGAAACTGAAAAACAGTAATCACTACCATGAATACACAAGAAAGAATAAAACCCTAGGTAGAAAAAAAATGCAAATGAGAAAGAGAAAGAAACTAAACCTTACCACCACAAAAAACTATTGTGACAATGTAATAATTTCCCTGCTTTAATTCTGATTTTAGTAATTTTTGTCTTCTCTTTTTCATGGTCAGTCTAGATAAAGGTTTGCAAATTTCGCTGATCTTTTCAAAGAAACAACTTTTGGTGTTGATTTTCTCTATGTTTTTTAATTCATGTATTTCTGTTGTAATCTTTGTTATTTCCTACTTATATTTGCTTTTGGTTTAATTTGCTCTTCTGTTCTATTTTCTTAAGGTAGAAGTTTACATTACTGATTTGAGATTTTTCTTATTTTTATTATAGGTGTTTTCAAGTATAAATTTTTCTCTAAGCACTGCATGAGCCCTACACCCTATAAATTTTGATATGTTGCCCTTTGACTTTTATCTCAAAGTACTCTCTAATTTCCCTGTGATTTTTCTTTTTGCCCATTGTTTAATTAGAAGAGTGTTGTTTAATTTCCACACATTTGTGAATTTTCTAAATTCCCTTCAGTTATTGTGGTCAGACAATATATATTCTATGATCTTAGTCTTTTTAAACGTATTAAGACTTGTTGTGTGGCAAAAATATATATATTTTTACATTTTGTGAGGATGAATATGCCAACTAACCTGACTTGATCATCAGATATTGTACACAAATACTGATGGTCAACTCTGTACTCCACAAATATGTATAATTATGTTTAAATTTAAAAAAATTTTTTAAAGAAAGAAAGCAAAAGAGACTGGCAGAAGTAAACTCAACTATATCAATAATAACATTAAATGTGAATGTATTATCAAATTAAAAGGCAGAGGTTGTCAGCCTAGATAAGAAAATAAGATCCCAACTATATGCAGTATATAGGAGACACTTTATTTATTTTTTAGTTATTTAATACTAGTTTATCTAGGGTTTCCATTTTCACTCCTCAATGGATTTTACGAATTTTTCATATGCTTCTTCACTTATTAGTTCATCTAGTTCTGAAGGGTTACTCAGTGTCATCTTGATCAGCCAACCATCTTCATAACAAGATTTGTTGACAAGTCCCGGATTTTCTGTAAGAGCTTCATTAATTTCAATTACTTTTCCTGATAGATGAGAATAGAGTTCACTAGCAGCTTTCACTCTTTCTAAAGCACCAACCTCATTGTGTTTAATTTTGTCCCAACGTCAGGCAGACTACAGTAAACAACATCTCCCAAATCTTCCTGTGCAAAATTGCTGATTCCCATTGTTCCAATACCATTTTCTTTTGTTATCCATTCATGTTTGCCTGTGCATTTATGCATTGAGAGCAGAGCAAGTCCTGTGTGCAGCATCTAGAGGGTGCCCACTGTCAGCTGTGAGGGCTGCAGCAAGCAGGGTGCAGCAGGTGCCAAGGACATGCACAATCTTCAGACCTCAGCTCGCATGCTCTGCACCACTCACAGCGCCGTGTTTGCAGGGGAGTGGAGCATCACTGTGCTGTGCCTGGTCCACCCGGTCTGGCAGGGGCCAAGACACACTTTAGATTCAAAGATACAAATGGATTAAAAGTAAAGAGATGTAAAAAAGATGTTATGCAAACAGCACCGATAAGAAGGCTGGAGTGACTATACTAATGTCCGATAAAATAGGCTTCAAAACAAAAAAATCTACTAGAGATAAAGAGGGACATTTTATAATGATAAAAAGGGTCAATTCATCAGGAAGATATAGCAATTATAAATGTATATGAACTTAACACCAGAGCACCAAAATTCATAAAGTATAAACCAACAGAAATGAAAGGAGAAATGAACAATTCAGCAATGATGGTTGGAGACCTCAAAAAAAACTTCCAATAAAGGACAGGCCAATAAGACAGAAGATGAACAAGAACATAGATGACTTGAACAACATTATAAACCAACTAAACCTAACATATCTGTAGAACCCTCCATTCAATATCAGCAGAATATACATTCTTCAGTACACATAGAACATTTTCCAGGATAACCACATGCTAAGTCATAAAACAAGCCTTGATAAATTTAAAAGGATAGAAATAATACAAAATACGTTCTCCAACCACAATGGAACAAAATTAAAAATAAAGAGAAAATTTGGGAAGCCCAAGGATATGTGGAAATGAACACACTATTAAGCAACTACTAGGTTAAGAAAGAAATCATGAGGGAAATTAGAAAATATTTTGAGATGAATGAAAATGAAGACATAACATACCAACATGATTGGATGCAGCAAAAGCCATGCCTAGAAAGAATTTTATATCTGTAAATGCCTCTATGAAAAAGAACAATGTAGGATGAAGAAGTCAAGAGATCTAATGTACTACATGAGGATTATAGTTAATAACAATGTATTATATTCAGGATTTTTGCTAAATGAGTAGATTATAGTTGCTCTTGCCACAGAGGGGGAAAATGGGTAATTATGTGAAGTAATGGATGTGTCAATTTGTTCCACTATGGTAACCGTTTATATACATACACACGAGTGTATATATATCTCATAACATCATGTTCTATACCTCAGATACACACAATGAAATTTTCTTTTTAAAGAAAGATTTCAAATCAATAACCTTATCTTCCACCTTAAGACTCTTGAAAAAGAATAGTAATTAAAAGCATGCAGAAGGAAGAAAATTATTATGAGAATGAAAGTGAACTAGAGAATAGAAAAACAGTAGAGAAAATCAATAAAACCAAAAGTTGATTTTTTAAAAGATAAAAATATTAACAAACCTTTTAGTTAGACTAAGAAAAAAAGACTCAAATTACTAGAATCAAAAATGAAAAAAGTCACATTATGGAAATAAAAAGGCTTGTGATGGAATACTATGAACAACTGTATGCCAATAAATAACTTAGATGAAGCAAACAAATTCCTAGAAAGACAAACTTCTGAAACTTACTCAAAAAGAGAGAATATCTGAGTAGATCTATAACAAAGAGATTGAATTAATTATCTGAAACTATCGAGAAGGAAAAGCCCAGGCCCAGATAGCTACACAGATGAATTTTGCCAAATGTTTAAAGAAATAATAACACCAAGTTTTCACAAACTCTCCCAAAATTTAGAAGAGGAGAGGACACTTTCCAATTCATTCTATGAGGCCAATATTACTCTAATACCAAAATTAGACAAAGGCATCACAAGAAAGAAACTACAGACCAATATCTCTTATGAATATGAATGCAAAACTCCTCAACAAACACTAGCAAATAGAATTCAGCAACATATAAAAAGAATTGTACATCATAACCAGGGGAATTTATTCCAGGAATAGGAAGTTTATTTAACATCTGAAAATCAGTAAATGTAACACACTATATAAATAGAATTTTTTAAAGCTTCACAATCATCTCAATAGATGCAGAAAAAGCATTTGACAAAACCTAACACCCTTTCCTGATAAAAACACTCAACAAAGTAGGAACAGAAGGGAACTTTCTCAACCTGATAAAGGGCATCTACAAAAAAGCCCACAGTTCACACTATACTTAATAGTGAAGAACTAAATGCTTCCCGACTAAGTAAGATCAGAAACAAGACAAAGAGGTCCACTTTCAACATTTCTATTCAACATTGTACTAGAGGCTCTAGCAAGGACAATTAAGCCAGAAAATGACATAAAATGTATCTAGATTGGAAAAGAAGTAAAACTATGTCTATTCAGAGATGACATGATTATGTATATAGAAAATCCTAACAATCCAGTAAAACACTTTTAGAATAATTGAGTTCAGCAGGATTTCAGGATATAAGATCAATATACAAAATCAATTTATTTCTATACACTAGCAATGAAAAGTCTGAAAATTAAATTAAGAAAACAATTCAATTTACATTAACATAAAAAAATACATATCAGGACATCACCAAGATGGTGGAACAGATAGTCCGTCCCCAGCATCACTCTCCTCCACAATCGACCAATTTACAACTATTAAAAAGCAAAGACTGCCAACCTAGGGAAGGGGAGGAGAGACCCATGGAGTTTGTGAAGGCAGGAGCACCCAGAGCAAGAGGAAGAAGAAAATGCTCTGCCCGTTTCAAGCCCCAGCTGCTTCAGGGCCAGCCCTGTGAGAGGCGGAAAGAAGCTGCAGCACACAAAAGCCCCAGTTGAGCCCTTTGTGTAAAGATGCCTAAAGTCTGCAGAGGAAAAGAGGGCCTCAGAGTACACCATACCAGCCTCCAGGCCAGGGAGACCACTGATATGGCTCCCGTGAACCCCCATATGAGCAAGGGCCCCAGCTGACCAAAGAAAGGAGCCACCCAGAGACTGGTGAGTCATTGAGAGGGACCCACACATGGCCCACCCCATGGGAAGCATTTGGAGTGCAGGAAGGAGGCTGGCCCACAGATGGAACATTGAAGTGCAGCATGGGCAGCTGATCTGCCTTCTGATCAGCACAGGCCCACTTAATGGAGACTACTCAAAGCAAGAGAGCTGCAGAGGGAACAGGTTGCTAGGAAGACTCAGCCCCAGCCAGAAATTCCACACAGCCCAGGTGTATTTGACCTCAGAAGACCCAGAAGTGATTAAAAGGCCAACAATTAAAACTGGATATGCACAAAAGGTGTTCCTCAGAGAATCAGCACCAAAAAAGCAATTTAGCTCAACCACAGATACAAGTGCTGGTCCCCACAGGAAGTTCCCCAGTCTTGGATATAGCCAAAACCACAGACCAGAGATAAAGCTCTGATATTAACCAATAAATGTCTAACACCACCAAAGAGCACCTATAAAACCTAGAAGAGGTAGCAATCTCCTCAAATGCCCAGGCATCAATGTAAAGACACAAACATTGAGAAAGAACAGAGAAATATGACACCAGGAAAGAAGGGAAGAACCAGCAACAGACCCAGAGGAATAGGAGATTTATGAAATGTCTGATAGAGAATCCGAATAACACTGTTAAGGAAGTTTAGGAGGTCATAAGGAAATAGAGATACACAATTCAATGATATCTGTAAAACAATCCAGAAGCAGAATGAGAAACTTGAAAAATGAATTAAATCAATTTTAATAACCAAATAGAAATTCTGGAAATAAAACATTATCTGACCTGAAAAACTCAATAGAAAGCCCCAATAGCAGACAATCAAACAGAGGAAAGAATCAGTGAGCTTGAAGATAAGATGTGTGAAATTATCAAATCAAAGGAGCAAAAAGAATAAGAAAAAATGAAACAGAAATACAACAAATATAGGACTTCCTCAGACAAAATAACATCTGCTTAATCGGTATGCCCAAAGGAGAGGAAAAAGGAAGATGGAGAAAGCATGTCCAAGGACATAATGGCTGAAAATTTCCCAAGTATGGAGAAAGATGACAGCAACCAGGTACAGGAAGCTCAGAGGTTACCAATCAAATTCAGTCCAAGGGAGAACACCTCAGGCAACATCATAATCAAATTATCAAAAACTAAAGGCAAAGTAAGAAAGAATATTGAGAGCAGCCAGAGAAAAGAAATGCATAACATTCAAAAGAGCCCTACTACATCTTTCAGCAGATTTCTCAGTAGAAACCCTATAGACCAGAAGAAAATGGAATGATATATTGAGTGCTGAAGGAAAAAGGCTGTCACCCAACAATTCTCTATCCAGCAAAACTAACCTTCAAATATGAAAGAAAAACAGTATTTTCCAGACAAACAAAAGTTAAGGGAATTCATCAACACTAGACTTGCATTACAAGAAATGCTTAAGGGAGTTCTTTAATATGAAATAAGACAACGCTAAGGAGCAGCAAGTAAACATTTGAAGATACATAACTCATTAGTAAAGTAACCTCACAGACAAGCTCAGAATACTCCAATGCCATAAGGATGGTGAATAAACCAGTTACATTGTTAGTATGAGGACTAAAGGACAAATCTAACAATACACTAACATATACAACAAACATATAAGAGACAGACAATATTAAAAGATATAACTTGAAACAACAAATTGTCAAAAAGTTGGGGTAATGATGCCAAAATGTGGAGTTGGCTTTGGTTTTTTTCTTTTTTTCTTAGATATCAAACTTATTATTAGTCGAAAATAATCTGTTATAACATTGTTTTTGTAAGCCTAGTGGTAACTATAACACAAAACCTTGTAAGAGACATACTAAAAATAAATAGCAAAAAATCAAAATACAGTGCTGGAGAAAACCACTCCATCACAAAGGAAGACAATAAGATTGGAAAAAAAAATTTTTTTTTTTTTTAATTTTATTTTGACGATATACATTGTGGCTGATTATTGCTCCCCATCGCCAAAACCTCCCTCCCTTCTCCCTCCCCCCCTCCCCCCCAACAATGTCCTTTCTGTTTGCTTGTCATATCAACTTCAAATAATTGTGGTTGTTATATCTTCTTCCCCCCCCCCCCCGGTTTGTGTGCGTGTGTGTGTGTGTCTGTGTGTGTGTGTGTGTGTGTGTGAATTTATATATTAATTTTTAGCTCCCACCAATAAGTGAGAACATGTGGTATTTCTCTTTCTGTGCCTGACTTGTTTCACTTAATATAATTCTCTCAAGGTCCATCCATGTTGTTGCAAATGGCAGTATTTCATTCGTTTTTATAGCTGAGTAGTATTCCATTGTGTAGATGTACCACATTTTCCGTATCCACTCATCCGATGATGGGCATTTGGGCTGGTTCCAACTCTTGGCTATTGTAAAGAGGGCTGCGATGAACATTGGGAAACAGGTATACCTTCGACTTGATGATTTCCATTCTTCTGGGTATATTCCCAACAGTGGGATAGCTGGGTCGTATGGTAGATCTATCTGCAATTGTTTGAGGAACCTCCATACCATTTTCCATAGAGGCTGCACCATTTTGCAGTCCCACCAACAATGTATGAGAGTTCCTTTTTCTCCGCAGCCTCGCCAGCATTTATCGTTCATAGTCTTTTGGATTTTAGCCATCCTAACTGGGGTTAGATGGTATCTCAATGTGGTTTTGATTTGCATTTCCCGGATGCTGAGTGATGTTGAGCATTTTTTCATATGTCTGTTGGCCATTTGTATATCTTCCTTAGAGAAATGCCTACTTAGCTCTTTTGCCCATTTTTTAATTGGGTTGCTTGTTTTCTTCTTGTACAGTTGTTTGAGTTCCTTATATATTCTGGATATTAATCCTTTGTCAGATGTATATTTTGCAAATATTTTCTCCCACTCTGTTGGTTGTCTTTTAACTCTTTTAATTGTTTCTTTTGCTGTGCAGAAGCTTTTTAGTTTGATATAATCCCATTTGTTTATTTTTTCTTTGGTTGCCCGTGCTTTTGGGGTCGTATTCATGAAGTCTGTGCCCAGTCCTATTTGCTGAAGTGTTTCTCCTATGTTTTCTTTAAGAAGTTTTATTGTTTCAGGGTGTATATTTAAATCCTTAATCCATTTTGAGTTGATTTTAGTATACGGCGAGAGGTATGGATCAAGTTTCATTCTCCTGCATATGGATATCCAGTTGTCCCAGCACCATTTGCTGAAGAGGCAGTCCCTTCTCCACTGAATAGGCTTGATGCCTTTGTCAAAGATCAGCTGACAGTAAGTGTGTGGGTTGATTTCTGGATTCTCTATTCTATTCCATTGGTCAGTGTGTCTGTTTTTATGCCAGTACCATACTGTTTTGGTTATTATAGCTTTGTAGTATAGCTTAAAGTCAGGTAGTGTTATGCCTCCAGCTTTATTTTTTTTGCTCAGCATTGCTTTGGCTATGCGTGGTCTTTTATTGTTCCATATAAATGTCTGGATAGTTTTTTCCATTTCTGAGAAAAATGTCTTTGGAATTTTGATGGGGATTGCATTGAATTTGTATATCACTTTGGGTAGTATGGACATTTTCACTATGTTGATTCTTCCAATCCAAGAGCATGGGATATCTTTCCATCTTCTTGTATCCTCTCTAATTTCTCTCAGCAGTGTTTTGTAGTTCTCATTATAGAGATTTTTCACCTCCTTGGTTAACTCAATTCCTAAGTATTTTATTTTTTTGGTGGCTATTGTAAATGGGCAGGCTTTCTTGATTTCTCTTTCTGCATGTTCACTATTGGAGAAAAGAAATGCTACTGATTTTTGAGTGTTGATTTTGTATCCTGCTACTGTGCTGAAATCATTTATCAATTCTAGCAGTTTTTTTGTAGAGGTTTTAGGCTGTTCGATATATAGGATCATGTCATCTGCAAACAGGGACAGTTTGACTTCATCTTTTCCAATCTGGATGCCCTTTATTTCCTTCTCTTCTCTGATTGCTCTGGCTAGTACTTCCAACACTATGTTGAATAGGAGTGGTGAGAGTGGGCATCCTTGTCTAGTTCCTGTTCTTAAAGGAAAAGCTTTCAGCTTTTCCCCATTCAGGATGATATTGGCTGTGGGTTTGGCATATATGGCTTTAATTATGTTGAGATACTTTCCCTCTATACCTAACTTATAGAGGGTCTTTGTCATGAATGAGTGCTGAACTTTATCAAATGCTTTTTCAGCATCTATAGAGATGATCATATGGTCCTTGTGTTTGAGTTTATTAATATGGTGTATCACATTTATTGATTTGCGTATGTTGAACCAACCTTGCATCCCTGGGATGAATCCCACTTGATCGTGATGAATAATTTTTCGTATGTGTTGCTGTATTCTGTTTGCTAGTAATTTAGTGAGGATTTTTGCATCTATATTCATCAGGGATATCGGCCTGTAGTTTTCTTGGAAAAAATTTTTTATAAAAGGATTAACAAAACCACCAGGGAAAAAAAAGGAACAAAATGGCAGTAACAAGACCCTATAAATCAATTATAACTCTAAAAGTAAATACATTAAATGCCTCAATTAAAAGACATAGAGTGGCACAGTGGAATATAAAATGAGAACCAATAATATGCTATCTGCAAGAAACTCACTTCACCTATAAATACACATACCAGCTGATAGTAAAGGGGTGGAAAAAGATATTTCACACAATTGGAAACCAAAACAGAGCAGAAGTAGCTATACTTAGATAAAATGGACTTCAAGACAAGTTTTTAAAAAAAAAAAGATAAGGAAAGTTATTATATAATAATAAAGGGATCAATTCAACAAGAGGATATAACAATTCCAAATATATACACACCCAACTCTGGAGCATCCAGTCATATATAAAGCAATTACTTTTAGTCCTAGCAGGAGAAATAGACTCTAACATAATAATAGCTGGAGACTTTAATAACACCCCACTCTCAGCAAAGGACAAGTCTTCCAGACAGAAAATTATCCCAGAAACATCAGAATTAATCTCTACTTTAGGCTAATTAGAACTAATGGACATATATAGAACATTTTATCCAACAGCTGCAGAATACACATTTTTCTCAGCAGCACATGGATCATTGTCTGGAACAGACCATATGTTTGGCCACAGAACAAGTTTCAACATATTTTAAAAAACTGATATCATAGCAATTACCTTGTCTGACCACAATGGAAAAAATGGAAATAACAACAAAACTGGAAAATAACAAAATAATAATAATGGAAAAACCGGAAATAACAACAAAAGAGACACTAGAAATTGTACAAATACATGGAAATTAAACATGCTTCTAAACAACAAATGGATCAAATAAGAAATCAAAAAGAAAATTTAAAAATTTCTGGAGACAGGTGAAAATGAAAACACAACATACCAGAACCTATGGGATACAGTTCTAAGGGGGAAATTTATAGCAGTAAATGCCTACATCAAAAAAGAAGAAAGACTTCAAATAAACAACCAAATATTACACCTCAAGAAGCTGGAAAAACAAGAACAAAACAAACCCCAAATCAGTAAAAAGAGAGAAATAATCAAGATAAGAGCAGAAATAAATGAATTAGAGATGAAAAAATACAAAAAATTGATGAAACAAAGACATGGTCTTTCAAAAAGATAAACAAAATTAATAAACCTATAGCTAGACTAACTGAAAAAAAAAAAAAGAAGACTCAAGTAAAATCAGAAGTGAAAAAGGAGACATTGCAACTGATAGCACAGAAACACAAACAATCATAAGAGACCATTACAAACAACTATGCAAACAAACCATGAAATTCTATGAAAACCTAGAAATGGATAAATTCCTGGACACCTAAAACTTACTCAGGTGGAATTAAGAAGAACTAGGAAATCTAAACAGACCAATAACTAGTAATGAGATTGATGCAGTAATAAAAATTTTCCCAACAAAGAAAACCCCAAGACCAGATGGCTTCTCTGCCAAATTCCATGAAACATTTCAACACGAACAAATATCAGTTCTTCTCAAATTCTTCCAAAAAAACTGAAGAGGAGTAGATACTTCCATTTCTACGAGGCCAACATTAACCTCATTCCAATACCAGAAAAGAACACAACAAAAAAAGAAAACTACAGACCAATACTTCTCATGAATGTAGATGTGAAAATTCTCAACAGAATACTAGCAAAAACATCCAGCAACACATTAAAAAGATCATTCACCATGATCAAGTGGGATTCATCCCAGGGATACATGGATGTTTCAACATATGCAAATTAATAAATGTGGTACATCACATCAATAGAATGAAAGGAAAAAACATATGATCATTTCAATAGAAGCAGAACAAGCATTTGATAAAATCCAACACCACTTCATGGTAAAAACACTCAACAAATTAGGTAGAGAAGGAATGTATCTCAACACAATAAAGGCCACATACAACAAACCCATAGCTAATATCATTCTGAATAGACAAAAATTGGAGGCTTTTCCTTTAAGGAAACAAGACAGGAATGGAACAAGGATGCCCACTTTCCCCACTCTTATTCAACATAGTATTGGAAATTCTAGCCAGTACAATAAGGCAAGAGAAAGCAATAAAGGGCATCCAAATTAGAAAGGAGGAACTCAAACTGCCCCTATTTGCAGATGACATGATTATATACATAGAAAGCCCTAAAGACTCCACCAAAAATTACTAGAACTAACAAATGAATTCAGTATGGTGGCAGGATACAAAATCAACACACAAAAATCAATAGCCTTCCTATACACCAACAATGAAATAGCTGAAGAAGAAATCAAGAAACTAATCCCACTCACAATAGCTACCAAAAAATGAAATACCTACGAGTAAATTTAACCAAGGAGATGAAAGACCTCTACAATGAAGACTATAAAACACTGGTGAAAAAAAGTGAAGAGGTCACAAATAAATGGAAAGATATCTTGTGTTCCTGGGTTGAATTAACAACATCAAAATGTGTATATTACCCAAAGCAATCTACACATTCAATGCAATCCTTGTCAAAATACCAATGACATTCTTCACAGAAATAGAAAAAATGATGTTTAAAATTTTTATGGAACCACAAAAGACCCCATATAGCTGAAGCAATCTTGAATAAAAAGAACAGAATTGGAAGCATCACACTTTCTGACTTCAAAACATACTATAAAGACATAGTAGCCAAAACAGCATGGTACTAGCATAAAAACAGACAAATAGGCAATAGACAATGGAACAGAATAGAGAGCCCAGAGATAAAAGCACATACTGTAAACATACTACAGCCAACTGATTTTTGACAAAGATGCTAAGAATATACAGTGGGGAAAGGACAGACTCTTCAATAAATGGTGCTGGAAAACTGGATACCCACATGCAGAAAATTGAAACTAGACTCCTATCTCTCACCATACATGAAAATGAACTCAAAATGGATTAAAGACCTAATTTAAGACCAAAACTTAGAAACTACTAGAAGAAAACAGGGAAAATGCTACATGAAATGGGAGTAGACAGGGCTTTTTTGAATGAGACCACAAAGGCACAGGCAACTAAAGCAAAAATACACATATGGGACTACATCAAACTAAAAAGCTTCTGCACAGCAAGGGACACTATCAACAAAGTGGAGAGACAGCCTTCAGAATGGGAGAAAGTGTTTTCAGACTACACATCACACAAGAAGCAAATGCCAGAATGTATAAGGAACTTAAACAGTAAAAAGATTAACCAAATTTAAAAATGGGCAAAGGACCTGAATGGACAGCTCTCAAAAGTAGATATACAAATGGCCAACAAGCATATGAAAAAATGTTCAAGATCACTAATAAATAAAAATTAAATAAAAATAAAAATTAAATTAAATTAAAAGTAAAGCCACAATGAGATATCATGTCACCCCAGTTAGAATGGTTATTATAATCATGACTGAAAATAACAAATGCTGGCTAGGATGTGGAGAAAAGGGAACCCTCCTATATTATTGGTGAGAATGTAAATTGGTACAACCATCATGGAAAATTGTTTGGAGAGTCCTCAGAGAACTAAAAATAGATCTACATCCAGCTATCCCTCTACTGGGTCTATACCCAAAGGAAATGAAATCAATATGTCAAAAAGACACCTGCATTCCCATGTTCATTGCAATGCTGTTCACAATTGTCAAGAGATAAAATCAAATCAACCCATCAACAGATGAGTGGATAAAAAAACTTGTGATATATATACAATGGAATACTATTTAGCTATAAAAATAAATATCCTATCATTTCCAGAAACCTGGATGGAACTGGAAACCATCATGTTAAGTGAAGTAAATCAGGCATAGAAAGACAAATACCACATGATCTCACTCTTTTGTGGAATCTTAAAAAAAGGGGGGGGGGGTTCTCATAGAGTAGAATAATGGTTACCAGAGGCCTGGAGGGGGGAGGTGGGGAGGAGGAAAGGGAGAAGAGAAGTGGTGGCCTAATAGGTACAAGACTATGCTATCTACCCTAAGTGAATCATTGTGCAATATATGCATGTATTGAAACAACACACTATTGTACCCCACAAATATGTACAAGTAAATGTTAAAATAAAAATAAAACAAAATACTTAAAAATAAATTTAACAGAAGAAATGCAAAACTTATACCTGAAAACCTCAAAATATTATTGAAAGAAATGAAAGATCTAAATAAATGGAAAGACACCCTGTGTTTATGGATCAGAGACTTAACGCAAGGGGTCTTTGGAAGGATTTTTATTACATTTTAATTCTATTTTTCTATGAACTTTTTGAAGTACCTTCATATTGTTAAGATGGTGATGGAGTTTGGATGTGTTGTCCCCTCCAAAACTCATGTGGAAATTTGATCTCCAATGTGGCAGTGTTGGAAACTGATTGAGTCATGGGGGCAAATCCCTCACAAATGGATTAATGCTCTCCCTGGGGGAAGAGGGATTAATGAGTGAGTTCTCACTCTATTAGTTCCCGCGAGAGATCGTTTCTTAAAAGGATCCTGGCACCTTTTCTCTCTCTCTCTCTCTCTCTCTCTCTCCACACATCCACACACACCTTCTTGGATACCAAATCTACAAATGCTTGATTCCCTTATAGAAAATAGCGTAGTATTTGGATATAACCTATGAACATCCTCCCATATGTTTTTATTTCCCACTTTTATTTTATTAAAAAACAAAAATCATCAACTTAAGTAAAATAATTCATCAACTCATAAAAAGAAGTAAAACAAAGTCAAATATTAATTTTAAAATATCTGACATTATAATGTATTTAGTCTTTTAAATACTTTAACTTTTAGACTACTTCAGTAGCAAGCACCCAGCTTTTCTCAGGAAGCTCTGGCAAACCCAGGTATTATTCTGACTGAAGAGTCATAAAATGATTCTCTCTTTTTTTTCTTTTTTTTAAGCAAATTAAGATGTAACTCCCTTAAACAACACTCTTCTTAATATTACCATCTTCAATTTTGCTTCATTACCAAAAACAGTATTTTCAATAACTGGGTCTTTCTAAATCCATTTTTATTTCTACAACAACTTTACTATTTGATTATATTTATTATAGAAAAATGCAAAGATAAAGATTCAAAGGAAATAAAAATGACGCAGTATCCCTCTCTCAAATACAGTAACAAAAGATTACATATATTTATCTCTAGTCTTTTTTCTGCATTTACATAGCATTTTAAAACAAAATTAGTACTGTAAAATGCTTACATATCCTTCTCTTCATTCCATACTACAGAATATGAATTTTTCTTTAGGAATATCAACTTTTTTTTAAGAATATTTCATATTTCTTTGGGACATTAAATATTATGTGAAAACATTATCTTCAGTTGGCTGCTTCACAATCTAATTATAACTAAATCATTGTTTTACCCCCAATTGTTGGGTGTTCAGATTGTTTTCAATAGTATCTGCTGTTATAACTAATAATATTAAACAATCTTCTTTATACATAATTCTTTGTATCTCTGATTTCTTTTTCTTTCTTTCTTTCTTTTTTTTTTTTTTGGTCTTTTTGATGCCTGGTGGGTTCAGGGATGGAACCCTGGACCTTGGTGTTATCGGCACCATGCTCTAACCAACTGAGCTAACCAGCCTGCCTCTGATAATTTTTTAAAGAGAAATTCCTAGGAGTAGAGTACTCAGCAAAAACTGCACAACTATTTTTAAGCCTTTTGATGCATTTTTACCAAACTGCCCTCCAGACAGATTATGCCAATTTATAGTCACATCAATAGATGACCAAAGAGTCCTATTTCCTTCTCATATTCCTTGGCAACATAAGAAACTGGATATTACCCCCTACCCTTTATTGTTGTGAATAGGAAGAGGAGACAATGGTATCTTCTTGGGGTTTTTTTTCAAAAATATAAGATTTTCCACATGTTTACTGGTCATTTGCTTTTCTTCTGTGTTTCAAAGTAGTCCAAGTTTCTTAGGAGGAGTCGCTAATATGCACAACATCTTGTCTTTCTTACCACATGTTCTTTTGCAGGCAACGGCATGAAAGTTGCATGTCTTTCCCATGTTTTTTTTAGGGGGGGTTCCCCAAGTAGAAATTTCCAAAATGACTAGAATTAGAAAGCCTTTTTTTCTGGGTAGCCGTGCTATTTTAATGTCTTGCTAATAAGATAGAAAACTGGGCCATGTTCTTGAGGTTACAGAGGGTTTTTGACCATTCCATGAGTCCTATCTGGGGTATGGGTAGTGAGGAGTAACTTTAGGCTTTATCAACATTTTCTTTTTTTTTTTTTTTTTTTTTTTTCTTTTTTTTTTTTTTTAAATTTTATTTTGTCGATATACATTGTGGCTGATTATTGCTCCCCATCACCAAAACCTCCCTCCCTTCTCCCTCCCCCCCTCCCCCCCAACAATGTCCTTTCTGTTTGCTTGTCGTATCAACTTCAAATAATTGTGGTTGTTATATCTTCTTCCACCCCCCCGGTTTGTGTGTGTGTGTGTGTGTGTGTGTGTGTGTGTGTGTGTGTGTGAGTGTGAGTGTGAGTGTGTGAATTTATATATTAATTTTTAGCTCCCACCAATAAGTGAGAACATGTGGTATTTCTCTTTCTGTGCCTGACTTGTTTCACTTAATATAATTCTCTCAAGGTCCATCCATGTTGTTGCAAATGGCAGTATTTCATTCGTTTTTATAGCTGAGTAGTATTCCATTGTGTAGATGTACCACATTTTCCGTATCCACTCATCCGATGATGGGCATTTGGGCTGGTTCCAACTCTTGGCTATTGTAAAGAGTGCTGCGATAAACATTGGGAAACAGGTATACCTTCGACTTGATGATTTCCATTCCTCTGGGTATATACCCAACAGTGGGATAGCTGGGTCGTATGGTAGATCTATCTGCAATTGTTTGAGGAACCTCCATACCATTTTCCATAGAGGCTGCACCATTTTGCAGTCCCACCAACAATGTATGAGAGTTCCTTTTTCTCCGCAGCCTCACCAGCATTTATCGTTCATAGTCTTTTGGATTTTAGCCATCCTAACTGGGGTTAGATGGTATCTCAATGTGGTTTTGATTTGCATTTCCCGGATGCTGAGTGATGTTGAGCATTTTTTCATATGTCTGTTGGCCATTTGTATATCTTCCTTAGAGAAATGCCTACTTAGCTCTTTTGCCCATTTTTTAATCGGGTTGCTTGTTTTCTTCTTGTACAGTTGTTTGAGTTCCTTATATATTCTGGATATTAATCCTTTGTCAGATATATATTTTGCAAATATTTTCTCCCACTCTGTTGGTTGTCTTTTAACTCTTTTAATTGTTTCTTTTGCTGTGCAGAAGCTTTTTAGTTTGATATAATCCCATTTGTTTATTTTTCCTTTGGTTGCCCGTGCTTTTGGGGTCGTATTCATGAAGTCTGTGCCCAGTCCTATTTCCTGAAGTGTTTCTCCTATGTTTTCTTTAAGAAGTTTTATTGTTTCAGGGTGTATATTTAAATCCTTAATCCATTTTGAGTTGATTTTAGTATACGGCGAGAGGTATGGATCTAGTTTCATTCTCCTGCATATGGATATCCAGTTCTCCCAGCACCATTTGCTGAAGAGGCAGTCCCTTCGCCACTGAATAGGCTTGGTGCCTTTGTCAAAGATCAGCTGACAGTAAGTGTGTGGGTTGATTTCTGGATTCTCTATTCTATTCCATTGGTCAGTGTGTCTGTTTTTATGCCAGTACCATACTGTTTTGGTTATTATAGCTTTGTAGTATAGCTTAAAGTCAGGTAGTGTTATGCCTCCAGCTTTATTTTTTTTGCTCAGCATTGCTTTGGCTATGCGTGGTCTTTTATTGTTCCATATAAATGTCTGGATAGTTTTTTCCATTTCTGAGAAAAATGTCTTTGGAATTTTGATGGGGATTGCATTGAATTTGTATATCACTTTGGGTAGTATGGACATTTTCACTATGTTGATTCTTCCAATCCAAGAGCATGGGATATCTTTCCATCTTCTTGTATCCTCTCTAATTTCTCTCAGCAGTGGTTTGTAGTTCTCATTATAGAGATTTTTCACATCCTTGGTTAACTCAATTCCTAAGTATTTTAATTTTTTGGTGGCTATTGTAAATGGGCAGGCTTTCTTGACTTCTCTTTCTGCATGTTCACTATTGGAGAAAAGAAATGCTACTGATTTTTGTGTGTTGATTTTGTATCCTGCTACTGTGCTGAAATCATTTATCAATTCCAGCAGTTTTTTTGTAGAGGTTTTAGGCTGTTCGATATATAGGATCATGTCATCTGCAAACAGGGACAGTTTGACTTCATCTTTTCCAATCTGGATGCCCTTTATTTCCTTCTCTTCTCTGATTGCTCTGGCTAGTACTTCCAACACTATGTTGAATAAGAGTGGTGAGAGTGGGCATCCTTTTATCAACATTTTCTTTCACAGTCTTTAAGACCTGGTCTACCAAAACTGCTTCCTCATGCTCCTTCCAGCAATCATAATCTATTGCCATGGCGAAACACGCATAGCAAATTCCAGCCTCCTTAGCAAGAAATCACCTCTGGAACTGTGGTTGTACTGATAACACAGCTCTACCCCCGTGTGGAACATGAAGCTTTCTTGTTCTCTTGCTTCTTGTTTCAAGGTCCCTCAGTTGTGACCATTGTCCCCTTTGAGTATCACCGTAGTCCTAGCTGCTTAGCAGTCTCTATGAGGATCTTTCTCGTTTGGAGGAAAAATGACTTGGCCATTGGAATACGGCACACTACTCTGGCACAGGAATGACTCCCATCATATAAGTTTTGAGTCCTTATGGTGGTCCTGTCAACCAACTGATCCTTGATGATGATATCACCGGGCTGAACTTCCTCCCTCAGGGAGCTACAAGCTGCAGTCACTGTACAGTCTGTGCAACCCTCTCCCTTCAAAGCCCAGATGTTGACTTTGGAAGGCGTGATGATTGCTACCTCCATGCCACCTAAGGAGGAGGCAACCAACATATTTTTTATCTTCCCCCAAATTAAGACAGCAGATGGCTTGCTAAATGGCGTATCCACATATTTTTCAGTTCTTCCTTCTAAAATTTCTGGATCACTCAGGCCTCTTACACCAATTACTCCAATCTTCACAGCAGTGGTGAGTGTGCAGCCACATCTCCACAGTGGAGGATGCTGCTGCGGTGGGTGGATACAGAGCAGGAGTGAGCAGTACCAAGTCTGGGATGGGCCCTGGCTCCCTCCTGGATACTTTGTCATCTCTGGATGTACTTACAATACCTAATACAATGTAAATGCAATGTAAATAGTTGTCACAATATATCATTTTTTACTTGTAACATTTTTAATTATTGTGTTGTTATTTTTATTGTTTTTATTTTCAAATATTTTCTATCCACAGTTGGTTGAATTAGGAATGCAAAACCTACAAATACATTTAAAAAACAAATTAGAAAAAGAAAAAAAACCCTACAAATACAGAGGGCCAACTGTACTTCTCAACTTGATCAACAGATTCACCACAATCTCTATCAGAACCCCAGCTGGCTTCTTTGTAGAAATTAACAAGCTGATCCTAAAATTCATATGAAAACTCAAGGCACCCAGAATAGCCCAAACAATTTTGAAAAAGAACAAAGTCTGAGGAGTCACATTTTCCAATTTCCAATCTCAGTGCAAAGCTGCAGTAATCAAGATAGTGTAATACCTGCATAAAGACATATCAATAGGACAGAACTGAGAGTCCAGAAATAAACCCACCTATCTATGGTCAACTGATTTCACCAAGGGTGACAAGACCATTGAATGGGGGAAAGAATGTATTTTCTGTTTTTTACAAATGGTGGTAGGACAACTGGATAGGCTCAAAAAAAAAAGAATTGTCTGAGTGTGAGCTAAAGTATAAAGCCCACCAAACCGAGAAGATATTAAGACCGAAGAATGAAGCAGGCAACTCCATACAGTTTATATGGAGTTTATTATTGATGGATGACTTATGTACAAGGAAAGGATTAGACAAGTATCAATCCAGGGGTCGCACAGCTGCTTTCTCAGCAACCCTGGGGTCGGGGGAGGGACTTAGAGACAAAGGTGGAGCTATGCCAAAGAGTGAGAGTCTGTGGAAGTGGAAGATTCCCAGGTGCCTCACAGCCATCTGTTGTTTATCCTTGGGGTTGCTTGCGTTACCCCCCTTATCTTACAAAAACATAGCATTCCATTCCTCTCCCTGCTTCAGTTGCTAACTAACCTGTGCACAGAAAAATTGTAACTTTTGAAGCTAGAGCTCTGAAGACCACAAGGATAGAGTGAGTTCTGACCAGCATCTCCACAAGAAACAAGTTGGATCTTTACTTTACACTATATACAAAAATTCACTTAAAATGTATCAAGATCTAAATGTAAGAGTCAAAACTATAAAACTCTTATAAGAAAACATAAGGGTAAGTCTCCACAACTTTGGATTTGACAATGGATTCTTAGATATGCACTAAAAGTGCAAGCAACAAAAGAAAAAATAGTTAAACTGGACTTTGCCAAAATTAAAAATTTCGTGCCTCAAAGAACACTAAAAGTGAAAAGACAGCCTACAGTATGGGAGAAAATGTTTACAAATCACATTTCTGATAAGGGAACTTATACCCAGAATATATAAGGAATGCCTACAACTCAACATGAAAAGACAACCCAATTTTTAAAATGGTAAATGGTTTGAATAGATATTTCTCCGAAAAAGATATACCAATGGCCAATAAGCACTTAAACAACATCATTAACCATCAGGGAAAATGAATAAAACCACAATGAGATACCACTTCATGCCCAGTAGAATGGCTATAACAAAAAAGGCACATCATAACAAGTGTTGCCAAGGATGTGGTGAAATTGGAACCCTCATACACTGCTAGTTGGAATGTAAAATGGTGCACCCAGTTGGGAAAGCACTTTAGCAATTCTTCAAAAAAGTTAAACATAATGTCACCATATTACCCAGCTATATATTCAAAAGAATTGAAAACAGGTACTCAAACACATACTTGTACACAAATGTTCATGGCAGCACTAGTCACAGTATCCAAAATATGGAAACAACCCAAATATCTATCAACTGATAAATGGATAAGCAAAAAAATGGATAAGCAAAAATACATACAAGGAAATATTAATCAGCCATAAAAAGAAATGAAGTACTGATACATGCTACAACATGGATGAACCTTGAAAATATTATGCTAAGTGAGGGAAGCCAGACTCAAAAGGTCATATACTATATGATTCTATTTATATGAAATATTCAGAATATATAAATCCATAGCAACAGAAAGCAGATTATAGGTTGCTAGAGACTGGAGAGACAGGAATGGAGAGTGATTGTTTAGTGAATGTAGGGTTTTCACTTGGGGTGATGAAAATGTTTTGGAACTCGATAGAGGTGGTTGCAAAACATTGTAAATGTACTAGATGCCACTGAATTGTATTTTAAAACAATTTTATGTTATGTGAATTTAACCTGAATCAAATAAAAAATAAATGAAATAGATACAGGCTAAAATGTCAATGAACCTCAAAAACATTATGCTAAGTGGAAAAAAGGAGCCAGGCACAAAAAGTCATGTATGGAGAGTTCCAGTCAAGATGGCAGAATAGACAGTCTCCAGCATTACTCTCTCCCACAAATCAACCAATTTACAACTATAAAAATGTAACAACATCCAAGCTGGGGTTGCTGGAGCTCAGGGGAAGAGGAGGAGAGACCTACAGAGTTCATGAAGGCAGGAGAAGCCATGATGGACGAAAAAGCTGCTTGGAGCATTTTGAGCCATGACTGCTGTAAGGCTGGAGCTGCTGAGCGCATGGAACAGTAGCCAGCAGAAGCCACAGCTGTGCCTTTCAGATGGAGTTGCTTGGAGGAGGCAGGGGAGAAGACAGCCTTGGTGGCCCCCAGGAGAGCAAGACCACTAATAGGGTTCCCATGGACCCATGCAGGAGCGAGGAGTCAGAACAGCTGAAAAAGGGGAGCCATTCAGAGGCTGATGAGTCATCGTAAGGGACTGGCACACGGCCTGTCCCATGGGAAGTGTTTGGAGCACAGGCAGTGGGGGAGACGGGCCCACCAGGAGAACACTGGGACACAGCAAGGACAGACGATCCACCCCCCAATCAGCACAGGGCCACTGAGAGGCGATTGGTCGTGAATGCAGAATTGTGTAGGGTGCAGTTTGATGAAAAACTCAGGCCCAGATCAGAGTTTCTACACAACCCAGGTGTACCGGGTCTCTGGAGAGCCAGAAGTATCTATAAGGTCAACCATTAAACCCAGAGCTGCACAAAAAAGCCTTCCCTAGGGAAACAGCAGCAAAGCAGCAATTTAGCTCAACCACTGAACTCAAGTACTAGTTCCCACAGGAAGTTCCCCAGTTTTAGAAGTAAGCAAAGGACAAAAAATTAGTTCTAGCTCAGGCACAGTGCCAGCACCAAGGAGCATGCCAAAAACATCACCCTACCACAGTAACCACAGCTGCCGTGAAAGTGGCCAGACATCATAACCACCATGCAGATGGTCCACCAGCCACTGGAGTGCATTGACACAAGGAGAGTCACCCGTAGAGACCAAAGAAAAGAAGAGGATGTCTCTCTCCATAAAGCCCATTCCAGAGTGACAGAAGAAGCATCTGATCTATGATAATATTGGAGGATCTGAACACACCTCTCAGTACTGAACAGATCATCTAGGCAACAAATCAACAGAGTAACCATTACTTTTTCAGAGGAAGAGAAGAAACTTAGGGTTATCAGTGGTGGGAGGGGGGAGAAAGAGGAGGATAGGGAGAGATTGGACAAGGGGCATAAAGAATAAGTACAATTTGTAACGATATACATGCTAGTAATATTGATTTGATCAACATATGTCAGCACTGAATCCCAAAATATGTATAATCAATTATGATTCAATAAAAAATATATATATATAAAATAAAAATAAAAAACCAAATAAAACAAAAAAGTCATGTATGATTCCATTTTTATGAAATGTCTAGAATAGGCAAATACATAGAGACAGAAAGTAGATCAGTGGTTGCTTAGGCAGGAGACAGAAGAATGATGGGTGGTGGGGGAGCCTGGGGTGATAGCTAAAGGGTAGAGTTTCTTTTTGAAGGTGATGAAAAAGTTGAAAATTGATTGTAGCGATGGTTGCACAACTCTGGGAGGAAGTACTGAAAACCATTGGATCGTACCATTTAAATGGGTGAATTGTATGTTATGTGAATTATATCTCAACAAAACTGTTTCCAAAAAGCCAATATTACATTAAATTGCATTTGGGTAATAGAAGTATAACCCATAATGTCACCAATTCATTCTAATAGCTTTATCAATCTCGTTTAGTCTCTTTTTGTGCATACGCATATGCATACATCCATCATATCCAGGACAGTATTCTTATCTGCTTCTTTACAGATGGAGAAACTGAGCCCCAGAGATAGCAACTTGTCTAAGGGCGGTGGAAAAAATGAGTTGAGCAGTGTGCTCTTGATGACAGTATTGTTGTATTAAACAAGTCTATACATATTTATAAAGCACTTGGAATAGTGCCTGACATATATAAGTGCTCAAAAAATGTTAGCTATTATTAGAGCACATGAAAGACTGAAAAATAACTGTATTGTACTCACTCCCTTTTTCAGCCTTTGCACCCACCTAGATTGTTGTCCTTTTGTTCTGCTGCCTATTGAAATTTCCCCCTTGCTCAAGTCCCTGCTCACATCTCACCTCCTTCATGAATGACATCTAGCTTTGTCCAACAAATTACTGTTAATGCCTCTCTTGACAGTGGCTGTGGAGTTGGGCCTTGTGTCGGTATTTTTTAACGGTCACCAGGTGACTCTAGTGTGCAGCCGGGTCAAAAGCCATACTGCTGTGTGCCATGGTAACCTTTAAATGACCAGCACTGTAAACTTCAGCCAGAAATGTGTTCAGGGGCATCAAAAATCAGGAAAGCATAGATTCTGACACCAGCACGCTACCATGAGGTGGCACTAAGAGTGCAAGAAAACCATAGTTTACATTAAGTGACACATTAAGCTTTAAGCTTAGCCTTCCTTACCAAGTGTGCACATGTGTATTGTTTGTAGAAGGAAAGAGCATATTGGAGAAAGAGCTGATAAGAGAAATTATAGCTAAAATACTCATACATAAGGAATTCTAGAAGGCAAGTATGAAAAAGGAAGGAAAGCAGAAAAAGAACAAGACCACTTACAAGATGAAGTTTAAATCTGATGCCCTTCAGTGCCAGAATCGCCTATTTTCAGAGCCATGCTTTTGTATATTTATTCCATAGGCTCTGTAAGAATTTAGAAGTCTCTAATAGTTTTGAAAAATCAAGATGGGAAAAATATTTAAATCATCTGAACAAATCAAAATAAGTGTTATCAAGAGCATGAATGCAAATTCTCAAATAAAGAATAATAAAATGTTTCTCCTTTTAGTGAATACTTTCAACTGAGCAAAACTACATCCTCGGTAGTATGTAAATTAAGGTCCAGATTACCTAGCCTGCTAAACTCCATGCACCACCCTTACTGCAGTTGTCCGAAGACCTACCACCCTGCTCTTCCTCTCCAGGTGAGGCTGAGACATGAAGGTTTGGAAAAGCACTGGACAGATATACAGCAATATGTTAATAGAGGTTATTTCAGAGACACGGCAGGGAAGGGAGAATTACAGATGCTTTTTCTTCTCATTTTTGCTTGCCTATGTTTTCAAAAAATTCATGGAAAGATTTGTATTATCTCTTAATTCTATTTTTCCACAAACTTTTAGAAGTATCCTTCTATTTCAAGTAGAAAGCAAAGTACAGAGGATACGACAATAAACTTACAGGTACCCACTCAGCATTTGAACATAATAGCATTAAATTGTTTTTATAAGAAATAAAACATTCCAAATACCTCCACTCTACCACAATCTTGCATCCTCCTCTTCCTTTCTCAGAAACTTTCCTGAATTTGATGTTTATTATGCCCATGCATGTTGTTATACTTTTATTACATGTTTTATGTATCCACAACATAATTTATTATGTAAAATTTATATAATGGCTTCATCCTGTACATATCCTAATGTGATTTTTTTAGGACTCCAAAGTATGTTTTTTTGAGATTTATATGTTTTAATACTGGGAGCTTAAGTTTATTTTAGTGACTCTAGTAATCTCTTTATGTGTCTACCAAAATATATTTATCCATTTCTTGTCAATGGATGCAGTTTATTTTCAGGGTTTTTTTTTTTTTTTTTTCTCTTAAAATAACACTGCAGTAAAAACTTTTGATCATTCTCCTTGTGCGTACATGAGTTGAAGGTATGCGTATCATCAACTTGACTAAACATTTCCAAACTTTTCTCCAGAGTTGTACCAGCTTAGGTACAGTCCCTGCTGTTCCATTTCCTCACCAACAATTGGGGTTATAGAACAATAACAAACAACAGTGAGATCTCAGTGGTTTAATCCAAAGGTTTATCTCTTGCTCCTGTAGCTGTGTTCATCATTGCCATTCAGGGACCTGGGCTGACGGAGGCTCCATCCTGACACTTGCTTCTGTGAGGCCAGGAAAAAGGACTAAAGGGCTTGAACTCCGGCCCTTAAAGTTTCTGCCTAGATGCGACACACATCACTTCTGCTCACATTAATTGGTCAAAACAAGCCATGTTCCCATATTTAATTTCAAAGAGTTTCCATTCCTGACTTTAGAATCTAAATGTTTGTGAATGAGTACCACAGATACTGATAGATTTTCACTAGTCCAGTGAGTATGAAATTGTCTCATTTTTATTTATGTGTCCTAATTATTAATGAGGTTGAGCATATATTTATAAGTTTAGTGGTCACTTGTGTTTCCTCTTTTGAAACTTGCTTGTTTATATCCTTTGCCCATTGTCTTAGCCCCTTTTGTGCTGCTTTAACAGCATACCACAGATTGGGTAATCTATAAAGAACAGAAATCTGTTTCTCACAGTTCTGGAGGCTGGGAAGTCCAAAATCAAGTCACCATCATTTGGTCTGTTGAGGGTCTTCTTGCTGCGTCCTCACGTGGCAGAGGTGGAACGGCAAGTAAGTCCAAAGTTATGTGAAGCCTCTTTTAAAAGGACAGTAATCCCATTCACAAGGGAGCAGCCCTCATGGCCTAATCACCTCGCAAAGGCCCCACCTCTTAATACTATCACATTGGCAACAGCTGGACTTTGGACGTGATTAAGTTCCAACATAAATTTCAGAGGGAACAAAAACATTTAAACCAGAGCACTCATCTTTCTATTGAGTTTTAAAATAATTATTTTGTAGAATTTCTTTATACTCCAGAGACTAATCTTTTAGTGGTTATATGCATTATAAATATCTTCTTCCAGCCTGTGGCACTTCCTTTCACTTTGTTTAAGATGCCTTTGTTCATGGAAGTTAATTTTAGTATAATCATATTTGCCAATTTTTCGTTTATTTGTGTCTTATTTAAGAATTTTTTTCCTTTTCCGGTATTTACTCCAATATTTATTTTTAGGAGTTTTGAAGTTTACATTTTTACATTTATATTTAATCCACCTAGTAATATGTATGGTGTGAAGTAGGGATCTAATTCTTATTTCCATCCATTTAGATCCAAAATTATTCCAGCTCTATTTATGATTCCCTTCTCCGCTGATTTATAATGCTACCTATCATATATCCTGTGCCCACATATGTATGGACTATTTCTGGGATTCGTATTTTGTTTCATTGGTCTATTTGTCTAGTCCCATGCTAGAACCACACTGTCTTAACTGTGGTATTATAAAAGGCCCTTATATCTGATAGGGTTAAGTCCGGCCACCTTGTTCTATTTTTGGTTGTCTTTTTCTTAATAGTTTACATGGTTTAAATAAAAAAGACTATAAAAAGATTGTATCAGTTAGGACACAGAGATCATTTTTAAGACAGAGGTTTTAATACAAGGAATTGCTTAAGCAGGCACTGGAGAACTTAAAAAGTGAAAAGGGGACACTAAGGTAATATAGTAATTTCAGGAAGCAGCTAGCACTCTCAGGGCTGAAGAAACTAAATGAAGAAGTTGGAATTATCAGAACCTCAGAGGAAAGGCCTTGCAGATAGGAACCCATATCAGTGAAAAAGGGGTGCTTCCCAGCTGATGTCGGTGCTCTGGAGCGTAGAGGAAGAACCTGTGGTGCTGGGACCAAGGCCTCCCAGGAAGGGACTCTGCCTGGTTGGTGCTGGTCTCCCTGAAGGAGTGTGACAAGACTGTTCTGGGAGAGCTGAAAAAAACTGGCAACTGAAACCAACTGCTGCTGCCATTTCTGGGGTCACACTGACAGAAATAGGAAGCAAACAGACAGGAGTGTGTCACTTGTCTCCTGCTACCCTCCAGTCTCCTACTTAGACCCCCTAGAAAGAGCCAGTTGGAAAGGAGAAATGTAGTGTTCAAGCCCCAGCATCACGAAACAGAATACAGAAGGTTGAATTTGGAGCTGAGAAGCAATGTTTTCATAACTGGCAGGGACAAACACAGTAAAAAGTCTTCCTTTCATCCTTATTTTCCACCTGCCCATGTTGGGCCCATTTTTTAGGAGCAAACATCATCTTTGAGCCACATGGTGCCTATGGGTGGAGGATGAAGATGGCGCCTGCAGGAAGTAGGGGAGGCATAACCCAGGATAGCTCCAAAAGGTTTTTATTGGTCCTCCAGTATTTCTGCACTCGTGAACCCTGCGTGATCGCTATGCTCAACATGTCAGTACAAAATGCATGCCCGCGTGATCCTTTAATTGATTGGTTAGTTCATGGAAAGCCCCTACTTGCTTGCTTATATAAATTGCAGTGTAACGGCAATAAAGTGGAACTGCCCTGACAGAACCCCTGCCGCGTCTGAGTGTCTCTTTCACGGGGCTGGGTTGGCAGGCAGCAGGCTCACTGTTCCCCGAGATCCCTCGGTCCCAACACCAGGGGGTAATCCTGTCAGCTCCTTCTCCTTCTGGGTCTGCGGAAGGACCCCAGGCATGCCCCCGCATGCCCAGTTCCCAACTCCAGCTGCACCCCACTGTTCTTATTGTCTTATGTAATTTTCTAATGTTTCTTTATGCATATACAATCAAATATATAGATTTTTTTCCTCTTGTAACACAAAAGTTACCATATTATACACTCTGTTTTGTATCTTGCAATTTAGCACAATGGATCTTTGAAATCCTTCCGTAAGCATTCATAGAGAGCTTCTTCCTTTTCTCTAACAATTGCATAAAATCCCACTGAATGCATGTGCCATAATTTATTTAACCAGTCCCCCATTGAAGTGCATTTGGATGGTTTCTAAACTTATGTTACGAATAATATACAATGAATAACCATAGAACACACATCACTTTGTTCATGTACAAGTATACCTACAGGATAAATTCTTCAAAGTGGAATTCCTGGGTCAAAAGTTTATAACTTTGATATTGTCTAATTATCCCTCATATGTATGTCTAACAAGTTTTCAAATAATATATTAAAGCCCCTGTTTCCCCACAGCCTCATAAACACAGAGTATGGTCAAACTTTTAGATTTTTGACAATCTAATGAGTGAAAAAATGATATCATGGCATAATTTTAATTTGTATTTTTTAAATTTTAAATGAGGTTGAACATCTTTCATATAATTAAGAGACTTTTTTTCTTCCAAAAGTTGTCTATGTCTTTTACACATTTTTATATTGGGGATTAAGTGTTTTCTTATCAATTTCTGAGAGCTCTTTATATAGTAGAAACATTAGATTTTTTATATGAATAGCAAATAATTTTTGTGTTTATCATTTGCATTTTTTACATGGTGAATAGTGTCTTTTGGCCATTCAGAGAGTTTCTTATATTTACAGCTACTCAAATTTACCACTCTAATCTTTCATGACTTTGGATTTTGAGTCACATTTAGAAAGGCCTTTCACACTTAAAGGCCATAAAGATATATTCTCTTGTGTTTTATTCTAAAACTTTCATGGTTTTATTTTCCACATTTAAATATTTTATCCACTGAAGGTTTTCACATGGTATAATGTGTGAGGTATGAATCCAACTTTATTTTTCTTTCAGATGGCTACCCAGTTTTCCATGGTGACAATGAACACACTTATTGAATAGAATTCTTTCCTCTACTAGTTTGAGATGGTACATTTATTACATACTAAATTCTGGTTTAAGGTAATGCTAACTGCAAACCCAAAAATGGTTCAAACACAATAGAAGTTTATTTCTCATCTGAATAAAATCCAAACAGGTGTTCCTAATTGGCAAGCAGCCTCCTCAATTGGTAATTCAGGACCCAGGCTCTTCCACTTTCTGGTCCCACCCTCTTCAGGACATGGTTTCCAAGGAAGCCATGCTTTTCTATCTCAAGTCAGGGGACAGCAAAAGAGCAGGGAACTGCTTGTGATGTACATTCATGGTACAGGCTGGTAGTGGCACACATTACTTTTGCTTACATTCAATTGCCTGAACTCAGTCACAGGGCCACATTTATTTGCTATTTCCCCATTAAAGAGCCTTTTAATTTCTAATTAGTATTCCCTAATTTCCTAATCAATCTGGTCTGAGGTTAATATATGTTATTATGTTTATCAAATAGCCAACTTTAAAAAAAAAGTCCTGGTGACAAAGAGATTTAAAATTTTTATTGACTTCCCCCAACCTTCCAAAATATTTGGAGATCGATACTGACCCTTATGAAATGCATGAGGCGGGTTACAAACCACTTTTGCTGACACAGAAAGGAAAATTTTCTCATTACTAGCTCATAAAACTTCCTTCAATTTAGATCAGAGGGCATTTTTTAAGCCCCGCAGGCAAAACTATATAGTAGTTAGTTTGTAAATACATATAGTATCCCAAACTTGCAAACCAACCTGTTTACAGAAGATACTTGTCGAAGTTCAGCTAACCGGCAAGCTGACAGACTTTCTCCTTTTTTTATGTAGAGAAATGTTGTATATTACAGAATCCTTTAACATTCTACTAATTTATGTAATATATGATGTTGTAAAATCAATATTGTTATATATAAAACTGCACTACACAGACAGAAGTCAGAGGGCCTGGACCTGATTGACTATGTCCTGTGATACTTAATGCTACAGTAATAAGCCTTTACTTACAGGCTAATCACCAGTATGGACTGGTCATTTTCAGTTCAACTACAATTCTATCTGTTGTATCTTTGTTTTTTATTTCATTAATATTTCCTTTTTTACTTGATCATATACAAAAGTAGTCTTTGTTCACATTGGAGTACTGAACAGCTTTTAAATAGAACAAGGACAATGACAATTTCCCTGAATTGAGATATGGGTATATCTCAAAGAAGCAAGAAATGCATAGAGCAAGATACTTTTATTCAAGAAAGAAATAGAAACAAGAATATAATAGATTCTATTTCTTAACAATATATTTACTATTTTACTTAACAATATATCCATATCAGTTCAACAACAAATATATTTATTTATTTTTGTAAAAAAACAAAGATGAACCAAAAATAATGAAACTGGTTATCTATCGGGGGAACAGGCGGGAACAAGATGGACAGGATAGGGTTGGGGAAGCTAGAATTTTCTGAGTATAACTTATTACATAGCTTTGACTTAAAAAAATTTTTTAATAGATCTGCACCATAACCAGCGCCATTTTAGACAAGCCCAAGTACAAAATGGCACCATCCACCTCCTCCCCTCCCCTCCCCTCCCCCATTCTCTTTTACAAGAAGCCTCATGGTTTTGGAGAAAATGAAACTTTCAGCATTTCTGCATGCACAGAACTCTCCATTCCCATGACCTAACTCAATCCCCACCTCAGAATTACATCACCCAGCTCTTGGCACCAACATACCAATATAAGCTCCCACCGCCCTGTTAGCTGCTGTCCCCCATTTTCAGGGCAGCCCTGGGCTGTCCTCCATTTTGAGTACAGCCCAGCAGATTTCTTTCTTTAATGAAGCTTGAACAGTACCTGGCATCTTGGCTCACTTTCACTTTTTACTTTGAAATCATTATAGATTCACTGAGTATGACAGCCTAGCCAACTTGACACAAAATTAAAACAGTAGGGACAAAATAGGAAGCCTGAGAGCTAAGAAATGTTTAGTAAGTAAAATCAACAAGACTTAGACATTGACTTGGGAAATGGGAAGAATAAAAAAGTTGAGATGACCTAGTCTCTTCTTTAGAGGAGCCACTGGCTGAAATGAGCAGTAGAAACAGAATAGCAGACTTGGAGTGAGGTGTCTGGTAGAATTATGCCCAGCTTCTTATCATTCACACTAAAACAAAGCATGCCAGTGGACAGCCCCACCCATGGGCACTGAAATCTAGACAGGCTTCCTCATTTTTTTTTTTTTTGGCAGCTGGCAGGTACAGGGATCCTAACCCTTGACTTTGGTGCTGTCAACACTGTGCTCTAACCAACTGAGCTAACCAGCCAGCCCCCATGCCTCATTCTTAAATGTGACAAGCAACCAAAGAACATTCAAAAGAAACAATGTGACATAGAAAGACCAAGATAAACAAAGAGGAAAATGACCCAACAGAAAAAAATAATAATTTAAGTAACAGAAAACACTAGGAAATTAGCTGTCATAAATAGCTTTAGAAAAAAAAATCAAGATTTGCATCCATAAAATAAATACGAGATAACATTAGGGGAAAAAAAGAATAAGAGCACTTTTACTTACTGAAATAAAAAATGCAATAATAGATAAAATTATGGAAATAGCTGAGAATGTAGGGGAAAAAAATATGACTGGGACCTTTTGGTTATTTGCACAGAGGTTCAACCCAGTATATTCAACCTCCAACTAATAGGAGTTCCCCGAAGAAGATCAGAAAGCAAGAAATTATCAATGAAATAATTCAAGAAAAATTCTAGAACCAAGAAAAACAGATTTCTGGATTGAAAGGGCTCACCAAATGCTCAGCACATTGAATGGGAGAAAAAAACAATCAGGAATATCTAAAAATAGAATTTCAGTCCAGCAAAAAATTTGCTGAATACCTAAATGATAACACTTGGGAATACAAATTTTCCATTAATCTGCTCTGCTGCCATCAGAAATGGATTTGGATGTGTGATAACATCATATGTAAGGAGCTGTGGCCTGTAATGACAAAAATTCAGAAATGGACATGTAAACATTGAATATACTCCTGATATTATTACGGCATCAACACTGAGGGTGATTTGTCATGTAGCCCAATTTAGTTTAAAGGAAGGTTTCCCATGTGCTGTAAAAAAAAAAAAATTAATTCAGTTATTGGAATGTACTCATACTCAGGATGAGGAAGTATAGTTAACAGCCATGTACACTCTTTGTGATTCCCAGCAATCAAAGGAAATACAAGTGTACTTCAAAAAGTTCATGGGAAGATTTATGTTATCTTTTAATTCTATTTTTTCCATGAACTTTTTGAAGTACCCTCGTAGCCAAGATGCTACTGGAAGCTTGGAGGAAAGAGAACTCCAGAAGTGGTTCTGTTTGCTATTGTTATCTACAGAGAGGAAGTCAATTCATGGTGTGCAGAAGA
Source organism: Cynocephalus volans (assembly GCF_027409185.1). Classification (NCBI taxonomy): domain Eukaryota; kingdom Metazoa; phylum Chordata; class Mammalia; order Dermoptera; family Cynocephalidae; genus Cynocephalus; species Cynocephalus volans. The sequence continues at coordinate 57,704,047 of NC_084473.1, forward strand.
ACTCAGCTAAATCACCATGTGTTCCTGTGCTAGAGAAATGCCTTTACACATTTGAATATAAATAGATTAATAAGCTTTCAGAATACAAAATAAGGTTTTAAAAAAGAAAGGCATAAAATAGATAAAGTGACAAGAGGCTCACCTCATTGTTTGGCAAGGAGACAGGAGAAACATGCAATTTTCCCTGAACTACATACATTTCCTTAAGGCTGCTATGATCGTGTGACAAATGGATTGTATTAGTATGCCTTGATCAAACAGCAAAATCTTCAACTTGGCCTTTTTTTTTTTTTTTTTTTGCTGCAAAAGTTTTCTTTCAGTGCCTTTTAAAAGTTGAGTGGCATTTTATAATGAACTTAACATAAAAACATGACTTAGATTCTGAGCTATTTTTGGATTTTATGCTCAAATGACTAACTAGGAAAAAACAAGTTGGCTAAAAAGGAACTAGAAAAGTCTTCCACTATCTTAGCTGGAAATGTGCTACAAGTTTTCCTCAAGATATATTGCACATATGATCAAGGTAAGGCGCAGACAGCCTTAGCAGAAACTCACTTTAGTGCATTTTCTTCATATTTCTAAAGTTCCTTAAAAATATTTAATTCTATGTAAAGAAAAGGACAACTGAAAAACGGATGTTCAGTTGCAGATTTTTTGTATCAATGACATGTACATAAACAATTCAGAGATGACCGCAGGCAGGTCTCTGATTGTACTGATTACATATGGACAGTACTTTAATGCAGTTCACATTTGATGATATTCTACTTTTGGAATTTTGGTGTTTCTATATGGAAAATGGGCTTAATAATTCACTGTGGTTCTGATTTGTATTTGTATTCATCATTTCTTAAAACTCTTCTGTTTTTTGTCATAAAAAATAAAAGTAAGCATTGCAAAACAAAATTTAAAAAATCAATCAAGGTATATCACTGAAGATTCACAATGTCAGGGATAAAGAGAAGAAGAATCTTCTACAGAGAAAAAGTAATCAGGCCTTGTTCAAAGTATAGGGAATTGAAATGACATTGTATTCTTGAGAGCAGCAATGGAAGGCAAAGGACAATGGAGCAATGCAAAGATAATAGAAGATGGTTTGAACCTGGAATTCTGTGCTTAAACCATCAAGAATGAGAGCAAAGTGATGACATCATTAGCTAGTCAGTGACTCTGAAATGTTACCTCCTTACTCAGGAGATAATCCGAAGTAATTGCTTCAGGATCTTGACCTCACTTGTTTAAAGTTTCCATGGAAATCTCTGCTCTTGTCTGCAGCCGATCTGGGCACAATAGTTTTGGCACCCGTCCAGTGGAAAGTTTGCTCAACTGTAGTTTTTCAGTCAGAATTGTGTAAGCTGAGCCAATGGAGATGTCTATGGTGTTGGGCATTTCTGCTGTTAATCGTCGTTGGTCCTCTTCAATCAGGGCATGAACAAGATTAATTTTTCCCTCACAAATGGATGTGGATGGTCTTCAGAATTAATCTGAAGTAATCTCAGGAGGATGCTTGTGGATGTTACACCAATAAAAGGAAGAGGAAGGTGTGGTTTTCCAAAAAACAATGGACCCAACGGAGGAGATCCATGAAGGGAGTCTTCTTTTGGTTATGAATTGGAACCAGAGAGAAGAAAGTACAATCCTAGAAAAATCTTTAGCTCTTCTCTGAACAGTATTTACACAATCACTATAATGTAACATTGTTTTTTGGTTTTCCAATTTTAGAATCAACTCACCGTAGAAAGGGGTCAGGGATTGTCAGCCTAATCCCCTTGTTCATCTCATCACGCTTCTTTCTCATTCCCTTCAAACTAGTCCTTGGGTCTCCACTGGACCACCGTCCTGGTGTTCAGATGGAGATGTGAATAATTTCAAGAGAATGCTGAGATTGGAAAAGAATGAATTATAGTACATATCAGGAGAAGCCAGTACTAGACTTCTATGTGAATCACAGGAGTGAGGGGACTATGAGTTCTGCTAACGTCTTGAAGTGGTTATAACTGGATTTTTAAAAATCAAGTACCTAAGTGTTGTAAAGTAAATTTATAACCCCACTGTATATGAGGGGTCTTCAAACAGTTTGTGGAAAATACATATTATGGAAAAATTATGCATGGATTTCAAAAATTTTTGCACTAAAATAAACTCATATTCACTTGTTAATGTCTGGACAGAATCTAGTTTGAGGAAACTAAGGATAAGACATCAGTTTGAAAAGAGTCCTTATAAGAGCAACACAAATTCTGCTAAAATAGAAGAAAGAACAAACATCAAATTAATGGTGAAGCAAAAATGATAAAGTTATTGATGTTTTATGAAAAGTATATGGGGACAAAGCCCCAAAGAAATCAGCAGTTTACAAATGGATAACCCATTTTAAGAAGGGACAAGATGATGTTGAAGATGAAGCCTGCAGCAGCAGACCATCCACGTCAATTTGTGACGGAAAAATTAATCTTGTTCGTGCCCTAATTGAAGAGGACCAATGACGATTAACAGCAGAAATGCCCAACACCATAGACATCTCAGTTGCTTCAGCTTACACAATTCTGACTGGAAAATTACAGTTGAGCAAACTTTCCACTGGATGGGTGCCAAAACTGTTGTTCCCAGATCGGCTGCAGACAAGAGCAGAGATTTCCATGGAAACTTTAAACAAGTGAGGTCAAGATCCTGAAGCATTTCTCTGAAGAGTCGTAACAACAAATGAAACATGGCTTTACCAGTATGATCCTGAAGACAGAGCACAATCAAAGCCATGGCTACTGAGAGGTGGAAGTGGCCCAGTTGAAGCAAAAAGTGGACCAGTCAAGAGCAAAGGTCATGGCAACAGTTTTTTGGGATGCTCAAGGCATTTTCCTTGTTGACTTTCTGGAGGGACAAAGATCAATAACATCTGCTTATTATGAGAGTGTTGTGAGGAAGTTCGCCAAAGCTTTAGCAGAAAAACGCCCAGCAAAGCTGAGAGTCCTTCTCCACCACTACGATGCTCCTCATTTCTCTCATCAGACAAGGGCAACTTTGCTAGAGTTTCAATGAGAAATCATGAGGCATCCAACTTACAGTCCTGATTTGTCCCTTTCTGACTTCTTTTTGTTTCATAATATTAAAAAAATCTTTAAAGGGCACCCATTGTTCATCAGCTAATTATGTAAAAAAGATTCCACTGACATGGTTAGATTCTCAAGACCCTCAGTTTTTTAGGAATAGATTAATTGGGTGGTATCATCACTTATGAAAGTTTCTTAAACTTGATAGAGCTATGTTGAGAAATAGTGTATATATTTTACTTTTATCTTTTAATTCCATTTCTCATGATACTTTTGAAGTTCCCTCATATAATAAAATGTATTCTTTAAACTTGCATGTACACTTGAAGATAGAGATATTTAAAGAAGTATTTCACGAATCATTGTGTGGCAGATATTGTTGGCTGCTTACCCCAAAACATGCCCCTTCTTCTTTACTAACAGAACTCCATTTTTGTTCAGGTGGGTTAAGTGGTCAAATGCTTTTAAGGGAAGCTTGCCCTTCCCTACTCCAGAAGATGAATTTTGATTAGTCAAAGCTAGTAATGGTGATTCAACTTCCCTTGCCAGTAATTCATTGAAGAACAGGCATGTAACTATGGCCAATGAGATCTGAGGGAAAGTCTGTTGTAGTACTTCTGGGAAATTTTCCCTGTTGTTTATAAATGGGCATGAGACAGGGTTGTATTCTTCTTCCCCTTCTAGTCTTTGGAAATCATAATATCAGAACATAATGCTTGGAGCTATTGAAACCATACTGCAGTCACGAGGGGACCCAATAGAGGAGGACAAAGTTGCCACACTGACAAATAGAAGAGGGGAACAATTTAATGAAACTCTTACACTGTTGAATTAACCCTTTGGCTAAACTATCTCAGGACATTTGCATGAGAAAGTACATTTTCCTTATTATTTAAGACGGTTTAGTTGGATTTTCTATTACTTGCAAGCACATACATCCTAACAGATCCAAAATGTTTTTGGACTAATTAATTCTGGTCAATCTAGTAAAAACATTTTTGAAAAGTGATTTCTGAAATCAGTTGATTTTGTCTTTTTTTTAAAGTACATTTTATTTTGAAATAATTCCAAACTTATAGAAAGTTGCAAGAATAATACAAGGAACTCCCATCTATATCCAGAGACCACATTCAGGTTTTGTGAATTGTCTCAGGTATGCCCTTCATAGGCAAATGATCCAATTAAGGATCATGCCTTACACCTAGTTGTCATGTCTCTCCAGTCTATTTCAATCTGGGACAGTTTAAGTCTTTCAGTTTCATGCCCTTGATATTTTTGAAGATTATAAGACATAATTATTTTGTAGCATGTCCCTGAATTTGGATTTGTTCAGTGAATCCTCATATACTATTGAGGGGTACACAATGTCAATTTGTGCTTTGGTGTTGTTAAGTTTGATCACTTGATTAAGGTGATGTCTTCTAATTTTCTTTGTTGCATGTTCCTTTTCTTCTTTGTAATTAATAAGTACTTTATGTGGAGATACTCTGAGACTATGTAAATATCTATTTTCTCATCCCACTTCATTGATAATTCTAGAATCAATTATTACTAAGATAATTGCTTGTAGGGGCCCCCACGTCCTCCTCACTTTCTTTCTGTGTCCTGACAAAAAAATTAGAGTCCCTTGATCCTTCTGTGACCCAACCAGCTACAGGTTTCTCCAGAAGGTAGAAAAACCGGGGCCTGGAACATTCCCAGGTACTGATAAAGGTATCTAGATTTTCGCACAAAACACTGAAAGAAAATGGTCCTGGCCCTGAGCCATATTTGTTAAACCCGCATATAAACTCTATACCCTGCCCCCCTCACTGCAGACATACCTCGGTAGAACGTTCCTTTTCTCTCCCTGTCTATTGGGAGGATATGCTGCAGCTCACTCTATAAGGAAGTTTCCCCAGTAAATGCTTTGGACTGATCATTCTAGCGTTTAGCGCTTTCTTTGGAATACCAATTGGCTTTATGCTGGGATGGTTCGGGGCACTCCCCTGTGGGGATTTCCCTGCCCTTGCTCTTGGGGCGATTCCAGCTGTGGATTTGGCGAGATGAAACATTGCTAAATAGTGTTTTTTCTAATTCTATCCTACTGTAAGAAAAAATCGTCTCTTCTGCCCATATTTTATTCACTTATTCATTTGTTTATACCGTGAATTCTATTTAATTCAGTGAGATTTGGCCAGTAGGAACCCATTCAATTTGAATACTATGTCCTCTTTACATATTACATGTTCCCTTTTCTTTCTTTCTTTTTTTTTTTTCTTTTTCTTTTTTTTGAGCACTTCAATACTTACTGGCACACAAGATGTTCCAAACTCAACTTGCACTTGCCCTGTTTCCCTCTGGCATCAGCTATTTATCTAAGGAGCACTGGTTCTATTTCCATTACAGTTCCCTCATGCACCTTTGCAATTAATCCTCCTTCCCCCTCAGCCCCAAGCAACCACCAATGGGCTTGTTGGCTTGTTGTCACTATACATACAATTTTGACTGTTCTAGAATTTCATGTAAATGGAATGATACAGTATGTACACTTTCTATTTTTTTTATTGTGGTAAAAAAATACATAACAAAAAAATATGGAATGCTTCATAAATTTGTGTCTTCCTTGCCCAGGGGCCATGCTAATATTCTCTGTGTTGTTCCAATTTTAGTATATGTGCTGCCAAAGCAAGCATAGTATGTAAAACATAGTATGTAAAGACCTCCTTTGCATCTGGGGTTTTTGTTTTATATCTTTGCATGGAATAATGTTTTTGTGATTCACTCCTGTTATTGCATGTTCAAGATATATTATTTTCAGTTTTTGTTATTGTACTAAAATACACATAAAATTTACCTACACCTGTAGCCACCTTCTCCTTTCCTTCTGTATAAAGATGACCACTCACTTTGCTTCTGCCTTGGGTCCCTTTGGCTGTTATCTTCCTAAGGACTTCACTCCCCTATCTTGCACCACCTCTATCCACCAGATCACTCCCATATAAACATGCTTAATCTCATACTTTGAAACATCCCTCTCTTTACTCTCTACTTACCCTATGATCCCATTTCTCTATTCTCCCTCATAGCAAAACTACAAAGAATTGTCCTCAGTAATGGTCTTCAAATTCTTTCGCTTACTATACCCTAGAAAAATTTTGTAAAGCTATGTACTCTCTTGGAACATTTTAAAGATAACATCTAAAACTTTTCTCATTAAATAGTTGCCCAGGCTGTAACTTCCAGAATATTGTAAATATTGGTGTTTTAACATTGTCACATTAATCTTTTAAATGTATCCAATAAATCTAAATATGACTCGATACCCATCATTTATTTTTTAAAAATGAAATGGCTCTTCTTTAACATACGAATTTTATATTATCCCTTTTTTTCTTTAACTCCTATTTCTAATTCACTTCCCCCACAGAATTTTTTCCTAATGTAACATATTTTATGCTTCAGAGTCTTTTACTTATCACCGTATCATACTTCTCTGGAAAAAAGTATATGAATTGAAATGAAAATGTTTAAAATTTTCCTGTGACCATAAGTCTCTAAAAGTTAAACAATGTCTTATGTATTGTTATTATAATTACCATTAATATACAAGTGATTAAAAGCACATTGAAGTAAAATTTTATTGGAAATGCTGTCTTAATGAAATTAGTAGATATTTTTTCAATTGGCTTATATTTTTGAAGATAACTTACTGCTCAGAATGATGGGGCTCAGCATAAATTATATTCCAATTTTTCATTTTTATGTCATAAGAAACTTGCTCACAAAACTATGTAGATGGAAATAGAAGGAATTTTGTCATAGCAATATCAGTCACTGCTTTGGACTCCTAAATTAATGCCCCAAATCACATCGTGTGAACTACATCATATTATCATCTACCGATTGACAATTAGGTTGTCTTTCAGTTTGGTGGAAAACAAAGAATTGGAAAAACCCGGTTTGTAAAATAATGTATTGGAGTTACCGATGTTTTGAATTGTCCCTTTGCTTGTCATCTCTGGATACTTACACCATGAGGCAATGTGCCATTGTTAGAGGAGGAAGAGGATATGTATGCCTTCCTTTTGCAAAAAGGGTGACTGCAATTCGAAGCAGGAAAGTACAGGCTGTGCCCACAACACTGGTATGCTCTCAGTTGAATCAATTTTAGGAAAGAGTTTATATGAAATTGAGGATCTGGAAATCGATCCTTTGAAGGCCACTGATATACATGCTTTCTCTGCTGACTCCTATTCGCTCTAACAGTCAAATACTGTTAGAAAGGCTATCAACGACATCCACATTGCTAAACATAAATAAACATCATGAGCAAGTAGTTACGAGCTTCAAGACAAAGATAAAAAGAAATGCTAATGCGGAAATCTGACCCAAAATTGCTATTAAAGAATTATCTCTAACAGTTGTCAAACACAATGCACCCATTTTATAATCAATTTTAGTAATAAAGACCAAGACATTGGATACATTAGTTTAGGGACAAGTCTTCTGACCTAGCTGGCTCCAAGCAGGAGTGAGATAGTTGTGCAACGCTGCATTTAAGCAAGCATGGCTGGTCCATTTTCTGAAATAAGCCAGCCCACTAGAGCTTTGATGAAGCATCTTACTAGGTATGGGCAGCTTCTGAAATGGTGGGAAAAACTGTGGGTTTTGAAGAAACATTTGGCTCAGCCATCTCTATCACAAGTACAGTACTATGTGACATTTCAAACTATTGAAACATTAAAGTAATGTTTTGGTAGGGTCCATTTTTGAAAAAAATCACTGGCGCCAAAAGAAACTTTTCTCTTCAGGCCACGATATAAACAGATACCAGACGCATGAGATGTTTGGGGGGAGGGTGATGGAGCCAACCTTATAGCTCCTTACTGGGGAAAACCATCCGCAGGGATCCAGAGCCATGTCTCCAGCATGCAGCTGGAAAACCTTGGGCATTGTTTCCAGAGCTTTCAAAAAGCCCCACAAAATGCAGAAATGTAACTGGTGCAGCATCCTTTTTGAAACTGGTAATATATTTCTGTAAGGTTTAATTCTCCATCTCATCAACCAAACAGGGAAAGTCAGAGCATCATTTCTCCCCCACCCCCAAACGACAGGTGGTTTTTCTCCGGCTTTTCTGTCCGGGGCCTTTCTCTCTGGTGCAGCCTATGGAACATTCAAAAATAAGCAGCTTACTATTATTAAACTTTTTGTTTTCTTTCTAATTCAGTCAGTTGAGTGATATTATTCAACTCTTGACACTCCTGAAAAGTGCTTCTTAACTTCCTCCTCAATATAAAACATTAGTTTTAAAATCTCGCTTCACGCACCGTTTGGAGAGGGCCGGGTGATGCGTACCCGCTGATACAATGCAGTGTTTTTATTTGATGGACAGAGGAAGACGCCTTGTGGCTGTTGTACTGGAATTACTCCTTCATGTCAGGGATGGTGCCTGTGGACATTTCCGACAGTAGTGGCCCAGAGAGACGCTCACAGCGACAGCCTGACTAAACACAAGCACGCCAGTTTGTGGAACGGCTCCTAGGAAGGTAGGCTTATGAGCATGCGCAACAGATTTTCCTTTACGAATCAGGTGAGACGCAGGCTCTTTAGAACATGCGCACACAGATTTTCCGATAGGAACCAAGTGAGCATGCGCACATAGGTGAGACGGGGTCAGGCGAGGGTCTTTGGAACATGCGCGATCAGCTCCAGGCGCCTGTGGACATCGTCGGAGATGTTAGATTTCTCCTTGGCTGCATTCCAGACTCCTGTGAAGAAAGGCTGGTATATTCCTTTTTATAATAGGAGTTTTAGCATTTTGTTTTTTCCTTGAATAATTTTCTTTCCAAATATAACTATATTAATTGTAAAAGGTCTAACAGTTAACAATCAACAACCCAATAGAAACATAGACAAAGGACTGAGGAACAAAGAGCTCACAGAAAGATAATTACAAATAGACCTTAAACATATGAAAAGATCCTTATCCTCAGTTGTAATAAGAGGAATGTAATTAGAGCTACACTGAGATACTAATTTTTACTCATCAGATTGACAAACTTTGAAACGTTTGACAGTGTACTCTATTTGGGAGGATGTAAGAGAAGCAGGCAGTGTGTTACAGTGCTGGCAGGAGAGTAGAATGGTGCAGTCCTTAGTGGTTATCCAAACCACGCTGGATTTCCACTTTGATCCAACAAGTATATAATGGTAATTTGTCCTACAAATACACTTACTTACTTATAAAATGATATGTTTATGAGGTTATTGATTGTAATCGCAAAAGATTGGAAACTATCCTAGTATCCAGCAGAGTACTGATTTTAAAAATGATGGTACAAATAACACAATGGAGCATTATGCAGCTGTGAAAAATAATGAGGAAGTTCCCTAGGTACTGATATGGAAAGATCTCCAGGGTATCTTGCTAAGTGAAAGAAGCCCAAGTGCTGAACAGTGTATAAGGTATGCCTTTTGTGTAGGAAAGGAGAAATAAGTGTATATGATGCTTTCTTGTTTCCACATAAATTCTAGAAGTATACTCAAGAAACTAATAATCATGGTTTCCTATGGGAAAGCAGAAGACAGAGATAGGGTGAGAGACTTTTCAATGTATACCTCATTATAACGTGTTGCTTTTTGAATCATGTAAATGTTACTAAAAACAAAAATAAATAAAACTACAGTAACTTATAAATTCAGAAATGTATAGTACAAAAAGTGAAAAATCTCCCATAATTTCACCTAAAGGTAATTACTATTAATAGCTGTATGTTCTTCCAACACCTTACTTGTTTTAGTCTTAGAAGTATTTTTTAAAATTTAATTATGTGTGTTGTTCACAAAAAAGAATATATTTATGTAAGTTACAAGGCATAATAAAATTAATCTCTTTGAATCTGTATTAGTCCGTTTCTGTTGCTTATAACAAAATATTTGGAACTGGGTAATTTATAAAGACAGTCTCTGAGGCTAGGAAGTTCAAAGTCCATCTGGTGGTGGTGACAATGACCCAGGGGTCTCACATTGCAAGATGATGGAAGCAAAGAGGGCAGAAAGAGAGAGACAGACTCTCCTCTTCTTTGAAAGCCCTCAGAACCATGCCTCTGACCACCATTTTTATCCATTCACTATGGCATGGTCCTACAATCCGATCACCTCTTCAAGGCTCCACCTTTTAATTAATAGGATTTCCCACCCTCTTAACAGTCACAGTGGGGGCTAAGTTTCTAATACTTAAAACTTGGGGAACACAATTCGAGCTTCAGTGAGTTTTGGGAGGACATAATTCAATCCAGTACAGAATCCAACCCAATTTACGAAATATAACATTACCAATATGGGTGAAACGCTCAATTGTTTCTCTCACATTCCTGAATTTATTCCCACAGAAGTAGCCCGTGGGAAGACCTTCCTTTTTTTTTTTTTTTTTTTTTTTTCTTTAAAGATGACCGGTAAGGGGATCTTAACCCTTGACTTGGTGTTGTCAGCACCACGCTCAGCCAGTGAGCAAACCGGCCATCCGTATATGGGATCCGAACCCGGGGCCTTGGTGTTATCAGCACCGCACTCTCCCGAGTGAGCCACGGGCCGGCCCCAAGGGAAGACCTTCCTTAATCTTCATTTTTGATCCTGGTTGCTAAGAAGAGCTATTGACAGGGTCATAGTTCAGAAGGAAGGAACAGCTAAGTAATCAAGAAAATGTCTCCTCTTGAAATGGGTATAGGGCTAGAAATAGATAAGCTATTGAAAGATTTAAGAATCATACAATACAGGAGTTTAACAACCTATGTGCAGTGATGGAAAAGGGATGGTCAGAGAGTTTGAAAAGTATCAGGGAGTTGAAAGGGTTAATAGAAACGTACAATCTGGATAGTCCACAACAAATTACTGAAGTAAATGCAAAACAAGATAAAGTCTCACAGAATGTGGAGAAAAAGGGAAAAGAAATCAAGATAAGAAAAGAGGAGGAAAAGAAAGACCTAGAGGGCTGGTGCAGGAGATACAATCTATGCATGACAGGAATACCTGAAACAGAGGACAAAGCAAATGGAGCTGAAACAGTAATTAAGGAACTAATTGAGGTAATTTTTCTGGAGTTGAAGAGTAAACTAGATCCATAAATGGAAAAAGTACACAGGGTACCTTTAAAATTTGACAAAAAGAAAGGAACACCTAGACATATTCTGGTGATATTTTTAAATTTCAAGGATAAAAAAATTTTATTTTTACAAGTATCCAGACAGAAAAAGCAAGTTACCTATAAAGGGGCAAAAGTCAGGTTGACCTCAGATTTTTCTCTTGCAACTCTAAATGCCAGAAAACAATGGAATGATATCTACAGAGTTTTAAAGGAAAATAATTTTGAACCGAGAATTAAGTACCTTCAAAGTTATAATTTCTGTACAAAGGCAACTGGAAGACCTTCTCAAATATGCAGGAATTAAGAACGTATGCCAACCAAGAGCCTTCCCTGAAAATTTTGCTGAATGATTTACTGTAGCAAACATAGAACATGAACTAAAATAACTCAAGAGTAGGGAGGCAATTGTATGAGAGAATTAATGGTAAGCATTAGAGCTAGTTAAGGAACATTAAGTTTAAATTGTTATATATAGGGTAATAAAAATAAATACAAAAGTAGATTTATAAGCTGGATCTAAAATTTCATTTTATATAGTTTTAAACTGTGAAAGGACATGCCAAATGTTCAATATATTGGGCAAATAAGTACTGTTTTATTTTTAGCATGTAGTATTGTAGGTAAAGATATGTATATTCTTTTTTTTTTTTTTTTTTGTCGTTTTTTCGTGACCGGCACTCAGCCAGTGAGTGCACCGGTCAGTCCTATATAGGATCCGAACCCGCGGCGGGAGTGTCGCCGCGCTGCCAGCGCAGCACTCTACCAAGTGCGCCACGGGCTCGGCCCAAGATATGTATATTCTTAAATTAAACATAAGTAAAATAAAAGAGCTTTGTCACTGTGGGCAGGACAAGTCGAGTAAAGGTATTCTAAAAGTTAATCTGACAAAATTAGAAAACAATACAGTTTTACTTCATAAATAAAATGTATTTTATTTACTTTATTTAGAGAAAAAAGAGCAAGTTTGTCCATAATGTAAATACCAATAGTGTAAAAAAACCCTTCCAAATCACTGATTGGGGAGGGAGTGGATGTAACCTTGTTTCATGTACATGTTGCAGGGGTAAAAACTATAGTTACTGCATCATACAGTAGTTCATATTAGTAAATTTGACATGAGATAAGTGTTACAGACAAAAATAAAACATATACATTCCAATATTTTGGACTGGAGAGGAAGTTTTTTTTGAAAAAATCAAGAAAACAGCAAAAGAAAAACAGCAAGGAAATATTAAAATTAGCATAAAATAGATTGACAGAGTTACAGATGAGTTGTCATAAACTGGTTAAATATTCTTACTGAAAAGATTCATATTGGGTCAAAAATCAGTCTTTAACCTGTAGTACTTTTTATTTATTTATTTTTTTTTAATTTTACTTGTCCAAATACATTGTAGTTGATTTTCATGCCCCTTTACCTGTTCCTCTCCACCCGCTTCCCTCTCCCCCCACATCATATCTGTTCACTTGACTTAAATAGTTCAAGGAATTTTTGTGGTTATTCTGTCTTCTTCCCCCCACCCACCCTTTATTTGTTTGTGTGTTTATTTATTTATTTATTTTTAGCTCCCACAAATAAGTGAGAACGTGGTATTTCTCTTTCTGTGCCTGACTTGTTTCAATTAATATAATTTTCTCTAAGTCCATCCATGTTGTTGCGAATGATAGTATTTCATTCTTTTTTATAGGAGAGTAGTATTCCATTGTGTAGATATACCAGTTTCCTTATCCACTCAACAGATGATGGACATTTGGGCTGGTTCCAGCTCTTGGCTATTGTAAATAGACCTGCAATAAATATTGGAGTACAGATATCCCTTCAGCATGATGATTTCCATTCCTCTGGGTATATTCCCAGCAGTGGAATAGCTGAGTCATATGGTAGATCAATCTGCAATTGTTTGAGGAACCTCCATACCATTTTCCATAAAGGCTGTACCATTTTGCAGTCCCACCAACAGTGTATGAGAGTTCCTTTTTCTCCGCAACCTCGCCAGCATTTATCGTTCACCGTCTTTTGGATGTTAGCCATCCTAACTGGAGTGAGGTGATATCTCAGTGTGGTTTTGATTTGTATTTCCCAGATGCTGAGTGATTTTGAGCATTTTTCATGTGTCTGTTGGCTGTTTGTATATCTTCCTTTGAGAAATGCCTATTCAGCTCCTTTGCCCATTTTTTAATTGGGTTTTTTTTTTTTTTTTTTTGGCTGTAAAGTTGTTTCAGTTCTTTGTATATTCTGGATATTAATCCTTTGTCAGATGTTTATTTTGCAAATATTTTTTCCCAGTCTGTTGGTTGTATTTTTACTCTGTTGATTGTTTCTCTTGCTGTGCAGAAGCTTTTTAGTTAACCTGTAATACTTTTGTATAAAATAAAGGATAAAAGGGTTTAAAGGTACTAGGTTGCTTCAAATAGTTCATGGAAAAATAGAATTGAAAGGTAATATGAATGTAATGGAAACTATAAGTCATAGAAGCAGAGCAACATTTTTATTGGACAGAATCCAAGTGTATAACAAGATATTTTATATTTATAAAATGTACAATACAGGATGTAAAATTTAAGAGACTTTTATGTGGTGAATAGCATGGCATTCATGTGTAAAATAAATGTTTTGTGTTTATGATGGTGGTAGTTTTACTGAAGTTAAACCAATATACACATATTTTTAAAACATTGTATATTTAAAATTAGCATTATTTTATGTACTTAAGATTCATTAAGAAATCCTTCAATTAAAGAGAATACATATAACAAAAAACGTAGCCATTATCCTGAATTTTTAAAAATCATTTTCTTCAGATACAACAACCACAATTCCTTGAACTTCTTAAGACAAGTGAACAGATATGATGTTGATGTGTCGGGGGGGGAAGGAGGGAGGGATGAAGGAATAGGTAAAGGGACATGAAAATCAACTACATTGTATATTGATAAAATAAAATAAATAAATAAAAATAATCATTTTCTTCTTTTTCATTATTTCACTACCCAAGTATTTCTGCTTATGGTTCAGTTGAACTTGATAAAAATGATATTATATGTTTTTGTTTTCCTGCTTTTTTTCACTTAACAGTTTCTAAAATTCATCCAGGTTGATGCATGTAGCTGTAGTTTATTAATTTTCATAGTTACATTGTGTTCCATTGTGTAATTATACCAGAATATGTCTACCTATTCTCTATTTTGATGAACATTTGGTTTATTTCCAGGTTGTTGTTTTGGGTTTTTTTGGTGTGTTTGTGATTACGACTCTATTTATATGAGCTACTAAGAACATTCTTTTACATTTTTTTACACATATAGGAGTTTTTTGGGAATAACAAGAGTTTTTCCAAGTGTTATATATTCCACCTGCAGTATATAAGAGTTCCCCTTGTTGCACGTCCTCAGTGATACTTCAAACTGACAGACTCTACATTTTGCCAGTCTTGTGAGTGTAAAATACTATCTCATTGTGGGGTTTTTTGGTTTTTTGGTTTTTTGGGTTTTTTTTTTAAGATGACTGGTAAGGGGATCTTTTAACTGTTAACTTGGTGTTGTGAGCACCAGGCTTTCCCATGTGCGCTAACCAGCCATCCCTATATAGGGATCCGAACCTACGGCCTTGATGTTATCAGCACCACACTCTCCCAAGTGACCCACGGGCTGGCCCTCTCATTATATTTTTACTTTGTATTTCTGTGATTATTAATAAAGTGAGCCTCTTTTCTTATATTTATTGCCCATTCATGTTTTGTCTTCTGGGAAGAACCTTTTTTCTGTTTTGTCTTTTCCTTTTATTTATAGGAGTATTTAATATATTCTGTATGCTAATCCTTCATAGATTATTTGTGAGGCAAATAGTTTCTATGAGTTTATGGCTTGCCTTTTCACATTCTTTCTATTTGTTTTAACATTGGAAAGGAATACTCTAATAAAATCATTTTTAGTGTTTTAAATTTGCATCAGAAATATGGAGGAAAGCTTTTTAAATCAGAAGCTCTTGGTCTGTTATATTTTAATATTTGTCATTAATTTCTATTAGTCATTGGATTTCCTCTTGTATGAAGTGCTTGTTAAGTCTTTTGCCATTTTGCCCATTTTCTTCTGGCTTGTCATTTTCATATCAATTTATGGGAGTTCTTTATTCTGAATACATGTTCTTTGGTACATGAACAGTCTTTGACTTACCTTTTCACTTTAATGATATACTTTGATGAACAGAGGTCTTAATATGGTCCAACTATCAATTTTTTTAAATGGATAGTGTTTTTTTGTTGGTCCTCTTTAAACAAATCTATTTATTGAGTTCTTAATTTCTGTTATTTTATTTTTCAGTTCTAGGATTTCCATTTATTTATTATAGTTTCTAGTGCTCTACCATATTTCTTTTCTCTTTATTCCTTGATCATGTTAAACATTGTCATTTTAAAATCTATGTCCGATGACTCTTTTAGCTGGATCCCCTTTGAGTCTGTATATTTTTTCTCTTGATTTTTGAATACATAAACTTGTCTTATTATATGCCTATTTTTTTGAAATGCAGTCATTGTACATGAAAAACTATAGAGATCATTTGAAGACTAAAATAAATGTTGTTTCTCTCCAGAGAGAATACATGTTTGTTTCTGGAAGATGGCACTAGCAATCTCAGAGCAACTTCATTCAATCAGAAATTGAGATAATTCAGAACTGGGCTTTAGTATCTGTGAGGGTCTGTCTATTCAACCCTACTCCTGGAGTCTGGTCATTTGGGTCCCAACCCAAATCCTGAAGATTTGCCCTGAATTCATGTTCCCCCAGCTCCATGAGTCTGTCCAGCTTCTCAGCTGCATCTTCTGAAATTGGAACATTGGCAGAGCCCCAAATACTGGGCTCAATTACCTGGATTTCCATCATAATATTCATGGCCTTAGTTGCTCTCCTATGACTTCACAAACTAGAGGCTTTCAAGACTTTAAAGAAAGAAAAAAACTTTTCATTTTATGTTCTTTTTTCTTTTCTTTTTAAAAAAATTTTTATTGAATCATAATTGATTATACATATTTTGGGGGTTCAATGTTGTCATATGTTGATCAAATCAATATTACTAGCATATATATTGCTACAAATCGTACTTATTCTTTATGCCCCTTGTCCAATCTCTCCCCATCCTTCTCTCCCTCCCCCTTCCCACCTCCGATAACCCTAGATTTCTTCTCTCCTTCTGAAAGAGTAATGGTTACTCTGTTGATTTGTTGCCTACATGATCTGTCCAGTGCTGAGAGGTGCGATCAGGTCCCCCAATATTATCAGAGAGTAGATGCTTCTTCTGTCAGTCTGGAATGGGCTTTGTGGAGAGAGACATCCTCTTCTTTTCTTTGGTCTCTGCTGGTGACTCTGCTTGTGTCAATGCACTCCAGTGGCTGGCAGACCATCTGTACAGTGGTTGTGGCATCTAGCCACTTTTGCAGCAGCTGTGGTTATTGTCATGGGTGTGGTGGGCCACCCAAATGGAGGTGATGTTTTTGGCATGTTCCTTACGTAGTTGCTTGTGGCATTGGCAGTGTGCCTGGCTGTGGGAGGAGGGTCCTGTCTCTGACTCTGTGCCTCAGGACCTGGGGTGGGCCCTGTGGAGCTGGTGGTATGCCTAGTTGTGGCAGGGGCGTCCAGTCCCCCTTGCTTACTTCTAAAATGGGGTAACTTCCTGTTGGGACCAGTACTTGAGCTAAATTGCTGCTTTGCTCCTGATTCCCTAGGGAAGGCTTTTTGTGCAGCTCAGGTTTTAGTGGTTGACTTTATAGGTACTCCCAGCTCTTGAGAGATATGGTGCACCTGGGTTGTGTAGAAACTCTGATTTCGGCCTGAGTCTTTTCATCAAACTGCACAGCATGCAATTCTCGATTCCTGACCAGTCTCCTCTTAGTGGACCTTTGCTGACTGGGGTGCAGATCAGCTGTCCTTGCTTCATCCCAATGTTCTCCTGGTGGGCCCGTCTCCCCTTCTGCCCATGCTGCAAACACTTCCCATGGGATGGGCCGTGTATTGGTCCCTTGAGATGACTCACTGGCCTCTGAGTGACTCCCTTTTTTCAGTTGTTGTGGCTCCTTGCTCCTATGTAGGTCCATAGGAATGCTGTTAGCAATCTCACTGGCCTGGGGGCCACCAAGGCCGTCTTCTCCCCTGCAGCCTCCAAGCAATGGGCACAGCTGCAGCTTTTGCCAGCTGTTGCTCCATGTGCTCAGCAGCTCCAGCCTGGACGTGGCCCACCTCAAAATGGTCAGAGTGGTTTTTTCTTTCTCTCATTGTGGCTTCTCCCACCTTCATGTGGTTCATAGGTCTCTCCTCCTCTTCCCCTGAGCTTTAAGCGGCCCCAGCTTGGCTGTTGTTGCTTTTTTATAGTTGTAAATTGCTTGAGGGAGAGAGTGACACTGGGGACCATCTATTCTGCCATCTTGACCGGACTTCCTTATTTTCTTTCTTTGTGTTTTAAAAGTAAAACTGAGTTTTGAAGCTTTTTTGATATGGTGAATTTAAAAGGAATTTAAAATATTTTACAGCTGATTTTCAGATGGACTTTTCTTTTTAAAGCTATTATAGTTGTTTAAATCAGAAGATTTTAGATTTTATGGGTTGCGTGTTAAGGTTATAAGTGGTGGGGTTGGGGTTGGAAGTGGAGTTAATTGGGATATGTTAGATTGGAAGACAGAGCCTGTGCTGAGAGCTGAATGTTTCTTTCATACAGTTACTTCTCTGCCTCATCTCTCAGCATTTCATGTAGCTGACCACTCCATTTTTCTTAAAGCATTTGCCCTGAGACCTTGTTTTCCTGCTTCTCCTCATATCTCATTCTTACTCTCAGTCTGTTTTGCTGATTTATTTGCCTTTTCCCAACCTCTAGTTCCCTAGGGCTTAATCTAAGCATCTCTCCTCTATCTAAATTCGCTTCCTAATTGATCTCCTACAGACCACGGCATTAAATATTTTCTGTGCAGATAAATCTCTTTACATCCTCTTGACTTTCTTCATCTATTCTTATAATCCTTTTGCTGTTTCCTCTCTTTTTTTAAAAAAATATAGGCCATGTCTTGCAAGTTGGTGTTTGAGTTATTTTTCTCTGTGTAATCTTAGAAATAATAAATTATGTTGAAGCCGTGCCAAAATGGATTTGAATCTGAAGACAAAGATGACATCTGTGGGTTTGTACATTTGTGTTAATTTTCCCAGAATTAATGTTTTAGGTACTTTTGCCTAACAGTGATTAGAGTTGATTAGATGGGCTTTTGCCATGATATCTGTGGGCTGTAGCCCCATACCCAAGGGCTTTTGCCCTATGCATTCATTTACCTAAAAACCCTATTCTAAAATCAAATGAGAATCAAGATTTCTAACCCTCCACATGTAGCAACACTATTTATAATAGCCACAAATGCGAAACAACTCAAATGCTTGTCAACAGTAGAATGGATGAATAAGATGAGGTATAATCATGCAGTAGAATACTACAAAAACCAAAAAACAAAACCAAGGTATTGCTACCTGCATGAACCTCACAGACATAATGTTGAACAAAGGAAGCCATACACAGAAGAGTACCTACTGTGTGATTCCATTCGTGTGACATTCAACAATAGGCAAAATTAATTTATAGTGATAGAGATCAGAATAGTGGTTATCTTTGGGGGATACTGACTAGGAGGGAGTATGAAGGAGTCTTTTGGGGTGTTGGATATATTTTATAGCTGGAACTTACTATATGTAAGTTATACTTTGACAAAATGTTTTTCAAAAGGAAGAGCAAAGTAAAAATATATATTTGTATTGCTTACACATGCATAAAGACAATGTGGAAGAAAACATAAGAAACTAATAATGATGGTTTCCTAGGAGGGTAGGTGCTGGTGTGGAAACTGGGCAGAATTTGTCCAGGCAAGGTGGGAGACATTTTTGTCATATAACCTAAATTTTTTTGAGCTATGTGAATATCGTACTATTTAAAAAAAAAATTGGTTATCTAATAGAATCTTATTTCCAAATCTATTTTTGTCACAAAGGCATCTATTTTTTTGTTTCCCAGCTTTTTCCTCTTTTTCCTGACAATCATTATGAAATATGACATATGGAACAATTATTGAAGAAACTGACATTTTTGCTTTAAATGTTTACTAAAAGTCTTAGATATTGAAAGCTCAAATATTCTACAAAAGGCAGTATATTCAAATGTCAAATTATTTTAGATGTGTTAATTATAGGAAATATTTTGTGTTTCACCCAATCTGGCCTTGGATGCCCTTTAAGTCCAGATCAAATCTACCTCATTTGATCTGGATAATAAATAGAATCAGCTGGAATAGAACTATATTGATTACAAAATCTTTTCATTCTCTGTGTGATAAATGATTCCTCCTCAGACAGGACTTATCTTGATCACAGTGCCAGTACACAAGAATAAACATCTTTAGAGCATGCATGTCTTAAGGAACAAACAAGTCTCAGTCTTCTAAACAACCCTTCCCCCCTTTACTGACAGGGATACAATGAACTCAAAGGGGCCCATAATAAAAGGTATACTGAGAAAGGAGCCAGATAGAGTGAGAGAAAAGTACAATATAATTTCAGTTGGTTCCACCCACTAGAAACAGCCACTGCAAAAATTATGAATTATAAAGATGAAACAGTTAATCCATCAACCAAAAAACAAAACAAACCTCATGTCAGATATTTAGCTAAAAATTGAACAAAAGTGATTCTTGTTGTATTACTCCCTTGAACAACATCATGATCCCTTTACAGATCTTCAGTGTCATACTTCCCTTTGTTTTGCTGAACAAATACGATGACTCCCCTTTTTTCAAACATATATTTGACCTCCTTTCAAATGTATTTTATCAGAACCTTCTTTTCAAATAGCCTGAGTTTTGCTAACTTTTGGTAAGATCCAACTTCCCCGTTCCTTCTGAGCAACAGGGCATTTTATCTTCCTTGAGTGTCAAGAGACACCACCCGCCCCCACCTGCCACCCCCCTTGCTCACAAGGCAGACCTTGAGGGGGTTGGGTATACTCAGATACAAAAGAAAGCCTGTAATTTTGGTGTGTTAAGAAGTGGGATTTGGTGGTTATCTCTCATGAATCTTATGGATTGGTTTAGTCAGTTGAGTGGTGGTTCTGCTCCACTCAGCATTGGTTGGGATCACTCATTTGGGGCTGGAACTTCCCAGAGGGCTTTATTCACATGCTTGGTGCCTCATGGGAGCTGGGCCGCCCTCTCTCCCAGAAAGGTGGGACTTCTTACTATTGCCTCAGGGCTCCAACAAGGAGAGTGAAGACGCTCCAACAAGGAGAGTGAAGACACTCCAAGGCCTCTAAGGGACAGGCCTGAATGGGCAGTGTTTCTTCTGTTACGTTCTATTGGCAGAAGCAATTCACAAGCCAGCTCAGGTTCAAGGGGAGGGGAAATGACTTCCTCTCTTGATGGTAAGAGATACATGCATATACAGGATGGGAGGAATTATTGGCTGTCATCCTTGCATATAATCTACCACGGTAAGAAAAGCATGGGATGCAAATTTTTGCTTTGAAAATTTAGTTCAGGTTTCTTGACTTTTAAGATGAACAAAATGCCATTTAAGAAACAAAAGTAAACTTGGAAGCAACAGGGTAAAGGGATTAGAAATCATTTTAAAATAATTTTATACTTGAGAGTAAGGAAGTTGGTGTTGAGTGGACACCTAAATTGGAGGAGTAAGACGAGAGGGAAGGATACTGCTTCTGAAAGAAGGTTTAGCAATGCGGTTTCTCATGAACCACAGAGAAGGGGAAAAATAAGTGTTCTTCACTTGAACGCGAAGGGAATGGAATTCAAACTCTGGCCAGTGTTGTTCTTGGTTTGTTGGCATAAAAGCCTCAGAGGGGATCTTTCCCTGCCTCACCCCTGCAGCATGGTGGAAACAACAGGAGTGGAGGGAGGATGGGAGTCCTTGAAGCTGCATGTGTGTCCTTTTCCTGCTAACCCCCTAACAGAGGTTTACTGAAGGCTGAAGGGATAACTAGAGGGAATTACAACATAGTGGGGGACTCTAAAATGGGATCCTAAAGATGACGGTTCCCAAAGTCCAAGGAAAAAAACCAAAACAAAACAAACAAAAAAAATATGGTGTTGCTTCCCTGTTTTGAAATCCACCTTCGCTCTTCTGCCTCACAGAAAACACTCCTTTAATTCTTCCCAGTGCACGTCTTCACACACACACACACACACACACACACACACACACACACACACACACACGTGTGCGTGCCTATGCAAGGGTAAGCAGTGGAGCTCATCATACAAACAACATGTCTGCCACCCTCAGCTACTCAGAGAACCGGCAGATTGAAAGAAAGTGAGCCGAGATGCCGCGTACCGTTCAAGCTTTATTAAGGAAAGAAATCTGCTGGGCTGTGTTTAAAATGGAGGACAGCCCAGGGCTGCCCTGAAAATGGGGACAGCCCCAGGTGTGGGGGTGGCAGAGCTTATATAGTGCACCAAGGGCTGGCTGATGCCGTCAAGGAGGGTCATTATGCTAATGCGGATGGCGGTGAAGAGCTGCGTCCTTGCAGAAGCAAAAGGGGTTTCTATTTAAGTCAGGAGGCTTCTTGTAAAGGGAAGGGTGAGGGGAGGAGGTGGGTGGCGCCATTTTTTACTTGGGCTTGTCTAAAGTGGTGCTGGTTATGGTGCAGATCTATTACAGATGTTGTGAAATGATCATCTTCTTTTACCCTGTTAGGCCAGATTAAATTCTTAATGATAATAACAATAGTGATAATAACAATTATTGAGCACTTGCCACATTGCCAGACACTGCTGTAATTACACATGTGAATAGTACTGCATTTAAATTTTGCAACAGTCCTTTGGGAATAGATATTATTATCCCCATCCTTGATATGAGGACAATAAGGCACAGAGGGGTTAAGTAACATCAAGGTCACACAGCTAGTCGTTGACAGAGCAGGGATACACATCCTGAGGATTCCCAGAGCTCACACCACTGAAGCCTGGGCAGTGCTGCCTTTCTTCCTCAGGACTTCCTCTCCCACCACCTTCTCTGTAAGCAGGAAGGCAGCAGTTGACAAATTTATTCTTTTTGTGAGAGTAAGTCCCTGGGCATGTAAGCTCTGTTTTCTTATAGTTAAATATGTGTAAATAAATAGGAAGGATATACATTTTGTTAACAATGACTATTTCTGTGTGGTGGAATTAAGGGTAAAGTTGCCCTTTTAAAAATCTTTTCTTTATATATATATTTTTTTCTAAAATTAATATATATATCTTGAGTATTTTTTTAAGTTTAAAAAGAAGTCCTTCAGCACAGAGGATTTTTAGGGTAGTGAAATACTTCATATGATACTATAATGGTAGACACATCATTAAAAATTTGTCCTAATCCATAGAATACAACTGCGAGACTGAACCGGAATGTAAACTATGGACCTGGGTGATAGTATCAATGTAGGTTCATCGGTTGAAGTATATGTACACTCTGGTGCAAGGGTTGATAATGAGTGGGAAGGGGGAATGCAGGAAAGCTCTGTATCTTCTGCTCAATTTTGCTGTGAACCTAAAACTTCTGTAAAAAAAAAATAAGGTCTTTAAAAAAAAAAGTCCCTCACAGTCTTCAGCCCCTTAATCTCCTGGCACAAACATGAGCACAAATGGGCTTTAAGGGTAAGGAATAACTCGCAAACATGCTTCAGATATGAAGTCTAACCGTGGAGAGACCCAGTTTTATTGGACACCCCTTTGTGAAGCAAAAATGTCTCTCCAACTTCAAGCATGGCATGTGGATCTTTATTAAGCAAGGACAAAGTTCTCGGGGTAGGGTG
The DNA here is from genome assembly GCF_027409185.1 of Cynocephalus volans. Lineage (NCBI taxonomy): Eukaryota > Metazoa > Chordata > Mammalia > Dermoptera > Cynocephalidae > Cynocephalus > Cynocephalus volans. The sequence goes on from NC_084473.1 coordinate 57,727,046, forward strand.
CAGGGTGAGTGGGGATGGTTTTCTCGGGGGTGTGGAGCAACTTAACCAATAAGTAGGAGGGTGAGTGTCTCAGGGCCAAGTTTCATAATCCTGGATTCTGTAATAATGCCTCCCACAGACTGCTGCATGTGACATAGCTCAACTCTGGGGTTCCTCCAGAGCTAAAGTCAAAAAAACCTTTGGTCCTTCCATGTATTTCAGCACCTGTGAGGCTGCCCTGGTCCAAGGTAGAGAATGTGCAACTGATTCGTGGAGTTAGGGGGCCTGTGGACTTTCTGGGACAAGTCCCCTGTCCAGGTGTGGGGCTTTTTGATGGGGCAGCCCAAAAGAGGAAACTCAAGGGTAATTTTCATGGAGGCAAATTTAAGTCAATGGATGAAGTGGCTAAGAGTTTAGTTGCCCTTGGGCCCGAGCTGGAGGTGTCCTTTCCTGTGACTAGGTTGGTGATATGGTTGGGTTGCATAATACCAGGTTTTACCAAGGATCCAGAATGGCTGGTGGAAGAATGCTGTAGCAAGTCAAAGATATTTTCTCTAGGGCCAGGTGCTGAGGGTTGACAAAATTGTCTTTTAGGGATAGCTCTTAGTTCTGCCTTAGGCGATGGCTAAGAGTCAATAAACTAAATCTTGGCCACATTCCTCTGATTGAGGTCCTGTGCCCCAGAGATCCAGGACTCTTGGGATGGAGGTACATCAGGCCTTCCTTTTTTTTTTAGATTCTAGAGGGGTCTTAGTTTTCCATTATGGCTCCTAACATATTAAGAGCACCTCCAGGAAGAGCATCACTGATTTTAATACAGAAACTCCTGTTGCCAAGAACCTAACTCTTGTTTATTTATTTATTTATTTATTTATTTATTTATTTATTTTATTTTTTAAATTTTATTTTGTCGATATACATTGTAGCTGATTAATGCTCCCCATCACCAAAACCTCCCTCCCTTCTCCCTCCCCCCCTCCCCCCCAACAATGTCCTTTCTGTTTGTTTGTTGTATCAACTTCAAATAATTGTGGTTGTTATATCTTCTTCCTCCCCGCCCCCCGGTTTGTGTGTGTATGTGTGTATGTGTGTGTGTGAATTTATATATTAATTTTTAGCTCCCTCCAATAAGTGAGAACATGTGGTATTTCTCTTTCTGTGCCTGACTTGTTTCACTTAATATAATTCTCTCAAGGTCCATCCATGTTGTTGCAAATGGCAGTATTTCATTCGTTTTTATAGCTGAGTAGTATTCCATTGTGTAGATGTACCACATTTTCCGTATCCACTCATCTGATGATGGGCATTTGGGCTGGTTCCAACTCTTGGCTATTGTAAAGAGTGCTGCGATGAACATTGGGGAACAGGTATACCTTCGACTTGATGATTTCCATTCCTCTGGGTATATTCCCAACAGTGGGATGGCTGGGTCGTATGGTAGATCTATTTGCAATTGTTTAAGGAACCTCCATACCATTTTCCATAGAGGCTGCACCATTTTGCAGTCCCACCAACAATGTATGAGAGTTCCTTTTTCTCCGCAGCCTCGCCAGCATTTATCGTTCATAGTCTTTTGGATTTTAGCCATCCTAACTGGGGTTAGATGGTATCTCAATGTGGTTTTGATTTGCATTTCCCGGATGCTGAGTGATGTTGAGCATTTTTTCATATGTCTGTTGGCCATTTGGATATCTTCCTTAGAGAAATGCCTACTTAGCTCTTTTGCCCATTTTTTAATTGGGTTGCTTGTTTTCTTCTTGTAAAGTTGTTTGAGTTCCTTATATAGTCTGGATATTAATCCTTTGTCAGATGTATATTTTGCAAATATTTTCTCCCACTCTGTTGGTTGTCTTTTAACTCTTTTAATTGTTTCTTTTGCTGTGCAGAAGCTTTTTAGTTTGATATAATCCCATTTGTTTATTTTTCCTTTGGTTGCCCGTGCTTTTGGGGTCGTATTCATGAAGTCTGTGCCCAGTCCTATTTCCTGAAGTGTTTCCCCTATGTTTTCTTTAAGAAGTTTTATTGTCTCAGGGTGTATATTTAAATCCTTAATCCATTTTGAGTTGATTTTAGTATACGGTGAGAGGTATGGATCTAGTTTCATTCTCCTGCATATCGATATCCAGTTATCCCAGCACCACTTGCTGAAGAGGCAGTCCCTTCCCCAGTGAATAGGCTTGGTGCCTTTGTCAAAGATCAGATGGCAGTAAGTGTGTGGGTTGATTTCTGGATTCTCTATTCTATTCCATTGGTCAGTGTGTCTGTTTTTATGCCAGTACCATACTGTTTTGGTTATTATAGCTTTGTAGTATAGCTTAAAGTCAGGTAGTGTTATGCCTCCAGCTTTATTTTTTTTGCTGAGCATTGCTTTGGCTATTCGTGGTCTTTTATTGTTCCATATAAATGTCTGAATAGTTTTTTCCATTTCTGAGAAAAATGTCTTTGGAATTTTGATGGGGATTGCATTGAATTTGTATATCACTTTGGGTAGTATGGACATTTTCACTATGTTGATTCTTCCAATCCAAGAGCATGGAATATCTTTCCATCTTCTTGTATCCTCTCTAATTTCTCTCAGCAGTGGTTTGTAGTTCTCATTATAGAGATTTTTCACCTCCTTGGTTAACTCAATTCCTAAGTATTTTATTTTTTTGGTGGCTATTGTAAATGGGCAGGCTTTCTTGATTTCTCCTTCTGCATGTTCACTATTGGAGAAAATAAATGCTACTGATTTTTGTGTGTTGATTTTGTATCCTGCTACTGTGCTGAAATCATTTATCAATTCCAACAGTTTTTTTGTAGAGGTTTTAGGCTGTTCGATATATAGGATCATGTCATCTGCAAACAGGGACAGTTTGACTTCATCTTTTCCAATCTGGATGCCCTTTATTTCCTTCTCTTCTCTGATTGCTCTGGCTAGTACTTCCAACACTATGTTGAATAGGAGTGGTGAGAGTGGGCATCCTTGTCTAGTGCCTGTTCTTAAAGGAAAAGCTTTCAGCTTTTCCCCATTCAGGATGATATTGGCAGTGGGTTTGTCATATATGGCTTTAATTATGTTGAGATACTTTCCCTCTATACCTAACTTATAGAGGGTCTTTGTCATGAATGAGTGCTGAACTTTATCAAATGCTTTTTCAGCATCTATAGAGATGATCATATGGTCCTTGTGTTTGAGTTTATTAATATGGTGTATCACATTTATTGATTTGCGTATGTTGAACCAACCTTGCATCCCTGGGATGAATCCCACTTGATCGTGATGAATAATTTTTCGTATGTGTTGCTGTATTCTGTTTGCTAGTATTTTAGTGAGGATTTTTGCATCTATATTCATCAAGGATATCGGCCTGTAGTTTTCTTTTTTGGTTATATCTTTACCTGGTTTTGGTATCAGGATGATGTTTGCTTCATAGAATGAGTTTGGGAGATTTGCGTCCGTTTCAATCTTTTGGAATAGTTTGTAAAGAATCGGTGTCAATTCCTCTTTGAATGTTTGGTAAAATTCTGCTGTGAATCCATCTGGTCCTGGGCTTTTCTTTGTTGGGAGCCTTCTGATAACACCTTCAATCTCCTTTATTGTTATTGGTCTGTTCAGATTTTCTACGTCTTCACGGTTCAGTTTTGGGAGCTTGTGTGTGTCCAGAAATTTATCCATTTCCTCCAGATTTTCAAATTTGTTGGCGTATAGTTGTTTATAGTAGTCTCGAATGATTCCTTGTATTTCAGATGAATCAGTTGTAATATCGCCTTTTTCATTTCTAATTTTTGTTATTTGAGTCTTCTCTCTTATTTTTTTTGTTAGCCATGCTAATGGTTTGTCAATTTTATTTATCTTTTCAAAAAACCAACTTTTTGATTCGTTGATCTTTTGAATTGTTTTTTGGTTTTCAATTTCATTCAGTTCTGCTCTGATCTTAATGATTTCTTTCCGTCTGCTAACTTTAGGATTGGATTGTTCTTGTTTTTCTAGTTCTTTAAGGTGAAGTGTTAGGTTGTTCACTTGCCATCTTTCCATTCTTCTGAAGTGAGCATTTAATGCAATAAATTTTCCCCTCAATACTGCTTTTGCAGTATCCCACAGGTTTTGGTATGATGTATCATTGTTTTCATTAGTTTCAATAAACTTTTTGATTTCCTGCTTGATTTCTTCTTGGACCCATATGTCATTAAGTAGAATGCTGTTTAATTTCCATGTGTTTGTATAGTTTCCAGAGTTTTGTTTGTTATTAATTTCTAGTTTTAATCCATTGTGGTCTGAGAAGATACATGGGATAATTCCAATTTTTTTGAATTTATTGAGACTTGATTTGTGACCTAATATGTGATCTATCCTGGAGAATGATCCATGTGCTGATGAGAAGAATGAATATTCTGAGGTTGTTGGGTGGAATGTTCTGTAGATATCTGCCAATTCCAATTGGTCTAGAGTCTTGTTTAGATCTTGTGTTTCTCTACTGATTCTTTGCCTAGATGATCTGTCTAATATTGACAGTGGAGTGTTCAGGTCCCCTGCTATTATGGTATTAGTGTCTATTTCCTTCTTTAGGTCTAATAGAGTTTGTTTTATAAATCTGGCTGCTCCAACATTGGGTGCGTACATATTTATGATTGTTATGTCTTCTTGATGGATCAGTCCTTTTATCATTAAGTAGTGTCCCTCATTGTCTCTTTTTATGGTTTTTAGTTTAAAGTCTATTTTGTCAGATATAAGAATAGCCACTCCAGCTCGTTTTTCTTTTCTGTTTGCATGGTAAATCTTTTTCCATCCTTTCACTCTTAGTCTGTGTGAATCTTTATGGGTGAGGTGAGTCTCTTGTAGGCAGCATATAGTTGGGTCCTGCTTTTTGATCCAGTCAGCCAGTCTGTGTCTTTTAATTGGGGAATTTAAGCCTTTAACATTAAGAGTTGTTATTGAAAGGTGTTGACTTATTCCTAGCATTTTATTGGTTGTTTGGTTGTCTTAGGTGTCTTTTGTTCCTTGCTTTCTGATTTACTGTTTGGTTTCTTTGTTTGTTGGTTCCTTAGGTTGTAGATAGTGTTTTTGTTAGCTTGTTTTCTCTTCATGAATGCCATTTTTATTGTACTAGCGGGTTTAGATTTTTCTTAGGTTTTTATGGCAGTGGTAGTTATTTTTCAGGAACCAAACCCAGTACTCCCTTGAGGATTTCTTGTAAGGGTGGTCTTGTGGTAGTGAACTCCCGCAGTTTTTGTTTGTCTGAGAAATATACTATTTGCCCCTCATTTCGGAAGGATAGCCTTGCAGGGTAGAGTATTCTTGGCTGGCAATCTTTGTCTTTTAGTATTTTGAAAATATCATCCCATTCCTTTCTAGCTTTTAGGGTTTGTGATGAAGAGTCTGATGTTAACCTGATTGGGGCTCCCTTATAGGTGATTTGACGCTTCTCTCTTGCAGCTTTTAAGATTCTCTCTTTGTCTCTGAGTTTTGCCAATTTGACTATGACATGTCTTGGAGAAGGCCTTTTTGGGTTGAATACGTTTGGAGATCGTTGAGCTTCCTGGATCTGAAGATCTGTGATTTTTCCTATACCTGGGAAGTTTTCTGCCACTATTTTGTTGAATATGTTTTCAATGGAGTCTCCATTTTCCTCCCCTTCTGGAATACCCATGACTCGGATATTTGAGCGCTTGAGGTTGTCTGATATCTCTCTCAGATTTTCTTCCATGTCCCTGATTCTTTTTTCTTTCTTTTTGTCTGCTTGTGTTATTTCAAACAGCCCATCTTCAAGTTCAGAGGTTCTCTCTTCAACTTCGACAAGCCTGCTGGTTAAACTCTCCGTTGTGATTTTTATTTCGCTGAATAACTTCTTCAGTTCAGCAAGTTCTGCTACATTTTTTTTCAGGACATTGATTTCCTTGTATATTTCCTCTTTCAGATCCTGTATACTTTTCCTCATTTCATCATGATGTCTAGCTGAGTTTTCTTGTATCTCATTCAGTTTCCTTAGAATTATCACTCGAAATTCCTTGTCAGTTATTTCAAGGGCTTCTTGTTCTATAGGATCTAGAGTATGAGATTTATTAACTTTTGGTGGTGTACTTTCTTGATTTTTTGTATTTCTGGTGTCTTTTTTTTGGTGTTTATTCATTGTGGCAGGGGGTTTCACAGTCCACCGGTTTGAGACTAATGACTAACTAGGATGTTGCTGTGGTTGCCAATTTGGTATGGCTCCCGCCGTGACTGCTCAGTTGGCCTCTAGTGTCTTGTGTGTGTGGTTGCCTCGGGTCTTGGGCTTCTCCGGGGATCCACCTTTCTGGTCAGCTTGTACTCTGCTGGGCTGGTGGATCACGTACCACAGGGTGTGTGATCTCTGTTGAGCTTTCACTTTCTGTACAGGACTTCTCCCCGTTCCGTGTGCTCTGGCCCAGGCTGTTAGATCGTGCAGTGGCGACCCCACCGGGTGTGTGGTTTCTGTCGAGTCTCCGCCTCCCTGGCCGCACGTCTCCCCCCTCTGTGCACACTGTGCTGGGCTGGGGTGTGTCTTCTGCACCCCTCGTCTATCAGCTGGGCCTTCAAGACCTGCTCAGCACCGCCTCGCCCAGGATGTCTACCAGGTTTCTGCTAGGCACAGACGACCGGTCTCTCTGGGTGCCTTTGTAGCACTGTGTAGATCTTTCTCGGGTCTTGTTCACCTTTGTATCCCCCCGGTATAAACCGAGTCTAGTGCCCGCCTGCAGCCTGCTCTCCGGCAGGTTCAAGCGGACCTGGGAACTCTCCTACCACACTATTCCCAACCAGAAATTCGTTAGGCTTTTTTCCAAACTGGTGGTCGCAGAGATGGTATCTGCCTCCCAGTAACAGGAAGTTTACCGGGGCCGGAGTCCAGGGTGTGGTGGAGTGACAGTCGGCCCGCCCGTACTTCCTAGCCCTCCCAACACTGGTCGGGACGCCCCACACCCCCAGCCCCGCCAGAGAACCGCGGAGGGAGTGGGAGAGGAGGCCGGCCCGCAGGGTCCGGAAAGCCCCGCGCCAGGCCAAGCAAATGGGCTCAGTGATGGCCGAGCAGGGCGGAGCTGCCCGCACCTGGGAAAATGGAGGCAGCACCGGGGCAGTGAGTGGCCTGGTGGTGCAGGCGGGAGCCGCGTGGGCATCCACCCCCCGAACAGAGCTGTGCCAGGGATCACTCACAGTGCTGTGCCAGGTCGGGCGCTCGCTCTGTCTCTGGTTTGTTGCCTTCCGTGTTCTCGGCGCTGCCGCCTCGGGCTGTTCAGTTGCGGCGCCGCTCGGGCGCTCCCAGGAATCTTCTTTAATGCCGGCCTGAAACCTCGAATCCTGAATAGGGCAGCTGGCCACCTTCAGTGCGGCCCCAGCCTCCGGGATCCTGGCTGCATCCACAGCAGCCCTGGCGCCGTGTTCCCTGTTTCAAGACTCACTTTTGCAGCTAAGAATCAGTTCTTTTCCTGCTCCACACTTCAAAGCTGTTGCCTGTAAATGAGGCAGCCTCTCCTGCCGGGGGCAAAGTGGCGTTGAGCCCCCACGACCGGCCAGCAGCAGCAGTCCTCCCTTAAGAGATGGCCAGAGGAAGGTCCACAAGTTTCCCGGCTGCCTGAGGCCCAGTGGCCACCTTTTCCACCTCAGCTACTCCGCGCCAGCCGCCGCAGCCGCCGCCATCTTGAAACCTCAAGAACCTAACTCTTGAAGGTGCCTTTTTGACCTTTATTATAAGGATTGAGAGCATGGTGAGTCATACGCTAAGAGGGTCATCCTGTGATGTTGAGAGGGGAAATGGACCCAGCGGGACAGAAACACTTTGAGACAGGTTGGGACCTGCTATAGAGCGATGCCTCTCTTCCCTCCACATGTTCCACCACAAAGACTGTGTTCTGTGTTCCTTTATGTGACAGTCAGTTGGATGCAGCCGCAAGGGGAGGCACAGGAGAGGCTAAGGAAAACAAAGTTTGCTAGACTCACAAATCCTAGAAGCAAGAGGCACTACATGCCACACAGGTCTACATGCAAAGCACCGGCGTTGGTCAGGAGGTAGAAGGACAGGAATGAGGGGAGAGCCTAGCACATGGCCTTTGTTGGAGTTTCCATGGAAAAGGCAAGGTAAGGCGGGGTAAACATAGGATTGGCTGGTTCGAATAATTTTGGGATGTGAACTATAGGTGTGATGCTGGCCCCTGGGATTCTCTAGGCAGAGGAAGACTGTCTCCGGGGGTTCATGTGCCAAATAGAAGAGACTGGCTGTGGATTGGTTAGTTTGCATATCAGAGGCGTGCTCCCAGCTGAGCCCTCTATTATCTCTAAGAATTGGCTAGCCCCAGAAGGGCAGTTCCTACCCAGCCAGAAAGGTTTTTAAGATGTCAAAACATCATAATATACAGAAAATAAAAATACATGCCATTATCTATTGCTGTATAACAAGTGACTCCAACACTTAGCAGCTTAATGCCAACATTTATTATGTCATAGCTTCTGTGGGTCAGATTTCAGGAGTGGCTTAGCTGAGTGATTCTGGTTCAAGGTCTCTGTTGAGGTTACAGCCAAGGTGTTCATCGACAGTAATCTGAAGACTCAGTTGGAGGGGTGGAGGTCCCACTTCTAAGCTGTCTCACATGGTTATGGCAAGAAGCCTTAGTTCCTCCCTGACTGGAAGGAGAGAGGCTCAGTTCCTCACCATGTGGGCCATTCCATAGGCTGCTTGAATGTCCTCACAACATGGCAACTGGCTTCCCCTAGAGCAGTTGACCCAAGAAAAAAGGCAAAGAGGAAGCCACAATGCTTTTTATGACCCACTCTCAGAACTCACAGGCCCTTACTTCTGCTACATTTTGATCGTTAGAAGTGTTATTACTAAGTCTAGTCCACACCCGAGGGAAGGGAGGAATATTAAAGAATTAAAACCATCACAAAGTCCAACACCAACTTGGTCTCCACAAAGTCAGTCCAGGGAGTTTGACCCAAGAGCAGTTGACCCAAGAAAAAAGGCAAAGAGGAAGCCACAATGCTTTTTATGACCTACTCTCAGAACTCACAGGCCCTTACTTCTGCTACATTTTAATCGTTAGAAGTGTTATTACTAAGTATAGTCCACACCCAAGGGAAGGGAGGAATATTAAAGAATTAAAACCATCACAAAGTCCAACACCAACTTGGTCTCCACAAAGTCAGTCCAGGGACATTGTAGCAAAGGCCACGCCAGCCTAGTTTTCCCCAAATCCAGTGATTCAGTCTCTTGGAGACCATGGATTTTAAACCATGAGCTTCTCCCTTTTGTGGATTAGAGGTGTGAAATTTCTGGGCGAATCAGGGTGAATCTGGTTTGGAGTCTGTACAAAGTGGCGGCTCCCAGGTATTCCAGAGTGCGGTTTTCAGAAAGCCATGCTTTAAAGGCTAGAGGTAGAACAAAAAGAGTGGGTTAGGATGGGCAGGATGGCAGGAGTTGGAGGAGATGCTGCCAACTTCATTTGTAGAGTGGGCTCTCTCCTTAAAGCTACTCTGTGGCCTGGTTATACTGTTTACCAAAATTACCAAGCATTATAAGTGAAAGAAAAATATAAGTGAGAACAAAGACGAGGACCATTTAAAATGTTTGAGTAAATCAATAATGGAAGGATAAAGGTGTGGAATGTAAAATATATGTCTTCCTGTACCTCAGAAAAAATTTGGGATGAAAAATATGTCTGTTTAAATTCCAGTAGGGGGTCATCCTGCAGTGTACCTGATCAGTGCTCCACAAAACTGTCAAGGTCATCAAAAACAAGGGAAGTCCTAGAACTTCACAGCCAAGCAGAGACTAAGGAGACATGACAACTGATTGTAATGTAGTTTCCTGGATGGGATCCTGAACCAAAAAAAGACATTAGGTAAAAAATAAGGGAATCTGAATAAACCATGGACTTTAGTTAATAATAATTTATCAATATTAATCATAAATGTACCATGCTATTGTAAGATATCAATAACAGGAGAAACTGGGTATGAGATATATGAGAATTCTCTGTACTATTTTCTCAATTATACTCTAAATCTAAAAATGTTCTTATAAATGTTTTTTTTAAAGTCTGTTTTTGTCCAACAGTTACCAAAATCTTATACAAAGAGGAAACGTCTCCTTGAGCATTAGGTTACCAATGATGTGCCATCAATGTTTTTACTGTGAGCCTGAAAAGGTAATAGAAAAAGCTTAGTGTTTGATTAATCAAGTTTAAGCAAGTTCCCAGTAAAACTAAGTTGCTCAAATGGCAGATTTGTGATTCTGGGGTTTCTTTTAATTCAATATAGAGTAATAAAGACACTTGTCGTTAAGAAAGACTTTGGCATCTGCAAGAGAAACTAACTTTGGGGCTTGAGGAAATTGCTTGGAGTCAAAAAAACATGCTTTTATGGGAAATAGTGTTTGTTTATGAAATACGTTTCTACTATTTTAACTTTAAGTTACATTACCAATGACTCTTTTTTCTGATTTTTTTCCTTCTCACAAAATCCCTCCCACCCCACAAAAAGCCAGAATAACTGTTGGGTTCTTCAGATGAATGTGATTTATTATTTCCTTTTTGCAAGTTAATGAGACATATTATTTAAAAAATCGGTGTTTTTAACAGTTTTTAAACCTAAAGAAGAACATTGCTTTTGCCTTAACAAAGGTTAAGAGAAGACTGAATCTAAGAAATTAGAAATAAAGTAAAAGAAATTGAAGAAAAGGGAATAAGTAGAAGTTAAAAGAAATCACAACATAAGATATTTGGAGCCAAAAAATGATGTAAAGTGGATGAGATTTAAAATAAATGATAAAGAATAAGCTTTTGAAAATAAAAATAAAGATTTAAGATTTTAGGTGGGTTTTATTTTTTTTCTCTTTTTGGTGGCTGGCCAGTAGAGGGATCTGAACGCTTGACCTTGCTGTTACAACGCCACACTCTGACCAACTGAGCTAACCGACCAACCCAAAGATTAATATTTTAATATCAGAGTTGTGCTGACATATTTATGTGCAAGTATGTTCATCAATGCTACTTATAAATGCAGAAAGTTGTCCAACAATAAGAAAATAATTATAGTGCTTCTTTAAAGAGGAAAAATGTGTAGGTATTAAAAATCATCTTTTTGAAGATGATTGTAAAGAAAATAAATGTTTATAATAAAAAAGTTGAGTTTAGCAACGTTTACACACAATGGTTCCAGTTTAAAAAATTTTTTTAATATAAAAATAGATGTGTATTTCCTGAAATGCTAAACTGGAAAGATACTGTATGACCCAGCAATTCTTCTCCCTGGTATATGTCCGAGAGAAATGAAAATATATAACACAAAAACTTGTACATGAACGTTTATAGCAGCATTATCCATAATAGCCAAAGAGTGGAAACAGCCCACATGTCCATCAACTGATGAATGGGTAAACAAAATTTGATATACTCGTAAAATATTACTTGGCAATAAAAAGGAGTGAAATACTGTTACATGCTACAACATGGATGGATTTTGAAAATATGCTAAGTGAAAGAAGCCAGATGCAAAAGTCTACATATTGTATGATTTCATTTATATGAAATGTCGAGAACAGGCAAATCTATAGAGACAGAAAACAGATCAGTGGTTGCCAGGGGCTGGGGAGGGGAGAGAGAAGGAGTAGAGAGTGACTGTCAATGGATAAGGGGTTTCTTTTGGGGGCCATAAAAATGTTCTAAAATCAGATTGTGGTGATGCTTGCAAAAGTCTGTGAATATACCTAAAAAGCTATTAAATTGCGTACTTTATGGGTGACTTGTAATGGTATGTGAATTATATCTCAATAAAGCTGCTTAAAAAATATATATATGCATAGAAAAGAGGCTTAAAGGACATATACTAATATTTTAAAGGTTTTTATTTCCGGTGGGTGAAATTATAAGAGATTTTATTTTTTTCTTTTCTCTGCATTTTTCCAAATGTTTTCAATTAAAAACAAATGTTATTTAAAACAAATAAATGAGGGAGTTGGTCAATCAGTGCTACTCTAGGTGATCTGTGGACTGGTGCTGGTCCCTAAATTGTCACTGGTCTGCAACAAAATATAGAAATTGAGACAAGTTTCAAGATGGCGGCGGCTGCGGCGGCTGGCGCGGAGTAGCTGAGGTGGAAAAGGTGGCCACTGGGCCTCAGGCAGCCGGGAAACTTGTGGACCTTCCTCTGGCCATCTCTTAAGGGAGGACTGCTGCTGCTGGCCGGTCGTGGGGGCTCAACGCCACTTTGCCCCCGGCAGGAGAGGCTGCCTCATTTACAGGCAACAGCTTTGAAGTGTGGAGCAGGAAAAGAACTGATTCTTAGCTGCAAAAGTGAGTCTTGAAACAGGGAACACGGCGCCAGGGCTGCTGTGGATGCAGCCAGGATCCCGGAGGCTGGGGCCGCACTGAAGGTGGCCAGCTGCCCTATTCAGGATTCGAGGTTTCAGGCCGGCATTAAAGAAGATTCCTGGGAGCGCCCGAGCGGCGCCGCAACTGAACAGCCCGAGGCGGCAGCGCCGAGAACACGGAAGGCAACAAACCAGAGACAGAGCGAGCGCCCGACCTGGCACAGCACTGTGAGTGATCCCTGGCACAGCTCTGTTCGGGGGGTGGATGCCCACGCGGCTCCCGCCTGCACCACCAGGCCACTCACTGCCCCGGTGCTGCCTCCATTTTCCCAGGTGCGGGCAGCTCCGCCCTGCTCGGCCATCACTGAGCCCATTTGCTTGGCCTGGCGCGGGGCTTTCCGGACCCTGCGGGCCGGCCTCCTCTCCCACTCCCTCCGCGGTTCTCTGGCGGGGCTGGGGGTGTGGGGCGTCCCGACCAGTGTTGGGAGGGCTAGGAAGTACGGGCGGGCCGACTGTCACTCCACCACACCCTGGACTCCGGCCCCGGTAAACTTCCTGTTACTGGGAGGCAGATACCATCTCTGCGACCACCAGTTTGGAAAAAAGCCTAACGAATTTCTGGTTGGGAATAGTGTGGTAGGAGAGTTCCCAGGTCCGCTTGAACCTGCCGGAGAGCAGGCTGCAGGCGGGCACTAGACTCGGTTTATACCGGGGGGATACAAAGGTGAACAAGACCCGAGAAAGATCTACACAGTGCTACAAAGGCACCCAGAGAGACCGGTCGTCTGTGCCTAGCAGAAACCTGGTAGACATCCTGGGCGAGGCGGTGCTGAGCAGGTCTTGAAGGCCCAGCTGATAGACGAGGGGTGCAGAAGACACACCCCAGCCCAGCACAGTGTGCACAGAGGGGGGAGACGTGCGGCCAGGGAGGCGGAGACTCGACAGAAACCACACACCCGGTGGGGTCGCCACTGCACGATCTAACAGCCTGGGCCAGAGCACACGGAACGGGGAGAAGTCCTGTACAGAAAGTGAAAGCTCAACAGAGATCACACACCCTGTGGTACGTGATCCACCAGCCCAGCAGAGTACAAGCTGACCAGAAAGGTGGATCCCCGGAGAAGCCCAAGACCCGAGGCAACCACACACACAAGACACTAGAGGCCAACTGAGCAGTCACGGCGGGAGCCATACCAAATTGGCAACCACAGCAACATCCTAGTTAGTCATTAGTCTCAAACCGGTGGACTGTGAAACCCCCTGCCACAATGAATAAACACCAAAAAAAAGACACCAGAAATACAAAAAATCAAGAAAGTACACCACCAAAAGTTAATAAATCTCATACTCTAGATCCTATAGAACAAGAAGCCCTTGAAATAACTGACAAGGAATTTCGAGTGATAATTCTAAGGAAACTGAATGAGATACAAGAAAACTCAGCTAGACATCATGATGAAATGAGGAAAAGTATACAGGATCTGAAAGAGGAAATATACAAGGAAATCAATGTCCTGAAAAAAAATGTAGCAGAACTTGCTGAACTGAAGAAGTTATTCAGCGAAATAAAAATCACAACGGAGAGTTTAACCAGCAGGCTTGTCGAAGTTGAAGAGAGAACCTCTGAACTTGAAGATGGGCTGTTTGAAATAACACAAGCAGACAAAAAGAAAGAAAAAAGAATCAAGGACATGGAAGAAAATCTGAGAGAGATATCAGACAACCTCAAGCGCTCAAATATCCGAGTCATGGGTATTCCAGAAGGGGAGGAAAATGGAGACTCCATTGAAAACATATTCAACAAAATAGTGGCAGAAAACTTCCCAGGTATAGGAAAAATCACAGATCTTCAGATCCAGGAAGCTCAACGATCTCCAAACGTATTCAACCCAAAAAGGCCTTCTCCAAGACATGTCATAGTCAAATTGGCAAAACTCAGAGACAAAGAGAGAATCTTAAAAGCTGCAAGAGAGAAGCGTCAAATCACCTATAAGGGAGCCCCAATCAGGTTAACATCAGACTCTTCATCACAAACCCTAAAAGCTAGAAAGGAATGGGATGATATTTTCAAAATACTAAAAGACAAAGATTGCCAGCCAAGAATACTCTACCCTGCAAGGCTATCCTTCCGAAATGAGGGGCAAATAGTATATTTCTCAGACAAACAAAAACTGCGGGAGTTCACTACCACAAGACCACCCTTACAAGAAATCCTCAAGGGAGTACTGGGTTTGGTTCCTGAAAAATAACTACCACTGCCATAAAAACCTAAGAAAAATCTAAACCCGCTAGTACAATAAAAATGGCATTCATGAAGAGAAAACAAGCTAACAAAAACACTATCTACAACCTAAGGAACCAACAAACAAAGAAACCAAACAGTAAATCAGAAAGCAAGGAACAAAAGACACCTAAGACAACCAAACAACCAATAAAATGCTAGGAATAAGTCAACACCTTTCAATAACAACTCTTAATGTTAAAGGCTTAAATTCCCCAATTAAAAGACACAGACTGGCTGACTGGATCAAAAAGCAGGACCCAACTATATGCTGCCTACAAGAGACTCACCTCACCCATAAAGATTCACACAGACTAAGAGTGAAAGGATGGAAAAAGATTTACCATGCAAACAGAAAAGAAAAACGAGCTGGAGTGGCTATTCTTATATCTGACAAAATAGACTTTAAACTAAAAACCATAAAAAGAGACAATGAGGGACACTACTTAATGATAAAAGGACTGATCCATCAAGAAGACATAACAATCATAAATATGTACGCACCCAATGTTGGAGCAGCCAGATTTATAAAACAAACTCTATTAGACCTAAAGAAGGAAATAGACACTAATACCATAATAGCAGGGGACCTGAACACTCCACTGTCAATATTAGACAGATCATCTAGGCAAAGAATCAGTAGAGAAACACAAGATCTAAACAAGACTCTAGACCAATTGGAATTGGCAGATATCTACAGAACATTCCACCCAACAACCTCAGAATATTCATTCTTCTCATCAGCACATGGATCATTCTCCAGGATAGATCACATATTAGGTCACAAATCAAGTCTCAATAAATTCAAAAAAATTGGAATTATCCCATGTATCTTCTCAGACCACAATGGATTAAAACTAGAAATTAATAACAAACAAAACTCTGGAAACTATACAAACACATGGAAATTAAACAGCATTCTACTTAATGACATATGGGTCCAAGAAGAAATCAAGCAGGAAATCAAAAAGTTTATTGAAACTAATGAAAACAATGATACATCATACCAAAACCTGTGGGATACTGCAAAAGCAGTATTGAGGGGAAAATTTATTGCATTAAATGCTCACTTCAGAAGAATGGAAAGATGGCAAGTGAACAACCTAACACTTCACCTTAAAGAACTAGAAAAACAAGAACAATCCAATCCTAAAGTTAGCAGACGGAAAGAAATCATTAAGATCAGAGCAGAACTGAATGAAATTGAAAACCAAAAAACAATTCAAAAGATCAACGAATCAAAAAGTTGGTTTTTTGAAAAGATAAATAAAATTGACAAACCATTAGCATGGCTAACAAAAAAAATAAGAGAGAAGACTCAAATAACAAAAATTAGAAATGAAAAAGGCGATATTACAACTGATTCATCTGAAATACAAGGAATCATTCGAGACTACTATAAACAACTATACGCCAACAAATTTGAAAATCTGGAGGAAATGGATAAATTTCTGGACACACACAAGCTCCCAAAACTGAACCGTGAAGACGTAGAAAATCTGAACAGACCAATAACAATAAAGGAGATTGAAGGTGTTATCAGAAGGCTCCCAACAAAGAAAAGCCCAGGACCAGATGGATTCACAGCAGAATTTTACCAAACATTCAAAGAGGAATTGACACCGATTCTTTACAAACTATTCCAAAAGATTGAAACGGACGCAAATCTCCCAAACTCATTCTATGAAGCAAACATCATCCTGATACCAAAACCAGGTAAAGATATAACCAAAAAAGAAAACTACAGGCCGATATCCTTGATGAATATAGATGCAAAAATCCTCACTAAAATACTAGCAAACAGAATACAGCAACACATACGAAAAATTATTCATCACGATCAAGTGGGATTCATCCCAGGGATGCAAGGTTGGTTCAACATACGCAAATCAATAAATGTGATACACCATATTAATAAACTCAAACACAAGGACCATATGATCATCTCTATAGATGCTGAAAAAGCATTTGATAAAGTTCAGCACTCATTCATGACAAAGACCCTCTATAAGTTAGGTATAGAGGGAAAGTATCTCAACATAATTAAAGCCATATATGCCAAACCCACTGCCAATATCATCCTGAATGGGGAAAAGCTGAAAGCTTTTCCTTTAAGAACAGGCACTAGACAAGGATGCCCACTCTCACCACTTCTATTCAACATAGTGTTGGAAGTACTAGCCAGAGCAATCAGAGAAGAGAAGGAAATAAAGGGCATCCAGATTGGAAAAGATGAAGTCAAACTGTCCCTGTTTGCAGATGACATGATCCTATATATCGGACAGCCTAAAACCTCTACAAAAAAACTGTTGGAATTGATAAATGATTTCAGCACAGTAGCAGGATACAAAATCAACACACAAAAATCAGTAGCATTTCTTTTCTCCAATAGTGAACATGCAGAAGGAGAAATCAAGAAAGCCTGCCCATTTACAATAGCCACCAAAAAAATAAAATACTTAGGAATTGAGTTAACCAAGGATGTGAAAAATCTCTATAATGAGAACTACAAACCACTGCTGAGAGAAATTAGAGAGGATACAAGAAGATGGAAAGATATTCCATGCTCTTGGATTGGAAGAATCAACATAGTGAAAATGTCCATACTACCCAAAGTGATATACAAATTCAATGCAATCCCCATCAAAATTCCAAAGACATTTTTCTCAGAAATGGAAAAAACTATTCAGACATTTATATGGAACAATAAAAGACCACGAATAGCCAAAGCAATGCTCAGCAAAAAAAATAAAGCTGGAGGCATAACACTACCTGACTTTAAGCTATACTACAAAGCTATAATAACCAAAACAGTATGGTACTGGCATAAAAACAGACACACTGACCAATGGAATAGAATAGAGAATCCAGAAATCAACCCACACACTTACTGCCATCTGATCTTTGACAAAGGCACCAAGCCTATTCAGTGGCGAAGGGACTGCCTCTTCAGCAAGTGGTGCTGGGATAACTGGATATCGATATGCAGGAGAATGAAACTAGATCCATACCTCTCACCGTATACTAAAATCAACTCAAAATGGATTAAGGATTTAAATATACACCCTGAGACAATAAAACTTCTTAAAGAAAACATAGGAGAAACACTTCAGGAAATAGGACTGGGCACAGACTTCATGAATACGACCCCAAAAGCACGGGCAACCAAAGGAAAAATAAACAAATGGGATTATATCAAACTAAAAAGCTTCTGCACAGCAAAAGAAACAATTAAAAGAGTTAAAAGACAACCAACAGAGTGGGAGAAAATATTTGCAAAATATACATCTGACAAAGGATTAATATCCAGAATATATAAGGAACTCAAACAACTTTACAAGAAGAAAACAAGCAACCCAATTAAAAAATGGGCAAAAGAGCTAAGTAGGCATTTCTCTAAGGAAGATATCCAAATGGCCAACAGACATATGAAAAAATGCTCAACATCACTCAGCATCCGGGAAATGCAAATCAAAACCACATTGAGATACCATCTAACCCCAGTTAGGATGGCTAAAATCCAAAAGACTGTGAACGATAAATGCTGGCGAGGCTGCGGAGAAAAAGGAACTCTCATACATTGTTGGTGGGACTGCAAAATGGTGCAGCCTCTATGGAAAATGGTATGGAGGTTCCTTAAACAATTGCAAATAGATCTACCATACGACCCAGCCATCCCACTGTTGGGAATATACCCAGAGGAATGGAAATCATCAAGTCGAAGGTATACCTGTTCCCCAATGTTCATCGCAGCACTCTTTACAATAGCCAAGAGTTGGAACCAGCCCAATTGCCCATCATCAGATGAGTGGATACGGAAAATGTGGTACATCTACACAATGGAATACTACTCAGCTATAAAAACGAATGAAATACTGCCATTTGCAACAACATGGATGGACCTTGAGAGAATTATATTAAGTGAAACAAGTCAGGCACAGAAAGAGAAATACCACATGTTCTCACTTATTGGAGGGAGCTAAAAATTAATATATAAATTCACACACACACATACACACACACACACAAACCGGGGTGGGGAAGAAGATATAACAACCACAATTATTTGAAGTTGATACAACAAGCAAACAGAAAGGACATTGTCGGGGGGGAGGGGGGGAGGGAGAAGGGAGGGAGGTTTTGGTGATGGGAAGCAATAATCAGCTACAATGTATATCGACAAAATAAAATTTAAAAAAAAAAAAAAAGTGGAAAAAAAAAAAAAAAAAAAAAAAACTA
The DNA here is from genome assembly GCF_027409185.1 of Cynocephalus volans. Taxonomy (NCBI): domain Eukaryota; kingdom Metazoa; phylum Chordata; class Mammalia; order Dermoptera; family Cynocephalidae; genus Cynocephalus; species Cynocephalus volans. The sequence goes on from NC_084473.1 coordinate 57,745,844, forward strand.
AATGGAATTTCTGGCTCTCAAAGGCAGATTTGTGTTTGCTGATAGGAATAAATGATAATTCTTAGACTGTCAAAAAAAAAAAAAAAAAAAAATAGAAAATAAAAAATAAATAAAAGACACAGACTGGCTGACTGGATCAAAAAGCAGGACCCAACTATATGCTGCCTACAAGAGACTCACCTCACCCATAAAGATTCACACAGACTAAGAGTGAAAGGATGGAAAAAGATTTACCATGCAAACAGAAAAGAAAAACGAGCTGGAGTGGCTATTCTTATATCTGACAAAATAGACTTTAAACTAAAAACCATAAAAAGAGACAATGAGGGACACTACTTAATGATAAAAGGACTGATCCATCAAGAAGACATAACAATCATAAATATGTACGCACCCAATGTTGGAGCAGCCAGATTTATAAAACAAACTCTATTAGACCTAAAGAAGGAAATAGACACTAATACCATAATAGCAGGGGACCTGAACACTCCACTGTCAATATTAGACAGATCATCTAGGCAAAGAATCAGTAGAGAAACACAAGATCTAAACAAGACTCTAGACCAATTGGAATTGGCAGATATCTACAGAACATTCCACCCAACAACCTCAGAATATTCATTCTTCTCATCAGCACATGGATCATTCTCCAGGATAGATCACATATTAGGTCACAAATCAAGTCTCAATAAATTCAAAAAAATTGGAATTATCCCATGTATCTTCTCAGACCACAATGGATTAAAACTAGAAATTAATAACAAACAAAACTCTGGAAACTATACAAACACATGGAAATTAAACAGCATTCTACTTAATGACATATGGGTCCAAGAAGAAATCAAGCAGGAAATCAAAAAGTTTATTGAAACTAATGAAAACAATGATACATCATACCAAAACCTGTGGGATACTGCAAAAGCAGTATTGAGGGGAAAATTTATTGCATTAAATGCTCACTTCAGAAGAATGGAAAGATGGCAAGTGAACAACCTAACACTTCACCTTAAAGAACTAGAAAAACAAGAACAATCCAATCCTAAAGTTAGCAGACGGAAAGAAATCATTAAGATCAGAGCAGAACTGAATGAAATTGAAAACCAAAAAACAATTCAAAAGATCAACGAATCAAAAAGTTGGTTTTTTGAAAAGATAAATAAAATTGACAAACCATTAGCATGGCTAACAAAAAAAATAAGAGAGAAGACTCAAATAACAAAAATTAGAAATGAAAAAGGCGATATTACAACTGATTCATCTGAAATACAAGGAATCATTCGAGACTACTACAAACAACTATACGCCAACAAATTTGAAAATCTGGAGGAAATGGATAAATTTCTGGACACACACAAGCTCCCAAAACTGAACCGTGAAGACGTAGAAAATCTGAACAGACCAATAACAATAAAGGAGATTGAAGCTGTTATCAGAAGGCTCCCAACAAAGAAAAGCCCAGGACCAGATGGATTCACAGCAGAATTTTACCAAACATTCAAAGAGGAATTGACACCGATTCTTTACAAACTATTCCAAAAGATTGAAACGGACGCAAATCTCCCAAACTCATTCTATGAAGCAAACATCATCCTGATACCAAAACCAGGTAAAGATATAACCAAAAAAGAAAACTGCAGGCCGATATCCTTGATGAATATAGATGCAAAAATCCTCACTAAAATACTAGCAAACAGAATACAGCAACACATACGAAAAATTATTCATCACGATCAAGTGGGATTCATCCCAGGGATGCAAGGTTGGTTCAACATACGCAAATCAATAAATGTGATACACCATATTAATAAACTCAAACACAAGGACCATATGATCATCTCTATAGATGCTGAAAAAGCATTTGATAAAGTTCAGCACTCATTCATGACAAAGACCCTCTATAAGTTAGGTATAGAGGGAAAGTATCTCAACATAATTAAAGCCATATATGACAAACCCACTGCCAATATCATCCTGAATGGGGAAAAGCTGAAAGCTTTTCCTTTAAGAACAGGCACTAGACAAGGATGCCCACTCTCACCACTCCTATTCAACATAGTGTTGGAAGTACTAGCCAGAGCAATCAGAGAAGAGAAGGAAATAAAGGGCATCCAGATTGGAAAAGATGAAGTCAAACTGTCCCTGTTTGCAGATGACATGATCCTATATATCGAACAGCCTAAAACCTCTACAAAAAAACTGTTGGAATTGATAAATGATTTCAGCACAGTAGCAGGATACAAAATCAACACACAAAAATCAGTAGCATTTCTTTTCTCCAATAGTGAACATGCAGAAGGAGAAATCAAGAAAGCCTGCCCATTTACAATAGCCACCAAAAAAATAAAATACTTAGGAATTGAGTTAACCAAGGAGGTGAAAAATCTCTATAATGAGAACTACAAACCACTGCTGAGAGAAATTAGAGAGGATACAAGAAGATGGAAAGATATTCCATGCTCTTGGATTGGAAGAATCAACATAGTGAAAATGTCCATACTACCCAAAGTGATATACAAATTCAATGCAATCCCCATCAAAATTCCAAAGACATTTTTCTCAGAAATGGAAAAAACTATTCAGACATTTATATGGAACAATAAAAGACCACGAATAGCCAAAGCAATGCTCAGCAAAAAAAATAAAGCTGGAGGCATAACACTACCTGACTTTAAGCTATACTACAAAGCTATAATAACCAAAACAGTATGGTACTGGCATAAAAACAGACACACTGACCAATGGAATAGAATAGAGAATCCAGAAATCAACCCACACACTTACTGCCATCTGATCTTTGACAAAGGCACCAAGCCTATTCACTGGGGAAGGGACTGCCTCTTCAGCAAGTGGTGCTGGGATAACTGGATATCGATATGCAGGAGAATGAAACTAGATCCATACCTCTCACCGTATACTAAAATCAACTCAAAATGGATTAAGGATTTAAATATACACCCTGAGACAATAAAACTTCTTAAAGAAAACATAGGAGAAACACTTCAGGAAATAGGACTGGGCACAGACTTCATGAATACGACCCCAAAAGCACGGGCAACCAAAGGAAAAATAAACAAATGGGATTATATCAAACTAAAAAGCTTCTGCACAGCAAAAGAAACAATTAAAAGAGTTAAAAGACAACCAACAGAGTGGGAGAAAATATTTGCAAAATATACATCTGACAAAGGATTAATATCCAGAATATATAAGGAACTCAAACAACTTTACAAGAAGAAAACAAGCAACCCAATTAAAAAATGGGCAAAAGAGCTAAGTAGGCATTTCTCTAAGGAAGATATCCAAATGGCCAACAGACATATGAAAAAATGCTCAACATCACTCAGCATCCGGGAAATGCAAATCAAAACCACATTGAGATACCATCTAACCCCAGTTAGGATGGCTAAAATCCAAAGGACTATGAACGATAAATGCTGGCGAGGCTGCGGAGAAAAAGGAACTCTCATACATTGTTGGTGGGACTGCAAAATGGTGCAGCCTCTATGGAAAATGGTATGGAGGTTCCTTAAACAATTGCAAATAGATCTACCATACGACCCAGCCATCCCACTGTTGGGAATATACCCAGAGGAATGGAAATCATCAAGTCGAAGGTATACCTGTTCCCCAATGTTCATCGCAGCACTCTTTACAATAGCCAAGAGTTGGAACCAGCCCAGATGTCCATCATCAGAGGAGTGGATACGGAAAATGTGGTACATCTACACAATGGAATACTACTCAGCTATAAAAACGAATGAAATACTGCCATTTGCAACAACATGGATGGACCTTGAGAGAATTATATTAAGTGAAACAAGTCAGGCACAGAAAGAGAAATACCACATGTTCTCACTTATTGGAGGAAGCTAAAAATTAATATATAAATTCACACACACACATACACACACACACACACAAACCGGGGGGGGGGAGGAAGAAGATATAACAACCACAATTATTTGAAGTTGATACAACAAGCAAACAGAAAGGACATTGTTGGGGGGGAGGGGGGGAGGGAGAAGGGAGGGAGGTTTTGGTGATGGGGAGCATTAATCAGCTACAATGTATATCGACAAAATAAAATTAAAAAAAAAAAATATATAGAAATTGAGAGTAAATACCTAGAGCCTTTTTAACAACAATTTTGCATTGCTGTGAATACAAGTATATGATCACTTTTATTGCATCTTACTAAGGTGTTGGTCCTTAGCGGATTGGGGGAAAAAAATAAAAACCTGCTTCTTAGCACAGATAAAGGAGTCTCCCCTAGATAATTCCTAGTACCCTTTTCAGAAAATATCTAGATCAAAGGCTATGAGTAGAGGGTTGAGGAAAAAGATTAAAAACCTAAACAGATTAAAATATATAAAAGCCATAATAGTACAAATGATTAGAAGTGATGTTTAGAAAGAAACAAAAGCAAAACGTTTCCAAATAGAACAAAACAATTAAAAAGGAAAACAAACTCCACTGTTACCAACTTGTTACGGTTGGGTGGACAGCTGGAGTGGGTCTGGCTTCACCTCTAAAGCAGCACCCCGGCAGAAACAATGTTCTCAGCCTGGAAGGCTTGAGCTTCCAAAATAAAACACAAAAGAAGCCCCCATCTCCTTGATAATGGTTCCCAGTGCTTGTCATGGGATGTGAGTTGTTACAGGAGTGGGGATGGGGCAGGGGCTTGAGGAAGAGGCAATGTGCACAAGGCTCAGCCTATACACGGGTACTTTCAAAGGTTCGTGGAAATATTTGCACTATCTTTTCATTCTATTTTCCATGAACCTTCTGAAGTACCCCTGTACAAACCCCGGAGGAAACTTGCTCCTTTGAGGTGGGCAGGAATGGCCCGTTGCCTCTTTCCTGGGTTGGAATCACAAGATCAGGAAATCTCCCAGGAAATGATGAACTGGGTCAGCTTTAATACATTCCCCAGACATCTCAGAGAGGTGTGGAATCAGAGACCCATCTTTCAAAGTCCTTGGAATCTGATCCTCACTAATGCTGTAGCACAAGGTCAAGGCAGAAGATACCCATATGTGGCGAGAGGATTCTCCTTTGCATGGAGTCCAGATAGGTCCTTCACAAACCAAAAGGGAATAGGACCCCTGGAAGATGGCTCAGTGGTGGCTGAATCCTCCACTCCTCATTCTTCCATCCTCGTGAAGCCTGGAGCAGAGCACAGGACAAAACAACTTTAAAATATACCCTGGCATGGGTGTGTGTGTGGGTGTTGTGGCTAGTGTGATCAAAGCCAGGAATGTATTTACCCTGTTCTGGGTGGTTATAATGTAATATTAATAGTGCTCTGTTTCTGACACTTTCTCTCTCAAAGACATTTCAATCCCAGATGAATAGATATTAGGTTTAAGGGTTTGCCAAATCTTTTGCAGTGAGTTTGCAGGCTCTTCTGAACCGTGGCATGTGGGGATTAGTTCCTGTTTCCTTACTTGGAGAAGTGCTGTCTTGTGGTCAGCACCTGCCAAGGCAGTGTTTCCTGTTGTACAGCCCAGTGTTACTCTTTCCATGAGACACTGTAGGGTAATGAATGGATTGCCTAAAAACCTTGTCAAGCTGTAATGACTTTCAGAGGTTTTCAGATGCCTTCTTCATGAAAAGGTTAACAGTATCATAAAATGAAGGCTTTTCAACAAAACAACCTTTCTCTTCTGTGGAAATCATCCTGAAATGTTAGCAATTTATCATGGTGTTTAATATTTTTTTATTTCTTCCTCTAGTAAAAAGTGAAGGTTTTAGCCACTAATGTAGAAGAAAAAGACCATTTCAATCCAATTGCCCTGATAAATATCACAGCTCATTATTGATGAGTTTCAGAAACTTCCATTTAGTTTTCTAAAACCTGAAATAAGACCTCTAAGCAGCCCACTAGCCGAGATATGGAAAAGGGCTGCACTAATCTGATGAAAGAGAAAAAGCACCCATTTCATTTCACCTGTCTTTGCAGCTGGAGGGAACCTATCAAGTAAGGTCAGCACATGGTAGATAGGTGCCGTGCCTCTGTGTCAGGGGCTCAGAAAGGGAGGCGGTATGATGTTTGTTACAACACTGTGTTGGTCAGGAATCTTGGGTTGCAGGAGACATAAATCCCACGCAAACCAGAGTGAATCAAAAAGGAAAGGCATTGGCTCACACAGCTGAAAGTCCAGCTTCCAGTCCATGCTGTAAATCAAGGCTTTAGGCATGGTTAGATCAATCAGAGTCATTTGTAATTTGTCTCTCTCCATACTCTCAAGCCTGCTTTCTTCTGTGCTGATAGTTTCGGCAAATGTCTTGACACTGAAACTAATTGAGCTGATTTAGATCACATGTTAACCCCTGAACTGTGGTGTGGACTGTCTTGATCAAACAGGCCTGCATCCTATGGCCACCCTGGTTTCCAAATTCAGGCAGCTGTGACTGTCCTCTGAATATCCTCACCTCATCCAAGTTGTTCAGGGATCATGTTTTCATGAGAGGATTCCACCACATCACATAGATCAAGGCCTTAGAGAGGTGGTTGGAGATTCACAATATCTCTATGTGTTAGTTATTTTATCTTTCCAGTGCCTGCTATGTACCTGGCCGCCTCGTTCCACAAATAATTTTTTTAAATGGTAATAAAATACACATAACATAAAATTTACCATTTTAAGCACTTTTGCCACCATCAGATCACTATTCATTTTCCAGAACTTTTTCATCATTTCAAACTGTAACTCTACCATTAACTCTCCACCTCCTTCTCCCCCAACACCTGTTAATCACTATTCTACTTTCCATGTCTGTAAATTTGACTTTTCCAAGTACCTCATATAAATGAAATCATATAATATGTGCCCTTTTGTGTCTGGCTTACTTTACTTAGCAAAATGTCTTCAAGGATCATCCATGTTGTAGCATGTTTCAGAATTTCATTCCTTTTTAAGGCTAAATAGTATTCCACTGTATTGTAAACTACATTTTATCTATTCATCCATCAGTGGATGCTTGGCTTGTTTCTGCCTTTTGGCTATTGTGAATTATCCTGCTATAAGTATGGGCATACAAATATCTGCTCAAGTTCCTGCTTTCAGTTCTTTTCTGTATATACCCAGAAGTGGAATTGATACATCGTGTGGTAATTCTGTGTTTAATTTTTTGTTGAATACAGTTTTCCACTGCAACTTCACCGTTTTACATTCCCACCAGCAATGCACAGGCGTTCCAATTTCTTCAAATCATCACCAACATCTGTAGTTTTCTTTTTCTCTTCTTTATGATAACCCCCCTAATGAGTGTGAGGTGGTATCACATTGTGGTTTTGATTTGTGCTTCCCTAATGATTAATGATGTTGAGCACTTTTTTATGTGCTTGTTGGTCATTTGTATATCTTCTTTGCAGAAATGTCTATTGAAATTCTTTGTCCACTTTTTAAATTGTGTTTTGTTGTTTTTGTTGAGTTGTAGGAGTTCTTTATATTTTCTGAATATTAGTTCATTATCAGATATGTGATTTGAGAATATATTCTCACCATTGAGTATGATGTTGGCTGTGGGGATATCATACATGGCCTTTATTATGTTGAGGTAGTTTACTTCTGTTCCTCATTTGTTGAGTGGTTTTATCGTGTAAGGGTGTTAAATTCTGTCTCATGCTTTTTCTGTACCAGTTGAGATGATCATGTTTGTTGTTGTTGTTGTTGTTATTGTTTTAACCTTCATTTTGTCAATGTAGTATATAACATTGGTTTATTTTTGTATGTTGAACCATCCTTGCATTCTGGGAGTGAATCCCATTTGGTCATGACTACCAATGATTTGGTAATCATTTTAATACACTGCTGAATTCAGTCTGCTTTGCTAGTACTTTGTTGAGGATTTTTGCATCAATATTTATAAAGAATATTGGTCTTTAGTTTTCTTTTCTTTTAGTGTCTTTGGCTTTTTGGTATCATAGTAATGCTAGCCTCATAGAATGATTAGGAAGTGTTCTCTCTTCATTTTTTTGGAAGAGTTAAAGATTAGTGTTAGTTTTTTATATGTTTGGTAGAATTCCCAAGTGAAACCATCTGGTCCAGAGCTTTTCTTTGTTGGGAGGCTTTTGATTATTTATTCAATCGCATTATAGGTCTATTCAGATTTTCTATTTCTTTGTGATTTAGTCTTAGTAAGTTTTGTGCTTCCAGGAATTTTTTCATTTTATCTACGTTATCCAATTATTTGGCATACAATTGTTCATAGTACTTTTAAAATCCTTTTTTATTTCTGTGGAATTGGTAGTAATGTCCCCCCTGCAAATAATTTATGAGCAAACATCTGTGTACCAGACATAATGTATGAGGCCCTGGAGACCCATCTCTGCGTAAGACCTCATGATCATACAGAGCTTACAGTTCAGTGCATTTAAAATATGATTTAGAGACCAAAATTGGTTAACCTTCCACTTTTCAGAATTATCTTAACTATACACATAAATCTAAGATACTGATTCTCCATGCCACAATCAGTGAAAGCCTTTATAATGCAGTCCTATCAACTTACACATGTTGCTACTACTGTATCCCTGTCACACTTCTCTGGTCTCAGAAAGTGCGTGGTAAACAATCTCGGAGACAGGACCAACTAGTAGCAGTGCACTTTAGTCCAGCACTACACTTTCCACAACATACAAATTCAGGCATGGGTATGGGGCCCTTTTTTCCTTTTTTATCAGGTATAAATATCCACACAGCAGGTGATGACGTGCATTCAGCACATAGCTTGATGGGTTTTTACATATGTACATACAGATACTCCTTGTAGTATTGAAGTAGTGGATTGAATTATAAAACTCATTGAAGCTTGAATTTTGTCCCCCAAGTTTTATGTATTAGAAACTTAGCCCCCACTGTGACAGTTAAGAGGGTGGGAAATCCTGTTATGGAAATTGTAAGGTGGAACTTTGAAGAGGTGATTGGATTGTAGGACCATGCCATAGTGAATGGATTAAAAATGGTCAGGGGTGTGGTTCTGAGGGCTTTAAAAGAAGAGGAGAGTCTTTCTCTCTCTCTGCTTCCACCATCTTACAATGTAAGATCCCTGGGTCACTGTCACCACCACCAGATGAACTTTGGACTTCCCAACCCCAGAAAGTGTAAGCAATAAGTTTTGTTTTTCTTTATAAATCACCCAATTTCAAGTATTTTGTTATAAGCAACAAGAACAGACTAATACACTCCTCAACTTACAAAGGGGTTACACATCCAGAGAAACCCATCATAAGTTGAAAATATCCTAAGTCGAAAGTGCATTTCATACTCCGAACCCACCAAACGTCATAGCTTAGCCTAACCTACCTTAAACATGCTCAGAATACTTTCGTTAGCCTACAGTTGGACAAAACCATCTAACAGAAAGCCTATTTTATAATAAAGTGTTGAATATCTCATGTAATTTATTGAATATACTACACTGTAGAGTAATATATCAGTTGTTTACCCTCATGATCACATGGCTGACTGGGAGCTGTGCTCGCTTCCTGCATTAGTCCATTTCTGTTGCTTATAACAAAATACATGGAACTGATATTTTACAAAGAAAACGAAATTTATTGCTTGCAGTTTCAGATAATAGGAAGTCTAAAGTCCAAGGAACACATCTGGTGAGGGTCTTCTTTGGTGGTGGCTTTACAGCAACGCAGGGGTCTCACATGGCAGAGCAGAGAGAAAGAGAGCTCCTCATGTGCTCGCCTTTTAAAGCCCTCAAAACCATGCCCACAACCACCATTAAACCGTCAACTTGATCACCTCTTCAAGACCCCACCTTTCAATTACCATAATAAGATTTCCCACCCTCAACAGTTACAGTAGGGATTAAGTTTTGGAGGGACATTCAACCCAAGGCACTGCCATTACCCAGCATCATAAGAGAGTATTATACCCACATATCACTAGCCTGGCAAAAGATCAAAATTTGAAATTTGAGGTATGGTTTCTACTGAATGTATATCACTTTCACATGATTATAAAGTTGAAAAATCGTAAGTTGAACCATCATATGTTGGGGACTGTCTGTACCTTCATACCCACCAGTAGATCAATGTAAAATTCTGTCATGCACCACATAATGACATTTCACTTAACGATGGACCACATGTATGATGGTGGTCAGAGCCATATGCTATCCCACATAGCCTAAGTGTACAGTAGGCCATACCATCTAGGTTTGTGCAAGTACACTCTATGATGTTCTCACAACGATGAAATCACCTAAGGGAGCATTTCTCAGAACATATCCCAGTCATTAAGTGCTGCATGACTGTATTTCCAACTTCCAGAAAAAGCCTTTATTTGTACATGATCTATGAGCAGATTTGAACTCTTAAAGCCTGATTCTGGAAGCAGTGTTGAGTAAGGAGCATGAGACAGGTTCTGAATCTTCATCTGAGAGACCTGGCTGGAAAAATCATCCAGGAATTCTGCTAAGTCTACCAGGAGTGGCACAGACATTCCTATATCCTGCAAAATCAGCCTCAGCCTGAGCCCTCCAGCAAATTCTACTTGTGTTTACACACATATCACACACACACACACACACACACACACACACACACACACACACACACACACCCCTATTCACTCAACATTTATGAAATATGCAGGTCCTGTACAGGTGTAGATGGAACATCCAAAGAAAAAGAAGCTTAAGTCTCTCTGCCCTTCTGGAGGGGAGCTAGTGTTGCTGCAGCCCGAAGACCCCCTGCTATGGTTTGACTGTGTTGCCTGTCAAATTCATGTGGTGGAAACTTAATCCCCAATGCAACGGTGGTGGGAGGTGGGACCTTTTGTTAGGTGTTTAAATTAGGAGGGCTCCCCGCTCATAAATGTTTTAATGCCACTGTAAAAGGGGCTTATGGGAGTGCGTTTGCTCTCTTTTGCTTTTCTGCCATGGGAGCATATAGCATTCCTTCCCTACAGATGACCAGCTTCCAAGGCACCATCTTTGAAGCAGAGATATGGGGCCCTGATGCACTGGTGTCTTGGTCTTGAACTTCCCAGCCTCCAGAACTATGAGAAATGAATTTTTGTTCTTTAAAAAGTACCCAGTCTGTGGTATGCTGTTATAGCAGCACGGAATGGACCGAGACACCCCTCAAGGCTCATCTCTGACTTCTTTAGATGTGGTTGGCAGCAGCTGCCATATTCTTTGGTACTTTCCTTCTCTTTTCAAAACATTCTAGCTCTACCCTCTCCCTCCCTGTCATGGGTACCACTTATTCTTACCTGAAGTTAGGTTGGGACTGGACATCATCTTCACTCTGATCATATTGTCCTATTCCTGCTTCCTCAGCCATGGCCTTTGGAGCTGCCAGTTTTCATGTGTGTGCAGGAAGTAAGTCCAGTGAAGCAAGGTTAGAAGGATATGGGCTATTTAGCCTGGAGAGAACACCATTATGAGGTAAGTTCATTCCTGACCTCGGGACTGTAGAGAGGGATACTATAAGAAGGAAGTAGACCGATTGTTCATGGTCTGTGAAAGAAGCAATCAAAGAAACAGGCTCAGTTTAGTAGAGGAAAGACAGTGTTTGGAGAGCAGGAAGAAAATCCTTCTCCAAAGAATGGTCGAGATAGTGCCCTATGGCCTCCACCCCAGACCTCTCTGAGGAGAATACAGACAAATGACATCCCAGAGGAGAGTTTAGTGGTTCTCCTGTCTCCAGGTGATGGGCTGGGCTGGGCTGGTGCTCTGGTCTCTCTAACTCAGGGGTTCCATGATTCTATGATGTCACCAAGGAGAGAAGAATGGAGAGCAGGGTTCGGCTCCAACTGCTCCACTTCCTCTCTCCTCTGGACTCTGATAGTCTTGTGGGTAAGGGGAGGTAAGCTGAGTGATCACACGTGTCCCAGCTCAGTCTTCCCTCTGGTCACCTCAGCCCCACCACATTGATGGAGAGAAATTAGCCAGTGTGAGTCAACTCAGCCAAAACAAGCAGAGAGTCTTCTATGAAGCTGAATTGATCAAAAGAACAACAATGAAAACTGCCTTTTATTCTTCTGTTTCTAGAAAACTTAAAGAACAAGAGAACTGCATTCAAACTGAGCTGGAAAGGAATATTTGGACAATCTGTGATTGTGAGAGGGGATGAATCCTCTAGATAACCCTATGAGCTTTGAATCCACAACAATCAGTTTCTTCGTCATCTTTCTAATTTTCTTCATTTGCATCTTCCTTTTACTGGTGGTTTTTTTATATAAATGGTATAAATCCATGCTGATAAATTGGGATCAGATTTCAAGTCACACTAGCAAATGTATCTAGAAATAATATAAGACAATTTAAAATAGGACAAGTAATAGTGCCATAGTTATCTACTTTTTCAATTTCGGAGTTTTAGAAATGCTAATTGTCTGTTTAACAGGGAAGTTCCTATGCCACATCTTAAAATCAGGGCCATTCTTCTTTTTCTGAATTTTTTGCTTGTTTGTTTTCAGTTTCCAAGGCAAGAAAAAGGAGACAGAAAAAGCTCTTTGTACAGATGCTGACGGAGGTGCAGATTGTTCAGTTGCTAATGTGGAGATGAACAACTTAGGAGACAGAGAGAAGTATGTCTCGATCTCAGGATGTGGTAGAAAGTTGTTTCTGTGTGTGATAATTGTGACTGAGATGCAGGGTTTTTAAAACGCTGCTGATTGATTTTCCAGAGTCCTAACACAAATCACGAACTTGGATGCACCAGTGAGGCCTGGCATTCTTGTCCAAAGACGGAGTAAGGAAGTGGTGGCCACATCCTTAGAAAACAATGAGAACATGGGGGCAGAAGAGGACAAAACAGAAGAGAAGCAAGAGCCTGCGGATGATGGAGAAACGGGTCAACAGGTGATGTGCTCTTTTACTCTCAAGGAGTAGTATGGAATTTAGGTTTAATTGAAAAGATCAGTTATTCAACTAGGTATAATAAGGGATGGTGTAGCCTGTAACTGGAGTAAGTCCAGTGTCCACAGTCATTTAAACCATTCTTCTTAGTCTACCAATGCATGTTGTTAAACCGATTGCATATGCCAAGCCTCAAAATTTTATCATTATTTATTCTTACATTTGTGTTTTTCTTAATAATTCCCCTTTATTTTGTTTTTCTCAGAATCCTAAGATCTCACAGCTGTAAGAGACCTTGGAGATCACCTAGGGTTCCAGCCCTCTCATGTTTCAAAGAAAATGAGATGGATTTTTCACTTCTCCACTGTGGCTGAGCTTAGGACCAGACCTCGTGTCCCTGCTCTAGTTCCAGGCTCCTTCTACAACAGCACACAAACATTGCCAGGGCCTTCCTGAGCTGCATGTCTGGGGCTCCCTAATAAGAACAACTCACATGCCCACCCACCCCACATGATTATGCCCAATGCAAGACAGAATGGTGATCAGGGTGGCTCTAGGATTTGACCACTTCATAGAATAACGTGCCACCAAATGTTATTTAAATATGTCAATGTATGCTTTCATAATCATAGAAAATGAAAGTGCGATCATGATGGATTATCATTGCTTTCCTATATCATTTAGAAATACTTTTTTTGTTTCTTATTAACAATGTACATATAACCATATTTTTAAAAGCAGGGCTTGTTCCATTCATAAATTGATCATTTATGCTGTTCATCCCATTCTCTTGCAGAGTACCAGTTTGCAGAAAACAACCAAACCTCTCAGTAGAACTGCTTCAGCTATTGAAAGCCAAAAAAGAGCTTTAAAAGGAGTGACATTTTCTAGGGAGGTAATTGTTGTGGATCTTGGGAATGAATACCGTAAACCTCGAAGCTATACTCGAGAACATAAAGAGAGAAAATGAAGCTCAAAAAAGTCTGTGAAAGAAATGTAACCTTTGACTAACAATGAAATGCCTGAGGGTACAAAATCATGTTCAAACAGTGAAATAATGGAGAATTAAGCAAATACACAGATAGTGGTTTACCTTTGTGCAGAAAGAAGTTGGCCATGTGCAAAATTCTGTAAGTAAAATACTCAGAGCTTGAATACAGGTTTTTAAAAACTCAGATCTGAGTTCAAGATATTGATTATATTAAGTGTTCTTAAAACTCTGTCTACTCAAACATTTTTCTAACATGTGGATTAAGTTATTTGTGTTTGTGCAGAGGTCTGTTAGGTCAATCATATTCGAGGGAAACTTTTGAAGCAGTACATATTTTAGATGCTCTGATCACAGATGTTCATGACCATATAAGTGGAATCATATTCATACATATTTGTCCTTTTGTAACTGGCTTGTTTCACTTAGCATAATGTCCTCAAGTTTCATCCATGTGTCAAAATTTTCTTCCTTTTTTGTTGGGGCGTTGAGGCCACACACCTCCTCCTGGGGCAGAGGACTAGCCACGACCCCACCCACATAGGCGTATGTAATCTGTTGAAAACATTCTCCTGGACAGGAGGGATAAAGATGGCTCCTGACGGAAGCCACCAGGGAGTGGCCAAGGAAAGACACAGTTTAAAATTATTGGATGAAAGATACTTCCGCGCTCGTGCTCACCGCGTGATTGCAATAGCAAAGCATTAGAGCAAGATGCGTGTTCACATGACCTTTAAGATGATAGGTTGAAGTTAGGAAATCCCCTTATAAAAGCAGGTGCTTATAAAAGCAGGTGCTTGTGTGGAAATAAACGGAACTGCTTGATGGAACCCCCGCCGCGTCTGAGTGTCTCTCTGTGGGCCGAATAGGCGGGCAGCATCCTCACCTCCCTCCCGGGCTCTCCTGGCCACTAGGGTGGCAGGAGTCATCCTACCGGTTCCCTCTCTTGCTCATCCCGTGGCAGGGGGATAAAAGGGGCTACTGGGAGGTTCGGGGCCGCTGCCCCGAGCCCTCGCACTTTTTAAACCTGAATAATATTTCACTTGTATGTGTATACCACATTGTGTTTATCCCTCCATCTGTTGATAGACACTTGGTTTGCTTCCACCTTTTGGCTGTTATGAAAAATGCTGTTATGAATATTTAGAATTTTAATCTAAGAAAGTTCACACTTACCTAGATAACCATTTACAGCTGTGTATTCCCATATTGTTTCATGGTTTCATTCAAATTTTCATTGATTTGTAAATCTGCATCTGTATTTATGAAACCAAGTTACTTTGTCAGAAGCCAATGAGAAAAACATAGAGGAGGAATTAACACCTACGTGGTCCATCAATGTCACAGTGAAGGCCGATTTCCTGGTACTGACTATACTAAACAAGATTTTACAGTGGTTCTAAAAATGCCAAAGAGTGGGAAGTTTGGCCATCAGTGCCCATAATAGTATAGGTACACAGAATTCCAGAAAGCCATTGGTATCATCACTATAACGTGAGCAGTAGTGCAGTCAACAGAACAGCATCTGGCACTAAATGTTAGTTTGAATTTTATTGGTTTTGTGCTTTTGTTTGTATATGATTTGTAAATTTGCTTTGGTTTTAGGGTTGAATTAAAGCTCAAAGGAAAAGGAGTTGATATATAGTTTTATGTTTCTACATATTTTTA
The DNA here is from genome assembly GCF_027409185.1 of Cynocephalus volans. Lineage (NCBI taxonomy): Eukaryota > Metazoa > Chordata > Mammalia > Dermoptera > Cynocephalidae > Cynocephalus > Cynocephalus volans. The sequence goes on from NC_084473.1 coordinate 57,761,328, forward strand.
AGTAACACTGTAATAAACCACTTATGGCAATAATGGGGGGGGGGATCCATGAGAACTTTCCTCCACAATTAGGTTACTGAAGAGTAGCAACTAGAAGGTAAATGGACATGGCTATGGGGACAATTCAGAGTTGAAGGATGTGGATCTGGAATAGAGAGATGACAGAATGCAGTGAGAATATGAAGAAAGAGTAAGGACATCGATTCCTGGTTAGATGTGGGAAAAACGAGAGCAGGACATAAAGATGGCTCCTGAGTTTGGATACCTGAAAGACTGTCAGAAATAGGAAAGTCCAGAGAAGTGACTAGTTTGGACAAAAAGATTAGGCAGATTTTAGCTCTGTTGAATTTGAATCATTGGCCAGAGTCACCTGAAGATGCCCAGTGAGCAGAGAAACTATGGGACTTCCTATTTCTATCTCCTAAGCTATGACTCCAGAGATAAGTCGAGCAATTTTTTTGCAATGTCTGCTGTGGTTTGGATGTTTGTCCCCACAAAAGCTCATGTTGAAATTTGATCCCCAACTTGGCAGTGTTGGGAGGTGGGGCCTAGTGGGAGGTGTTCGGTCATGGGGAGGGATCTCTCATGAATAGATTAATGCTCTCCCTCAGGAGTGAGTTCTCGCTCTATTAGTTCCTAAAAGAGTGGGTTATAAAAAGAGTCTGGATTCCTCAGTTTCTCTTGTACTTCTTCTCTCACCATGTGATCTCTTTGCACACACCTCCTCCCCTTCTCCTTTCTGTCATGGGAAGGAGTTTCCTGAGGCCCTGGCCAGACTCTCCTGCCCAGTCTTGGACTTTCCAGCCACTAGAATAATGGGCTCTTTTCTTTATACATTACTCAGTCTCAGGTATTCTGTTATAGCAACACAAAATGGACTAAGACAATGCCCATTGACATCTCTTGCAAAGGTGGGATCAAACTTGCCACTTTACCTCCTTAATTAGCTGTTAACCCAGGGACTTTCTTCAGATGACTACCCCAAGCAGGACATATCACTGAGAAGCCAAAAGGGAAAAGGTTGATAAATTGGACTATTTTTTAGAAAACATTTGTTTAGTTAAAATATCAACAAAAAACTGGGAAGGCCTATTTTTAAAAACTTTTAATCCTAATCTTTTGAAGATTATAGGCCAGTTGCTTTGTAGAATGTCCCTCAATGTTGGGTTTGCCTGATATTTCTTTATGGCTACATTCAGGTCATGCATCTTGGCAGGAATATTCCAGAAGTGATCCTGTGTTCTCAGTGCATCATATCAGGAGTGTGCTGTCAGTTTGTCCCATAACTGTTGGTGTCAACTTTAATTTTTATCACTTCGTTAAAATGGTGTCTATTAGATTTCTCCACTATAAAGTTAGTAAGTTTTTTTTTTACTTATTAATAGACAATATTAGTCGGCATTCTACTAAAAGGCAGGCTTTCCCTTCTATTTATTTACTTATCCATTCATAGATTCCCTGTACTAGTCTGTTTTTGTGTGGCTGTATCAGAAAACCCAAGACTGGATAATTTATGAAGAAAAGAGGTTTATTTGGCTCACGATTCTGGGACAGCTGAATCTGGCACACCTCAAGCTGCTTCTACTCATGGCGAGAGTGACAGGGAGCCGGTATGTGCAAGGCGATCACGTGACTAGAGGAAGTGAGGAAGCGAGAGAGGGAGGGTGGGGGAGATGCCAGGTTCCTCTTAACAACCAGCTCTGTTGGGAACTAATAGAGCGAGAACTCGCTCCCCCCCGCTCCCCCAAGGGAGGGTATTAATCTCTTCATAAGGGATCCACCCCCATGATTCCAACATGCCCACGATGGGGATCAAATTTCAACATGAACTTTGGAGCACCAATCATATCCAAACTATAGCATTCCTATTTTACTCAATGGATTATAATCCTTCACAATGATCATTTATTTTGATGCTCAAATGTTCCAAATATGGCCCCTTCAAGATGGCTTTTAAGTCTTTTGGACATATCTCCATTATTCTTTGAGCATTTCCTTACTTTTCTATACAATAAGATGTGCAGGGCTCAAATCGTGCTTTCACTGCCCCAGCCATGGAATCAGACATATCTTTAGTAAAGAATGGTAATCAGAACCCAAGATCTGTGCACGATGTGTGTTCATTGCTCCTGGGTTATCATTGTTTCTAGACTCTCTCAGTGGACAGAGGTAGGAAGTCTATGAGTGTACGAACATATACATACACATATAAAAGACATACATATGTATTAATTATCTATTGCTGTGTAATCAATTACTCCAGAATTTAGTGATTTAAATAATAACTATGTATTATCTCTCAAGGTTTATGTGGGTCAGGAATTCAAACTGGGCACAGTGGGAATGGCTTGTCTCTGCTTCATGATGTTTGGGTGCTTGAGGCTTGGAGGCTGGGGCTGACAATCACCCAAAGGCTTGTTCCCTCATACGTGTGGCAGTTGCTGCTGGCTGTCAGCTCAAAAGCTGTGGCCAGAACACCTACACATGGCCAGTCCATTTGACTGGAGCTTCCACACAAATTGGTGGTGGAGTTCCAAGTTCAAGCATTTTGAGAGAGAGAGAGAGAGAACAAGGTGATGCTGTATCCTTCTTATGACCTAGCCTCGGAAGTCACCTACCATCACTTCCACCAGATTCTACTGATTACAAGCGAGTCAATACGTTCAGCCCACATTCAAGGGCAAAGAGATTATACTCTACCTTTTGAAGGGAAAAGTGTCAAAAAATGGTGGACCACAATATTCATTTCCATGGTGATCTATCCTTATAAAAGACCATGAGCTCACACCTGTACTTCCAATTCCAATACAATAGAGTTTATTCTAGCTTTACCCCCTCCATGTTCATAACTCCTTTCTCCAGGAATATGAAACCTGGCTCCAATTATGCTCAACTTATTTATTTATTCACTCAATCTCTCTGTTTGTCACTCTTCCACCAAACACAGGGTCCAGTATCCCCAGCTCCAGTGTCATTGACTTAGGTGATTGTTGTGCTAGGAAAGCTTTTTTAAAAAAAACATTTATGACAAAAGGGTGATTTCCTTATAAAGGTATGATGTAGAACATTCAAATGCATAGGAAATTATTTCCTCCGTAGGAATAAGAAAAATATGAATCACCTAGTTTTAAAATGGGCAAAGATAATATGTATAGGCAGAAAAATAAATGACGAAATAAGTTTAAATGCTCACCCTGACTTAGTAATTAAAGAAATCTAAATCAAAACAGTGAGATATGATTCTTCATCTATCAAATTGTCAAATATTAGAAAGATGGATGATACTGGTAGAGGCGCGGAAAAGCATTCTCATTAGATAGAAGGCCAGGGAAGACCACAGAGCTTGAGAGCAAAGATTATTCACAGCATGCTATGTGCTATAGGGGCAGTGTGCTTGGGGAGATGTGCAATAAATTTTAATGGAATTAAATCAAACTGAGGCATAGGCATCAGAATTATAAAAAGAAATTAGAATAGTGACTTCCTCAAAAGCAGAACCTTATTAGCAGCTCACAAGTCTATTGTGATATGAAACTTGCACATCCAAGTCCTAATTTTTCTAGTGCATCTAATAAGAGTCAGTCCTGGATATATACTGTTCAACCTCCTTTTTTAGAGCTAGAGAAAGTGTGGTGGAGTTAGTTGTTTGGAAAAGGTGAAAACAATTTGGGCTTACCTCAGCACACACTGGTAATGGGCAAAAAGACACACTTAAGAGTATTTTGCATTTCTTCCCCCAAAGGCAGTCAGTGTTATTCTCCCTCACTTTGCTGCAGGTAAGGTGCCACCTGAAGTCCAACGTGCCACCTAACTCACCTCCTCTCCCCCTCCCCAAATCAAACCAATCAAAACCAAGGTTGGTATAGAAACATTCATTCTTATCCTTTCTCCTTAGGTTTTCCTATCCCAGGCAGGTTGATCCTTTGGACTCTTCTTCCATTGCTTCTGGGACCTTGTTCCACCACTGTGCCGAATCCCCATCAGCATACGAAAACATTTAAAGGGAAAAGGCAAAATCTCCCTACCCCCATCTCCCCATCTGGCTACTGTCCATTTGTCTCACCCATCCTCACCGAACATTTTGAAAGCACAGTCTCCACCTTCTCACCTCCCATTCATTTGTTAACTGTGACCTGGATTCTGCCCCATCGTTCACTGAAACTGCTCTCTGTAAAAGGCCCAACAACCCCCTTGTTGCCACATCCAAAGAAAAAATGTCTTTATTACCCTACTTGCACTTTTCAATATGTATCAGTGCTGACCACTCCCTCCACCGTGCACCTTGGCTTCCATGATGAGATGCCCGCACAGTTTTCTTCCTCCTCCTTCAGTTGTTCCTTTCCAGGACCCACCCTCCCCTTATATGCTGATCTTTTGCAGAGATGTAACTAAGCCCTTTTCCCGGGTCTCTTCATTCTAGTCTCCAAGGGTGATCCCAACTAACCAAACTGAGAAGTCCTAGACACTGAAGAAAACTTTTTCCTCTCCTACACTCCAATATCTGATCCACTCACACATCCCACTTCCAAAACCCCTGCTGTCTGTCGCTCCCTGTCTACCCTGACAAATCTCCCTCCTTCAGTTTTTATCCCACTCCTGTCCATCGTTCAAATTTTCCTAGGAATGAATGATTTTTCGAAAACACATCTGATCGTGTCATTTCTTCGTTTAGGTCACATCAATGGCTCCCAATTGCCTGTAGAGCAACCTCCAAGCTCCTTAGCAGGGCAAACGAGGCTTCTCACGATCGTGTGCTCCTCCACACTTCTGTGCTCCTGGACACTTGCTGCTCACTCTGCCTGGTCTTCCCTTCCCTCTGTTAGAGCCCAGAGTCCTGCTTACATCAGCACAACACTGCCCCTAGGTGGAATCAAGCACTTTGTTACCTGTGTTCCCAGGGTTCTTTGCATATACCATGAAGATTAATTCACATTGGTCTCCTCCACTAGCCCCTGGACCCGTGTCTAATTCATTTTCGTAGTCACCGCAGCATAGAGCAGAGTTGGACACACAGTAGTGCTCAATCAATGCTGTGATGTAATGTTTACCCGCCCTCGTCATGGATGGTTAGAGAGGATTGGGCCCACTGCTTTTACCCCAGGGATGTCTTGACTCAACCTTGTATTTTGAAAAAAATTTCAGACTTACAAAAGAGTTGCAAGGATAGTGCAGTGAATTCTCAGATACTCTTCACAGGGAGTTACCGCTTGTCAACATTTTGCCACTTGCTTTTTCTATTTTTTCCCCCTGGACTAATTGAGTCAATTGCAGAAATCATAACACTTTGCTCATAAATATTTCCGCATGTATCTCCAATGAACAAGAATATTCTCCTTTGTAACCAAAATACAGTGATCAGAAAATTTAACAGTGATACAATATTATCTAAAATGCAGTCTGAAATGCCATTTAAAATCCCTCAATTATGTCATTTTGAACTGTTTGTGTTGGATCCAGGAGCTAATCTAGAATCATGCATTGCATTTAGTTATCGCATCTCTTCCCTCTTTTTTTGACATTCATGAAATACTTATTTTTAAAGAGTCCAGACCAGATTCATTTTGCAGAATTTCCCTCAATTTGGATTTTTGTGATTGTTTCCTCATGATTAGATTCAGATTAAGCATTTTTGGTAGGAATACTACATAGGGGATGACATATGTTCAGTTTGCTGCATTATTGGTGGTGCTGAATTTGATTATTTGGTTAAGGTGGTCAGTTGCCAGAATTCTCCATTGTAAAGGTAACTTTTTCTTTTTGTAATTAATCACTGAAAAGAGGTGTGATAACTTGATCCTGTGTGAATATCCTCTTCCCCAACAATCTTTTACCCATTGACTCAGTTTTTTTAAAAGACAGATCTTTTAATATGCATTATATTAATTCTAAAGATTTTCATTGTGAAATTATTTTCTGGATCAAATTCTTTAAGGCCAATTTAATTCTTAATCAATTACCTACATAGAATATATTTTCTATTTGCATTTTAATACAGCTATTTCCATTGGGATCAGTTCATTTCATGTATTACATTTTTTTTGTCCATATAAAATGTTGGAGGTTATACCTCCTACCTTTCTTTGTAAGTTTTCTGGTAAGTCTTATTTTCTGCCAGGTTCAAATTATACATATCTAAATCTTACCATGATAAGTAATATTCTTTACAGAATTTGATAAAAGGTGAACAGGTAATCCACAAGAAAATGGTGCCCACTAATTGTCACTCTAATTCATCTCTGATACCTTGTGTTAATTGCCCCTGCCTTTGGTGCAGAAGAGTGTGAAAAATGAAATCAAAATGTCACTTTGTTTTGGGGTCAAGACACTTTGTAGCCGTCCGTTTATAAAACTGCTGCAGTTTTTTAAAAGACAATGTTGGAAAGTGTAGCTCCAGAAAGAAAATGGAGAAAAAATTCTCCACCCGTTAGTTTACTTCACGACGAGCACAGAGCACAGGCAAAGGACAGGTCAGCATAGGGAAAGAGGACAGCCAAGCACTTTCTCCTTTCCACTGTCCTGCCCATTTTCTCTGCTAAATAAATACCCGCATAACCGTCAGTAACATTTTCCAAATAGTCGGTGCAAAGTTGTGCTAGAAGCAGTAAACTAGTGAAAGGACTCATTAACACCCACTTCATTATTGCACAGTGGGTATCAAGCTGCAAGAGTATGCGCTTGCAATCACCTCGCTGCGTTATCTGTAGGGGATTATTACATGAAGAAAACGCAAATATTCCCGAAGTAACCGCGAACTTGGTAGCTCGCGCTGCTCCGTCAGGGGTCGGAAAGGCGAGGGACGTGGCGCCCAGGGAGAACCCAGCGCGCCGACTCTGCACGGCTTTCAGAGAAAACCTGAACGTGCCGTGAGGGCGGTGTCACAGCACACGGGTGTTCCCGTGCCCGGGTCGCGTCAGGTCCGCTGAGGACAGCGAGCGGGCCAAAGGCCGCCGCGCAGCCACTTCCTGCCGGCAGCGCCAGCCCGGCCCCCGCGCGCCTCCGTCACCGGCCGCTTCCAGGCGCTGGAGGGAGGGACTGCGGCCACAGCGGCGGGTCCTGGAGCCGCGGCTCGGCCACTCCCGGCCCCGCACGGGCGAAGCGCGCAGCGGAGCGCGGGGTCGCCGACCCCGGCCTCCCGGAACGCGCAGCGCGGGGGCGGGGCCGGGGGCGGGGATTTCTGGCACTTTCTGGGAGCTGCCAGCGCGGGGCGCCAGGGCTCGGAGGCTGGAAACGCCGGCGACAGAGACGCAGCCGCAGCCGCCTTTCCCTGGTCTCCGGCGAGGCCGCGCCGCCCGCGCCGCCACGGCCAAGTGGGGCCACGGAGACCCGCGCTGGATCGTGGAGGAGCGGGAGGACGCCACCAACGTGAACAACTGGCACTGGTGCGCCGGGGTGCGCGGCTGGCGGCCGGGGGCGCTCCCGGGGCGCGGGGAGTCCCCGCCGGGCTCGTCCGGAGGCGCTGCGGGCTCGGGGGCGCTCGGGGTCGGGATCCCGGCGTCTCCGCTGCCCCGGCCCTCGAGGCGTCCGGCTCCTCTTCCCGAAGGGTGGGCTGAGCCCCGCCGGTGCCTTCTGACACACCTTTTCCACCTGGGCAGTCTCTGACCTCGGGGGCTTCCCTGCGCGCCCCTCCGCGATGTTTCTGGGAGTCACCAGCGAGCTGGAGAGCGCGCGTGTGCGTGTGTCCGGGTGGCTGTGCAGGGGACGCAGCAGGAACTGGGTTCTCAATGCTGCGTCCCCATTGACCGGCCTCCCGCGAGCCCTGCTTTCTACGAGTTTGAAGAAGTTACCCATTTTTTCTGCCCCTCATCCGGAACACGGGGTGATGTCGCCTCCCTCTGCCCCGCCTTTCTTGCTCCCAGGGCCGTGGTATCTCAAGGCCATCAAGATGATGCTGAGGCAGGTCCCCAGGGCAGAGCAAAGCCATCGGCCTGGGAGGGGATGGACTGGCAGAGCACCGGCCCGGGCCTGGGCGGAGCTGCGCTGCATGGTCGCCGCCGACTGCTCTCAGCACCTCTCCCTCCCCTGGGAGGGGAATATTAATTGGGAAGATTGCATGAGATATAATGTATATATGTGAAAACGCTTGATAATTGCTCTTGTCCTGATTCACATTACTTCAATTATTACCACCTTTTCATACGACCCAGACTTTGCCTCTTATTACCAACAGGTGAGATTGCTAAACCCCAAAATAAGCCAGTGTTTTTAAAACAAAGTATTACTTTACATAGTGGATATGATATCTTAAGGAACTGAGCAGGTAAAGAGCAGGTTTGAGAAGCCCGTTTGCAAGTTTGAGGGCGGCAGGTCTCTCAAGGCTGCTCAGGAAGACTCGGGCTGATCTGGGCTGGCCCAGGCATTACCGTGGCAACCAGGCTCGGCAGGTGGCTGCCAACCAGTGCTTCCATTCACGACTGTGCCCTTCTGATCCCTGGCAGGACAGAGCGGGATGTCACCAACTGGTCCAAGGACAAGCTCCGGGAGCTCCTGGTGGGCATCGTTGTGGAGAATGAATCTGGCCGCTGCGAGATCAGTGAGCTGAAGCAGGTGGAAGGAGAGGCTTCCTGCAGCAGCCGCAAAGGAAAGCTGATTTTCTTCTATGAGTGGAACATCAAACTGGGCTGGAAAGGTAACAGGGACCTCAGGGTACTGGTAGGCCTGGAGACAGCCTGGGGGCAGAGTCAGTTCATTCATTGGTCATTCATTCAGCGGGTAGTTTTAGAACTCCTGCTGTGGGCCTGACACTGACTGGCCCCTGAATTGGCATTAGCAGTTCCTAACACTGAGACCACACTCGAGATCCTTGGTCTGGGAAGTTGAGGGCTTTCCTTTCTCCCAGCACTGAAGGCTGTGTAGAGTTCAGTGCTCTCAGCTGGACCCTCTTCTTCCAAGCCCTGTGAACACCGGGATCTCTTGGAGTTGCTGCCTGGAGCACTGTTCCCCTAGGTAGCTACCTGCCTGCTTCAGGGCCATCCTGAGCGAAGCCATCTCTCTCCATCCTGTCAGATTGCAGACCCCTCCCTTGTACTGTCCGTGCTGTATTTTCCCCAAAGCACTGATACCTGGTATACTCCGTATGGTTACTTATTTTTTGTCCAGGCACCCCCTGGCATTCATCAGGGGAGGGATTTTTTTTTTTTTAAATAGCTTTATTGAGGTTTAATCCACATACCCTACAATTTACCCATTTAAAGTGTATAATTCAGTGGTTTTTAGTACATTTGCAGAGTTTTGCACCCATCACCACAATCAATTTTAGAACATTTCATCACCTGAAAAAGGAGTCTTGTACCCATTAGCAGTCACTCCACATTTCCCTCTTCCCCAGGCCCCAGGCAGCCAGCACTAACCTACTTTCTGTCTATGGATTTGCATCTGGACATTTCATACAAATGGAGTCATACATTATGTGGTGTTTGGTGTTTGGCTTCCTTTACTTCATTATGTTTTCAAGGTTTATCTGTGTTGCAGAATGTATCAGCACTTCATTCCTTTATACAGCTGATTGACATTCCACGTGTGGATGTGCCACGTTTTTATCCATTTATCAGTTAGTGGGCACTTCAGTTTCCACTTTTTGGGTCTTTTGGTTAAATTCTCCTTTGGTGCTTAACTCCTGGCTGGGCAGACAGTACAAGCTTAAAAAATATTTGTTGTAAAAACCACAATGTGGGTGGGGCCGGCCCCGTGCTTCACTCGGGACAGTGCGGTGATGATAGCGCCGAGGCCGCGGGTTCGGATCCTATATAGGGGTGGCCGGTGCGCTCACTGGCTGAGCGTGGAGCAGACCACACCGAGCCTTACTGGTCAAAAAAACCCCCACAATGTGGAAACACAGGGAAAGGCGAGGAGAAGTGAGGGAGAGATCTGGTTCTGGAGGATTATGCTGTGTTAAAGTTTGGGTCTCAGCCCAGAAGTCAGCCCTGTTCTTGAGAATTTGTGTTAGGATGCAGCCCAGGAAACTGGCCTTGGGCCTCTGCCCTGGTGGCTGCCTTGCTAGTGAAGGCCAGGCCAGAGTCCAGGGAGGTATTCAGCAAGTATCTAAAGCATTCCCACCCTTTCCTAGGCGCAGTATCTCCGGTTAGGTGCTGGCCCTCAGTGGCTGCTGCTGGCTGGATCGTAACAGGCTCAGCCTCTGTGCCCCTGTCCCCCAGGACAGGGCTCTAGGACCCTGAGGATCCTCATGAGCTTGTGTCTCTTCAGTCTCCCTTTGCCTGAAGCAACAACTAGGTCCTTTGCAGGATAGGGCCCAGCCACTGCTGGGCAGCAGCCAGGGGACAGGCTGCAAAGACTCACCTGACCCCTTGTACTGTTGTTTGTGAGGGGCGAGTACCAGAGGTTGCAGGTGAGATCCGCAGGGGAGGAGGCAGCACTCTAGTCCTGCAGGAACTCGAGCTGCATGGAGTCCACACAGAACTTCCCCAAGCCGTGGCCTCCCTCTCCTCACTCTTCCCAGGATCAGAAGTCAGTGTCCCCTTCTGTCCTCCCATCCATTTTGTGACTTCTCCTCCCCTTCAAGATAGCCCGAGAACAGTACAGGACAAGAAGAGAAACCTGGGTAACAGACTGACTGACTCCAGCCTCGGTTCCTTGTGCTGTCCTTGGCCTGGGCCCACCCCAAACTCAGCTGCCCACGTCTGATAGGGGTGCAGAGCCCTGTGCAGGAGGGCGGGCTAGTCAGGGAGGCGTGGCAGTTTGGCATGAAACCTATTGTGACTTTGTAATTGAAGAACCTGTTTTGCTCATTTTAGGTACAATTAAAGGATCTGGTGGGAAGCACAAGGGACTGATTGAAATACCCAACCTTTCTGAAGAGAATGAAGTAGATGACACTGAGGTATCAGATACAGTTTCTTTCTTTTTTTCTTAAATCAAGCTTCTGCTATAGACATCGGGCATTTGAAAAACTGTTTTTCAGACTGGATTCCTGTGTGGTCCTGGTGGATTGTGGAGGGCTTATTTGCCAGGAAGGATTGCTTTACTGTGGGGTAGGTGTGGCGTGTGGGCCCAGAGTGGTGTGGAAGGAAGAGGAAGTCCCAGGAAGCCACGGACCCCCCCACGAACCAGGTGGGGGTCCTGGGCAGGTGACTGCCCCCTCCATAGCTGCCTTATCTGTGAAAAGGGGCTAATTGATCGTTCAGGGTGATGTCAGGTTAAATGTGGCAATGTGTGACTTGCATGTCTTGGTAAATTTGATTTTGTGTCTCTCCCACTGCGTCTTTGCTATTTCCCTTTTCCTTTTTTTTTTTTTTTTTTCCAACACCCTATTTCCCTTTTCTAATGAACATCCTCCACCTTTAGCTGTGATCTTCCTTGGTCATATCTCGTGGTGTTTCGTAAACTAACTAGTTAGTATGTGTTACTTGTGACTAGCTCTCCTAGTTCTCAGAGCCTCAGGTAACTTCCCTACGTGGCTTGCAGTTAAGTGCCTTCTTTAAACTGGCAGCGTGGCTGTGGGAACGAGACCGTTTGTACAGCAGACACATTTTCCAAACCAAGATAGTCTGACCAAGGTTCCTTTTAAATTTGTGAGTGTATTTAATGTGAAGGCTTTCAAAGACACAAGAACGAAATCATAATGAGCAGCATGTCTTGTGACTCCCCTTTATCGATGGTTATAAAATGCCACAACAATGGGGCTGTCTCAGATGTGTCTTCAGACATGTGGCCGCTATACTCAGGGGCTGGGACTTCACTTTGCCATATTCAGATCCATCTGCTGAGAAGCTTTTCAACAGCACATTGAACTAGTCTTAAAGATTTCATCGCTCCGTAGCATCACAGAACAAACTCTAGATTCAGACTGGGGCCTGAGATCTGCTCAGCTGAGTCATTGGGACTGTAAATGATGTTAATCCAGTGCCTCTTTTCCTCTGAGGACACCACAGAGGCGTCCCCAGAGCACTCTGCGCCTCCCTCCCGGCCCGTTCCTTCCTCCTTCCCTCAGCCTCTCTCTTTCTTCCACTCTTCCTCTCCCTTTCCCAGTTGTCCCTGCCAAAAAAGCATGTCGCCTAAGGCCACGTTATGTGGGAGCTTGATCTTCCTAATAACAGTGGCTTTGGGGTTCTAGACCAGCGCTGTTCAATATAAATGTAACACAAGCCCCATATACAATTTAAAGTTTTCTAGTAGCCATATTTAATAAGTTAAGTTAAAAGGAACAGGTGAAATTAATTTTAATATATTTTAGTTAACCCAGTATCTAAGAAAATAATTTTAACATATAATTAATATAAAAATTATTAATGAGGTGTTTTACATTCTTTTTGGAGTCAAGTGTGTATCGTTTCACACAGCACATCTCAGTTCAGACTAGCCACATTTCAAGTTCTCAGTAGCCATGTGTGGCTAGTGGCTACTATACTGGACAGCACATTTCTAGACCCTGATAAAAGCCATGGACCATGTTAATAATATTCATATACATACACACACACAATTCTCTGTGCCAATTAAGGGGTTCACATTCTATGAAGTTCATTTAAGATTTGGCCACCAATCCCGTCAGTGGACCCTGGATTAAAAACCCTTACATCCTTTCCAGCTATATAAAGAAATCTGTCACCTCACTTACATCCACGTCTCCCCTCCCCCACCATCACAGTTCTCTCATCTGTATGGCCCAATGTCATAAGACTACATCAAACCAGATTTTTCTTAGGTTTGTAGTTTTCTGATTTATAGGTGAACGTGAGTAAAAAGAAAGGAGATGGGGATATACTGAAGGATCTTATGAAAACTGCAGGCACCGCCAAGGTCAGGGAGGCCCTTGGAGATTACCTGAATGCACTTAAGACGGGTAAAGAAGGCATTCCTTGTGAACCTGAGGGTCCCTTTTCTATTTACCCAATTTATGCTCTGCTCTGCGGTCTGGATTCCTAGGATAGGCTGTTGTCTAAGGCCAGAAACAACTCTTTATACTGCAGAATAAGTTGTAGTCTGGAAGTTGAGAGAAGACCATAATTAGTGATCATCAAGATTGTACACAGCATGAACTATTTTGTCTACAGAATTGTTAATAGTTTTCAGGAATGATAATGATTTGATCAGTTGTTTGTGTAATTACTTGTTTAATGTCTGTCTTCCTGCTAGACGGTAAACTCCATGAGGGCATGGGAGGTGTCTGTCTTGTTCACTGCTGTATCTCCAGCATCTAGTACAATGCCTGCCAATAGTAGGCGCTTAATAAATCTTTGTGGAATGAATGAGTGAATGAAAGCAACTGTAGGTATTACAGGGGTAGTTGGGATATGCCTAGATAATCCCTGTGCTGCATGGAAGGTGAGGTTACTGTCTTCTTCCCTCAATTAGAGAAGTTACCAGCCAGGCAGAATGGCCAGCAGGGCCTGTGTTTCTTCACCTCGTCCTTGGACCCTGCTACCTGAGTACCTGTGTGTTGGCATAGATGGGTTTGGGGTTGCCATTCCTCCCGTGAGACCACACACACGTGTGTCTGGCTCACAGGCGTGAGTGCTGTGAGGACAAGCACGGGAGGTGGTGATGGAGCAGCGCGCAAGCGTCTGGTGTTGACGGTAGGCGAGGGCCACAAAGCTGTAAGTAGTTAATTGTATAAAACTTAGCTATTTGGAAAATAACTTTTTAAAATTTTGCTGTTTTATCAAGAACTTGATAAAAGGTGAGGCATTTAAAAACAGAATAAAAGCATTTGTTGGGCTGAGCCCGTGGCGCACTCGGTAGCGTGCTGCGCTAGCAGCGCGGCGACGCTCCCGCCGCCGCGGGTTCAGATCCTATATAAGGATGATCGGTGCACTCCCTGGCTGAGTGCCGGTCACCGGAAAAAAAAAAAAAAAAAAAAAAAAAAAAAGCATTTGTTGCCATGGAACTGCTGTTGTTAATCATCAGTAGTTTTACATGTAAAAACATGAAACAATCTTAAAATTATCAAAATACTATAGGAATTCTTTTTATAAATATCAGTTCCTTATATGCTGTTTTGGGTTTTCTACCTTTCTCTTTGTGCTTAAAAGAAAAAAGCTCTTTATTTAAACCATTTCCCACGTTTCTTTGTAGAATTTACAATGGGGATGATTTTACCAACGAAAACTGTGGCAACCCAGGAATTGACAGTTAAAAGGAAACTGAGTGAGAATACCTCGCAGGTATGACCTTTGGTGGCCAAAGTGTAGGGAGGGGAAAAGGACATGCTTGAAGAGGGTGAGTCACAGCTCCAAACAGCCTCTCGCTGATGGAGAACTGAGGAGGACAGTGAGTAGGGCATTCACTCACCCCTGCGTCCTCTGTGAGCCTTTAAAATCTGCCATTTTGTTGTGGAAATGATAAAATGAGACCTTTTTGTGTGAAACCGAATTTAATTCAAGATTGTTCTAAGGGCAGTGTTCTTTGGTAGGCAACAGATTAGAAAACCAGGTGACTTTGAGGTTCATATACCACAATGAAGAACCTTCTCTCCTGACTTTAGGATCGGGAGGTTTTAGATACTGTGCTTGCTGTCAGGGAGCAGGTGTGTGTGTGTGATTGACACCCTTTAGCTGTAAGCGCAGTTGTCTTTCCTCTGCCCACCTTTATAACCTCTGGGCCATATTTGCCTGACTTAGGATGGGGGCGTTCAGCCATAGCCTGGGAATGGAATGGAACAGAAGAGCCCATAGGAACAATGAGCTCTGTTTCCAAAGTAACGACCAGGAATGAGCTGTTTCCAAAGTAATGACCAGGACTGGTAGTGCTAAAAAGGCTTTTCATGATGCTTTCATGTGTGAGTGTCTGAAAGGGATAGAATCTGGGACATTTTGGTGTTTTACTGAGAAGATTGACTTTTCAGATGCAAGCAGCTTTATCTCCTGGTGTTAATTATCCTCTGAAACCTCTTCTCTTCTCGAGGTAGGCCTCATCTCCAGTGGCACTGGGTGTAAGGATTCCTACTGTGGCTCTGCACACGACTGGACTGTTTGACACAAGTGTAGAGCAGCTGTACAGCATCTTTACCGTGAGAGATGTAAGTAGCTCCCTCAGCTACTATCTTACATGCTGACGTTGGGAAAAAATATGCTGCAAATAACAGGAGTGGTTTTTGGTTTCCCTCACGGTCTTGTTTTTGATTAAAGGGGTCTGGGATGGTGGTGATGGAAAAGTCTGAGAGTAGCTTCTTAGTAATTTGAGGGGGAAAAGATTTGCATTCTGGGGGACTACGTCAGCATTCAGGGGATGCATGAATTAAATCTTCTCTCTGGGAAGAGAATGCTTTTGTTTTATGTTCTATAAGTAAAAACCGTGTCTAGGATCAAAAATCTAACCGACCACACCACAGTAATTGTTATATTATGTACTTTAGATTAAAAAGGCAATAGAGTATACTGGAATAACATGTCTCTGAATGTTTTGCTTGATTAGTTGGTGCAAGAATTTTTTAAGTCTCCTGCTGTATTAGAAGCTGAAAAGGGAGGGAAATTCCAAATGTTTCATGGGAACATCACTGGTGAATATATAGATTTGGTAAGTAATGTCGGGTTAAGGAAGTAAGCTGGGACTCTCTTCCTTTGGTTAATATTGCTTTTATTGTACATGCCATTTTTGGGGTTATTTTTTGGCTGCTGGGAGGTAAGGAAATCTCAATCCTTGACCTTGGTGTTACAACACTGTGCTCTAACCAACTCAGCTAACTGTCCAGCCACTGTCCATGCTGTTTGTAGTTTGTTTTGGGTTTTTACATATAACAGCCCATATATGTGAACTTTATAAAGTTGGTTGTACAGCAAATTTAAAAGTATTACGTATATGAGGGGACTTCAAAAATGTTGTGGAAAAATGGAATTAAAAGATAAAAATTAAAAACATAAACTTTATTTCCCAAATAAGCTCCATCAGGTTCAAGACACGTGTAAGTGATGATACCAGCCATTTAGTCCATCCCTAAAGAATCAAGAGTCCTGGGAATTTAACCATGTCAGTGTAGTCTTTCTAACATTATTAACTGAAGAAAATGGGGGTGCCCTTTAAAGATTTTTTAAGATGAGGAAGCAAAAAAGTTAGAAGGAGCCAAATGAGGACTGGAAGGTAGATACCTATGATTTCCCATTGAATCTCTTGCAAAACTGCCCTTGTTTGATGAGAGGAATGAGCAGGAGCATTGCTGGATGGAGGACCCTGGTGAAGCTTTCCTTTGTTTCTCTGCTTAATCTTTGGCTTTCTCAAGACACTCTCATAATAAGATGTGATCATTCTTTGGCCTCCAGAAAGTCAACAAGGAAAATGCCTTGAGCATCCCCAAAAATTGTGCCATGACCTTTGTTCCTGATCGATCTGCTTTTGCTTTGATTGGGCCACTTCCACCTCTTGGTAGCCATGGCTTTGATTGTGCTCTGTCTTCAGGATCATACTGGTAAAGCCATTTTCAGCTCCTTTTATAGTTCTTCAAAGAAATATTTCCAAATCTTGATCCCACTTGGCTCTGCTCTTGCCTGCATCTGATCTGCGTGTACCCATTGAATGGGAAGTTTTGGCACCCACCCAGTGGAAAGTTTGCTCAACTGTAATTTTTCATCAGAATCATTAAGCTGAACCAATTGTCTATGGTGTTGGCTATTGTTTCTCTTGTCATTGATCCTCTTCAATTAGGGCACAAACAAGATTAATTTTTTCCTCACAAATTGATGAAGATGGTCTGCCGCTTCATCTTCAACATCATCTCATCCCTTTTTAAAATGAATTACTGACTTGTAAACTGCCGATTTGTCTGGGGCATTGTCCCCGTAAACTTCTCTTAAAACATCAGTGATCTCACCACTCTTCCAGTCAAGCTTCACCATCAATTTGGTATCTGTTCTTGTTTCAATTTTAGCAGAATTCATGTTGCTCTGATAGGGAGGGGCTCTTTTCAAACTGACGTCTTATCCTATTTAGCGCCTCAAAGATTCTGTTCAGACATGTTGTAACAAGTGAGTATGAGTTTATTTTGGTGCCAAAAAAATGGAAATCCATGCAGTTTTTTCCTATGTATTTTCCACGGACTTTTTGAAGACCCTTTGTAGTGTATCTACATAAGTATACAGAGTAATGTAGAGATGAAGCCTTAGTTACACAGTAATTGTGCAGATGCTTATGATTTTAAGTGAGCATAAATCTTCCCACCTCTTGGTCTAGAAAATTCCAAGTTTTGTGCCCCTCTAGTTCTGCCACCTAAATCATGAGGGTCTGCATGGCCAAATGTCACCTCTGTACTAGTTACCATTATTACTGCACTTCCATCCTTGATGTTATAAGAAAGAATTTGGCAATAAAGACAACTGTCAATTATTATCAATGGTGCTGGCATATAAACTGGAAGATAGGACTATTTGTTGTTCATGATTCTTCTAATCCTTTTAACGAAAGGACTTATTTTTCTATATTGTGTTGTACTGTGAGAAGTTGTTTTAAAAGATGCAGTGGAATTTCCCCTTTATTTTCAGTTAACAAATAAAAAGATCGTCATGAAGTGGAGATGTAGGAACTGGCCAGAAGGTATGTTATTAGTGCCCTTTGTGTATAAATGTCCCAAAATACTAAAGCTGGATTTTTCTTCCACTATGAATAGTAAGTAGTATTTATGGATAAATTTTCATTTTCATAATGCAGTAATAAGGTTCCAATTTTTCTTTCAGAACACTATGCAACAGTTGCACTGAATTTTGTACCTACTCTTGGGCAAACGGAATTATAATTGGACTGTAAAGGAGTTCCTGTCTGTAAAGAAGACAATATGAAATTCTGTTGGCAGAAGCAGCACTTTGAAGAAATAAAAGGTTTACTGTAGCTGACCACTCTAAATGGTTAATTAGATTTCATAAGGGCATTCATTACTTTTTTGTAAACAGAAAAAAGTGTCATGTTTACTTCTCTATTCTTCCTTTAAAAGAGAACAAAACCTCTTATTTTATATTGGATGAAATCCATGAACCTATATAGAATTTAAAGCATTGTTTGACTCTAACTAGACTCTGCATTGAGTTAAAAATAGCAAGCAACCTGAAGTTAGGTATTAACCTCACTTTCCATAGATGTTCCTCTGGTGTCCTTGAGTGCAGATGGTTGTTGAAGTTTCCCAAGCTAAAGCCTGTCCTAGAGCAAGCTTACCATCAGCTGTAGTTTTAGTTTAAGATGACAAAAAAGTAAATGGCACGTTATTACTATTCCTTTATTTTACTTTAGGGTTTTTAGTCTTAGGTAGTAAAACAATGGCATGTTGTATCTAAAAGCATGTTGAAGTGCGGGCTGGTGGGCTGTATTGTTACACCTCTCTGCCATCCTTGGTTGGCAGTGCAGCAGTTGTGCACTTGGACTGAGAAGTGTATGGGGCTAAGTCCTCATGAAATAGAATATAATGGATAATTATAAGTGCTTTCCTGCCCCCCCCCTCATGGTTTTCTCATTACTTTCTACTTTCATCTGAGAAGACTGAAGCAACGTATGTAAACAAATAAAAAGTCATCACAATCAGTTTAATTAAGTGCACAGAATAGCAATCAGTCATGTCAATAAAAATAAAACAATTATTTTTACATCAAGTGTGCTTTATTTCCTCCACAGGTATTCTGTTAAATAAAGCACCATTTATATACTGCCAGGCCACAGCTAAAGAGGATTCTTTACAGAATCAAATTTCTTGTGGTTGTTCCGTATACAAGTAAACTTAATTTTGATAATAAGAACCACAGCGATCGGAGGCAATCTGCCTCTATTATAAGGTACAAAACTGGCACAGAGGACACCATATTATACACAGTAAAAATGCTGTAAGTTTAAATTACATTGTACAGGGCCAGGGAACCCTGTTCTTCCCAGACAGCCATATTAAATGAAAGCCACTACAGTGAACTCTTAATTACATAAAACATATCCATTATCTGATTGCCCTTTAGAAAGTATACTGAAGATGCAAGTTTTTTCATCTGGAGTTCTGCCTGACCAAGAATTAAGCCTATAAATCTATCTTGCCATTCAAGCAGAGAGCACTGGACAAACTGAAGCACAAAAACAAATAAGCAAAACTTATACAAACAGCATGGGAGGGGACTTAAAAGTAGACATGCTACATCTAATGTCAAGAAGCAGCTTGGTTTCCTTTGCCAGATATCCTTGTGACCACATGGATTGTAGATTCAATGGTCCTACACAGGGTATCTAAAATGTCGTGCTGCTGCATGTGACTAAAGAGTCCTCTGGAATGGCCACAACTCAGTGATAAAGCAGCCTCAGGGTCCTGGGAAGGCAAAGCTTGACCATCACAGCTTCTCAAGTCAGCTAAGTCAGACAGAACTGCAGAGATAGAAGTAGAAGGGAACTCGGATTCTTCCTCAGCCAGGGTAGAATCCTTGGAACAGTGGAGGTCTTTAAATTCTTTACAATCTTCAAATCTACCATTGTTGGACTGTTCTTCTGCATGCTGTGACCTGGTATTTGACATGTCTTCTGAAAACGAAGATGGAACTTCCATTTGGTATTCTTTAACAGAACTATTTTCAGGGGAAGGAAGATCTTGCTCAGTTCCTGGATCGATAATTGAGGAGTCTCTTGTCTCATTGTCTGAAGTGCTAGTTGGGGTCAGGACCTCCCTGGTTTCTGTTTTCATGTCGCTGATGCAGCTGTCTACAGCCTGCTCCTCATCACTGCTCACACGCCGCCTTTTAATAGGAGTCGCCCCTTCATCATCTGTGTAAACATCAAAATGGAAACTTCTCTGAAAAGGAGTCATTAAGATCACATTGGGGGTGGTTGTGGGAAATCAATTTTGTTTTTAGCATTTATATTTAGGAGGTTCAACTGAACATACAGCTATTTATAAAGTTACATCAAGTATGTCTTCCCTTCCACCCACAAAGGTAATGATATTTGTCCGTAAGGCTAACCTTTAGTTTTCCTTTCTTTGGCTTCTTGCTCTTGGAGTGAGTTTCTCTGTTGCAGACAAGTCTTGCATTTGCTTAAAAGCTCTTGCAGAGTTGGAATTAGAGCTGGGTTTAATTGTTTGGGAGTGTGTACTGACAGGAGCAAAGCAAGTGCCCTCAGGTCCTATAAAAACCCAGATAAGAACATCTTAAATTCTTAAGCCAACATTTTGACATCACTGTTTATAATTAAATGCAGATGTTTACTTGCCCAGGAATCTATTTTGGTTGCTCTGGCATTTTTATAATAAAAATGCTAAAACCAGAAAGCCGGCATTATACTACTGTATTTCATTAGTTCTAAGTCACTTATGCCCACAAGTCAGACCAAAGACTCAAATAGTGCTTTCTGAAAATGGTAAAGGGAAAAAAAGAAGACTTACACCAGAACTAAACAGACTTTAAAAACACCTTGAATGATCCATGAGAAATTTAGGTCTTACTAATACAAAAATCAGTTTCTCAAGGTAATTTCTGATGGATGCCACAAATAGTAAAGTCTTCCTCACTTAGCTTTGTAATCTGTTCTGGCTTATAAGCATCTTGTTACTTGGGAGGCTGCTGCTGAACAATGTTTTAGCACGTTTCTAGGGAATTCCGTCATATGACATGGCTATCATGGTAGTCTATACAATACAACTAACTCTAGTTTGAACTTTATAATCAATAGATCATTAATCTGATTGTTTCAGTTACTTAGAGGCATAGACAATAACAGAAACATAACTAATGATTCCAAAAATATAAACAAGTAGAGATAAAGGGAATGTCTCTTAGCAGTCTTATTGCCCTTAGCATTTAATGACATTAGCTGATGACTTCTAAGATGTAGAAGGTGAGTACTATATACATACAAGGCATAGTGAACACATATTTAAAATATTTTTATCATACATAACTTTTAGAGTTTGAATAGTAAGTTAAAGCTAAGTTAGTAAAATCATTGAAGGCCAAACAGTTGATCTGAGGAAAGTTTAGAAGTATGTGCCTACTCCTATGCACAATTCTTACCCCATTTAAAGAAGCACTTGCTTTGGAAATTTCAACTCGGTTGGTGAAATCAGATTGTAGGTTCTGGTACTGGTTTATCAAGTTTGTAATAAGGGTGCTGATCAAATTGGCACAGTTTGCTTCAGAAAACACTTGACTTTGAACCTAAAAAAGAAGATTTAAAAAAAAATCTCCAAAAGACCAACATAATGAAAACACAACCATCAACTAATCGGAAGCAACACAATGAGTTTCCAAAGAAGTACATACCTTTAGAAGGAAATGTGTCATGAATGTGTAGACAATATTGTTGTTTAGAAAAGTCCTTTCATCCATTAGGATACATTTAATATATTCTGCGAAAACGGGATCTTCACACAAAAGCTTGATGCAATTTTTTGACATAGCAGACTGAAGTGGGGAGAAGAAGCACTGATGGTTGAGCAATGAAATAACTGGGGACTTAAAACACACTGCGTATGACGGACATCTGAAGTCATTTTAAAAATCCTACTTGAAAAGCCACTTCTAACTAAGACAAACAATTATAGCAAGTGTCCTCCCAATAGATTAAAATATTACTAATTTGGACTCTAGGTGAGTGCTGGGGATGATCCTGAATGGCAAAACTGAACAAAAATGTTTTAAAAGAAAAGCAGGTTTATTATCCAGCATTGAGAGAGTTGACAAGAACTGGAAAAATAAGGCTAATAAAGGATAGTATGAGAATGTTTTCAGGGGACCAATTAGTGGATAATTAATAGGTAACCAAACCACATATAGAGAAAAGACAAACTTTAAGAGTTAAAATAAATTTATTCTCAAACGGTTTAAACTTTACTGTATGATCTTATTAACAATAGGTAATGTGTTTGGTAAATACCTTTTCCTCCCCATAAACATTGCAAAGGTAAACAGTAAACCTCTTTTCCTAATTATATCACACAGAATTAGTGGGTCCCAATATATGGAAATTTTACTAGAATTTGGTTTTCCTGTTTTCAAATGGTCATGGCTCTTAAACACAAGTAGTATGTCTTTAAGCAGATATACTCCCTAGATTATTTATATATGTATTAATCAGAGATCATTTATTTATATGGAAAAGGACTTTTTAAAACATAAGAAAAATTTTACATAATCTATACATGTGAATACTAAAATGTTTTATTAAAGTAAGGTCACCCATGATAGGAACTGAGTAGGACCAGAACCCACGTCTTCAGATCCTTAGCACCAGGAAAATCTGCCTTAGTCTACCAGTCACACCTTCTGCCTACTACCTGTGCTTTTTACATAGGATGGCTGCCTCTATATGCTGAAAGATTTGGAAGCCTTAAATAGTTTGGCTTTGTTTTAAGGGAAATCTGGGGGGATGGTGAATTCTTTGAAAAGCAGCCAAGCAAAGGAAGTGTGGAGTGCAGAAGTAGATGAAGCAATAGGTGGTGGCCGAGTACAGAACCCAAAGCAACTACCCAAACTGGGAAGAATGAAAAGAGCAATAGCAGCAGCAGAGAGGGAAAAAAGCAGGAATATGCTCCAATTTACTGAACAGATCACTCAGCTCAAAAATCAACCAGTAAGTCAATTTTCGGAAGGCCTGCCAGTACTAAGTCATGTGAGCTAAATGAGATCGATTCCTACTGTAGAAAAAGTAACATTTCAGGGAATAGGGATGACTGAGGTAAGGTCTCTATACTTGAGGAGCTCACATTTTGGGAAAAGGAGATAGAGAAGCATAACCATTATAGTTCAATGTGACACCCATCTAATAGGAAAATGTACAGAGCACTACTGCCTGGTAGGAGGCTGGACCAGACACAAAGTACTTTCAGAAACTACATTGTGGGTAAAGGTCTGTGCCCGAGGAAGGTTAGCAAACTCATCTCTTCTTCAGGGGTAGGACAGATGCAACCAGGCAGGAAATTAATAGTTTTTTCAGGGTTTAAAGGAATAGCAATGCTTTATGCCTGATCCAAGGAATGAGGCAAATCTTAAGAGTGATCTTGCTTCTTCCCCTCTCTTCCCAGTTCTTCCTTTATAACTTAACAAGCATTATTATAGTGGCATGTGCCTTCTTTCCCCCAATGTCTCCCTGTTTAGGATTTTGCCCACAAATGTTAATACTGACCTATAAACAAGAAATTCAGTTATAAACAGCTTATCTGAAATAGCCTTTGTGATACAATCTACTGAAGTAAAGAAAAAACTCGAAGGGAAACTAGATGCCCAATGTTTAATAGCTAATATTTCCATTAACCATGTTTTACCTATCAAGATTCTAAAATATCTCCTATTTTCAGCCAGTTAATTTTCAACCCATTGTTCCTAAAATTACTGACTACTTGGTCAGATGAGATAAAAGACCAAATCATCTAAAACTCATGCTCTTTACCTGAGTCTGGCATAGCTCAGTCCAAAGTTTGGGGAACAGTGCAAGATGAAGTGGCAAACCTTCATAGGCAACTAGGACACCTAATATTTGAAAAGAAATCAGAACAGATTATAATTATAAATTACACTATTGAGGCACTAAACTCTGCAGGTACAATATTATAGCTATTTCTGGTTATAAATATGCGTTGTTTTTTTTTTTTTTTTACATTTTTTACAAATATATCAAGGCCTTAAAGGGGAAGAATTCATTCCAGTGTTGTAACCAGTGAAGTAATTTAGAATACAGTACTTTGAATTTATATCCTGTACCTCATTCCCTTAAGGATCTGAGGCAACTTAAACCAACTCTTCTTTCTTGAATATTAGAACTTTATCTGGGAAAATTAAATAAAGGTAACTGCAACTGGTTCCAAGGCTTTCTTGGATTAAGGGACTACTCTGCATGTTAGATAATTTTCATGGAATACTAGACTTTGGGGGGAGGAGGGAAGAGGTCAAAAAGATGTGTAGAACTAGAAAACATCATTCCTTCCTCTTTCACCTTGTTTTTCCAAAGATAGGGAGAATTATCTTTGTGGGCCATTTAAGTAAACAATGCTCCAAGTCTACCAGTTTCTAGCTTTCTCCCCAGGATCTTTTGCCTGGACCACATTTGGCACTGTGTCAGAGTCCTATGTGGAACCTCTGATTTTAATCTCTCCTCTTGACTATTCCAGAAGTCGAATATGTCTGTAAGAGATTTGTCCCCTTACCCTCCACTATCCTACCTCTCAATCAAAGTATAGAAGTTGCAATACCACGGTCTTAAATAAATTTCTCATCCTCCACATCCCCCCACATCCAGGGAAAGTATAATTATGGAGAAGGAGAAATATAATATAAGCTATCCTTCTCCAGTTAAAAAAATATTATGAGTTAGGCCAAGAGTTGGTTAACTCTTTCTGTAAAGGGCCAAATAGTAAGTATTTTAGTCTTTGTGACCATTTGATCTCTTTTGCAACTACTTGAATCTGCTGAGGTAGTGTGAAAGCAGCCATAGATGACACTAAATGAATGGATGTGGCTGCCTTTCAATAAAACTATTTATAAACACTAAAATTTGAATCTCATAATTTTCATGTATCACAAAATACTAATCTACTTCAGTTTTTTTAAAAAATGTGAAACCTGTTCTTAGCTAGCAGGTAGCCACTGGTTATACAAAAACAAGGCAATACATGGTTATAGTTTGCCAACTCCTGGGTTAGACCAAGGATTTGATAAACTCTTAAAAAGGCAAGTCAAAGAGTTCCTATGCTCCCACTGGGTTCCTGTATTGTAATTATCCATAAAAACTAGAGAAGGGGTTGGCAAACTATGGCTATTAGGTCAAATCTGACCCACAGTCAATTTTTACATGGCCCTGTGAGCTAAAAATGCCTATATATTTTTAAAACATAGTAAAAAACCCAAAAAACAGCCAACTATTAGTAATATGTAAGAGATCATACGTAGCCTGCAAAGTGCAAAATATTTAGTGTCCAGTTCTATGCATAAGAAGTCGGCCAGCCCCTGAAGCAGATGCTGCTCTGATATAACCTTCTCATGGGAAAGCGGACTGTGTACTGTAAGTTTCTCTAGTCTGCATTTTTTCCCCCTCAATTATTCCCCAAAGTAAAACCATTCTTATTCCTATTGTCTACAACTAAAAAGGCCAGCGCTACCACAACAAACAAAAATTACCACGGAAGCCCTTTTTATGACCTAAAATCACTTCCAAGTGGTATTCTGATACAATAATCTCTGTTTTATAAGTAAAAAAGGAAATAAACATTTACTGGCATCTACTGTGCTAGGTACGTCAGATAACCACATTTAATTTTTGCATCAACTTTGGGAAGTATATTTTATCCTCACTTTCTTCCTTTTTTTTTTTAAATGAGGAAATTAGGCTGGGAGTTTATATAATCTGCTCAAATTCATCCCAAAGTCAGTCAGTAATATAGTTAAGAGTCTACCCCTGATTTATCTGCTTCTAAAGCCCATAATCTTTTCAATAATCAGTGTTTTCCCAAACTTCAGTCATTCATGTATCATTTTTACAATTTTCTTTACATCTGCCCATTACCTGAACCACTGGTTACTTAATACTTTTCTTTAGATTCACATAGAGAGGCTAATACTACATTAGCCTTATCTTAGGCAATATAACATCTAGGAAATCATCAGTTGGATGTACTAGTTTGTAACAACCATACAAATTTATTAATATAAAAATTATTTTCCCTGGACCATCTTGTGTAGTCCACTCTGGAAATCACTGTGCCAACGTGGTAAGCTTACGACACCTCTTTAACAGTCCTCTCAGAGCCACACCCACTTAGGAAGGAAGGCCATCCTTTCAGAGCAATATAGTTTCAGTTTCTTTCTAGCATCTTCACAAAACATCGGGGATTAGGAGCCCTTCCGCTCTGTAACTCAAGTTAGAGGCCAAAGCCCTCCTATTCCACACTTTCCTCCTCCAATACCCTTTGGGTGTCTCACTTAGTAGGTGCAAAAAACACCAAAATTCTCACGCACATGTCTAAATTCTGCCTCAGTAAACAGGACGGGTACATCTAAAACATATGGCTTCTACACCACTTATCTTTCTTTATCCTGTGACTTCAGGCATCCTCAGCAAGGTCCATACTCTACCCCATCCCCACCCATGAAGGAACTAGTATACAAAAATTAAAAACAGTTCCAAACGTATCCTTTCCTTGTTAGTAACATCTTATACTGTAGAAGCTGCTGGGTGTGTTATTAAAAGAAAAATATTTTAAAAACTGCTTTTGTAGGTAAAATAATACTTGAGATTATTTTGTGTTACTATGATTGCTGTGAAGATGAAATATTTCATATGTATATTTACTAGTTATGTTTTCTCCTATCTGAATTGTATTATGATTCTCTGTCTAGTTTTCTGTAAGAGTGTTTATCCCATCCAAGCATTAATCAGGGGAAATGGTGGCTTTAGCCAATGAATGACTATTGCTCTACTGTGAGATTGAATTAAGACATCTTGGCCTAAGAATATCACACATGTAATTTGTCTAATTCCTCTTGTTCTGACTTCATACCTCCTAAGCAACCTACTGTTGTTTCCTATCTACGTAGGTTAGGGAATGATGATGGTCCTACCATGAATATTCAGATCCCTGTGCCAGTTCTTCCTTTTTGTAAATTAACAAACTGGAAATCAACTTTGGAATTACAAATATGTCTACTAAATGTGATAACTATGTTTTAGCCTAGCATAAATGGATTTGCTCTTGGTGGGCTGGTAAAAGCTGGCTTCTGATTTGCACTGGATACCTGGCACTGGTCTCATCTGCAGTATGCTCACTCTATGAAGCCTTTTGGGAAACAGCTAACCAGTTATTTCCCCAGTCAATACTACCCTGATATCACTAAGAGATGAACGAAGCATGAATCAGAGCTCTGCTTTCTATAATTTGAATTTTTACCTGATTACTTTTGCCAATTATACTAAAATCTTAATTCCAGAGATTCTGATGATTTTGGATTTTCTAGGTACATCATAATGTTACTAGCAAAAAAATCAATTTGTTTACTATCACTTATTAATGCATTAAAAGACAATTTTCAAAAACAATGTTAAATAATAAAGGTAATAAAGAAGTCCTTGTTTTGTCCCTGAAAATGAAAAGTATTTAATTAAACAGTGATGAAATCTAGGGTTTATTTAATTTTATTTGAACATCCCATTGTTGATTCTGCATGTGAACTATGTTACCTAAAAAAATGGTATGATTTAGAGCTTGCAGTGCCAGTTCTCTGTATTACTTAAAAAATTTTTACAATTACAAAACCAATGCATGATCACTACAAATAATTTAAGCTTTACAGATATATTTAACCTAGAAAATAAAAACACCCCATAATTTCATCCTTATACAGTTAGAATGTAATCTTCTTTTTTCCTGTGCATGTACTAAGAGTGATTTGCCTCTTGTTTATAAAAACATGGTTATATTCTGCATACTGTTTTCCAATTTTTTTTTCCATGTAATTCAAGGAACATTCTTGTTTGAAAGTCTATATAACACTATTATGATTTACTTAACTGGGCTCCTGTTGATGAATATTTGGGTTATTACCAGTTTTTACCCACTACAAATGACATGAAAATAAACATCCTCTGTATGCTGTTGTACATACTTATGAATAGAGTAGAGTAGCTTCCTAGATCTGGTATTGTTGGGTCAAAGGCATGAACATTCTAAATTTTAACTGATAATGCCAAATTGCCTCCCCAAATTGACTCTGACTAGGCATTCCATTTTAAGATCTCTTCTTTCCCCAAACTGTTTAAGTATGGATATCACCTAAACTTTATCTCATACTTAAAAAAAAAAAAAAAAAAAAAAATACACACACACACACACACACACACACACACACACACACAAATTGTTATTGTTTGCTTTCTTTTGTTAGTGAGGCTGGGCAATTTCTCATATGGTTACCAAACATTTATGAGGGCGGCGGGGGGGGGGGGGGGGGGGGAGTCCTTTGCTGATTTTGCTTAATGTTCTTCACCATTTCACCAAATACTAAAAACTGCCTACTGGCAATATTCGCCATTTATCTGTTAAGTATGCAAACACTTTTCCTGTTAGCTGTTTATGTTTTAATTCAACTTACGGCATTTTTCACCATGTAGTATTTTTGATTTTTATGTAGTAAAAATTTTCAATTTATTTTATTTCTGGGTTTTGTGTCCCAGTTAATATGGTCTTTCAAATCTCTAGGTGGTATTCATATAGTCCCATGTTTTTCACATTTTTTAATATTTCATGTGGTCCCATGTTGTTTAATATTTCAAAGATTTGTTTTCACAATTGAATCTCTAATCCTCCTGGAACTTGCTTTGGTCTAAGGAGTAGAGTAGTATTAAAGACTTGCTTTCCCCCCAGAGAGCTATAACCAATGACCCGAATGCCACCTACTGTCCACTGATTTGAAATGTCATCTTTGTCATCTATGCGACCCTCCTGTATTTCTGTCTGCTGGAGATGTTTTTCCACTGTTCTGCCCATGTTACTTCTATACCTGCACCACATGGTTTTAATCATTACAACTGATGAGGGTTAAGGGCTCTGAAACCAGCACATCCTCAGTAGAAAGTTTGGACATAATTTTGCCCTGGCTCACAGCTGAGCAACACTGCATCCCTGAACCCCATGGCGGGGTGGTGAGGGACTCATTAAATACTTAACTATTAACATCCTACTAGTACCCTACTGTTAGGCAGGCTACTTAACTGTTTGGATACGTATGTCATACATTATGACATACCTAACCAATAGTTTTCTAAAATGCAAAAAAAAATAATCCCTAAGTGAACCTGTGCAGTTTAAACCCATGTTGTTCAAGGGTTTGCACTTGTGTAAGAAAGGGGAGAAAATACATCCATATTTGCAAAAAAGAAAAAAAAGATAAACAATAAATAAAAGTGGTAGGGGACAGGTCTGTGAGTGATATCTTTATGTGCACCTTTTTGATATTGTTTTGAATTGTGAACTATGTACATGTATTAAATTCTAAAAAATAAAAAATAATCATATCTTTAATAAAGTTTAGAAATCAGCAGTGCCAGTCCCTCTTATTATTATTCTTTTTCAGAATTTTTCTGGCTACACTGTTATTTTTAAATATCAAAATACTGTAGTTCAGACACACTGATTTCAGATGGCAGTCGGCAGCTTTACTCACCCTCCCTGAATTCTATTGCCCTTCTTTCTCTGTGTCATCTAATCTCATCCCCAACCATCCGCACTTCAAAAGTAATTTGTTTACTATTTAGTACCTGCATTATACTGCCCTCTGAAATTCTAACCTACAATTTTTATATAACTCCCCTTAATCCCCTAACAAACCTTAAAATGTGCTTGGTTACTCATAAAAATCACAAAGATTTTTTCTTGAAACTGGAAATGACTTGCAATCCAATATAGGTCTTGAGACAAACTCACCTATCGTCACAATATTTTATATTTTAATATTCTGGCCCTTGGACCATTGACCACAAGCCTCAAATGATTAAGAATATAACCAATTTAAACTTAACCTTTCCACTTCTAATTGCCAAATATAATTTCTTGAAGAAAGTATATGAATTAAAACTGTAAACTCCCTGTTCCCCACTGTGGTCATTAATGTGGGCTTTGTTTTCTCAAGTCCTTTCCTAGGTGTTTCTTATTGGAAACAGTAATTTCAGCTAGAAGAGGGAGTTAACTTCAAACTCTGGATCATAATTTCTCCATTTACAGAAGACAAAAGGATAGCATTGTTTTTAGGTCTTTGTCTAAAACTTCATATCCAAGACAATGTCCAATTTTCTACATTAACTAAGATATAACCAAGAAAATTTCTTTTTCTGCTTACTTTGAGAGGTTTTTGGTTTACATCTAGTGCTGTGCCACCAGCCATATTTAGCTATTTAAACTTATTTTGGTTAAAATAAAATATAAAGTCAGTTCCTTAGTCACATTTCAAATTCTCAACATTCTAATGTGGCTAGTGACTATCATATTGTGGATGATGGTGCAGCTAGAGAATATTTCCATTCTCACAGAAAGTGTTATAAAATAGTGAAATAGAGAACTGAACACCATGAGGAAGCATCAGAAGTGCTTATAGTTATAAGAGTGATGTGAATATAAAATATGAAAGTTGATTCAGCTGATGCGACTGCTAGGTGAGCATCCTTTCCCTCTCCTCCTTCCCGCCATGTTTAATTTCCCTGAAAGTGTGAATTTGTGTTGGTGAGGAAGACAGTCCCAAATTGGGCACAACATTCATTACTTGGTCAAAGCTGTTCAAGTAACTAGAACAGCTCCTCATATAACTTTTGGTATAAATCATATGAACACAATTACCAATAAAATCTCAAAAGGTCAGTGTCTTTATAAGACTCTCTCCTTATGTGGGAGCAAGGCAGTACTACTAGAACTCCTGGTAAAAGGTTTTAGCCTTTCACAAGTGCCACAAACCAGGTGCATAATCCTGAAACGGCCAATTTCAGCATATCCCTACCCCCCACATCTTGGCATGTCAGTCACATTTACATAAAACCAGCTAATAACAACAGGTGGAAGGAACAACCTTTCAAACCTGAAGATGCTCTCATCACTTACCAATAAGAAGGTTTTCTGAAGAGGAATTATCCCTGACAGCTGTTACCACTTCCTTCTTCTTGGATAATGAAATCTAAGGTAGGGTCACATCTTTTGCCCTACCTGGAATGGATCAAAAGCTTTTCCATAGGAAGGAGGGGGCTGTGATTGAGAGGGAGCACAAGGGGGACTTCTAGTGTATGGAAATTATCTATTTCTTGATCCAGGTGGTGGTTCCATGATTATTTCACTTCCCACCCTCTAAAACAAAACTACAGAACATTGGAGAGGATAATGGACCACCCCTAATGAAGTCAGGAGGTAGAACACACAGAGCCCCAGAACTCTGGAGGTCCTGAGATTGGGAACATCTGGAGGAAGACTACATGTCTTCTAAAGCCTCAGCTGGAGGAAAATCACCCAAAGGGAGTTCTCTAACAGCTCTCAGGTACATTCTGGCAGAGGCAATATTACTATGAAGTAATTTGAGTTTTTTCTCCCCATACATAAATCACTGATGGTTTTGTTTTCTAGTTCTCATATCTCCCCTTTCAAATTTCTCTTCTCACACTCACCTATTTTATGAGACTTACCTCCTAATTACTCACATATGCACCTCTGCTTCATGCTGGCAAGCCCACTCAGTTTGCTCTTGGCATTGCCAGCTCCAAAGCACAGCTGGCACTATAGATCTCATCTTACCCTCAAGACAAGGGCTGGGGAAAGTCCATCTCTAAGCCTGCCTCCCTAAGCAGAGCAGTTGGTTGATTGTTGTGTTTTTTTGCTTTTAAAGTCTGCTGGGCAGATGGTGGAGGACTTAGGCTTCTGTTACAGAAGTGATCAGCCCTACTCCACACTCCTTTATAGGCCAGCTGAAACTCTGGGAAGAACTATTCAATGGAAACCAGTAAGTTGGTCTTTTCTTAATAAAAATTAAAATGTTCCCAAGAATATTAATTAATATTTTTAAACATTCACTTTAAAAAAGAAAAAAAGGATTGTCTCAATTTTTCTCCCCTTTCTGAATGGCTAGGGGCTTAAAATAATTCAGTGGAATTTACTGCTCATCTTTTATACTTACTCAGCTTAACTAATGTTTCAGTAAATTTTTCACAGTTGATTGCAACTCGGCATAATAGATGGATGAATTGATGATAAGAAAAGAAGTAGTCTAGCAGCATACGATCATAAACGTCATCTTTGCCCTGAAGGTTAAAGATGATAAAATGGTTGCACTTAAATTGTATAATAAATTAAAGAGCATATTTTGTGCAAATGTAATAAGTTTAACTAAAAAGCTGATTAAATCTTTAAATTCTATAAGAACCTAGTTTTAAATTCCAAATTTCTAGTAATGTTATTAAGATCTTAATTGTCATAAGTTTATTTTCAGTGTGCAAATGCTATCAATTAAAATTACCCATTATTTCTATATATTTTAATAAAGTAAAATTGCTGTCAGATTTTAAAATGTGACACTTTATTTAGCTCATCAGATATATCAAGAATTAATTAAATTTGATTTTTGAAATACGAGGTGTCTTCAAAAAGTTCACAAAAAGGTTCATATAATCTTTTTTTCCCCCAAGCTGGCCAGTATGTGGATCTGCATATTGTCTTTTATTTTTATTTTTCCATGAACTTCCTGAAGTACCCTCATATTCCAAATTATTTCTGTAATGGTTACTACAGTGTTAATTATTTTTAATATTGTATCTTATAAGAATTTCTCAAGTACTTAAGATCCAAAGATGGTGGGCAAGGGAGAGTATGAATGAAGTGTGGGTGAAGAAAGATAAAAGGGAAACTTGTTTTTAAAAAAAACTATTGAAAGTAAGATAAATTATCCTGTGTGAATGTACCTTGTCTCTAGAATTTAGAATTGGCACTATTTTAGAATAAGTGTTAGAGGACAGGAACCAGACTAAAAATGATGATAAATCTATCAATCAGTGGTATTATGCTTAGGTCAAAGAAATATAATTTAAGGGCAGTAAAAGAAGTCATTGATTATATGGTCAAATTTAGAAATAGTACCTAACTTCACTTTTCTGATTTAGATATAAGACCCAGTTATAATTTAGCCTAGTGACAAATACTAAGACTTACTATTAAGGTAATTTTTGAGGGAAAAAAAAACTTACTACTTGTGCTTATTGTTGATTTTGCAAATATTCAACCAACATTTCAGAGCACTAAAAGGAAAAAGTCCAAATGAGCCTAATCTTCTTAGGATCCACAAAATGGTCATTTAAGTCGAATATACTCAAAACTGCCAGGGGTGAAATTTCAAATTACTTTGCACTACAGAAGCATGATTTTCCTGGCATCCCAACATACCTTACTGGTTTCCACCATTGTGGGCAAGAGGCACATATTGAGTTCAGGGCGCGGAGGCCGAATATTGCTTTTCCCTCCTATTAGCTTGATATTTTCTCGACAAGGGAAATAAGGTCCAAGAGACACTAAGACATTAAAAGTGTACAATAAGAATAAAGGGAAAAAATAAATCTCCATGCTGCAGTGTGCAGAACGATAAAATGTGAACCATATTCAAGTATTGTGTTAGATGAATACGTACTTGGTATGTTACTGTGATGGTAAGTACAATGGTTGTGTTGTAGAAATGGAACCAGAGTATGAAGAAAATCATGGGGACTCAAAAGCACAAGTTCCTTGAGGACATCTAAAATGAAAAACACAATTTGGATATTAAAAAACTGGAGTTACACCTACCTGCTACTTTCAAACTCACAAATCCTGTTGGGATAACTGGTTACAGTGTGGCAATCACTTTTATGAGTCTAAAACTGTTTTAGCTCCTGACATTGGGAGAAATTCTGTCTGATGCTCAATCAAATCTGGATCAGCAGAGTTACCACAATAGGCCACCATTTAGAAAGAGAAGTTAAAATATCAATGAATAGTGTTTTAACCAAGACATGCTTCTTAGAGAAAAATGGTGAGGAAAATATTTAATGCACAGTGATTATGTATCTTCATGAAATCAACTACAATACTTCAGAAAGAAACCCAACACTCAAAGTTGCTTGGATGTGAGGGATAATCCTTAATCTACTTTTAATGTTTTATGATGCTGACTGGACTGATTCTCATCTTCTAATCACATAGAAATAAAGCTCATAATGACTGGCTACTGGCAGAATTTCTGGTGATCAGAAGTAACTGCTATATGTCCCTCTCCTTTTGCTGGAGAAGTATAAAAAATGCAGGCCAGTAATTACACAGAACATCAAGACTACTGGCACACAACAGCCAGATTTATTCATGCTATTTTGAGAAACTGTATATAAGCAGCAATGATCTCTAAGAGGTCTCTAAGGTAGTAAAAAATTCACTATAAATTTAAAATGGGGGAGGGGGATCTTTTAACAACCACAATTATCATTTTATTATAAATATGCAATCAATAACAAAGTAAAATACTCAGAACCTAAGATCAGCTATTGAGAAGTATCTTTAGGCAAAATAGCTCATGGTGATATAATCACCCCAACCCTTTACAGTGTCAGTTCTACCTTGTAAACATTTACACGATTCTACCCTGCTTATATAGCATCAGAAGATTTTAGAGCTGCAAGGAACCTAGAGATAATCTAAGGTCAAAGAGCCCATATATATTAAATCACCTACTCATGATTACATGGGTAATTACCAGGTTAAGAAATGGAACTCGATTTTCTTAGGACTTTCTAGCCAGTGTGTTACACGTAAAAAGCAGGAAGGTCTTCCAACCCCTACAGACCAAACATCACATCTTACAAAAAAAAAAAAAAAAAACACAAAAATGTTCTTCGACTAGGTTTTTAAACAGGTGTATTTTTCAAGTTACTTACCTATACAGGCATTTCTAAGTTCTGGAGGGCTATAGGAATTAAGAAGAGTTAACAGTTTATGGGCAAACTCAATTCGCTCCTGCCATTGGATTAATGCTTGTTTCACATCTGCAAATATAAAAGCATACATAAATATGCCATTTGAGAGATCAAACTTCCTCACAAATTCTTCTATTGTAAACTACAGAATGCTCACACTTAGAAACTCAAATTAATTACATAAACATCTTTGGTGAAAGCTTAGTAATTATTTTCATGAGATGGCTACTTCTGTTAAATCTGCTAAATTTCTTAAAGTACTTCAGTAATGACTATGTCCCACTTTCTAGGAATGTACATGAAATTCAGAGTTCACACTATTTTACAGGGACATAAGAGAGACATGTTTTATAGTTATTTCTCTTGAAACTAAAAGTGATCTAATCCATGACATGGAAATTTCCAGCTGGAGAACCTTCACAAAATACCCAACTTGTTACTGTGCTGGGAAATGTTTTCCAGCCTCCTAAATCTTGGTCCTCCTCATAGCATGCCTGCCTATTTTTCAGGTGGGTATAATGAAAATATACAGGAGCATTCCAATTTTACATCAAGAGGTCATGAGGTACATTTTCTGATGGTTAGCCCTCATCTTCTGTGCATAAACTAGAGATAAAGACAATTTCTCTGGGGCACATGATTTAAAAACCATATCTGTCTTTAATAGTAGCAATAACAAAAATTAAGTAGGAATGACCAAACCTTTTCTCTGAAGATACGGGCGT
Source organism: Cynocephalus volans (assembly GCF_027409185.1). Lineage (NCBI taxonomy): Eukaryota > Metazoa > Chordata > Mammalia > Dermoptera > Cynocephalidae > Cynocephalus > Cynocephalus volans. Next base: position 57,796,394 of record NC_084473.1, read on the forward strand.
GTAGACTTCAAAACCGAAAGGAATATTGACAGAAGTTCTACTAAGTCTCCAGTCACATGGCAAGCTGTAGCTTCATGATACATCATGTGCAATGTGTTGAAAGACTATAAGTGATTTAAAAAATCGAAAACTTAATTTCATTTTTACTTTATTGGGCCACAAAGTGGTAGTGCTCATCCTCTATGGCAGATGTTTTTGGATTCAGACTGTATGTGTGTGCACCTATATGGAAAGCAGATATATTTGCTTTCGAGCCAAAAGTCAAATTCTCCCACTCAGCTCTTTCTAGATACAAGGGTACTTCAAAAAGTTCATGGAAAAATGAAAATAAAGATGAACTTTTCCATGAACTTTTTGAATATCCCTCGTACCTAAACAGTCCTCATCTTTAGGGCTCTGGTACTTTGTGTATACATTCTAGTCTGAAGAAATAACTTGTTTAATCTTTTTTTTTCTTTTGGATGGCTGGCCAGTACAGGGGTTTGGACCCTGGACCTTGGTTTTAGTAGTGCCATGCTCTAACCAATTGAGCTAAACAGCCAGCCCTTGTTTAATCATTTTCTTAAAAAAACTATTTGCTCTAAGACTACAAGCCTTAGAGATTACAAAGCAGCAGGCAACACAAGAAGATTAGGGAGAACAGGTAACTGTTTAAACTAACTTTCCAGGGCCTCTGCAGAAAGACAATGGTGAAATGGCTGTCAGCCATACTCAAAATAATAGGTCTGAAAGAGGTAAAAAGAGTTCGAAAAGGTAGCAATTCAATTATCAATTATTAGAATAATAATTATTACATACTTATTATATAATATACATATTATATATTATTAATATTAGTCAATTTTTATAATGTTAATCTTTTAATTCCTATAACTGTATTAGCCTAATTAAACCCTTGGTTTTTTTCCTATTTCATTTTACAATGTAGCATTCTTCTTGTAATCCTGTTGAATAAGTTCACCATAGTCTATATACTATTCACAATTAATAGTTCAAAATTCTTAGGTTAGAATTTGTGGCAGTAAATAATCTGAACAATGTACTTGTACAGTATTTAACCTGTAAACTGTGAGGACAGGAACTATGTATGTCTTGTTCACTGCTGTATCCCCAGTGCCTAGCACAATGCCTGCCACAGAATAGACATTCAAACATCTGTTGAATGAAAGAACGAAATTCTCACTATTTCTTTTCACATACCTTTTCTTTTAGCCAAACAGAAATACTCGGCATTCCTCAAACATAATCAATACTTGCCTCTATGCTCATACAGTCATTTATCTAAATGCTGTCCTACTTACATTCACAAGTCCAAATTCTTTAAGTGTAGTTTCAAACATGTTCTACTCCTATTCTATAAAATCATTAACTGAAAAAAACTATCCTACCTCTTAATTCTTATGGTACTGTTAGGGTAGCATGTACTCTTTGGTCTTAGATAAGACTAAAGAGTATGATGCATCTCTGGTGGCTTTAAAGCAACCTCACATTGTGGATGTTCAAGATTATAGAAAGAATAAATGGCCGATTTTAACCACCTTTGTATAGTCTCACTGCCTTCCTCTGATGATGCTCTCAGTTTCTGTACTCTGTTAAATAAGTAGGCTCTTGGAAAATTATGTGTGCCCTTGATTAAATCATATAAATTTTGGTTTTGTTCTTACAAATAAAAGAATAAAACTAGTCTATTTTAAATGGGTGTTTAAAATAAGGGGAAAGGTATGAAATTACTATGGAAAAAGAAATAGCTCCCTAAAAATTATGACTGAATTATTATTGTAATAAGAATTAGCATTTATTAATGTATATAATTAAAATCCTGCTATGTGGAAAACAGTAACCAAAAATTCTAAATGTCTACAAAACAAGAAGTCTTGATGAAAATATTAAAATGAGATATATCCACAGTAAAATGTAACAAAATATTTACCTCAGTCATCAGGATCAACCCTCGATTAAATACAACAAGAAGTCTGTCTTCATCAGATTCTAATAGTATTCTGAAGGCACTAGAAGAATATATAAAGTCCAGCTTGAGAATTCTGAATTAGAACAGAACACTTAGGTGATGAAAAAACAAACAGAAATAAAATTGTCATTTAAAATCTCTGCATGGTGCAGCCTCTATGGAAAATGGTATGGAGGTTCCTCAAACAATTGCAGATAGATCTACCATACGACCCAGCTATCCCACTGTTGGGAATATACTCAGAGGAATGGAAATCATCGTCGAAGGTATACCTGTTCCCCAATGTTTATCGCAGCACTCTTTACAATAGCCAAGAGTTGGAACCAGCCCAAATGCCCATCATCAGATGAGTGGATACAGAAAATGTGGTACATCTACACAATGGAATACTACTCAGCTATAAAAACGAATGAAATACTGCCATTTGCAACAACATGGATGGACCTTGAGAGAATTATATTAAGTGAAACAAGTCAGGCACAGAAAGAGAAATACCACATGTTCTCACTTATTGGTGGGAGCTAAAAATTAATATATAAATTCACACACACACACACACACACACAAACCGGGGGGGGGGGGGGGGGGGAAGATATAACAACCACAATTATTTGAAGTTGATACGACAAGCAAACAGAAACGACATTGTTGGGGGGAGGGGGGAGGGAGAAGGGAGGGAGGTTTTGGTGATGGGGAGCAATAATCAGCTACAATGTATATCGATAAAATAAAATAAAAATAAAATAAAATAAAATAAAATAAAAATAAAATAAAATAAAATCTCTGCTTTCCTACCTATAGAAAAGGATCTGCTACATCTGTTTCTTGGTAATGCAGTAAAAGGAAATAATATTAAATAAGAAATCCTCTAACTTATAGACACATTATGTCTCAATATCTAATCTACTTTTAATTATCCACAATGGCAGAAGATAGGAATGATTGGGATATTTTTAAACTTTGAATAGAAACAAAGTTAATTTTTTATAGTGGGTTTATCTTCTAAATTAAGTTCTAGATAACAATGAAATACACTTGTTATTATCAAAGTATTCATCAGCTGATCACTGGGAAGAAAAAGTAACATGAGGGGAAAAATTACTAAAAACAAATGTTGGCCTTGAAAGTAAACTTTATCATAATTACCAAAGTTGTTGTATTACTGCTGTTAACAGACCTTATTTTACTAGGTACCAGAAAGTGCTATTATAGAGAACTGGAAATCCCCCTACCTTAATCCCTAATTAATGAAGACTGAAATTTAAAAGCTTTCTGAGGAAGATAATCTTGAAATAACCTTATGTTGTTTTGATTAGTTCAAAACACTACAATGAAGTCTTCAAGAAAGTACTGCCAAAAAAAAAAAAAAAAGTGTGCCTAATAAAGGATATCATCTCCAAGTCTTAGATGTAATATACAGAAGCATTTTAAGAAATTAGCCTGAACTTTATTTCTACAGGTAAGGGAATTTGTAGCAGTTTCTCTGCAGCCATTCTGTAACTTCTGTAGCTCTGAACAATTAACTGGAAAGATTATGTTTTGTTATTTTGGCCAATTCCTGTAGATAAGAAAGCCAGACAGATAGATGTGGACTCAACAGAATAAAAAACATCAACAGTCAGACTCATCCAAAGATGAAGAAAGCTGTTTCTGGAGGCCTCTAGAACTGAGCTATCTAAGCGTAAGTTATGATGAATTGCCACAGACAGGATCATTCAAGCTCTAGCTGGAAGACTGTATGTTAAGGTTCCTTCGACCCCCAAGATTCTGATTCTGATAGAATACACACAAATATAAACTCAAACCAAACCAAAACAAAAACTGTTTAAAAGTAGCTCATTAACTTTCAAAACATAAATTCTTCTAAAGTGACTAAATGCATAAACGCTTCCCCAATAACCTTAAAGAATTAGCAAATTTTCACTTATAAACAATGCATAGTTTTTCTCTTTTAGTGTCAAAATGATGGTACCTATCCCCTCACTTGCAAAAACAAAACAAAGAAAAAATACCAGAAAACATCTTTTTACCTTATTAAAGTAGTCCAGCAGGAGCGGCCATCTAAGCAACGTAAATAACAACTTATGGTTGTTTTCTTAAACTGTTTAATATCTTCTAATTCTTCTTCTCTCATATCTGGCCTCTGAGCTATAAACAGTTGCATCAGGTTAAATAGTTCTTCCACTGCCTAAAACAGGCAAATAAACAATATGATGATCTTTTAACCCTACAACATTTTAGAATGTCGGCTTTGCATTTCTGAATGTTATGCTCATTAGACAACTCTTAAAATTATACAAATGAATTAGATTACACTACCATTCAGGAATATTTATTATAAGACTAATAATTCTATTTTTAAAACTTATCATTCATTTTTAGTCTTAAGACTGTGTAAAGCACTAGTTTTGTAACTTCAAATGTGTGAAAAGATATGCTACACCAATCCTCTGCCCCCTTTTCTTTAATAAATAAGAAGTTGTTACTTTGTCACAAAGATTTTAAATATCTAAATTACACTTGAATTAATACTCTTTCTGAAATAAATATTTGTGCCTACATTTGGAATAATCTTTCTAGATTGATGATCAGTTCAAGTTTCTGATAGAAGAAATGTGGGAATTAATACTTTAGTAAAAATCACTAGCTGCGATTTTACAAACTTATTTGCTTATGTGCATGTTAGGAAAGGGTTGCTCTTCTAACATAACTCTTGTGAACTGAAACTGCCAGCTTCATATTTTTCATGGCAAAATTGACTTGAACACCATTTTCAAGAAAATTTCCAACAGATAATTTCTACAATAAAGGATACTACCTTTCACTGATGTTAAGGTCAAGAAACAACACAGGGGTGGGGGGCAGGAGATAAGCACTTTAACTCACCTAGCGCCTTCGTCAAAGGTATATTTAACTCTGGACATCACATTCAGTAATTAAATCAAATATAATGTATGTGAATGGGATAGAGACAAACCCATTGAAACTTAATACATCCTGTCCTGATGCCTTTGAAGTCAGACAGACTCTCTTATTCTTTTCTGTATTCTGCAACCTTGGCTTTGTACTTCTTGGTACTTAAATACACTCTCTTTCCTACATAACAGGCATTCTAATTTTCTTGACAGGATATTAGGTTATTACTTCTGGGTAGGAGACTCTCAACAACTCAATACATCATCTATAAACAACAGTTTACAACAGAGAGTACGAGGCAACAATGAAAAGTAATATCTAGGAATGATAGCCTTATATGGAGGGGAAAATTTTTAATATGAAACCTACAAATAGTCTGCAGAGAACAAGCATCAGATTTAGACTGCATATACTTGTATCCCAATGGATCTCTTAAACATTTTTCATTCACTTGGGTGTAGCTTGAGAAACCATACTAAGGAATACTACTATCTTAAGACAAAATACTGTCTAGCTCACAGCTTAGCATAGCATGTATATCTTGATAATGAATATCCAAATTTTAAATAGTAAAGTACTTCTCTAAAACTGTACCACAAAGCTTTTTTCATTAGGTACACATGAAAGCTGCATTTACAAAACCACAAATTAAAATACATAAGTTCCATTTTAACTTCAACCTAAGAAAAATTATCCACATACTTATCAATTTTATAACAATATAACATTTTATACATGTACTCAGAAAAAACAAATATTCCTTAAGTTCTTAAGAAAGAATAGTTAGCCTTTTCTATTTTGTCACCAATTCCAGCAAGAGGAAAAACAGGTATTTACAATCAACTTGAGGATACAGTTAAAAGAATATCTATTTTACTCACTCCAGGGTATTGGCTGGCATGTGGTGTAAGATTCTTAAAGGCCCACTGGATGTTCTGGTGAGAAGCCAGTTGTCGTGTGAATGCAGAAGACTGCTCGCAGCATAGCCTCAGAATGCCGTAGTAGGCAGGCAGCATCCCACGGTTAAAAAGCACCACATCCTGATCATCATGGTCAGCAAGGATGTAATTGAAGGCAATGTTCTTGGTTACCACTGGGTTCTGAACAATAAGGCGGATATTCTCTGGACAGTCAGCACACACATTGTACCAAAATGAAAGCAAAGCCTGTTTATTGTGATTTGTAGCTATTGCTGGCTCAGAAAGTTTAGGCTGGAAAAGGTTCCACAAATCCATGAAATATGTGGAAAACATCAGCTTCTCAGTTTTGGAAATTAAACAGTAAGTCATAAAGCTAAAATAGGGCACTAGCTTTGTAGTGCCATGAACAGCAGCATCAACATAAAGTTTGGCTCTTGAGAGCAAACCAAGGAGCACGTTGTAGACCTGATGTAGGACTACTGTTGTGTCTGGACTGAGTGGAAGGTCACGGGTTGGGATGTGCAAAGACCTTGTTGACCGGAACATCTGGCGGAATGAATTGCTTGGAATAAGGGACACCAGAAGATAAGCTGCAGCTATAAAATGTAAAACAGAACTGTCAGATCCTTATAAGATATTAAATAGACTGAAGAGCAGTCATTCAGCACAAAGCCACTCTTCCCTTTAATTAAAATGAATAAAAATTAAGAGACATGAACATCTCTTTTAATATCTTTCTGCTTTTACACCCTTGGACACACAGAACGATCCTAAGGGGTGACAGAAACAGACATCTTTCATTCTGCCATTGCTACTTTTTAAGTGGCAACAACAATTGCTATAAGCAGGAACAGTTTTTAAACCTCTTTTGTTTAGCTTTCCCAAGATGCAGAATTTTCCCACTAGATAATTAATTTCTTCTCAGAAAGTAGTATGATTTAACAGAGGGAGCACAACACTTAGAGCCAGAAGACCTATCGAAAGGTGCTGGACATGGTCAAACCATGTAAAGTTTTATGGTCTTAATTTTCTTATTTAAAAAATAATAGTAAATTATTTTGTAATAATTTATAGATAATGGTAAAATATACTTAAGTTATAAAGAAAATGATATCTATATAAAAGTCCATTGTATTATATACAATTATATGTGCTAATTATAGAACATTAAATTTGGAAAATCTTTAAAAGTCTTCTAATTCTAACCTTATACCCAAAGAAAGAATCCCTTCTTCGACATACCTGAAAACTGTTATATTAAGCCTATATTATAATTCTGAGAGGTTAATGACTTATTAGTTGAGTCCATCTGTAAAAGCAGTTACTATAGGCAAGGCACTGAGCTAGGTACTTTACAACTATCTCATTTAATCCTCATAATCATCCTGGAAGTAAGTGATGTTACATTGGAAAATCTGAATCTTGGAGAAGCAAAGACTAAGGTCACACTGGTAAGGAGGTGGAGCCTAGATTAGGCCTTGAGAAACGATGATGAAGACAAGAACAATAATGGTAAAACAGTAACAATAACAACAATAATAAGAACTGCTAACATTTATTGAATTGTATACTATTTGGCATCATAACTTCATGTGGTAGGCACTGCTTTTATTATTCTCACTTTCATTCAGGCTTAAAACAGTAAGACTACCCCAGATTACACAGCCAGCAGCAGAGCTATGATTCAAACTCATACCGACAGACTTGTGGGCTAAAGCGCCTAACAGCATTCACTACAGAACACCTCCTTAAGACTCTCTCATGCCTGAGTTTAGGCTCTTTTCAATAAACCAACTATAGTTTTGTCTTCAGTTATTCAATAATTTGATAATTTCTATCGTACTGTCAAAATAAATAAAGTTGGGGTTTCAAAAATTAATTGTAGTCTATTTTACAAATTTGTTTCGAATTAAACTTCATTTGTGCACAATACTCCATTTCCTGCGTATTTCTTTACCCATATACTGCTCTGGTTAGTCTGATTTTTTTTTAGGCTTAGTTTGATATGCATTTCAAATTTAAAAATTTAGCATGTAGGTATCATCCTGATCAATTTTTGTATAAAACTGCAATTGAGAAAAGTAATTTATGGTTTTAAAAAGTCATTCAGTTTAAGTAATACTTTCATCCCAACATTTTATTAAGAAAAATTTTAAAACACACTAAAAGGCTCAAAAAAACTCTACTGAACACTCACTGACCTACCACCTAGATTCTACAATTAACATTTTGCTTGGCTTTATCCCTTATCTGTCTCTTAATTTCTATAAAAGCTATTTGCTTTTAAATAAAAAATAAGTTCTGCTAGAGAGAAAAACACAACTTTTTAATTATGTTTATCTTTAAGAACAGTTAGGAAGGAATATGGAAGAATAGGCCATCTTGTTAAACACTGTCTTGCTATAACTTAAGAGTCCCTGGGTCTAGTTTTATATTATAGAAAACTTAGAACAAATCTACTTTGACTTCTATCTGACAACTCTCCAACTATTTTCAGACACTCATGTCTCCATTTTTCTTCTTTTCTTTAGACTAAACATTCTCAGTCATTACTTAAAATTATTTTGTAGTATTTAGAAGTATTTCTCTGTAGTTTTTCTTTTCATACATGTTACTTTAATACTTATTCTAAAAAATACTCATTTTTCTTTCATACATGTTAATTTTTATTCTGAGTTATACATTCTGTTCAAATATTTGGGCCCCCTTTTCAAGTTACATATATCAAAAGCACTTTTTCATATCACAAAACAGTCTTCACTTCCATAATTTTAAAATGATGCATTATAATAATTTGTTTCCTAAATGAACAGTTTTTAATTTTTCACAATTATAAATAATGCTGTTGGGCATCCATTCCCCTCCCCCTCCCCCTGGCATCCATTTATTGGATGACTTACTTATACTAGAATCCCCAAAATGGTATCCCCGAGTTAAAAGGGCACAACATTTTTAAGGATCTTGGTACATATTGCTAAACTGCCTTTCATAAGGGTAATATTAGCTTTTGATGTTACTGCAACACACAAGAAGGACATTTCCTCTGCACTGTCATAAATATTAGGTGTAACAGCTGGCTAAAAACTTTTTTTTGATTCAGCATAGGGTTTCTTTCTGGTTTATGCTCAGGGGTCAGGTCACAAATGCCAACTAGCACAGACGTGAGCTCTTACAAATATCCAATTATTGTGGGTTTTAACTCAACTGACAGGAAAAGTAAGACCATGAGCAGAGTACCAATGCCAATCCATGTATCCCCTCCACTGAAAAGTGTTTCTCTCAAATAAATCTTTTGTTTTTAATTTAGAATAGGTAAAACAGATAATTTCTATACAGCCTGTACCCAGTTTTCTCTATTGTTAACCTCTACTATTACCATGGTACATTTGTTATGACCAAGAAACGAACACTGGTACATTATTAAGTAACCCTGCACTTTATTTACATGTCACTAGTCCTGTCCTAATGTCCTTTTTTTGTTCCAGGATTCCCTCTAAGATACATTATATTTAGTCATCATGTCTCTTTAATTGCCTCTTGGCTGTGAATTTCTCACTTTCCTTGTTTTTGATGACCTTGACAATTTTGAGGAATACTGGTTAGGTATTTCATAGAATGTCCTTCAAATTGAGTTTGTCTGATGTCTATCATGTTTAGACTCAGGTTATGGGTTTTGGGGAGGAATACGATAGAAATCAAGTGCACTTCACATCACATCACATTAAGGGCAAGAATACATGCTATCAACTTGACATATCAGTAATGATGTTACTAAAGATTGTGATGGCTAAGTCACAACCTGTCAAGGTTCGTCACTGTAAAGTTACTTGCCCCATCCTCCACGCTCTACTCTTTGGAGGTAAGTCACTAAATTCATACTCATGGAGTGAGGAGTTAAACAACACCTCCTGGGGGAGGGGTGTACATAAATTAATTGGAATTCTGTATGGGAGATTTGTTTCTTCTCCATTTATTCATTATTTTTTCTTTCCTCCTTTATTTATTCAATCATTTATTTATATCAGTAGGGACTCATAGATATTTATACTTTGGGTTATGGTACAGTGTTGTTATTTACTTTGCTACTCAAATTGTTACAACTTTGGCCAATGGGAATGCTTTCAGGTTAGCTCTGTGTCCCTTTAACATACCCCCACTGTTTTGTTATTTTGAGCACTTCCTTACTTTCTGGCACTACAAGATGCTCCAGTTTCATCTTGTATATTCTCTATCCCAACCCTAAAATCAACCATTTCTCCAAGGAGCTGTGAATCCTTTTATGGAAGAATGGTGTTCAGAATCCAACATCTGGGTACTGAATGTGCTTTCTGCTACTGAAGTGTCACTGACTCTAGGCCCTTCTCAAGGGACAGATAGAAAATGTTTTCAATGAATAAAAAATTTCAAAAATTAACTACTTTGATTTTAATTTCTTTAACTATCAAAGGTGAACATATTCTATGTTTATTTACAAGCAATTTTCTATACTTTGAAATATCCATTTTTGATATTTGCCCATCTGTCTTCAAAGATCTTTGTGTATTCTTTACCTGCTTGTGTACATTAAAGTTGTTTATCATTTAACATAATGTTAACATAATGTTTATCCATAATTTTGGTCAGTATTTTCTCTCAGTTTGTTTTATGTCTTTGTTACTATTTTACTGTTAGCCTTCTCCAGAAGTACTTTTTAAAACAGGACTTTCTGACCTTCACTAATGCTGATCATGTCCTGTTACTCTATCAAGCAAGGAAACAAAAATGGTAGAGTGATGATGTCATCCAAGAAAGAACATGGTTTCCTATCCTTAAAAAAACAAAAACAAAAATGTTGTAGTACTTGTAAAAAACACTGTCATAAGTTTCCAAATACTAATATAACTTTGGCTTTTAAGAACATCTCCAAGAGTTTTGCATTATACAACAATGGGAATATTGAGGTTGCCTTAAAAACAAAACAAAACAAAATTTGGAACAGTGATAAATAGTTTGTTAAATTCCGAATAGTTGACTTACAAGTCCTGACTCTAGGATAATTGTGTGCCAAAAGAAACCGCTCAACCCAGTTTTCCATATTCTGTAGGACCCAGCTGTGTGCCAGTTTATTTCGGGGTGTCTGGACTGCCAACCAATCCAGACACTGAGAAGGATTGTATTCAATCACCTACAAATAAAATGACAAGAACAGAATATAAAGCCAACTGAATGAGCAGTTACTTACTTTTGGTATATGCCATTAAACACTTAAAGCTGAAGTAGTTTTTTGAAAACTAAAGCTTAAAGGAAGTTTCAACCATGTGTTTTCCCATTTTTAAGCTACTTCCTTTTGCCAATAGGAAACGTTCAGGAAAATTTGTCATTAGTTTAACAAAATAAATTTAAAATAACCAAAGAACTATATAACACAGGACAAATATAAAAACTCAATGACTTTTATGTTTTCTTAAAGTTATAAATTTATTTAAAAGTACTTTTAATTCTCTAAAGTTCCTCATCCTTACTTTTCTTATTCCATGCCTAACATATTACTATTAAATGAGAATGTAAAAGTAGCTCACTGTACTTCTATGGAGATTTTTTTTTTAATGGAAAATGGAAATCCTAGGAATCTAGAGCAGGGGCTAGCAAACTATGGCCTGCAGGCCAAATTATGTGGCTGCCTGTTTTTTAGTGGGACATAGCCATGCCCACTCATTTACTTGTTGTCCATGGCTGCTTTGAGGCAAAAACAGCAGAACTGAGTAGTTTCAACAGAGACTGTATGGCCCACAAAGCCTAAAATATTTGCTATCTGGCCCTTTAGAGAAAAGGTTTGCTGATCCCTGGTCTAGAGCTTTTCTGACACTCACCAAGGAGAAATTGTGTGATCTCAGCAGTAACTCTGGAAGAAAGAAAGTGGTTGGTGCTTCCTCTGTTTTGTCTGCCAATTGCTGAAACCTTTGGTTTGTATTTCTAGGGCTTCTACTGTCTTCAAGGAATCTTTTTGGAGGGTGAGGGAATGAGAACTTGATTGGCTAAAAGCTTCTTTAAGAATCTACAAGAATGTCTTCAAAACATCTGGGAGAGTAGCTAAGAATTCTTTTTTTCCTCCAAACCTCTGACTAAAGCTCCTCTTCTTCCCTGGACCTGTGACTTACTAAAACCATTTTGGAGTACCCAAATAGGAAGAAACTATTACTTAAAATGATAGTGACTGTATTATAAAAATAAAATCCTCAGAAAAATAAATACTGAAAACATTTGCTGCAAGACTTACCTCCCATATCCTCTGCAGAATGTAAGATGCAAAGGGAGGCATTCCTGGAGGTCCACCAGCGAACTCCATCAGCATAGTCAACAATTTAAAGAAAGGATTGGCTGCCTGTAAGACACACATACGACTGTGTATTTAGATGATGTGAACTCATCTCTTTCAGCAGAAAAGAAACACAAATACTCTCTACACATCACATTGAAATCTGCTGTGTTAGGTTAGCAGAGCTCAGTCAGTACTCCTGCCTACAAAGTCGAACTACCATAAAGCAGCAGGATCAGCTAGGGTATACAAAGTCAGTGGCATGGTAGCCACAAGTAACAGATTTTTCTGGATATCAAATATATTTGTAAAAAAAATTTTTTTAATTGACAACATTGTATATATATATGATGTACAATATAATGCTTTGAAATATGTATACACTGTGGAATGGCTAAATCGAGCTAATTAACATACACATTACTTCACACTTATTTTTTGTGGTTTGAACACAAACTCTAATCTCTTGGCAATTTTGAAGTATATTTTTCAAGAATAATTTATACTTTTCAATTATAATTTTCAAGTATTGTTATTAACTATAGTCAAGTTATAACAATAAATCTCTTGAAACTATTCTTCCTAACTGAAATTTTGTATATTTTGTCCAACATCTGCCCAACACCAAAACCAAAGTTTGTTAATGAAGTAACCATGTTCTATTGAAAAACTGAGATTAAAAGCTTCCTGTAGCAACCTTTGATCCCTGAGGGGTAATTTATGTTAATGTTTGACATGTATTGTTAAAGTAGCTTAACAGTTTCCATTTTATAAGAACACTTTTATACAATGCTATAATCCTACTTTCCCCGTATTTCTCCACATATGTGGAGATCTAGTTACTTTTCCTCTTGAGCACAATTATGATATATGCTTCACCAAATAACTTTAAAGCTTAGCATCTAAGCACTTCAATATACTGAATTTATATGGATATTTATATTTAGTCGGGAAAATTATATCTGTGATAAGACATGAAGCAATAATTCAGTTTATTCAAATTATACACTTAAAAATACGTTATTGTGTTATGAGAGACACCTTGATAAACATTTTTTCAAGAACAATTAGAAAGGCTCATTTGAAAGCATTATCAGTGCTGATAGTAGTTTTAAAAACACAAACTAATGTATGTTTACATACCTCAGGAGTCAACTTTGCTATTGATGTGAAAAGCATAGATATAATCTAAAACAGAAAAAGGAGGATTTCAGAATATTCTTTTTAAAATTAAAAAAAACTTTAAGACTTTCTTAGCACTTACATGTTCTGCAAGTCGATTATTGTATCTACATAGGCTGAAAATCAGATTACAAGTTTGTCTTATATTGATGCCATCACGAATATGTTGAAATAAGAAGGGAAATCCCTGTTAAAAGCAAAAGTTATTCATTTAAGAACTGTTATTATTTTCGCAATGATCAAATTGTCTAACATCAGAGAAGATATTTACCTTTCCTCCAGTTAATGCTGCCATGTCAGTCTGTGATAATGTCAAATGCCTAAAAGAAAATGAGCGGAAATAAGTTTTTCATCTGTGTTACTTTATAGCTATTCACATCATGACATGCACCAAAATGTTGATTCAATTATAACTACCAACTCTGCCATCATAAAATGATTTCTGGATTTTTTGCTAGGTAGACTTGCTTGCTAAACATTTTTTAGGCAATTTTTAAAGATTCTAGAGTTAGTATATGGAAGCCCAAGTCTACTTTATTTCTAATTAACTAACTCAATATTTTAGTATACTAAAACACTATGATGGTTCTCATTTTACTTAGCTGTTTTGTTTTTGTTTTGACATGAAACCCTTCAAATCAAATGGACTTGTAAGAAATGCTAGCATTTCACCACCCAGCTTAAAATTACTGCATATTTCTTTAACTTCTTATAAAAAATGTCAGATACATAAAAAATAGAATAGTACAAGTATCCCATCATTCAGCTTCAAATTTAACAAAAATCACCACCAGTCTTGTTATATATGTAACCCCATTCACTCAATATGAATAATTCTGAGGCAAACTCCAGGTATTTTATAATTTAGCTCATAAACCTCAATTCATATCTCTAACAGATAAATTTATTTTTTGTTGGTTATTTTTAGATATTTAAAATTATTATCATATTCATTCCTACACATCATATTTCTTTATGTCCTTTGCCTGACCTATCACTTCCCAAACCCCCTTCCTCCTTCCCCACCATCTCTAGTACCCTTAGGTTTCTTCTCTCCTTCTCAAAGTTCAACGTATTGTTGTGGTCTTTTCTTTCTTTCCTTCATTCCTTCCTTCTTCCCTCTCTCCCTTCCTTCCTTCCTAGCAGCCAGTTATGAGTGAGAACATGTGGTATTTGTTTTTCTGTCTGGCTTACTTCACTTGACATAATTTTCTCCAGACTCATCCATTTGCTGCAAATGGCAGAATTTCATTCTTTTTTTACGGCTGAATAATATTCCATTGTGTATATATACCACATTTTCTTTATCCAGTCATCTGTCAATGGACACTTAGGGTGGTTCCATATTTTGGCTATTGTAAATACAGCTGCAATGAACAAAGGAGTGCAGGTATCCCTTCAACATGATGATTTCCATTCCTTTGGATATATACCCAGTAGTGGGATTGTTGGATCACATGGTAGCTCTATCTGTAGTTGTTTGAGAAACCTCCATACTGTTTTCCATAATAGCTGTGCTATTTTACAGTGCACTAACAGTGTAGAAGAGTTCCCATTTCCCTGCATCCCCGCCAACATTTGTTATTCCCAGTCTTTTTAATAATGGCCAGTCTAACTGGGGTGAGATATCTCAATGTGGTTTTGATTTGCATTTCTCTGATAATGATGCTGAGCATTTTTTCATGTACCTGTTGGCCATTTGTATGTCTTCCTTTGAAAAATGTCTATTCATTTCCTTTGCCCATTTTTTAATTGGATTGTTTGTTTTTTCCTGTATGTGTTTGAGTTCTTGTATATTCTGGATATTAATCCCTTATCTGATAAATAGTTTGCAAGTATTTTCTCGCATTTTGCAGGTTGTCTTTCCACTCTATTGATTGTTTCCTTTGCTGTGCAGAAGCTTTTTAGTTTGATATAATCTCATTTAGTTATTTTTACTTTTGTTGCCTGTGCTTTGGGGGTCTCATTCATAAAGTCTTTGCCCAGTTCTATTACCTGTAGTGTTTCCCCTATATTTTTCTTTAATAATTTTATGGTTTCAGGTCTTATATTTAAGTATTTAATCCATTTTGAGTTGATTTTGGTATATGGTGAGAGGTACAGGTCCAGTTTCATTTTTCTGCATATGGATGTCCAATTTTCCCACCACTCTAACAGACAAATTTTAAAAACCAACCACAATATCATTATTCACACCTAAAATAAATCAATAATTCCTATCATAGCCAACGTGCAAATTTCATCAAGTTTCTAAAAAAAATGTTTTATAGTTAATTTGTTTGAATCAGGATCCAAAGAAAGTCCTTTGTTGTAACTGGTTGAAATGTCTCAAATCTTCTAATCTATTGGTTCCTCCTCCGACTTTGTTTTTATCTTGCAATTTATCTGTTGAAGAAAGCAGATCCTAAGTTCTGTACAGTTTCCCACATTTATATTTTGCTGATTATATCCTTGTGGTGTTGTTTTAATATGTCCCTTTGTCCCTATATTCTCTGTAAACTGATAGGTAGGCCTAGAGACTTGATTAGACCTAAGTTTGACTTTTTAATCAAGGATATTTTGTAGGTGGACTTTCACGAGGAGGCACACGATGAAAAATTAGTCTTTTTTATAACTTTTTCAGCCAACGATGATTATTGTCTAGATCCATTATTTCATCTGGAGGTTGCAAAATAGTGATAATTCTAATTCCAATAGTCCTATTCCACTTATTAGATCAAATACCTCTATGATGATGCACTTCCCTGTATCCACCATTTGGTTGCCACGAGGTATACTTGATACTTAATACTGTTTCTTTTATTCGTCAGTTTTCAAAATAATGATTTGATTTCCCATTACATTCCAAAGGTTGACAATAAGCTTTAAAAATTTTCTTTTTAGGTATCACTGTGAACTCAGATTTAAACATCTCTGAATGAATGACTTTGAAATACGTGTTTCAAAGTCCACTGCAGTTATTCTTCTTATTGATGCTCAAGTTGTCCAATCTATGACCAGTAGAAACCTCCTTCAGTTGGCTCTTGAGTACTTTCAACAACATGACCTCAGTAGTCTTAGGTAGCCTCCCTGCTTTCCAAAATGACAAAACATTCCAGGCTACTCATTCATTTCTTGCCAAAGACCCAGAATTGGCCATTTCCCCAAGGAACCCAAATTCTTTCAGTGGAAATGAGAACTAGCGACCACAATCTGGATGCCACGGATACCCACTGATTCTGGGTTGAATAGGATTTCCAGGCCTTTTCAGAAAGCAGAGATAAGTAATACATTTTCTGTTTCTTTAAGACAAAATACGGGCCGACCCCATGGCTCACTCGGGAGAGTGCAGCGCTGGGAGCGCAGCGGGGAGCGCTGAGGCCGCAGGTTCGGATCCTATATGGGGATGGCCAGTGCGCTCACTGGCTGAGTGCAGTGTGGGCGACACCAAGCCAAGTGTTACGAACCCCTTACCCGTCACAAAAAAAAAAAAAAAGACAAAATACTCCATAAACTCATACTGATATTTCCAATTCAAAAATAGTTTTAAAGAAATTATGTAAAAATCTTACAATTTGATATTTGTATCTCTTTTTTGTTTTGCTGAAAATCTTGGTTTCTAACGACATAACTACTTGTTTGCTTTATACTATAATATACACATAAGAGTTTCAGAATAATTACTAACAATATAATTATAAAACAGTTTAGAATAATTTTGTAATTCTTTTTGTCCTTCATATACATCCCACCAGGAATTAATAGTTACTGTGTTCAAAGTCACTTTAATTTCTCTCCTGTGGCTATGCCACCTGCTTAATATGAACTTCTTGATGTACCCTCATATATAGTTATATTCCTTTATTTCACTGTGCTTTTGATTTTTAGGAATTCCTTCTTATTCATTTATTTGTAATTATACAAAACATTTACATAATTCCAAAGTTAAGTCTACAAAACAAAATATTGTCTCTTCAACCTGTTTTCTTTCCATTTACTGGAAACCTTTTTTTTTTTTTTTTTTTTTTGCAGCTGGCCAGTATGGGAATCCAAACCCTTGACTTTGGTGTTATCAGCACCATGCTCTCCCAAGTGAGCTAACCAGTCAGCCCTGGAAACCATTTTTTAAAGAAACCTTTTTGATTTATAGTTAAAGTATTGATATTTGTAGTAGTTATCTTCTATAAAGTGCTGCAAACACTGAATTAGCAAATATCAAATCATTGCTCTTAGGGGAAATACACAATCAGGTTCCTGCTAGCCTTTGGTCACATTTTCATCAACCGATCAACAGTACCTTGTTTTATGGGTATTTCTGTTTAAAGACACTTTATTTAATATATATTGTTGATTAATTAACATTGAACTCATGGCTAACTGCACTGTAACTCATATATAAATGAAACTTATCTTAACACAATGTATCTTCACCCTAAGGTACATCACAGCCTTCTTTAGCTTAGGAACACTGGATAGCACTTCAGTAATATGCTTGATTGGCCATTTTAAACAGTGAAATCACTAACGAAAAGCAAAAAGCATTTGAAAAATTTTCACAGCATACACCATGGGAAGTACATTTGTTTACAATATGAAAACTGAAACAAGAAGGTAGATTGTTGCCTTATGTGAGTGACTTCAGCTGGGAAAGTGCGTGTCAGGCAACTCAAATTTTTCACTGCTCTGCATGTGCACATGTCTGTGAATAACTGCAAAAGCTCCTTAAGTGCTAATTTTGGCACTGCAAATAAATTTTAGCAAGTAGGTGAATTCACAAATAGAGAAATCCACAAATAATGAGGATTGGTTTTATATATACACACACACTCTTATCACCTTCTCTCATAGCTTGCGCTTTCTTAAAAAGTAGCATACTATATACGCTTTTCTCCACCTTGCTTTTTTCACTTAATATACTAAAAATTTCTCTATGGTAGTACACATAAATTCCATATTTCTATTTTTCAGTGACATAGTCCTCTATTGAGTGGATGCCCTGTTTTTTCAAATAGTCCTCTTTTGATAGACATTTGACTGTTTCTAGTTTTTTGCTACTAGAAATACTGTTTCAGTAAATAGCTTTGCACATATGTCTTTCTGTATTTTGGGGACAGATTCCTAGAAGTGGAGTTGCTAGGTTAAAGGATGAATGCTCATATAATTTTGCTAGATATTTTACTGTAGATTTTTTCAATGACTATTTCTAACATGACTCAGAAACCAAAAGTCTGGTAGAAAGGATTGAAATTCTTATGCCACATGAGTTTATGAACAGTGTTATTTTTTAAAATAAATTACGTAATAAAAGCTACTGAATTCGTATCGGTAAAACAGTTACGTAAAAAGAAGACCAATCTGGGCCGAGCCCATGGCGCACTTGGTAGAGTGCTGCGCTGGCAGCGCGGTGACGCTACCGCCGCGGGTTCGGATCCTATATAGGACTGACCGGTGCACTCACTGGCTGAGTGCCGGTCACGAAAAAACGACAAAAAAAAAAAAAAAAAGAAGACCAATCTGGCCAGTTAGCTCAGTTGGTGAGAATACAGTGTTATAACAACAAGGTCAAGGGTTTGTATCCTCATACCGGCCAGCTGCCAAAATAAATAAGTAAATAAAAGAATAAGACCAAACATGCTTTAAGCATTTTGAATGTTGAAACATTTCACCTTTCTGAGCGAGACTGTTCAACCAAAAGAGCAACTAAAGCTATCATCTTTTCAAGGGCAGCTGGCCTGTATTTTTCTTCTGCCAGAGAGAGTATATCTTCTTCCTCCTCCTCTTCTTCTCCTTCTTCCTCTGACAACACTTCAACTTGAGGCTAAGTGGAACAAAATTTAATTTCAATACAGTATTAGTTTGAAAATCATCAAGAGAACAAAGACCTGTTTCATACAATTATCCAGGGTAGATGGTGGCAGGATCATGTATCATGAGAAACAACCACTCAAAGGTCTAACCCTAACTTAAAATAGTCTAAACCACACTGAGGACAATTTTAGACTACATTAGCAGAACTGTAAAGAACAGTGATCCTCAACGACTGTTTACCTTACCTAAAGGGACAAATCCTTTAACAATTATTTTTTCTTGTAAGCAAGCCCCTTGGAAGATAAATCAAGATAAAAAATTATGAGTATGATAAGATAATATTTCCGAGTTAATAAAAATGCCAGTTTGCAGAAAAGAAGAAATCCTTATTTGAAGTTTCCAGATAATCCAAACAGATATTTCAAAAAGATATTCATTTGGGCTTTGAAATGCAAGAGACTGAAAAGATTTTATCATCTAACAAAGCAAAAGAAGAAGAGTTGAAACAGGTAGCCATATAGTCTGGAATTAAATAATCCCAGTCCATATTCTTCAAAGCATTACAGCATAGTGGTTAAGAGTCTTAACTCAGTAGTCTGACCAAGGATCAAAGCCTAACTCACTGCAATCTAAAACAAATTAACTTCTCTAAGCCTCAAATACCTCATCTGTAAAAAGGAGATAAAAATAGTACTTCTCTCTTAGTGTTAAGGATATGGGCAAATAGATCACGCAATCCAATGTGGCTGTTATAGGCAATACAAAATTCATAGAATACTTTAATATTATTAATATACCACCTACTTAAATTCCTGGAAGACTCTGACAAACTTAACAGCAAAGGGCTTAAAAAATGAATGCCAAAAATGTTCACCAAAACAGACTATTGATAAGACCCCAAAAGTAGATGGTGGCTAATTTGTCAAAATTCATTTGCTTTGTTCCAGGGCCTTAACAGTGGAATTTATTACTTGATTATTCTTTCTCTTGCTATACATATTAAAATTCCATTAAAAAGATCAATTAATCTTACATGCTTAACATTATCTAACATGAGGGCTGGAAGGGACTTTAAAAGGTTCTAAAATCTCATGACTCTGCATTATGCAAACTACTGAACACATGGCCTCCTAATCCCTGAAATACGATAGAATTTTACTTACATTTTCAGGTCCTTTGGTTCCCATGTAAAAATGTACCATTGTAGATATGGCTTGCAATGAAAGCAAAAACTGGCTCTAAAAAATTGATTTAAAAATATAAAATAAAACAATTAAGTTCTAAAATACTGAAAATTGGTATATAATCCAAAAAATAAAATATACCCTCACCTCTTCTTCACCCATTTTGGCAAATTCATAAAGGAAGGCAAAATACTCGGTAAGATGTTTACTGTGAGGTTTTACACCATGTTCCATAATTAATAACAGAGTTCTCACAAATCGAGTGACACATGAACGACCGCCAATATCTTCTACTGAGGCATCCATATCATCTGACCTAAAAAGACAAATATATTTTAGAGACCATATAGAGAGTATGGGGATAAATATTGTTTGGGAGGAAAATATTTTTAAAACCCTAAATTTAGCTCTTTTATCTTTGTAATAATGAATATCAATTACAATAAAATAGGTAGCTGGATTCCAACTACTGTGACTGACTAAATCATTCCAAACAAAAAGACCATGCCATAAAGTCCTTTGTAGAGAATTCTGCAGAGGCACTTAATTAAAAGTAAAATAAAGGGCTGGCCAGTTAGCTCACCTGAGAGAGTGTGGTGATGATAACACCAAAGTCAAGAGTTCGGATCCCCATACCAGTAAGCCACCAAAAATAAATAAATTGAAATAAAAATAGTTTCCCTTATTTTTGGGGGGCAGTGGAGGGGGAAGTTGACCAGTAAGGGGATGTGAACCTGTGACCTTAGTGTTATAAGGCTGTGCCCTGAGCACCTCAGCCTACCAGCCAGCGCTGTTTTCTCTTCTTGACTTTCATTATTACAGTCTCTTCTTGACTTACATTATTACAGATTTTTTTTAAAAAACAGAAAAACCTAAATATTTCAGTGTGAATATTTAAAAATATTTTGTAGGCAGATCATCAAAAAACTTAAAAATTAGATGTTCCAAAAGTACTTCTTACCCATCTTCCATTCCTGGCTGCAGATATAGATGAGCATGCACAGGTCTCAGCCTCTGAATCACATGGATACACAAACGCTGAAACATCTGTAAAAGAAAAGACAACAATCCGAAAGCCAACTTACATCAGGTAACAAAGATATTGAAAAATTAACATGACACAAAATTCTCTGCCACCAATTTATATTTTGCCCAGATTATCTTTTGACATTCTAAAGCTTCCCTGTTGTCTCAACTACAGACTGAAGACATGAAGCAATGAGCATGAAAAACAACATTCAGTTTCATGACTTGGGAAAAAAACCCAACAAACTGTAGGTTTCAGTGTTAACACAGATTACCAAAAACAAAGCTTCACAAAACCCTCTTAGCTAGTGGAAATGTAGAGAAAAGAAAATTCAGCATCTATCTTCTTCAGAAGAATAGAATGGGGCAGGACAGCTGCTTATCAGAGGGTCAATGGCTAGAAGAAAATATGATTTAAAGTTTATTCGAAAGAAACATGGATTAAAATGACCAGGGATTCTCTAAAGATGACATAAAGTGAGCCACAAGCACATGAAAGGATGTGCAATATCATTAGTTATTAAGGAAATGCAAACTGAAACCATGAGATAGCACTTCATATCTACTAGGATGGCTAAAATGAAAAAGACAAGAGTTGAAGAAGATATGGTAAAATGGGAGCCCTCATCATTGGGGGTAATGTAAAACGGTGCAGTCCCAGTGAAAAACAGTTTGGCAGTCCTAAAAACATTAAACATAAGAGTGATCACATGACCCAGCAATTCCACTACTAAGTATATAACCATAAGAAATTAAAACGTACATCTAAACAAAAACTTATACATGAATGCTCAGAGTGGCATTATTCAAAATAGCCAAAAAGAAGACACATCTCAAATGTTCATCAACTGATGAACAGATAAACAAAATATGGTATATCCATTATTTGGGAAAGAAAGGAAGTGAAGTATGAATACATGCTATAACACAGACAGACCCTGAAAAAATTGTTAAATAAAAGCAGCAAGTCACAAAAGACCACACACTATATGATTCCATTTATATGAAATGGTCAAAATAGGCAAATCCACAGACAGAAGGTAAATCAGTAGTTGTCAGGGGTTGAGGAGAAGGAAGAGTATAAAAATAGGGAGTGACTGCTAATGGGTATGGGATTTCTTTTTGGGGTGAATATTCTAAAATTAGATAATGATGATAGTTGCACAACTCTGTGAATATATTAAAAACTGCTAAATTTTACACTTTGAAAAGTTTGTATAAATTTTATGGTGTAAGAATCATATCTCCATAACTACTGGAAAGTGGCATAATTCAGATTAAGTTTTTGGTTTTGTCTTGTGACTATAAAGTAATATTTACATTTTCCTTATCTACTTTTTCCAATGATTTAAGAAAACAAATTGATTCATGTGACAGTTTAGACCCTGTCACAGATATGAGTTACATCCTACTCATTTAACTTTCTAGGCCATTACAGTTCTCTACCATGGTTAGAACATCTAAGGATTTGAAAAAGAATATAACTCATAAAGAATTCAAAGTAGAATCTGAAAGAATAGGAAGCCTATCGTCCTATGAGTAATGTGCATAATTTTAATCCCTCGATGGAGAAAACAATAGCAAGATAACTTTTCTGATAAGAGGTAGATATTGTCAAACTATTTTCAAAGCTAGGTTAAGACATATTTGCAAGCAAATTTAGAATAATTAAATTGAAAGCCACTTCTTTTTTCAAATACGTTTTTCCTTACCTGTCTCACAATTTGATTAGGGCACTTAATTAATATCTGCATTGGCCACCAATCATCATCAGCCATGCGGTCTAAAAACCACTGTAAGAAAATAGAGCATGATTTTAACACTCAACCAATATTTATTAAACAGGATAAAAATTGTAAGGATTTTACTTCTAGATGATATTTCAATTATTTTAAGTTCTTACCAAAAAACTTCTCTAATTGTTAGAAAGTCTAAAATCTTAAATCATAATAAGGGCTACCTCATTATACAAGTCCTTGGCTGCCATTTACATCACGGTACACTACCTGCATCATGGCAACCTAAGGTCTTTAACATAATAAAATGGAATAGCATTTTCCTCTTGGTCTTCATAAATTTCACACTGTAGAAACTTTTGTTCCTATTAATAATATGAGTATGATTCATTTTCTTTCTGTTTAAAAACAAATTATGAGCTAATCAACCCTCTCGATCTATCAAATAGCCACAAGGTGGGAGGGGAATAGAGGAACATGTTAAGTAACACGAGGAAGATGCAACCAGTCAAAGACATAAAGAATATGGAAAATCCAGCAGAACAAATGACACAAAATAGCATGGAGAAAAAAAAGAAAGTAACAACTACAGATGAAAGATTTAAGAGACAAACAAATGCAAAATGTGAACCTTGTCTGAACAGTAACTTCAAACAAACCAACTGAAAAAAACATTTTTGAGATAATTAGAAAAAACTGAACACAGACTGGGTTTTAGGTGACATGGAATAATTTCTAATTTTACTAATAATGAATGAAATTGTGGTTATAGATATACTTTTTGTTTTCTGACAGCTGGCCAGTAAGGGATCTTAACTCTTTACCTTGGTATTATCAGTACCATGCTCTAACCTAGTGAGCTAACCAGCTGGCCCTTTATATAGATACTTTTTAACAATTCTCATCTGTCAGAGATACATACTGAGCGTTTATGGATGCATATGGATTTCTAGGTTTGCTTTAAAATACTTCAGCTGGGAAAAAAAAGGAATGGCGGGTAGGAACAGATGAAACAAGAATGAAAGAATTAATACTAATTAACAATATTATTTGTCAAAGCTGGATAATAGGTATATGAGAATTCTTTAAACCATTCTACTTTTAGGGCTGGCCAGTTAGCTCAGTTGCTTAGAGTGCAGTGTTATAACACCAAGGTCAAGGGTTCAGATCCTCACACCAGCCAAAAAAAAAACAACCAACACACACAACAAAAACCTTTCTACTTTTATGCTATTCCCAAATTTTCATTATAATGTTTTTAAAAAGTTACGCCTTTGTGCTTGAAATTTCCAATGACCACATTCTTTTATTCCATTGCTAAAAGGTATAATTAGA
Organism: Cynocephalus volans; assembly: GCF_027409185.1. Lineage (NCBI taxonomy): Eukaryota > Metazoa > Chordata > Mammalia > Dermoptera > Cynocephalidae > Cynocephalus > Cynocephalus volans. Next base: position 57,820,744 of record NC_084473.1, read on the forward strand.
TGACCTTCTTAATTTCATCTATTGCACACTATACTATCTCCCGCCTCTAGAAATTCATACGACGTGCATTCTTAGAGAGGATTATACCTCTTTGGTTGCTAATCAAAAATTATAAATGATATTAAGATGGCAATATGATTAAGTTGTCATTACTTTTGAGAAGCTTATTCTTAGGGATGCATCTCTCTTAAAATGAAGGGAGATAAACTGATCTATTGGGATATGTGGATTTTTTTGAGGGGGAGAAAAGACAGCTGTTTTAAAGTATTTTCAAGTAACATTCAAAAGTACTTAAGATAGGAGTGGGGGAGATGGGGAGATATTGGCCAAAATGTACAAAGTTTGTGTTATAAGATGAATACATTCTGGGCATCTTATATATAGTATTGTGACTATAGTTAATAATACTGTACTGTTCACTTGATTTCTAAGAAAGTAGATCCTAAATGTCCTCACCACTCAAACACACACACACACACACACACACACACACACACACACACACACACACACACACACACACACACACACACACACACACACACACACACACACACGTAACACATGTGTTAATCTGACTGTGGTAATCATTCCACAATGTATATGTAAATCAATTCATCACATTGCACAGATTGACTATATACAATTTTCACTTATCAATTATACCTCAATAAAGCTAGAAAAACAAAAACAAACAAAAGTAGTTAAAAATATCTGGAAGAGCCTTTTAACTTTTCTGTACTTTTTCCTTCCATTACATGAGGGGAGGAAAAACCCAAATATTTCAAAATAACTTGATTATTTAATCAGTGTAATGGTTTTGATACCTAAATTATAATTTCCAGGTTATCAAATGATTTTAGAAACAAGTTACACTGGGTTCTCTATAATTTATAATAGATAAAACAATTTTGCTGTGGCATCTCAGCTAAGAATAAAAGAAAAACAAAATAAACAATCTTAAGCTATGCATTGTTTGTTGAATTATTCACCTCACAAGCTGCTTGACTATTATTAAATTGTTTAGTCAATAGTTCAATCCACTGAAGCATTGTGGGCTAAAAAAGAAAAAGAGAGAAGTCAGTCAAGGCACAAGGACTTTTGAGCCAAAGATAATAGCACAGATACCAAAAGATTTCTGATAAAAATAACAAACAGAAAAACCCACAAAAAATCCCCACATACCTTTTCTTTTGAATGAATAAATGTCTCTAGAACAAAGGAAGTACTTAACTGTAAGAAAAGATAAAATCAAGCAAAAAAGACTTAATTATTTTAAAGTAATAAATTTTGACAAAATTATCTAAAGTTTATTTATTACCTTTGCTGTCATTAGGGACACAGCTTTAGGATCTGGTAATGTACTGGGAATACAACTACACAACTGCCACATAAACCTAGAATTAAAAAAAAAAAAATTATTCTAACAAGATTTTTTTTTAAATGTGTGAAGAAAATCTACTAAATTTACCACACTTACCCAAAATATGTATGTTCAAATATATTTTTGTCTTGAAGAAACTGCATGTTATCATGCCAAATCCACTGAAGAAAAAAATGTTTTAATATCAGAAAGCAGTTTACTTCACTACATTTTACCAAATATTTTTAACAGATAAAAAAAAGACATGCTCTAAAAAACCATAAAAGAAAGATACAAAAAATACATGTACTTAAAATTCATGTTGATTTTTTCCCAGGTATATGGAATAGAAAAGCAGTTATTAAAACTACTTTAATTTTATCATTACTTATCTGGCTACCTCAAGGGATTGTGGGTTTTTAAATGTATTTATAAAGATTTTAAAAGAATTCTGAAATCCTATCTGTCTGAAGAGCAAGTATATAAATGAATAAAACATATGTTGCATTTTGATAAGAACAGGTTATAAAAGAAAGTTTTATGTTTAAAAGTTGGCAAAATAAAAAAATTTAATTCAGGTTGGTGGACCTAAATGAGGTGATTTCTCTTTTTACTCTATAAAAATCACAAAAAATGATTATTTGTGGCATTAGGCCTGTAGGATCACACCGCTGTTTTTGTGTTCCTTCACCTCTCTAAATACCCTAAACATGTTTTAAGTCTTTTGTCAGACAGTTCCATAAAATTATTTTTACCTAGAACAAATATATGTTCCCATTACTGACAGTACCAGCTGTCTTTCTTAGCATTACACTTCTGTGTGTGTTTTGGAATTTAGATAGCAGGTTCATTTTGAGCTGAAGGTTCCAACCTCATCTTTAATCTTTTTTTTTTTTTCTTTAAACTGTAACATAGTTGATTGTATATATCTGTGGGGTACAGAGTTACATATCAATACCTGGGTGCATGCAATATGTGATGCTCAAGTCAGGATAACTAGTATATTCAACATTATACAGTGTGATCATTTTTCATGACCCTTTACTAATTCCTCCCTTACTTTTCCCGTTTAATCTTCAATAAAGATTTTCAACTACCTATACTTGCCTCCACAGCTCACTACACTACTCTGGAAACAGTGATATTTGGGAAATCACAGACCTAGGCACCAAATGCAGAAGCTGTTAAGAATCCAGCTGTCTTCCATTAAACTAGATATTAAAGAGATTTACGAAAATGTAAAACAGGACTACTTTTCTCACCAAATTGTTTTGTTTGGAAAATATATATTATTTACAAAATGTTATTTATGGTAGCATGTAATGGGTTATTTTTAAACAAACAGAAGTTTTAAGAATCTGTTTTCATTTCTAATAACGTTAAACACTGATATATATAACTATATTAAGAACCACATTAAAAAGAAAACAGTACTACTCTTCAAGGTCCTCAATAATTTTTAAGAATATAAAGGGGTCCAATAAGTTTGTCCAATATAAAGGAGGACAAATAAGTTTGAGAAATACTGATGTAAATAAGCAATATACATCATAATAATAAGATTTTATTTAAAATTTCATTTTACTTCACATGTGAGCTGGTTGTCATTAAATTTGTTGGGTTCTCATAGAGCAAGGTCTAAATTTGTCTAGTACTTTGAGGGCACAAAGACTTGCACATGTGGCGATTATAGTCTGTTTAATTGTGGTTATGATGGTGGTTGAAATAAGTTTTTGTATAAATGGGTGAGTTTAATAATGGCTTCACTTCAAATACAGTGAAGCCATCTTTAATCAATAGTATCTAATTCTGCTGGTAAATCCAATTTGAGGAGTTGAAAAAAGATAATATTCTTGGCTTCTTACCAGTAACAAATGGGTAGGCAAGATACCAGTTAAAAGTATTTACAGAAAAAAATGGCTGAACTGTCTAGATGGAAGAATATATTTTTACCATGTAATCCTTTCTGGAGAAGTTTTACTTTTTGTACTTTGGCTGACTGAGTATACAACACTGACACAACACACATTGAATTAGATACTCAACAATGTACATTACTACAAATGAGACACCTTTTAATTTTTTAATATATAAACATTTTTAATGCATTTCAAATACACTGTATGCTTGAGTGTGTGTGTCTCTATCATGAAGTTTAACAGAAGGAACACCTGCAAACCTATCATCCAATTTAAGAGGCAGGACATTACTAACCACACAAAAGCTTATCCTGATTCCATCAACCCTTTCACTTTTCTTATTTTTCTTCACTTTTACTGATAATTATTTTCCACACCCTTTAATCTCATTCATTTTTCATTCACCCATCTTACATCAGTGTTGTAAGTACTCTTGAGGATTACTTTGGATTACAGACCTTAATGTTTACAGCCTGCTCTCTCTCTCTCTCTCTATATATATATATATAAAATATATATATATTTTTTATTTTACTTATATTATCCCTTGCAAAAATATTTATACTTTTAAGCTATTGCTCATGTCAAATTAACTTATACCTCCAGTAACTCTGATGAAACATCAAATTTGTATTCTCTGCCATTTTCTTCCTCTGGTTCCATGCGTTTGTAAAACAGCATATATGCACTGTGTGTCTTTAAGAAGCAAGAAAAAAAGTATATTTTCATTTTGACAAGGTATAACTTTAAAAATAGACAATATAGAAGAAAGAAACAGTATAAAATTATGTATGAAAGAATTGGTTACCTTTTCAAAGGAGAAATCCATAAATTTATCTGTAACAGAGTCATAGGTCTTGGTCTGTTTAAAAAACAAATGTTTACCTTCTTTAAAAAAATGGGTATACTCAGCTATATTTATATGTTATCTCATATACAGCTATTTTATACTTCACAGTAACTTTGTAAATAGTTTTCAAATAACACTACTTCACATATTCTACATACCCCACAAATTTACCTAATGTATCCTAATATCACGCTTGGTATTTTATTTTTTAGACAGAAAATTTAATACTATAAAACTGAATCTAAGAAAATTATACTATAACAACAACAACAACAACAAAAATGAAGAAGGTGTGGCAAGGTGATATATGGCTTGGTTCTAATATTTGTATATGTGGTAAGTGCATATAAAAACTAAATTTAAACAGCATTTTCAGCAACATTATAAATAAGAAAAGCAGATTATTAGAATATTGCATAGGCATAAAGCTGCACCTTATTTTGAGATCTCAAAATACTATCAGTATGTATCTCTACCAATCCTTCAAAAACAAAATTTTGAGCCTCAAAGCTGTAAGTAACTTTTTGCAGATGAAATGGACTTGTTGGTATATGTATTAAGAAATGCAACCGATGGATGACAGGAAAAGAAGTATCAGAAAAAGGCAACAGTCAACCAAAGACATCTCAAAAGAAACAATGGAAAAGAATGCAAAAGAGGAGAGAGACCTTGAAGGCATGGGAAACAATCTGAGAGTAAAAATCTGAGAGTGAAATAAGAGAAGAAAGACAATAAGACAAAGGGAGGTTGTACAAAGGATGCTACAGAGGTTACTGGACTTGTGGAATATGAGCAGAGTTCAGTGGCAGGGCATCTGAGAACTTCAGGACTACAATCCTAATGAGTATGGAGATGAAGATTCTACTGGTAATTCTTGAAAACTCCAGATATATTGTCACAGAAAAGATGGGGGGGGGACACAAAACCCAAGGCAAGTAGACAAGCAGAATTATGGGCAATGTAATAGAGATGGAGGCAGAAGCTTTTGAAAACTAAGATTCAAACCACTTTTTCCCAAGGTACTTTACCATAAAATACATAGAAGAATAAGAAAATAAAGTGGACCAGCAATATGAAAAACTAACTTTTAAGATAGGATCTTTGCAAAATTTGTTTTTCTTCTTTCAATTTTTTTTTAAAGGAAATGTCCTAGGAATAACATCTAGAGCTGTAAGTGGTTTAGTGATGGCTTAAATGGTAACTAAATATTTACTCCCCTCTTCTACCCATTTCTAAATTGTTAGCAATTGCACTACTTTTCCTTTCTATTCAGAATAACAGACAATAGCACCAAGAAGTAATAAGGAAGCCCTTCATTAACATCCAGAATTCAGTTATTTCACAAATAAATATGAGGATTAAATAAAAAAAGTTTATCTACCCTTGTCTGTGCAATGGAAATGACCAATACTGGACTTTTGAGAATCAACAGGGTATTTTAAAATAGTTTTCAGAAAATTAGTACTAGGATAACTGCCTATGGAGATGTGAAATTATTACAATAATATTCCAACTTTGTCTTTTTTTTTTTATGTTCTATTGTCAATTATATAATAGAGATGATTTTTTTAAAAAGGTTTTAACCAGGTTGCTGCTGCTGTTACAAAAAGCACTAAAGAAATAATTTTTTAAATTTCAGCTTAAGTCAACTTCCCTGTCAAAGATTTTTCAGATTGTCAGTAGTTTCTTTTTGCTCTAAGCCCACAGAATTCACTGAGTAAACTCTTTATCCAATCGTAATTCTCACAGCACTTTCATTCAATTCCTGTACTATTATTTAGCTTTTGGTTATAAGTCTTACCTTCTTAAGCAGACTGTTGTTGAAGGCAGAAACAATAATTTTTTAATATTTCCCAGTGTCTAATGTATACTTTAAACATACTAAACTTCCAATAAATAACAAATAAATAAATTTTAGATTTAACCATAGCAATTAAAAGAAAGTTAAGTGATGACTATGCCATTGAATTTTATGTACAACAAAGCATTGGGAAAGTCACAAACCATTTATGATTTTTAAATAAAACTTACCGTCATCTCTCCACCAAAACATTCAGAGGCAAGTTGAGCAGAATCAAAAGGTTTTACCTCAGCATCATTAAAAAGATACCTAAAATAGAGCATATATTACTGATAAGTATGTATGTACTACTAAATATTCATATGTTTACTATTTTTAAAATATCTGGATTACATACCGATATGCTGCAAATGTAGATCAAATTATTATTTCATAACATAAATTCTAAGTTCTTGTTTTTACAGCTCCAATCTACTAGAAATTAGTAATATAATTTATAACAACTGTAACCACCTTGAAATCTGACAGATACATCTACAACCTAGGATTAACAAGACAGTTCATAAAAACAATGAATAAAAACTTTGCTTAAATATAACATGTAAAACTATCAGACAAGAAAGATTAAGAGATATGAAAACTTCCAAAGCTTAAAAACACCATTTCAAAATTTATAATCATTCAAATCCCTGTGCTGTCCAGCCACACACACAAAAAAAACAGCTACTAGGGACTGATTTAATGACTTACAGCTGTTGATTTGACAAAAAGAAGTGTGTGGGGGAGGGAAAAGGTAAGGTGAACAGGGAGCAGCATGCAGGTGACTTCTAACTGGTATATATAAGGACTTTCTGGCCACCCTATAGAAAGCATACATCAGTAAACAGCTCTTGAATGAATGAACAGATAAGAGTTGGGAGGTACAATGCTGACAATGAATCTCCTGAAGTTGTGTGCAGAACTGTGTGTGTTCGTCTTTCTGAGAAAAGCATTCATTAAATTCTCAACAGGTCAGAGATACAAATTTAAGAGCAACTGATTCATATTCTCTTTTGAAAGTCACCTTCACTTAAAAATTTTGCCTGCCTCTTTTCCTAATTTTATAGCTGAAAATGTATCTGAAAAGAAAACACCATAAACTTATATCTTAGAATAAGAAGGTTTTTTAAAATCCCAAGGAAAAAATGTTTAAAACTTACCACTTATTGTTTTTATAAGCATGTGGATTGACTATATCTCTGATGAAGCTATAATAGTGTCCACCATCTGCCGTTCCTGTGTGAACAGTCACTCCTATCAAGTCATACTCATAGCTCTCTGTGTCTTTGGAATGATCGCCGACTTCCTTAAAACCTGAAATAATTTACATAAAATAATAGCAATACTTTTGAAAACTCCACAGGGACATCTTAGAATCACTTTTATAATATACTTTATGTACAGAAATAGGCACAGATATTTTATATATTAAATAAGTACAAGATAACTCTATTTGCTAGTCATTCACCATCCATAGTCTACTAATCAAATCACTGGCAAAACAACCACGTGTTAGTACATAAGCACAAACAACTTCAATACAATATAAAAGTATAAAATATCTCTTCAATTTGACTAGTCTTTTGAAATAGATAGCACAAAGTGCTTCATTCAATTTTATGTTTACTAGGAGCAGGCAAACACAAGACATGAAAAGGCATTAGTATATTTCAGTCTTTGAGTCTCACGTTAAGAAAAATGGAGCATTATATCGGTAGCATGAATGTACATCAATTAATAGAAAACACTACTAGGAACTTGGCGTAGATAGAAACAAAATAAATAAAAGATACGATTCTCATCCCCAAAGATTTAAAATGTAAAGATAACAAAAGATACAAAGGAAAAATACTACAGAATGGTCTAATAAGTTTGAAGATTTATGATTTATGATCTGTATTTCCACCACCACGTAAAAGGAAAAAGTAGAATAAGCAGTAAGGAAGCAAAAGCAGATCTGGTTAACTTCAGTGCACAGTCTAAACAGGAAAGGGAGGTGACAATTAGGTGAAGAGGAAGAAATGTCTAACTGTGTCAAAGTAGTGGCTAAGGAGTGTGGATGTGCTTATGCACACAGTGCTAAAATTAAATGCATCACTTGTAGCCTAACAAATCCTTATATCTTGGCATAAATTTCTGCTACCTCCACACATGGAAGCATCACGGAAAATACAATGAAGCACAGCCACTGGGAAGTCCTGCTATAATTTTCCAAATGGTTTAAGAGGTCTAAAAAGTAGGATGAATATATACAATGCCCACTTCTTAACTTCACCTGTATTTTCAAACTTATCATGTCTACTGGACCATTTCCTGCAACTTATATTCAAACCCTAACTATAAAAATTCCCTCCCTTAACTCCTTATTCCTTCAGAGCTAAAGTCATCAGCTTATCTCCTCTCTTCAAAGAAAGAGTATGTTCTTCTCTTGAAAGAATAGCCTACACTCATTGTTTACACTTCTCAACTCTCATTTAGTGAGAGTAAAACATTTAATGGATACTCATTAAGTGCCAGGCACTGGAGTTAAAGAGTAAAACATGGTTCTCTTTCCTTAAGTTCAGCGCATAGTATATTATCAGCAGAACTCTTTATATTGCCAGGACCCTTATTATGTAAAATGGAATATTTCACTAAAGAAGAATAGAAGAGGCAAGAGCCAGGCCCTTTCTACTTTCTTCTCTCACCTCCTGTATTTCCATTCCTCACCACTGTGGTCCTTGAGGCACATATCCAGAAGTTAGAAAACCACTGATCTTAAGGAAGTAACAATTTGGAGGTATCTACTTATGAACCAAGTGCCATCTTTAACTCACTGCAATCTGCCTTTCTTCCTATTGCAACACCCAGATGAAACTGCTCTAATAAAGATAACCAAAGATTATTCTCATTCTCATTCTTACTGGAACTGTTTCTTCTCTTTAACATTCAATATTTATAACTAGACTCCCTCTTTCTTGAGACATTCTTGAACTACTGATCCCACTACTCATTCACCCAGCTGCTCAAGCCAGAAAACTGAGTCATTCTTGACTTCTCCTCTCTCAGTGGACAAAGTAAAATGTAAGCTTCATGGAAGTAGGGATCTTGTTCATTGTCATTGTATTCCTAGTATTACAGAACAGCATAAGTTACCTACTGAATAGATGTTCAGTAACTTTCTATTGGATTCATTATTCATTCAATCAAGTCTTATTAACTCCATGTACTTCTCCCCATCCCTACTGGTACTCTTTCTCATCTATGCCACCATCTTTTCTGTGGTTTACAAGAATGGTCTCCCCAAACCCCTTTCATCATCCTCTAATCCATTTCTAATGCTATAGTACTCAGTATAACCTTTCCCAAAAGCCTGTCTAGTTATGTCAGCTCCCTGTTTAAAACCTTTTAATGGTCACACATTGAATAAAAATTAAAATTATTAACATGGCCTATAAACAAAAAATGTTTTGGCCACTGCCTTTTGCCTATCTCATTAACTAACACCCACATCCCTACTCCAATCCTCTCACCCCAGAGCTCATCCCTTCTTCTCAATCTAATTCCTACTCAAGTTTCATTATTTCTGCTTAAATGTCACCTTCTCATGAAGGCTCTGATGCCGCTGCACCCCGAGATACATTTACTGTCCTACCTGACATATCATACTTGTAATTTCTTGTTCAATATGACTTACTGAACTAGACTTAAGTGACCCTGTTCATCTTGTTCACCACTGTCTCCAATGCCTTGAACAGTACCTAGAACACTGTTCTAGTAGATATTAAATATTTATTGGTAAACTGACTGAATGTGCCACCATGTCTTTAAACATATTCTTCTTTCTAAGACTCAATTTAATATTAAATGTGTAGTTGATGATAACTTTATAATTATGACTACCTTGTTATGGAGGACTTACAATAAACACAGACAAGAGAGACGAAAAGTTACCTTCTTTCCTATCACTCTTTCCCATAAGAAAATCTTCTGTATACGGTGTCATATCCAAACGTAATGGGAAGGAAAAGTGTGTATTCACTTTCTCTTTCATCATCGTGACCATATTAAATGTATACCTCATGGTATTGAAACTCAAAATGCGAGGCAATTTCTTAAAACATGCCCTGAAAGACAAAAAAAAAAAGTGTTAAAAACTATCTTCTGATAATACTTTAGTTGGTTTCATTTACATTCAGGCTACACCTATTTCAATATTCAACTAAGTTGTAAATAAATAGCATTCTAAATCACACTCTTATTAAAACTATATACGTATATATAGTGTAAATATATATCTCCCTCTTACAAATGACTTTTTCCATTCTGAAAGGGCTTTCCTATATCTAGATAAGAAAAATAAAAAATTAGTAGACTGCAGTAAATACCATGACAAAGATAAAGATGTAAAGGGTGTTACAGAAGTACGAAAAGGAGCCATGTCATACCATAGTGCCAAGAAGGTCTTTGGTTCAATTTTCTTTTCCTTCTTAAATAACAGGTACCGAAGTATTTTTGTGAATTAGAATCGCAATCTGGCTGTATCTCTTACTAGACGTATGACCCTAAACAAGTTACTTGATCTCTCTGAGTTTAATTCCTGACTTGTAAAATGGAGATTAAAATACCTACCCCATACCACTTTTGAAATGCTGCCTAAAAAATAGCATTCAATGTGTCACCTGCTATTACTGCAACAATAACAATAGCAGCAGCAGCAAATCAAGTGGTCAATTAAATTTACAGTATAACATATTACTACCTCAAGTTAAAGAAATCTCAGTTTAAACAAAAATATATACATATACACAAACTTAGATTTATGAAAATATGAATTCCAGAGAATAATTCTTAACTGTACATAGGATAAAAAGAGAATTTGCTTAAACCTAGAGCTCTGTTTGAAAAAAAAAAAAAAGGAATTTAAGGAGAAAAAGAATGAGGGAGAAAATGTTACAAAAGCAGAGGGAATAAGAAGACTGAGAAAACCAGAGGTTTGAAGACAACAGAATATAATCCTGTTGAGGATCATAAACACTTTGTTCTCTTCTTCAGTTGGCCTATTTCTGTTGAACACTTACTATGTTATTACAGATATATAATAGTATGGTAAGAGCACAAAGTACTCAATAACTACTTTGCCTGGGAGAGATGAGACACATATTTAAGAAAAAGAGAAGAATCTTATTAGACAAAAGAAGGGACTGTTTCAAGCAGTAGGGGGTTATCAAGAATGACAGATTTTGGCTGGCCAGTTACATCACTTGGTTAGAGCGCAGTGCTGATAACATCAAGGTCAAGGATTGGGATAACAGCCAGCCACCAGCAACAACAAAGAATGACAGATTTATTCAATAAGTTTAATTATCTCAACTAGAGATTCCCCAAAGAAATTGACTCAGCCTCTCAATTTTCTTTTAGTGACTCATTACATCCCTCTATAGTAGCTAACTGTTGACTGATTCCATTTTGTGTAAGTCCCTAACTCTAACCTTAACCCAATTCTCTTCAGATGAGTTTGTCTTCTTTCTATAATTGCCTGCACAGCTATGCTTTCATATGATTACGTCCACCTGCAACTTTTCTCACTCTTGCAACCAACTTGACTTGAGTAAAATATCATTCTTTTCAAATGCATACTGCCCTAGAAAAACCTTCTCTTAAGCAATTTTAATATCTTATTATATGATGGTTTTTCATTCTCTGCCTTCAAACATGCTCAGATCTCTTTCATCTAGAAAAATCCTTTGTTTGATCGCAAGGCTTTTTATATAGCTTCCATCTTCCTTGTTTTTTCTTTCTTTTTTTTTTTTTTAAGGATGACCGGTAAGGGGATCTTAACCCTTGACTTGGTGTTGTCAGCACCACACTCAGCCAGTGAGCCAACCGGCCATCCATATATGGGATCCGAACCCGGGGCCTTGGTGTTATCAGCACCGCACTCTCCCGAGTGAGCCATGGGCTGGCCCATGTTCCTTGTTTTTCATTGCCAAACTTTTAAAATGAATAGCCTATACTTGATGCCTTGTACCCTGACAACACTACTTCAAGTCATACAACCTGACAAAACATACTACTAAACTACCTTCTTGAAAAATCCAACACTTTTATTCAGCTGTCACTTTCTTTCGTCTCTGTAATCTATGTCCATTGAATACCCTCTTCTTGAGCTTCTCTTCCCAGTTTCTGGGTAAACCATCCTATCCCAATTTTCTTTCTTTCCTTGCCTCTCTTCTGTTGCTTTTTCCTCTGCACTTCTAGGTTAACTTAGGTCTCAGTCCTTTGCCACAGTTAGATTCTTTCTCAGGCTTCAATTGATCAATTATGCAGATAAGCCCCAAACTTGGATGTCAATAATTTGATGCTATCATGTTACCAGTCTTATTTTCCATTATTGGTTGATGTAAATCTTCTACTTCATGCAGGCTTTCTAATTTGAGATTTCTTGCACATACAAGGTCATTTCTATTTTTCTGTCTTTGTTATTGGTAACTAACTACATAAGATGCTCTTTAATTCAATTTTTACTCGTCATTTAATGTTTACCTGTAGAACTGAAAACTTTACCCAACTACTCTGTCCTAAACCTGCCATCTTATGGCTCTTAGGAACCTCGCACCATGTAACACCAAAGTCAAGGGTTAGGATCCGCGTACTGGCGAGCCACCAAAAAAAAAGAAAAGAACCTCTCAACCTCTATGGATGTCTTTGGTTCCTGAATGGACTCTTTATCATACTCCACTGAGTGCAGAGTAGGGTGGTAAACAATCAGAAAGACTTTGGTAAATATTTGATTAATTAAAAGATCCCTCATACCCCCCCAAAATCTGAAAAAAATGTAAAGATGCTTGAAAATATACTAAAAAACTTTTATTATCCACTAATCTAGATAATTTTTTTTATCCTTAAGAATATTCTTTGAAAACAGGATGAGTATTTCAGAGATTAAAGAAAAAAATCAGTGTGAATGTGAATCATGAAAGAATAATAAACAAACAAAAAAAGATTGTAAAATACCTATCATGCACTACTAAAGTAAGCAAAGCAACTTTTATTTGAAGATAGCTAAACTACTATTTTTCAAGAAATTCTCTAAAAAATTTAAACTGAGGAAGTGTATTTTTAATAAACAAGCCAAAACATAAACCACCAAAAATAAATCAACATATGTAGTGGAAAGAAGAACCAATCTGAACATTTACACAGCACTCTTTAACTCAGCAATTAACTAACTCAAATCTGACTCAACCCCGGACATCTTTTCAAGCTCCAACCATAAAAGCCAACTGCCTAAAGGACCTTTCTACCCAGACACTCCAATGAAAACTCAAATTCAGTTGGAAATTTGCTTATTTGTACTGCCTATCTTGGGGACCAACATCAGGAAAGTTTCTTTATTCTTCCTGTGCCACGATGTCTTTACCTGTAAAATGGGGATAATAATAGTATCTACTGCAAAGATATGTTGTGAGGATTAACTCAACTAAATCATGTAAAGTTCTGAAGCAGTGCTTGTTAAATAAAAAGTACTATGTAAAGGTTAACTATTATTACCAAAGAACAACTCACTAAAGCCAGACATCTCAGAGTCAATACAAACAATGATGAAAATTATCACTGCCCTTACCTTCCATGTTTCTGATCCTAAAAACTAAACTTTTTTGCCAGTTTAGTAATTCTTCCTTTCTAGCTCAAGTATATGTCAAAAGAAATTATAATTTGCTGAATAACTTGAATGAAAAGTTGCTGCATGAGACTGAGCTCCAAGCACCTTATTTTATACTCATCACATAATTTTCATAAAAGTTTAATCTTCATTTATCCTTAGTTTGTCTTTCACTTCCATTAGATGATTTATCAAAACAATAAAAATTACATTTCAAGAAGCATACCTTTTTTCAGCTCGTACTTTCTTCCCGCAATGAGAACAAGTATACATGTTGTCACCTTCCAAAGTGTCTTTAATAGTAACTTCATCAAGAGATTCCTACATATAAAACCACATTTAAAAGTTTCACATTATTGATTACAGCATGCAAACATACAAAAAGCAGTAATTATAACTTGGGCAGAATGCACAGAGGAATGCCAATTTTTTTAAAAATGTGAATTCTTAACCTTAGTAAAAAATTGTTTACCCTCATATTAATAAGATACTCTGTGAATTTACTAAATTTTTCAAAGGCCTAACTATTTAAAGTTTGACTGGGTAAAAATATCCTTGTGGTCTACCTTTAATATTTATTTGAATAGCAAAGCAAGAAAATACATGAAAACATGAAAAAAGTTAATTTCTTATGATGACAAACATAAACTTGCTGTATATAAACAGTTAAAAGCACAAAAAATCTAAAAATGATGGACAATATCACTCACATAAATGTTCTTCATATCAGCCACCTGGCACCTCACAGTATAGAACTCTTCAGCAGTTTGACTAACATGTTCACAATCCTGATCAATTAACAGTTAAAAATTAGTAATTTATTTTAGTAAAACATATATTAAGATCTCCAAAAAGCAAAAGGCAGGTATAATACTTACCAGGGACACAACATTGTTTGTAATTACACCTCCAAATAAACTTTTGACGGTATTTTTCTTTAATATAAAACAAAAAGTCAGTCAGTCAAATGTAGTTAAAATATAGTCAAATCTGCACAACTTTCAAAGAAACTTTTCAGTGTTCTGGTACTAACCAGTTCTGGAGACATTTCTTCAATTTTGGTAATCAGATCAGTAAAAAATTCTGTCATATCTTTCTGCTCCCCAGTATTCAAAGGCTGCTTATCCATGGTATATGTTTTACAGAAAGGTCTAGGATTATATGCTTTGCATTCACTCTCCTGCGAAGAAAAAGGAGGGGGAAAAAAAGTACTAAAAAATAAGAAAATTGCTACAGGTTCTTAAATAAATGACTAACAACAACAATAAAAAACAGGCAGTAAATCTACACAGAAAGTTTTAAAATGTTCTCTTCTATTTCATTTTTGTTTGGTTTTTCATGGTTTCAGTTTAATGATCTTGGTGCCAGAAGATGCTTAAATTATCTTAAGACATTTGTATTTTTAAGTCTAGGAATTTGTAGCAAGAAATTTGGGACTCAGAGACTCAAATTTTATTGTGAAGCATAAAGTATAAAACCTTTGCAGGTGAAATAAATTTTTCTACAGATTGAACTTTCTTTCGACATTTTTTAAACAGTAGATTAAAGCAGTAGTTTTCTGTTTGTCAGTTCAAATGGCATGTTCTAGCTATGTTAAAAGGAGATTGAAAATAGAGGCAAGGGATGATTGGTAAATCTTCTAATCTTATTATAAAAAAAACATTTATTTGGTCCTAACAAAGTATTAGAAGCTAAAAATACAGGTATAATATGACATAATCCCTGTGCTCAAAACTGTAATAGGTAAGACAGGTTAATTTCAATACAAGAATAGAAACAAGAGAGAGGGATGGTGACTTGGAGATACTCTGGTGAGTCTGTGGAATCTATGGTCCCTTAGAGAGGTGAAAACCAAGCTGACTCTTGAAGGATGACGATAAGAGTATATAGTCAGGATGAAGTCAGTATAAATGAACTCCACTGAACATTTTTAGCTTTTGTCATAGGATATGTCTAATTAGATTTCCCTCCATGATTCTCAAACATACCATTAAATATGTAAACATTTTCTGAAGCTCCAGAAGAGTGGTCTTGTGCTTCATATCTTCCGAGTACTAGAAATCCAGAGAAAACTTTCCATTAAAACATACTAATGGTCATAAATTAGACATTCTAGCAAAGAAAGTCTTGCAATGTGCTTAACACGATCTGTTTTCATTCTTTAAGCTATATATAAGAAAAACACTGACACATTCTATTCTCTCTTTAGCAATTATAGCATTAAAAATTTTTGGAATTTTTTTTGTTACATAAATGCATACATCACTACTATCTCAGAAAACTGAATAGAGAGATCTTAAATTGTTTCTAGATCAACACTCATTTGGTGCAATGCTGATTTACAAAAATACAAGAATGAAAAACACTTCAGGTATGCAACAAAGTTGTTTTCTAGAAGCAAATTCATATGTTAAAAATATGTATTTATAACTTCTTAAATGTCACACAGATAGGAAAGGCAAATCCAGGACTAGAGCCCAAGCAGTCTGACCTCAATGAACTTAACCATGCTGCTGCACCAATCAGTGAGCTATAGATTTTGCTTAGGGAGCTCTAGGAAGGCTTTGCAGGAAAGATTACATGAGAGACAGACCTTTAATAATAAATAAAATATATTATGGAACAGAGGAAATGACAGTATGAATGAATGCTAGGCAAAAGTGTGAGAGGAAGTATCTGCAGAAGGATGTGAACAATGCCATATGGTCATGAGTAACAGGAAGACAGGAGGGATTGCCAGGAAGAACACTAGGCAGGAGAGTGGACACCCCTCCCCACCCCCAAATATATATACATAAAACATATATATATAAAAACAATATTAATAAATGACATCTCATAGTTTTATGTTTACTTTATCTGGAATAGTATATCCTTAATAAAGAGGAATACTTGCCAAAATCTCTGAAAATCACCTAAATATTCAAATATTAATAACTGAGATTCAGGAATCTGGGTAGACTCACTCACTAGAGACAGTCCTGAACTTTATAGGAGAGATCCATATTCATGCCAGGCACTTGTTAAGTATACTCTATCTCATTCAGCTATTAAAATAAACCTATAAAGGAGATATTATCCCCATTGCAAGTGAGTACCTGTCATAACTTTGAAGCTCTGATAGTTTTGTGGAATGATAAGTTTCCTATATGCCAGGAGTATACACTAGTTATTTGTGCCATTTTTGTCGAGAGGACAATATGGTTCTGCTGTTTACAAGCTTATAATCAAACAGAAGTCACTAGATCAGAACTAAAAACCGAGATATGTTCAGCATATAGTTACTACAAAATTATACAATATTAAACACAATAGGAAATAAAGGGAGCCAACAAAATTGGCAAAAATAACTACAGTATACTCTTGGCATACAGAAGGGTTAATACTCCAAGAGATTATGAGAATGGTGACATAAAATGACTTTTCCAACATATAATAAATCTGATACATGCCAAGTGTTAATTCAGAATACAAAATGGTCAGGAGTAAAGACCCGTATTCATACTCTTGTTACTGGAGAATAAAGCATTAAAGAAAAGAAGTGCCTGAATTCTTTAATCAAGGAAAAACAAGGACATTTTACGTAATGTACAATTTCTAAATAAATATATATCCTACTATATACGTATATACACTTACTGCTCAAAAAAATACATGTTCATACCCATTAGGATGGATTTTATAAAAAAAAAAAAAAAAAAAACCCAGAAAATTGTAAGTGCTGACAAGGATGTGGAAAAATTAGAACCCTTCCGCATTGCTGGTAGAAACGTAAAATGATGCAGCCCCTGTGGAAAATGTATGATTCCTCAAAGAATTAAACATGTATGATCCAATAATTCCACTTCTAGGTATGTACCAAACAGAAGTAAAAGCAGAAACTCAAAAAGATATTTGTACACCCATGATCATAACAGAATTACTCAGAATAGACAAAAAGTAGAAGCAACCCAACTGTCCATTAACAAATGAATGGATAAACAAAATTCAGTTTTAAAAAGGAAGGAAATTCTGACACATGCTACAACATGGATAAACCTTAAAGACATTATGCTAAGTGAAATAACCCACTCATAGACAGTCACAAAAGGACTAATATTGTATGACTTGACTTATAAGAGGTACCTAGTCAAATTCAAAGAGATGAAAAGTAGAATGGTGGTTGCAAGGAGGTGTGGGTAGGGGAAAGAGGAATTTAGGTATTTAAGGGTACAGAGCTTCAACTGGGGAAGGTAAAAAAGTTCCAGAGACAGATGGTGGTCATGACTGCAAAACAATGTAAATGTACTTACTGCCACAGAACTATAACTTACAAATGGTTAAAATGGTAAATTCTATGTTGTACATACTTTACTACAATTATGATACATGTAGTTTTCTATCTTTATGTGAACATCAAAAAAGGGAATAATAAAAATAACTGAAGTTTCTTTTTATTTTTTTTGGTGGATAGCCCATTTGAGGAGCCAAACCCTTGACCTTGGTATTACAAGGTCTCACTCTAACCAAGCTAACCAGCCACCCCAGCTAAAGTTTTTATCTAAAGAATCAAGTGCTCATTTGACTATAATACTTTCCAAAGTCATGTATCATATATCAAATTCTGTTCAAGAATTTTCTATACAGAAATTTAGTTTTTCTAAGTCTAAATTGAGTTAAAGTAAATATATTTAGTTTTTAAGCAAAAATACTGTTAATAAGACCTACTCACAGCACATGTGAGTGTTCTTCCTGTTGCTACCAATTCCTGATAGTGCTAACAGCTTAAAGGTGTTCATTCATATGAAGAAGAGAAACCAATAAGTACAGGCAAGTTGCCAGCTAGAAAGAGAATCGCTTAACACGCTTCTTTGATAACAACTGGTTTTATAAAACTATGCAGATGGGTCCACCAAATTTAGCCACAAAAATTTCCATAAGCTAAATAAACCAATTATTCAACTATTTTTAGTCATAATCAAGCTACAGAGATGATAAACTTAAAAATATCAACATCACTAAAGCCAAGAAACCTAAACCCACTTGAGTATACCACATATTGAATACCTTGATGAGTAACAAACATATTAAAGAATTAATTCAAAGTACACAAAACATCATAATACTCAGGGGGAAAAAAATCAGGACAAAAAGATGACATGATGAAGGAAAACAAAAATCCAAGTACGAACATAATGGAAATTTGCCAAGAAATTATAAAAGCAGTACATACAGAAGGTGAAGTAAAAAAATAGAACACGGTAAAAAAAACAATGAAAACTAGAAGAAACAAGTGAGCAAAAATAACATGAAGCTGAGGTTACCCAATAAACTAGGCCCACAATCTCATTTCCTTTGGAATAAAAAAAAACCAAGCTCAGTGATTCTGGTAATATTTCTCTACGAAGTTTCAGGCTTTGCTTATTTTCTACGTAATTAAAATTTTTACTTATTTTTAAATTAAAATTCATTATTTACTATATATATTCCACAACCACGCTTTCCTTTGAGAAAAAAAACTATTCTATGGCATTGAGCCATCTATTAAAATGTAAAAACAATTAAAATATACCTATGTTAGCTAGTTATGCAATCAAATTTTCTCTCATTTTTTATTCATAAATTCTTTTCTCAAATACTATTTTACTACATTGAAATAATCAACATTTATAAGCTGGCCAGTTAGCTCACTTGGTAGAGTATGGTTCTGATAATACCACGGTCAAGGATTCAGATCCCCATACTGGCTAGTCACACACACACACAAAAAAACCCAACAAAATTTATAAACAAAAATTTTAAATTTAGCTTTACAGCTTTCATTTTATTTCCCCCCAAATCCAGCTTAGAAAGATTAAGTTTTAATTTTTATTTATTTTTTATTTTTATTTTTTTAATTTTATTTTGTCGATATACATTGTGGCTGATTATTGCTCCCCATCACCAAAACCTCCCTCCCTTCTCCCTCTCCCCCAACAATGTTAAGTTTTAATTTTTAAAGTGAGGAAAACTCTACCTTAGCAGTGAAGACAGCCTGTCTTGCCTCAGGTATCATATAAAGTTGCTGAATAGTGGAAGCCAAGTAACAAGTAGCTCCAAGGTTAGTCAGGCCAACAAATCTACACTCAGCACGAACATCCTCGTGAGGCCAGTAGTCCCATTTATAGGGTGCATGAGCTGCTGAAGAAAGAGGGAGGAAAAGATGACCCCCCAAACAAACTATTAAACATATTATATTTTGCTTTCATTAACAACCACAACTTCCATTAGTTATCTAGTTACAGAACATTACATACAGTGATTTTTAGAACTAGGTAAGAATACATATTAAAACTAATTCACTCTGAAAATTCTAAAGACTGTCAAAATTTGATTTTACTTGGCACTAAATTATTTTACCTAAAAATGCCAAAGTATTTAAAATACCTATAAAATGTCCTACACTGCTTTTATTCTTTTTTAAAAAAATTGATGTTTAACTTTCCAACTTTAATACCATCCCTGGAACAATAGTTTATAATGTTAAAGTACAAGGAGAGTGGATTCTTTCTTTAAACAATGCTCTCCAAAAATCTCATTTCTAATACATAATTTATAAAGATTAAAGGAAAAGAAGAATGCTTACACTGCATGTGTTGTGCCATAACCCAGTTGTGTATTAGCCTGTAGTTCTCAACAGACCCCTTGACCATCTCTACTAACAAATCATAAGCAGCAGCTCTTGAAGAGTGTGATTTGCACTTTGGCTGTTGTCGATCTTTTAGACTTGGCAACAAAAACAGGAGATTGAATATATCTCTTAAAAATTCCTTAAAAAAAATAAAAAGGTAAAGTCAAGTATGTTATCTAAACTTGGATATTAATTATATTCCAACAATAACAAATAACAAATAAATTTCTGTTGTTTATAAGCTACCAGTTTATGGCATTTTATTATAGCAGCCTGAACAGACTAAGACAGTAATGCTTTTGTTTTATTTTATATATAAAATAATTTCCTGTGCCCACCCACAATACATGGACACCTAGCTTCCCAAAGTTACCATCCTCAAACTCAGGCCAAACTAAACCAACCACTCAATTTCTTGCATGAACCCAATGATTTCCTATGACTTACTTTTTACTCATATTTTTTCCTACGACTAAAATGTTTCCCTTACTTTTCCACCTAAGAAAACCTACCCACCATTACAAAAGCTGTATTTCCTTTGAAGCCTTTCCTAATCGTTTCACTGCATCATGGGAAATCAAACTACACGGGAACCTTCTCTTTCTCTACACTATCTAAAATTTTCTTTCCTTACAATGATTTTTACTTTATAATCATGTTATCAGAAAAATCAATTAATATGTTTATAATTTGGGATGAAGTTCTATATTTGTTTATACATAACACTTCAACCAGTAAATCTGTAAATCACCCAAATTATTCCCAGTGAATGTAATAAAAGGGAAAAAAAAACCCTCAAATAGCTCAAGAAGGCCTTTATGAATTAGGGGAAGTAGCACAGATTTAAGACTGATAAGAGTGTCACCTTCAGCTTATCTAAAGAATCTTTTAGTCTATACCCATGGAGACAATCTTTCATCCTCTTGGTTATTGTTTCCTAACACAGTCAGTAACCTCAAGATAATTCTTCAAACTATAACTCCCTCGAGGTAGGCAATCACACAAGTCCCAAAGGCATGGTGAACTACTTAATCTAAAAAGTAATTAGACATTTGTTGGTATAGAGTCATTAGGTGTCTTAAATATTCAATAATAGGTTTTATCACAAGCAGGTCTTTAAAATATAAAACCAGTAAGACATGTACTCTTTTTTTTTTTTAAAAAAAAAAAGGGTTTTTATTTATTTTGGCGGCTGGCCAGGACTGGGGATCTGACCTTGGTGTTACAATATTGTGCTCTAGCCAACTGAGCTAATCAGCCAGCTAGCCCCTAGATAAGTATTCCCTGACTACTTATTAATTACAGTGTGTACGTTAGGATATTAATTCACAATTTAAGATATTAATTCAAAATATTCAATTCTATACAAACCTCATTAAAGCAGAGGTTTCCTTTCTATATATAGTCATAGGAATTAAAACTTCTTTTTGCATTCTAAAAACAAACCCAAGTTTTATATTTCCAGGGTTTATTCAAAGTTCACTTTTTCTGTCAGTAATTAAGTTCTAACAAATTTTATGTCTGTATGTTTAAAAAATTTAACATATACACATACAATGCAATAACAAAAAGTTTCGGTCATATTTCATACACACATTTGGATACCATAATATCTTACCTGTCCTTCCCTTGAAAATTTAAAGGGTGGTTTGTGTTTAATAACACTTGTTGCAAGCCTTAGGAGTCCTGTAAGCCCATCATCTTCTATATTACCATCTTGATGATCAAGGATTTCCCTACTACAAAAAAAAAGAACACAAGCAAAAAAGACAGTTCACATAATCACATCCTTTATATTTACTTCATAATATAAATGTCTATTTCACATCAAATTTTACCTTCGAACACAGTCAGCCAAATGTCTTGCCAAAGCATCTAAGTCGAGGAGCGTTGTCTAATACAAAAAGAAAATTCAAATATAGATTTTTATATTTAATAGTACACAGATTAAAACAAAACAAAAAAACATTTCCTTTTAGGTAACAAGAATTTGGTTCCCCCAAATTTGCTAAATAAATTATAAACTTAATACACCTTACTCTTTACTTATTATACATGATGTCAACCAATAAAATTATAGTTTTAAATGCATCACTGATAGTCCCACAAAAAAGAATCAATGGCATTTTGGTAATAAATTATGACAGTCACAGTAATCTACTAAGAGGACACTAAGGTTGGTTATGGTATTTTTTCGTTAACACCTTTATTGAGATGTAATTCACATACAACTCACCCACTAAGGTTTTTTTTGTTTTTGTTTTTGACACCACCTTTAAAGTAGGCTTTAACAATAAACTAAACTCTACAGTTAATCTCAGAAAGCTTTAATTGTCATAACTGAGCAACAATATTAAAAAACAGACTTCACAAAACAGAACTTAAAAAGAATATTCCCAAAGAAACTCAGATCTCCAAGAGAAAAATTACTTTAAGATTAGACTACTATTTTAGATAAAATAAGCAAACCCGGTCTAAAAAAAACACAAAAACCAACGTTTATCTGGTATCACTATCCTGATGAATGATAGACAAATTAAAACTTGCTCAATATTAATTTTTATAATATTTCTCAAACATAAAGTAGAACATTTTAAGAATTCAGATGCAAACTAAAAGTAGGAAGTACAAAAAACACTATAGGAATTTTTAACATAAAGTATGTATATTGTACTTTCATTTAAATACACTAAAAAATTACAGGCCGCCCCCGTGGCTCACTCGGTAGAGTGCGGTGCTGATAAATACACTAAAAAATTAAGAGAAAATGTTTCCTAAATATTTAAATGGACCTTCTTCATGTGTTTCTCATTTCTTCTGAATTAACTTAGATGCATTTAAGCTTACTAAATTTACAAAAAGGGGAAAAAACAAGTCTTCATGTGACAAAGTTTGTCTTCAAAATTTATTTGTTTTAAACATTTCTTTGTTTGGATGAAAATGTCATTTTAGTCCAGTATAAGAAAATTAGTGGATAGCAAAAAAAAAAAAAAAGACAATGTGTCTTTATCTTAAAATAACCTCTATTTGAACTGCATTTTACATATTTAGGACTCCAATTCATATGCTACTATAGAGAGCTGTAAAATCTAAATTTCACTTTCTGAATAAGTTTTTTTTTTTTTGTGGCTGACTAGTATGAGGATCCAAACCCTTGACCTTGATGTTACAAGGCTGCACTCTAACCAGCTGAGCTAACTGACCACCTCTCCAAATAAGATTTACATCCACAAATCTTACTCAGAAGAGACAAACTACTTAGAGGTACCAGATAAAGATGTTTCAACTAAGGTCAAAGCAAAAACAAGAAAGGAATTAGGACAGGACAGAAAGGCAAAAATATATAATATAAAAATTATGATAGTACAACCTAGTTATAGATTAATAAAAGTGTCTTTAATAATAAGGGCCAATATAGTCATGAACATATATGTGCATAATTCATATCCATTAACAAGTTAATATACAATTTTCTGAACATACCTGACTAGCGTCCTTTATATGTATGTTGTCAACTAATTTGCATAACAACCAAAAATACTCTTTACATCCAGGTTTTAACATTGGTTCTTCCTCATAATCATCTATCTATTAAAAAAATTTACTTTGTGAAAACATTTTAAAAATAATTTAAAATTATAATACATTTAAGAAACTATAGGCATTATGAAAAAAATTAAATCACTATTCAAACTAAACAATATTCAAAATTAACACAAAATGGAGTATACTCCTAGTTTCTGTAAAATCAGAATAACTATGTACATAAATGACTAACATGAGAATCCTTAGAAAAACATTAGTCTGAAATTAATTATACTTGGAAAAGATGAACAAAGAAAATAATATAAATCCTAATTAGTAAAAATGTATTAATGGGCTCTAGATTTATTATGTTGTAGAAGCCTCTTGCAAGCTAATATATACACTGGGGCAGGAGAGAAAATTAAAATTCAGAATATCATAAGGATTAAAAAACCCACATGACTGAGTGTACAGGGACAATTTCTATTGTTCAACTTTTTAACACAAGGTCCAGAACCTAGTAAGAACAAATGTTATTTCCAAAACAGGATACCCATGAAACAGCCCACATAAATGTAATCAAAACACACAGACTGTCTTCCTAGTTGCAACATGGACACAATCTGTCATAATGCTGTCACTTTAATAACAATATAACTACTAAATTCTTGGTAAAAATTACATACAGTAACCAAGTGCACAAAATTACTGCAAGGATATAGTATTATGATAAACTTGGAGCAAAAGAAATTACAGAAAGAGAAACCACCCCTAAACACAGTAAAATCTTACCCTGATAGGTTTGAGTGCTTGAGCATCAGGAAGAAATTTCAATAACGTTGAGGCAGCCAAGAGCAGAAAAGAACGATTGATTGAGTCTCCTCCATCTAGCCCTGACAGAGATAACTTATACAGACCATTGCAAGATTCATGACGAACTGCAGTCTAAATGAAAAAGCAAGTTCCAAAGACAGTCTGAGTTAGTATTAAAAAGCTAATGTTAGTTAATATATTAGCAGAAATAACGTTAAGTGACTTCTTTAGTATATATTTAAATATAATGTTCTGATCACATACACATGCACATAAATAATAAATGATCAAATAAAGTACCCCAAAGTATACAGTGATATATAAATACAGTATTTTAGAGATTCCTAAGTATGGCCATAAAAACCAGAAACAAAACCAAATAAGCACAACAACAACAGACAAACACAAAAAGGGACTGAGGGTAGACTATTCATAATTGTTTAAGTTATTCACAAGATAAAGATAAAATATTTTCAGAACTAGAAGCAGCTTAGAAAGCACTTAAATCAGAACATTTTATAGATTCTAACAGACTTGCCCAAATGTCACAATGGTTACCTGGGACAGAGCCAGAACAAGACCACATAATATTCAATCCAGAGCTAACAGTATTAGACAATGCTGACTAAAAAACGGTGTGACTTTGTGGCTAAGTATATTAGTAAAAGTGTGTTTCTACTAATTCACTTAGTAATATGATATAAGCAATATTAAGATATGGTTAGTGAAAATTCTATTGGACCCAGTGTCAACATGGGAAGCAAAATATACTTGGTTGATTTATTAGTAGTCTCTCTTGCCTTTATTTCTATATAAAAAGCAACATTAATTTTTTTAAAACATGATTTCCCAAAATAAATTCTCAAATCTTTCCTATCCCCTGGAAAAAAAAAATTTTTTTTTAAATCCAAAGCAAAATAATCACTCTCTAAACAAACATTTCAGAAAAGGACAAATATAAATGCTACAGAATATGTAACATTCACACTTCTTAACTGTACATAGTTCAAAACATTCTAGACCTTAAAGGATTAAACAGATAATGTAATATATTTATGGAATCACGTATATTTGTTTCCATTAGCTTTTTTATTATCAATGCTAATGATATGAAAATGCAGAAAGAGTAATAATATTAATCTTTAATCTTTATCTTACCTCAGGAATAAGGAGAGTCAATTTCTTTAGCCAATCTTGTAAATGATCACTATCAGCAAGGCTAGATTTCACTAAAGAACAGCAATGAGCCCAACTCACCAAGAGCCACATTGAATAATGTGAAACTAAAGAAAAATTAGAAAAAATTATGACTATAAAGGCTTACACTAAAAAAATGTAATGCTCATTATTACAGATAAAATACATCAATACGACAATTATTCAAATCTTTATTTATTAAAAATTAACTTTGTGGAACCCTTACCTTCATGTCTAGACCTGTGATCTGACTGAGCTTTTAAAACTCTGTAAAAGAAAAACATACCACCACCATTAGTTAAATTCAGCAATGAATTGAAAATAACATTTGACTACCATATATCCTTTAAAGTTTATAACTTCCTCCCAAAAAAGATTAAATTTTAAGAGAGTTACATATTTATTTGTTCTATGGTCTTTACCATTTATTTAAAGAACCACTGGTAAGTCGAACTCATAGAAGTAGAGAGTAGCATGGTGGTTGTCAGAGCCTGGGGCAGGGGACCTGGGCAGAGCGCATAGAAAGTTATTGGTCAAAGGGTACAAAGTTTCACCCAGGCAGGAGAAATAAATTTTGAGATCTATTGCATATCAGGGTGACTACAGTCAATGAAAATGTATATTTCAAAATAAAACAAAATAAGAATCACTGGTAAAATGTTATTACAGCAAACATCAAATAACTTCAGATTTAATAAACAAAACTTGAGTGAATACAACATTGAGTGAAATGAGTGAACCCTCAAAAAGGGCTCATGATCTAGTTGCCAAAGAGATGTACACTGCAAGGATATAGTTATAATGGTTTAGAGTCTAAACTATAGACTCCTTAAAAAAAATCATACACTGCCACAAAAATGCCCTGTCTTCTGTATGTATTTATAACGTCAATTTCTATCAGTAATGGTTTAAAGCAAAATATGAGAAAGCAGAGAAAATGGATTAGTGTATATTATTCACCACTAATTTTCCTCATAATATTTATAGTAACTTTAATGAAAAATGTATTACTTTGATTTAAAGAAAACTAAATATTCATATTAAAATTTCTCATTTTAACAAAACCAACCAATAGGGATTATTCACTTTACAAATAAAGCCTATTTAAAAAAGCGCTGATCTCTGGCATCCCCACTTTGTAACAATTAACAAAATACCTCTCAAAAAAATCTCAAAAAGCAAGACTCACCCATTTTATTGATTCAAAGAAAAAGGTAATAAGAGGTTAAAACTTAATCAAATATTTGGCCTATTTCATGTTCAGTTTTTATCATACTGGTACCATATATTTGACTTTACCAAGAGCAACCTACTCATCTACTTTTTAAATTTATAACATTAGATATTTAATAACCTAGGCAAAAAGTTCATTCTAGCTGCCTTAAATTGACACTGACTTACTAATACTGTATGAACTGAAGGTAAGGGCTATGTAAAGATTACGGTGCACAAACAGGAGCCAAGAAAATCACCAAGGATTGAGGGGCATACTAGTATTACAAAGATTGTAATGAGCTCTGTAAGAATGGTAGTTATTAAGTTCTTCTAAAGGTTTTTACATTCACTGTATAAGTCATTTGAGTACAATGGCAAAGTTCAGTACAATATAACATCTATGGAATACTTGGAAATTAATTTTACAAATAACATACTTTAAGTGACTATTTAAGGCGTACAGTCAGGTTCCCATGTATTAGTCAGCAATTACCTTACTTGAATTTCTATATTATTAAATTTTTCTACATTACTAAAATCTCCAAAGTAGTCCAAATAAATGAGATATGTTTAAGCTATACTCTCATATACATATTTCGAGCTCTGTCCACTAAGCGCCTAGAAGTAATGACATACCAGTCATTGAATGAATACACCAAGCACCCATACTTTGGAGGTTCCCCATCAACAGGAAATAAAACTTCTTAAAGAAATAGCTGATTCTAGGACTAAAGCAGGCAGGCTATGAGATGAGCCTAGAAGATATAGTGACATTTTAAAAAAAGGAGTTTCCCCACTCCAAATAATGGGGCTGTACCGAAAGGACACATGAACAAGCCTAAAGAGGCTGCTATCAGCTAACTCTGGTATAATTTGAGCAAAGTGAATAATGACAGTAATAAATGAACATATAAAATGAAAAAAAAAATCCAGAAATCCAAACTGATACTAATTAAATAAATAAAAGATAGGAAGAGAAAGCTCTTCCTCATAACAGAATGTCAACTGATAAAAATAATAGTAAGTTAGAAAATCATCACTGTGCAAACATTATATTAATGTTTAATTTAGGCATGAATCATCAGTGAAAACTAAAACCCATCAGTGAAAGTTTTATGGGGAGAAAGACATTTATACAGTTGCAAAATACTTTCCCACAGGAAAATATTTTAATTAATTTTGCATTTATGCAGTTGCAAAATATCTTCCCACAGGTTGCCTGAAAATTAGAAACTTTATAGTTGAGGTGCCTGGAGGAAAGCAGATTAACTCATCAATATTGAGATCACCAATAATGGGACAAATTGACATCCCAGGTTGTATTTTGGAAAGACACAACATTACTTATAGACTATTATTGCTAGAAATATATAATCTGGATCTAATCATGAGAAACAATCAGGAAACCTAAACTAAAAAATGTTCTATAAAAATATTGGCATGCACTACTCAAAAATGCCAATACTGTAAGAGAAAGGCTGAGAAAGTGTTTCTGACTAAAGACAATGGAAGGAATATAACAACTAAATGCAATGTATAATCCTGAACCAGGAAAAGTATTGTTATAAAAAATATTAATGGGACAATTTGAGTATGGACTATACATTGGATAATATATCAATGTTAAATTTGGTATATTTGAAAATTTTACTCTAGTTATTAAGAAAATACCCTTGGTCTTAGGAAGCACACATCAAAATACTTATGGGTAAACAATCATGATGTCTGCACCTGACTCTCACAAGATTCAAGAAAATACATAAACTCACACAGAAAACATGTGCCCATGAATACACAATTTTGGCAAAATATTGATAACATATGTAAATCTAGATGAAAGGTATGAGGGCTCACTACACTATACTAACAATTTTCCTGTTAGGTTTTAAGTTTTTTCAAAATGAAGTTTTAAAACACTATATTCTTACTACAAATACAAACATACATACATATATACATACATAAAAGATATAAAAAATGCATACCTAGGAGCCAGATTATCATACGTATAAGCAACAGACATAAGTCGCTGAATCAAACTGGTTCCTTGGACAAGAACAAGAAATACCTTCAAAACAAACATTAAAAAGAAAAAACTTTAAATACAGCAAAACAAAAACTGTATTTTTAACCCCAGATTCCAAATTACTTTCATTTTTATCTATGACAACATAAACAATGTCCTAATAACAATTATTTGAAAATACTGTAAAAATATCAAATATTAGAAAACCAGAATTTTGTAACCACACTTAAGATCAGCAAGTTTTAAAAGAAAATATTAAATATTTAGAAACAGAGGCAAAAAATATCCCTTACATTTGATCCATAGATTATCTGCATGTTACTGAACTGGGTGAAAAAAATATTATACATTATACATCAGTGGCTTTTTTGGGGGGTGGTGAAGAATTAAACTTTTTTTACTATTGAAATAAGAAAACAGAAAAATCAAGCAGTAGCAGATTCCTCAACCATCTTGAAATAAATATAAAAGCAATATAACATATACCATGGGTATAGAGCACAGATTCTAGATTCAAAATCCTGAGGTTCGGCATTTAGTTTGCTAACTTTTAAGCTGCATGATTTTGAGACTCAGTTTCTAAGTTCTAGTTCTTCATCCATATAATGAGACAAAAATAATTCACTAATTTAATAGAGAATTACTGAATCCCTTCAGCTCGGAACTCATTCTGGGCATATCCTTTATAAGAGACACTATGCTGCCTCAAAGTTGTTAGTCCAGTGGAGCTGACAGCCACAGAAAGCAATGTAACACAAGTACAGCCAGGTGCCACATAAGAAGGTTTTCATCAATGACAGACTGCATACATAAGGGTGGTACCATAAGATTATACTGGAGCTGAATAATTCCTATCACCTAATGACACTGTAGACATCATAACACAATGCATTATTCATGTAGCAGCAATAGGCTATATCATCTAGCCTAGGTGTGTAAAAGGCTATATCATCTAGGTTTGTGTGAGTACACTCCATGATGTTTGTACAATGACAAAATTACCTAACAATGCATTTTGTCATTAAGCAATACATGGCTGTGTATAAAATGGGCCGAGCAAAAGAAGCAGCAACTAAACCTATTGCTGGCAAAATCAAAGCTTTCAGAAAAGCTGACATTTAGGCTGGAATCTGAAAGCAACCTTCCAAAATGTAATTAAGGAGACTAACAGGAATAATGCATGACAGTAAATTAGCATGTGGATAGAAAAAAGATCCAAAAAGATAACACATAAAGATATCAATGGTAGTCAACTATGACTAGGGGGACGGTTGACTTGTATATTCTGAATTATTTTCAATAAGCATGTGTAGTTGCAAATAAACCAATTACTTAAAAAATGTGTGCACATATTTTATATCTATACTTTTATATATTTATATTATTAAAATCTCCAAAAAAATCACTAAGGTCAATAAACAAAATTAGTGAATAGATGGAAAGATCACAACTAATTTCAGCATTTTATAACCTAAAAAGATTAATCTGAAAAAAACATAACATTACAGCAATGCAAGGTTACTAATATACAATACTGCAGAATACATTTACATTACATTGTACTCCCCATATGTTTGATTTTATTAGATGTAAATGATCTGGAATACTGGCAGAGATCACTTTTCCCACTTTTCCCAAAATTCCAAAAGGTTAAGTATGCTTCAGTTTTCCATTTATATCTGTAGTTTCCAACCTCATGTCAACACAGTATTTCTCTATCAATAACAACTCATCACTTTGCTGTTTCTTGGGCAGGTATGAGGCGAGGTGTTGTTCTTAAAAGATTACAGAATGAAAAGAGATTTCACTAAAAACTTGTCTCAATCTCTCCCCACTTCCCAGTTCACTGATGGAGATGTTGGAAGGGCAAATATTTGATGACAAGAACAACAGAATCCACAGTCAAAAAGAGTTCTATTTTTACTGCTGGATGTTCAGTTATTACATTATTTTCTTTCAGCTCTAAATTTACCCTTTTATACACTTGCTCTAAGATACTAGGGCTAGCACATCACAAACCAAATTCTTCCTTTGCCATCTGGCTTCCTGTTATGTTGCGCCCACCTGGGACACTAGAGAAAATGCTTCCTTACTTTTTCTATCAGCAGCATTGTTCCAGAAGTATTTCACCCAGAAGAGGCAGTTGGTGTCAAGCCTTCAGCTTCTCCAGGCATTCCTGAAACTGGCTTTATCAGGTCACCTCCGAGAATACTACAGCAGCTGAGCAGAACCTCTATGGGCCTCAGACGCCTGAACCCCAGTTCAATGAGAATCCCTCCTGCAAGCTTCTAATTCCAGCTCTAGGGGTGGTGAGTAGTTCCTTGTCTGGGTTGCCTCACCATTCCCTTTTTGCTTTTTCAGCCATCCAACACATACATGTAAAATCAATTCCCTATATTAGATTCACTGTGTTCAAATACCTAGTATGGTTTCCATTTTCCTGAATGGACCCTGATACACTCAATATATAAATTGCTGAGTCCAGACCCAGAATCCCTGGTTCTCCCTGAGGTCTGAGCACTCTGCCAACTGTTTCCAGACAAGGAGTTTTACCACTGAAGACTTCCAATTGTAACACAGCAACACCACTAACCATGACCCTTGCAATGACAGCTCCCATGGGCTTCTCAGTATTCCTACTGGTTCTCCTGCGATTCAGGCAGCATACACTGGGATTAGAAATACTTGTGCATATTCATCACCTCTGATGGTGCTCCATCAGTTAAGCTTCCAGAAGCCAGATCTTTATCTTCACCATCCTCCTGACATGCTTTTCTTCTGTGTCTATCAGGGTGAACAGAGTGATGTCTCTGTTAATTCTTCAGACAATATTTCACCAAAGGCCAGGTTGAACAAAGCACTCGGGAACCTCATTTGCAACCTGAAAGTTTTTTCTTCTTCAAAGATAATGTGAGCTCATTCACTTCAGGCCCTGCATCTGGGTCCCTCTGGAGAACTCTAGATGGTGAAATGTGACCGTTTTCTTGAAAACTTTCCTAAAGCATCTTCTGGGATTCATCAAAAGCCTCAGCAGCTCCTATGATGAATAAGATCCTGAATGTTTGGAACATTTCAAAGCAAATTTTTTCTTGTCAGGGTTTTGCTGTCCTCTGGGTGATTTCTTATAACAACATTAGTATTCATTGAAGGATTTATTCACTGAAAGATTCATTTTATAACATTGGAAATTGACATTTCTCAAGTGGAGTGTGGCTAAGAGCTGTAGTACAAGAAGATTTTTTCAGTTGTTGAGTGGAGAGGTACAAAAAAAAAAAAACCCTTCCTATGATTAGATACAAACATTCACCATGACGTGGAATATTTCTCAGTTATCTAGCCCTCTAGGACACTAAAACTATTACTCAGTACCCTTGATCCTGAAACATGTTCTCCTGCACTGTATTAACAAGTTGACCAAAATGGAAAGAAGACACCGGAGTAATCACAATTTACATCTCTTCCCCTTGTTTCTTGTTCTTGTAATGATATAGTTGAGAGGGTCCCCACACTTTTGGTTTCTCTCACATAATTTTTCCTTATTGGGAACATTTTATAGCCAAACCTATTTTTTCCTGGCATATTGTAGGTGCTTGGTAATTGCATTTTTAAATATTAAACTTCAATTATTATTTTGCAAAAAATAATAAATTACTGAGTCCAAATAATGAGCCTAATCCTACAGCTAGATAAGATTAAAATGGCACTTAAAGAAAAGAAAAAAGAAAAAAAAATGGCACTTAAGTCATTCCTACATTTTGGATGATAAGTTGAAAAGCATTATTGCTTCATAATCACTACCGCTTTAAAACAATGCCATTACTTCAGCTGTTAGGTAATATCACAGTAATCTAGGATAACATTTCTTATGCATTACTGTATTTCTTCACTTTGTAAAAACAAAAACACACAAGCTCTCTTAAAACATAAATGAAACTCATCACTACAACTTAATCTTAACTTCTTTACTTTACCTCTGTTAATCGTGGTATATGAAGACCCTTGGCATGATCACCAGCAGCTTTCCTCGATTTGCCAGGCCAGGTTCTTTTCCTATGGCTTTCTGCTATACCAGACCAGGCAAAGACATCATGATAAGCTAAATCCAAATCGGATGGATCTACTGCAAACTGGCATATTAACTTCAGCAAGCAAGCAAGACAGTCTAGCTGCCACTGTGGATGAAAAAAAAATGTCATTTCCCTATTTTCGTTCATTTAATATGACAACTATATAATTTTGAAATTAAAAGACCAAAGGAAAGATAGCTAGTACTTAATCCATATGCTAAAGGAATTTTGCTGCTCAAACATATGGTTAGTAACAATCCAATCTTAAAAAATATCTAGGCATTAAGAGGGTGTATTTAATGAAATGGAAATGACACTTTCATTTCTTTCATGAAAGCCTCATAAAAATGTAGGTAATAGTATATAAAAAGAAAAACAAATTTCAACCTCATTAGTGTTTATAAAAAAACAAAGAAATGTAGGTAGTAGACAGCTATAGGATTTTGGAAAAAATATACTGCTCAGATGTATTATAATTTTTAAAAAATTATTAAAATGCTAACAAGGATATACTGTAATTTACTCACCAATAAAACGAATTGAGAGACAAAGTATTGCACTTTGTTTTTCTACACAAGTGGCATATACTCTTAGTATTTTGGGGCCAAAGCAATTCTCAATAATTCTAGAAAATAATTCAAGTAAAAATCCTCTACTTTCCATACCCACATTTAAAATAAAAGAAATACTTCTTTAGTAAAATATAAAGAGTTTGGTATGAAAAATAAAATTTACACCTGATTTCAATCACAATTTCAAAAACTTAAAACACTTTCTTTAAAATAAATTAATTAGAATATCACTTATGTACAAGTTTCAGAGCTTTCTCTTCAATAGTCCTTGATCTCCTGTTCTCCTGATTCCAAGGCCAAGTGGGACACCTACACCATTATACCAGGAAACAGTATTCTTCCTTCAATAATAGCAATACTATTATTGAGTTTCAAGAAGGGTACCAAAGTAATTTAGCGAGGAAAGAAAAGACTTTTCACCAAATGGTGCTACAAAAATTGGATAGGTATATAAAGGGAAAAATAAAAGCTTCAACCTTACTCTGCATGTACAAAAGTTGACCCAAAATGCATTATAGCCCTAAACGTAAAAGAAAATTATAAAACTTACAGAAGAAAACACAGCAGAAAAATCTTTGTGACCTTAGAACAAAGATTTCTTGGATTGGATACAAATTTCATTAAAATAAAAAACTTCTTCCCTTAAATGATACTGTGAGTATAATAGAAAAGTTAGACTGCCCAAATATTCCCCATAGATCCATGAAAAGACTTGTCCAAAATGGTTACGGAAAAAAAACCTTAAACTCTGTACTAAGACCAAAAACAAAAACAAAAAGCAAAAGATATAGACAGATACCTCACAAAAGAAGATAAACACATGGCCAATAAGTATATGAAAAGATGCTAAACATCATTAGTCATCAGGGAAGGATAAAGCAAACCCACCATGAGATAGCACTACATACCCACTAGAATAGCTCAAATTTTAACAACTTGACCATATCAATTACCAGCACGGGTATAGAATAAATGAAATTCTCATACGTTGCATGGAAGAACTGCTTTGGAAAACAGTTTGGCAGCTTCTTATAAAATTAATCTTACACTTACCATATTACTTAGTGATTTCATTACTGTATTAACCCAAGAGAAACAAAAATATTTGTACACAAAAAAGACTTGTACGTGAATGTTTACAGTAGCTTTATTCATAACAGCCCCAAATTTGAAACAATTCAAATGTCCATCAATATGTGAATGGATAAACTGTGATATATCTATACTCAGCAATAGAAACTAAAAAACTACAAATACACTTTTACCAATCTCAAAATACATGTCGAGTAAAGGAAGCCAGATACAAAAGAGCACATACTATACTGTTCCAACATTATGAAATTCTATAAAATGAAAAATCTAATCTTATAGTAACAGAAAGCAGATCAGTAGTTGCATATGGCTGGTTGTTTGGGGGAGGGGGTGAAACTGATTCTGAAACAGCAAGATGGAATCTGAGCTACAAAAAATGTTCTATATCTTGATTAGGTTGGAGGATTACATAAATATATACATTTTTCAAAACTTGAACTCTACCTTTAAAATGAGTGCATTATATATTGCATGAAAAGTAGACCTCAACCTCATATCACATACAAATATCAACTTAAAATGGATCAAAGACCTAAATATAAGAGCTAAAATTAGAAAACTCTTAGTCATCGGTCGTTGTGACCCCAGATTAGGTAATGGTTTCCTAGATAAGACACCAAAAGCACAAGCACAAAGGAAAACACAGACACACTGGACTTCATCAAAATTAAAACTTTCCTACATCACAGGGCACTCTCAAGAAAGTGAAATGACAACCCATATAATTAAAGAAAATATTTGTAAATCACATGTCTGGCCAGGAATTAATATCCAAAATATGTAAGAAACTTTTACAACTCAACAATAAAGAGACAACCCAATAAAAATGAGAAATGGATTTGGATTGATATTTCTCCAAAGAAGATATACAATAGCCAATAAGCACATTGAAAGATGTTTAAGTTCATTAGTCATTAGGGAAATGCAAATCAAACCCACAATGAGATATCACTTCATACCCACTGTTTGGTTAAAATCAAAAAGACAAACAATAACAAGTCTTAGCAAGGATGTGGAGAAACTGGAACCCTCAAACACTGTGCTGGTGGGAATGTAAAAAGGTGCAGTAGCTTCGCAAAACTGTTCAGCAGTTCTTTAAAAAGTTAAACACAGAGTTACCATAGGAGCCAGCAACTGTACTCCTAGGTATATGCCCAAGACATACAGTTTATAGCATCATTATTGATAATAGCCCCAAAGTAGAAACAACGCAAATGATAATTGATGGAGTCTGGATGTGTTGTCCCCTCCAAAACTCATGTGGAAATTTGATCCCGAATGTGGCAGTGTTGGAAACTGATTGAGTTATGGGGGCAGATCCCTCATGAATGGATTAATGCTCTCCCTGGGGGAGTGGGGAGTAATGAGTGAGTTCTAGCTTTATTAGTTCCCGTGAGAGCAGGTTGTCTAAAGAGACCATGGCACCTCCTCTCTCTCTCTTGCTTCCTCTCACCAAGTGATCTGCTCATACCCGCCGGCTACCTGCCGCTTTCCGCTATGAGTAGAAGCAGCCTGAGGCCCGGGCCAGATGCAGCTGTCCCAGAATCTTAAGCCAAATAAACCTCTATTCTTTATAAATTACCCAGTCTCAGGTATTTCTGTTATAGCAACACAAATGGACTAATACAATAATCAACTGATCATTCTGCTCCTCCCTTGATTCAGCTGTGACTGAATATTTCACAAACGATGATATATATATATATATATATATATATATATATATATATATATATAATGGAAAGATGCTCAAGATCATTAGCATTAGAAAAATGCAAAGTAAGGGCTGGCTCATGGCTTACTCGGGACAGTGTGGTGCTGATAACACCAAGGCCACAGGTTCGGATCCCATATAGAGATGGCCAGTTCGCTCACTTTGGAGAGCATGGTGCTGACAACACCAAGTCAAGGGTTAAGATCCCCTTACCAGTCATCTTTTTAAAAAAATAAAGAAAGAAAAGAAAAATGCAAATTAAGAAAAAATCACAATGAGATACAACTTATCACAACCTACTAGGCTATTAGAAAAAATAAACAAGAAGAAGAGTGGGTGAGGAAGGCATATCACTCCCAGATATATGCCCCAAAGAATATCTACACAAAAACTTGTACACACATATTCACCATAGCCCAAAAGTGGAAACAACCCAAATGCCTTTTAATTGGTGAAGGAATAAAATGTGGTACACTTATACAAACAAATGAATTACAGACACATACTACTTTCAAGAATGAACTCTGAAAACACACTAAGTGAAAGAAGCCAATCACAAAGGACCACATATTGTATGGTTCCACGTATATGAAATGTCCAGAATAGGCAAATCTGTAGAGATAAAAAGTAAATCAGACTGGTGGCTGCCTAGGGCTGAAGTGTTTGGGGGAAAATGAGGAATAACTGCTAATGGGTATGGGGTTTTCTTTTTGAGGTAGTAAAAACGTTCTGGAATCAGATCATGGTAATGGTTGCACAACTTTGTGAATATACTAAAAACAACTGAATTGTACATTTTAAAAAAGTAAATTGCTGGGGTGCAGTATATGGATCTGAACCCTTGATCTTGATGTTATAACACCACACTCTAACCAGCCAGCCTCTAAAAGGAAAAATTTTATTTTACATGATTTCTCAAAAGAATAGAATGTATACTGCAACTAAGTTAATTTTAAAATGAAAAATATAAAGTTGGTTAAGAAATAAGAATGATTCTGAACTCATAAGTATTAAGAAAGATACATCATAAATAGGGGTATCAGTTGGACCTGAAAGCAATCTATGTCTCAGGCATGCTTTGCATCTCAAGCACCTCGGACACATACAGCAGTAAAATTTTCTTATCAGTAATACTTCCAAAATATCCATAATTCCAAAGGAAACAGAGAGAAAACCTTTAGCATATAGTACCATGTAAACTTTATTCACAACTAAATTTAGGGCAGTTCATTAAAAAAATTCCTATAGACACATAACTCATTAAACAGTTTAAAATCACCTGTTTTACAAAAAAAACTAAAAGGCACTTCCATCATTCTGAGATATTAATGGGCAACAGACATGACTAACAGTAAATGCAACAAACAGAAATCTGAAATATGAGACAGCAAACTACACTAATTAATTGTAGTAGAGATGGATATCCTAAAACGGAAAGTATCTTAAGTAAAATATGTAAAGTAAGAATAGAAAAAATAAGTACTGAAACCAATAGTAAGATTAACAGATGCTTGTTACATAACATGTTTTTTAAACGTACTCTTATTTTGGACACAGCAGTATCTGATATCAAATCATTAAACGCCTGACTCCTAGTTCCAAGGTAATGCTGAAAAACAAGTACTAAGAAATTAATACTTGGATGGAATATTTGATAATGCTAATCTGGTTTGTTCAAAGTCAAGAAATGGAGCACATTTTATATTTAGTTCAAAACTGGACTGTGCAGTTTTGTATATCATGAAGTTTTTAATATTCCACAACCCAGTTTTATTTTCCTCAAAGAAGAGTGCTTCTTCAAATTAATAGTGGTAAAGTACCATTCAAAAAATTTTTTTACTTTATTTAGGACCAATACTTTTGTGATATACTACTAAAAATACTGTAGCAATGTCCAATTCCTGTAAAAAATTTCTAAAGGCTTACTCTCAATTTCTGTATCTAGCTCACTGTAGACCACTGACAACGGTCTGGAAGCACGTTTTTGAGTGTTAACTGCTATAAAGGAAAAAACGGTCAAAACAAAACGAAAAAGGGCCAGCCCCGTGGCTCACTTGGGAGAGTGCAGCGCTGGTAGCGCTGAGGCCACAGGTTTGGATCCTATATAGGGATGGCCGGTGTGCTCACTGGCTGAGCGTGGTACAGACCACACTGTGCCGAGAGTTGCGAACCCCTTACCGGTCAGAACGAAACAATGGAAAAGAATGTTCATAAAAAAGTAAGGCATAAACCAATTTAACAAGATAAACTATATAAATATTAATATGTAATTTATTAACCTAAAGGAAAAATGTTTAGGAATTAGCCATAGTTCAGGGTAATTAACTTTAGCACTTAAGAATTATAACACAATTTATATGATGGACTCTTATTCTATAAATAGTTTATCAAACTCTTTACATTTTTAATTTATTTCTACTATGTTCCATACTCACTTATTACAATAAAGTATATATCAAAAGTTACACCTGCTAATGGAAATGGAAGTGCTTCAAATGGGATAACTACTGTAAACAGCTGAAATGGTGAATTACCACTTACCACAGTCCACGATTCCTGCTCTTTAGGCTCTAGAATTCCAGAATTAAAAATTTCTAGTAACTGTTGGAGCCCTCCAGCAGCAACAAACTGTAAGCAATTGTGAAGGTAATGATAAGAGAAAAGCAGCTACATAATATAACGATAATCTGTTTGCTGACTCAGTAACTGAATATATGTAAAATATTACATATGTCATTTAGAAAATTACTCTTTCATTTAAACCATCAGAAAACTTCTATTTAAAATAGTAACATAAAGCCTACTTTAAAGAATTTATTTTTAAAAGATTCTTGTAAAAGTCTATAAACATATCTTTTTATTCCATTAGCCATTTAATCCCAGACATTGGGATTTTCTAACATAATATTTCAATGGTGGGGGCGTGGTGAGAAGTGGTTGTCAGTGCTAAAAACAGGATGACCAACCAATAATACATTGTTGTGATTTAGAGCAATGCATAATTTTTAAACTATGCTTTAATACTTAATTGGTTTAGAAACAATGAAGAATTGTGGCACCCACTTTTGGAAAACTAACAATAAATTATTTTTATCAATACACGGCAAAATACATATGATCAAACCTTGCAACTCCAGGAATTTTTGCTGTTTTCCACTTGATCCTCACTTGAATCATCTGAATCTGGATAAAGATCACTGTAACTTCCCTGTGGGAAAGACAAAAATAAAATAAGGGAAGGTGATGAAAGAAAAAATTTTCTAGAATGATAAGATAATACACTTCTGGAATCTTGCTCCACAGAGAATACAAATATTTAATGATAATAATGAAAATGCAATTACCGTTGACTCTCTCCTTATTCTTCTGTTAGGTTTTCCCAGTGCTTCAATAATTTCCAGAGCATACAATAGCTTGTGGGCACTCTTAATTTTGAGAAGTTCTTTCCAATTAAGTCCATCATTACTCTTAAATTAAAAAAAGAAAAACATAGTCTTCTCAAGCAAACTTACTACAGGTACCCCCAAAAAGAATAACTTTAAAGAAACAAACACTACATAAAAACTCAAATATTACATGTACTTTGAAACATATTCATATGTAGACCAGTTATATAATTGGTATTAATAGCATGCTTAAGATACCAATTATTCATTAAGTTTTGTTAAAACAATAAAATTAATAAACATGGGAAAAAATTATAATTTGTTAAACTTCACAACAAATGAGGCAATTTACCATCTTCCCAATGAAGAAAACACTGTAGTCTAGTTGAAGGCATGAACTTTTAAGGATGTTGATGAACTAGTTAAATGTTTCTATTTAATACTTACACCATCATTTTTAAAAGTCATATACAAATACAGTGGTCCATTGTTATCTGCAGGGGATTGGTTTAGTGACCCCCACAGATGCCAAAATCCACAGATGCTCAACTTCCTTATTACAAAATGGTGTACTATTTGCATATAACCTACACAAATCCTCCTATATGCTTTTTTTTTTTTTTTTTTTGGTGGCAGGCTGGTAAGGGGATACAAACCTTGACCTTAGTGTTATCAGTACCATGCTCTAACCAAGTGAGCTAAATGCCAGCCTGCCCCACCATGTACTTTATATCATCTCTAAATTACTTATAATACCTAATACAATGCAAAT
Organism: Cynocephalus volans; assembly: GCF_027409185.1. Classification (NCBI taxonomy): domain Eukaryota; kingdom Metazoa; phylum Chordata; class Mammalia; order Dermoptera; family Cynocephalidae; genus Cynocephalus; species Cynocephalus volans. The sequence continues at coordinate 57,861,389 of NC_084473.1, forward strand.
GCTATGTAATAGCTGTTATGCTGTAATTTATTTGTATTTTTATTGTTCTATTGCATTTTCTTTTTAATATTTTCACTCCGTAGTTGGTTGAATCTGTGAAAGCAGAACCTGCAGATGGGAGCAGGTAGCAACTGTACAAGAATTTAGAAACACTGCTTTTTCCTACTCTCAATTTATGAAATATTATTATTCATACTTAATGCATACCTTTGAAATGTTATTACTAGACCTACTCTAAATTATCATTCACCATCTTCTAGAGCCCACCTTCTTTACTTCTCAGTCATTAAGATACAAGACATTCTGAAATCACATGGTAGTGTCCCAAATCATAGATAACCATTAGCATAACATCAGAACATTTGTCTTTGCATTCATCCTGTAGGAGTTCTATTGGAGATCTCAACAAAGAAATCCCTTATTATACAGCTTTTTAAAACAATCTTTAATTTTAAAGATGTCTTTACAAAAATATCCAACACTTACACATGTTAAGGTGATATCCCATGGGAAAATTACCACATATATATTAAACTTCTTTGCCTCATTTTTCGCTAATTCTTTCAGTTGACTTGTATAAGCATCTAAAACAAGCACTGATGCATGTCAGATTACCATAGTGTTTTCTCTAAACATTACTTTTTGTTATCAAAAACAAAGCAATATTCAAAACATATCATAATACAAAATAAAACTAAAAAAAAGACATATCCCTATTTCCTAAAGATAATTTTAGAAAACACCCTTCCCTAGTATTTAGCCTATGTTATTCGACCTCACTAAAATAAACAAACATTAAAATGAACTGGTACTTTTTACCTATTAAATGAGCAAAAACTATGTTCATATTTACTGAGAGTATGGATTGAGAGGTGATCTCATACACTTCAAGTAGGAATGTAAACTGTAACATCTCCCAGGAGAGTAAACAGATTTTGTGGGTTCACCTGTTCATCTGAGATATTCTGGAATGCCATCAACATGTTAGGACACGTAGGAAGAAGCATCAGTAGCTCCCACACACGCCTAGACAGATTTTCTGCATGAAGATGAAGTTCTTCACATCGTAAACTCTACACAAATAAGAACAACTACTTTATCAAGACAGATCAGAAAACAAAATTTTTAAACTTAAGTTCAACTTTTCTTTAACATAAATATCATTATCAAATTTGCTAACATTTTTTAGTCTTTTTTAAAAGTGAGAAATAAAACATTTGTTACATGGTAAACAGAATTTATTCAAGAAAATTAACAGTTATGATGAAATAGTGGTTTTCCAACTTCTTACGAACTTTTCTGTAATAGCCTTCCTCAACAGCTGGTCACTTTCCTCAGGAAACTTTTCAAATACAAGTAAAAAATATCTGTTTCATAAAGCCATTCAAGTAAATTTCAGTAAGACTACTATCTATTTCTTCTTTGCAGGTCACTATTCTAAGCATGACAAAGAATTTAGTTTACTAAATTCTTGACCTTCCATTTGAGAAGACAGCATACCTGTTTCTCTTATTTTGCTAATTCATACCTTATTTTTCAGTTTCAGACCAGCAGAGATTAAGAGGAAAGCAAACAATTTTAAAGAATCTACTTTTTTCCATTACCATTTGTTAAATCTGAACTCAGGAAGGTGCTAAATAATATTTTAGAAAGTATATAAGAAACAGGCAAGTTAACTTTTATTTTTTTAATTAAAGTATCACCCCAAGAGGTAATAAATAGCTAAAGCAAAAATGTACAGTTCTGGTATTTCCACAGAGTATATATTTGCTTATTATTGTACTATTGCTACTGTGTAATAATGATTCTTTGGTATAATACAGTCTAAGAGATGTCAAAGGGATATTCTGTAAGTCTGTGAAAGGTAATTTAGTTCTTTTGGCATAATGTTATAAAGCTAGAATACTTTGAAGGCAAGAGAATCCTAGAGAATGAATTTCAAGGTAAACTTGGCCTTTCCCAACCCTGAATAAGAAAGAGAAGCAAACAGCTGTGAATAAGAAAGAGAAGCAAGCCCCGAATAACACTTCTGGTTTAGTTGCAGAAACGGCACTGACAGTTCTTCAGTAAAATAGAATTCAATCCTTTCTAAACATCCATTTAAAAAAAGAAAAAGAAGAAAAAAACTAAACTGTGCAAATAAAAGGAAAAAAAGAAAATACTCTTCCAAGTGTGCATGACTATGTTCTGCTATGCCTGCAAGGTCTAGGGGATATACACAGTAAAGATCCTTTATTATTACTTTTGTTGTAATGCTCATCAGGGCTGAACCACCCTTGTTCAACAAAGAATCCCTACATCAACCATAGTATCCCTCCCACAAACAAGATTCAATAAAATAACCTGCTCAAACAGTGAAATGTTTTTCCTCTGGTGTATACCCCACTCAAGACTCATACAATGGTCTATTAACCGGTCCTCTTACCTCCAGTCTTTATTTTCCTGATGCACCCACCACACCAACACCTAAACTTTGTTTCTAAAAGCCCAGAAAAGATCTCATTTTGTTGCTTGAAACAGGCCATGATGATGGCAATCCATTTCACAAAGAATAAAAATCACTCCCTTTTTGTCTTTTTATTTGAATTATACTATGCTTCCTGTTTCTTAAACAAGTCATTCACTCTTCTGTAAATCTCTAATGTGTTTGTTTTTTTTTCACTCCTCTCAGTAGCTGGACCCCATTTAAATAACTGCCGTTCTGCAAAACTCTTCTGCAAATTTATGCTCCTCCATCCCCCCATGTTCCCATAACACATTGCACAGAACACTAGCATCCTCCTGGAGAACCAGAACATTCTCTTAATTATCTTTCTTTTAAACTGCCAATACAGTGCTAACATGAAGTAAATAAAAGGTAAGTATTTGTGGCACTAAATAAAAGAGGTAAGGAAATAGAGGTTCGTGGGCACCTATTATTGATTATTCTGCTTGAACAAAAGGGGGACCTTTTTCGGAATTTAAGAATCTGCCACCACAAGAGAAACTAGATCATGGGGAACAGAGGAATCAATAGCAGATAACGCCACATCCATGATCAAACAGAACATGGAAATACAGGAAGAAGTTACCTAACATTCTTGGGAAAGAAAGAAAAGAACAGTAGCCTAACATAGAAAAAATCACCAAAGCACATTTTATTTGTCACTCAATCTCAAAATTGTGATTCACTGGATGAAATACATGAATGAACAAGATCTTAGGATAAGACATTTTAAAGGCATTAAAAAAAAAAAGTCAGTGGATTAAAAATAGCTCCTTTAGGTGATCTCATACACACTGACTTTAAATACCATCTTCATAGTGATAACGCACACACTTACTTCTCCAGACCAGACCTCTTCTCTGAGCTCCAAACTTATATATCCAACTGCTTACTTGACATATCCACCTGAGGTCCCTCAAGCATCCATTCTTCTTCATGTCAAATGGAATCAATCCATCCAGTTGCTCAAGCCAGAAAACTAATGCCATCTCTTTGTCTTCTTTTTTCCTGATCCCTACCCATTCCCTACCCCTAATCCAATATAACATCAAGTGATGTTTTGGCCTGTTGTCTACTTAATTTATTTCCACTGCCACCATCTTATTCCAGGGCACTGTCAACTCCTTCCTGGACTAGTGAATTAAGATCCTTACTGCCTTCATTATTTTTGCTGAACAAACCTATTATGTATAAAACAAAAATCAGAACATGTGTTATCTCCCTCTGTTTAAAAATACTTTAATTCTGTTTACTTTGAGTAAAATGGAAACAATCCACAAGGGCCCACGAAGCTTACATTATTTCACTCTGCCTACCTTTTCAATCTCATTCCTCCCATTCTACTCTCCCATCACCCTCTATGTTCTACTCTCTTGCTCTCTAACAATTCCTAGACCTGCCCAACTCCTTTTTAAATCAAGGGTTTCAAGAATCAGATTACTCTATCCATATTATTCCTCATCCTTTTCATTTAGTTGGCTCCTTTTCATCCTAGCTCAGATTATATACACAGTCTCCCTCAGAGAAACCTTGCCAGATCAAATAATATGCAAATGAGTCTCTGTCAACCTATAACTCTTTAATAATGGTATGGCATGTTTCGGTCTTAATACCTACCTATGTCTATCTGAAACTATTTATCTGTTTGTCTACTTGAAAGTCTTTATCTGTTAGGCATGTCGATTACCTGTCTCCCCTACCGGATTCAAAAAAGACTAAAACTGTGCCTATTTTGATAACCCTTGTAACACAATACTTTGATTAAAAGAGTATGCCTGGATTGTATTAGGCGCTTAAATAATTAATGAATGAATAAATGGGTTCCTAAGTTTTATTGCTCTTAAGAGATTACTGAGAAAATTATTTTGCTCTCAACAGAAAGACAAAACAAGATTTGTGAAAGTAAAATCTGATATAATCACCTCACTATCGTCCACTGCCACTTTTCCTGAAGGTGGTTTAAATGATGCAAGCATTTCTAATAAATCAAAAAGAGTAGTTAAATGAGGTTCTTGTAAAAGCAAAAGCATCGGAATGTTGTCCTTCTGAGGGGGTGGTAGGCAAGATGCTGGCAGTTGAACACCTTCCCCTTTCCTTTCTCTCCTTGGTGCACCCAAAGATACAAACACCATCTATAACAATAGAAGAAATGGAAAAAAAAATTATATATGTCAAGTTTTCAGTTTAATAAAACAATAAATCTGAAGTATAAAATAACTTCACTCACAATTTTAATATAACAAAAGCAATAAGAAATGTTTTTAAACGAGATCTCTATTCAACTATTTACTATTACAGTCAACAGATAATTAAAACTCAAACCAAACCACATCTTATATATATATATATACCTGCATATCCTTAAAACCAAGCTCATGAAGTGCTTTTTCATCATAATCCGTTGTTAACTCATGTCCAGATGAAATCATCCTGACAGGTCCCATGAGGCCTCCTTAAAAACAACAGAAAACGGAAGTGAACTTTTTTTAAAATAAGTTTACTTATTTGCTGACTAGAATACATAATTCTAGCAATTAAGTCCACTACCTGTTAAGCTTAAATATAATTCTAGACAGAAGTAGAGACTATACTAAGCATGCTTCCTACATATTTTCTGTTGTCTGAGTTTAGCCTAAAGCAGTAAAGATTACAAGAAAGTTTTCTTTTAGCACCAGCCTAACTAGATCGATTCCTACTTGTTTAAAAATAGGAAAAGCATTACAGGAGCTTTCTGGGAATCTACTACATTTCCCCCAGCAATACATGCAGAGGAATCAGATTCTTCAATGCTTTAGTTGCACAAGAAACTAGCATGTATTTGTAATGACTGAGTTTTCTCTCCCCTATTATTATCCACCAAAACAAAACAAACACTATAGACTGGAGAACAAACAAAAATCTGACAAGGGGAAAAATAAATAAGTACCTACAACTTTCCAACTTTTTTTACTGAGTTTATTGTAAATTCAATAAACTCAAAAGATTGAGATAATTTATTTCTAGAATGCATGAAGTCCTTTTTGCTGCTTACACCTTCGACTTCATTTCTCACCTCACACTATATGCTTCAGCCACCTGGCCTCCTTGCCTTTTCTAGAAAATACTGAGGATGTTCCCATCTCAGGAATTAAATGTTCCTCCCCAAGAATTCATACAGCTTTTTCCGTCACTTCCTTCAAGTCTCTCATCAAATAGGAACTTCCTCCTAAGAACTCAATGTACAGAACCTCATTTCACTGTTAACACTTTACTCTGCTTTATCTTTCTTTAAAGCACTTATTAGCACCTGGCATTATATATTTATCTGTCTCTCCTCAAAAAAGCGAAAAACAAACAAGCAAAAAAATTCCTTGTTCCACGAGGGCTGAGATTTTATTTTGTTCACAGATGTATTCCAGGCACTAGAACATAGTAGACATTCTAATTAATTAACTAATTAACTAATTAATTTTGTTGTTTTTGCTGGTTGGCTGGTACAGGGATCTAAACCCTTGATCCTGGTGTTACAAGGCTATATGCTCTAACCACTTGAGCTAACCAGCCAACCCAAATTAATTATTGTATTAGCCATTAGTTTTGAAAGGATATACTTAAAGTGGGAAAATTATTTATCAGACATTTTGTGGTTTTGCTTAATCTAATTAAACTTTTAAAATATTGTTAAATTTTATTAATTAATAAAATATTTTTTCTAAAATATTTTTCTACATTGAATTAATGTAGAAAAACTCCTTTGGATGGGCACTAAATATTTCAAGAATAATGAGTGAGGCAGGGCTACTGCTTTCCACAATGACACATAACATTTTAAAATTACTTTCTCCCTTCACACAAATAAGAAAATTATATTTAAAAAAATTTTTTTTCAAACACAGAGAAACTGGCTTTCCCCTAGTTAGATTCATTGTGACAATTTTCCTAAAGTACCATTGTTTTGTAGCTAAATTGCTAACTGTTGTGTAACTAAATCTATGATTCTTTACCTTCTTAATATTTCTAAGCCTAGAAATCTTAGCCCTCCCAATAGTTTGATAAATATTTGATGCTATTTTCTTCTGAATTTTTCTTATGTTTATTTTGGTAATGTAGATATGACATTTCAAACATCCTAAATATTAGAGAGAAATAGGGTTTCTCTTTCTTCCCACAAATTGAACAGGTCATATATGACTGCTTCTCAGTTATCCATTCTGTGTTATTTACCAAACAATTCCTTCACCAAAATCATATTATCATAATTTTAAAATGTTTAATAGCCATTATAGAAATGCTTCTCTCTACTCTTCCTTGTGGGTTTTCTTCTCAGAACTTATTATATTGCTTAGTTCATTCATACAGATAACTTCAGAGTAATTTCATCACATTTTAAACAAAAATTACATTGGGATACTATTTAGAACAACTTAAAAAATAAATTTACTTGACAGTATTCACTACAGAAAAGTGCTAAGTTTTTCCATTTAGTCAGCTGTTCATTCATACATAACAAAAAGTTTTAATCACATATATATCAAAAGACCTCCTCACATTAACATTTCCTTAACATTTTTAATTACTATTAAGCACTTGATTTCTTTAGTTTCCTCTTCATCATCATCATATCACCTTCTAATTATAATTGTGCTTCCAACTGCTATACTTCATATATTTTATTCAAATCATTTTGTATAATACAAAATAGGAGAAAAATAAATGCTTATAAAACACAGTGTTTATTATGAAAAACTTTGGCTACTGGATGCACAGAAACTCAATATAAAACTTTTAATACACTGGTTGATTTTTATTAAATGTCTATTCTGAGATAATCAAATACAATATGATTATTGATCTTTTCAATATTAAGATAAAACAACCTTAGTCGTGATGGGTTGCTAAAATAATATAAAGATGATTTACTTCCTAGTTTATAACATATACTAACTAAGCAAGTATACTTAGTTCCAAAAGAGAACTGAGATGGCTAGTAGTTTATTTAGAATTGTGGGCTCTATCTAATGTGAGATAAGCCTACAGTTTGTCTGTATAAACATGTGCTATATATATATATATATATATATAGCACTGAATAACTGTGTAGTCCCAAAATTCATGCTGAATCCTAATCACCAAGGTGATGGTATCTGGAGATGGGACCTGTGGGAGGTTATTAGGTCATGAGGGCTCTGCTCTCATAAATGGGATTAATGATGCCCTTAAAAAAGAGGCCTGAGGAAGCATGCTTGCCCCTTCTACCATATTGAGGACACAGTGAAGGTGCCATCTATGAGAAAGGAGGTCCTCACTTGACAGTGAATCTGCTGGGTGCCTTGATCTTGGACTTGTTAGCCTCCAGAACTGTAAGAAATAAATTTCTGTTGTTTACAAGCTACCGAAATTTATGGTATTTTGTTACAGAAGCCTGAATGAAGGATGACAGTGTGTTAACGTTGATTGTAATGATTTCACTGACTTTTACAATAAAATGAGCCACTTTCTATCTTTTACTGCTTTTGAGAAGAACTTTCTTAAGAATTCCTTATTTTTTAACAGTTCTGGAAAGAATTCCTACCTTTAAGAAAACTAAAATCTTAATGCAATAAATGTCTTAAAAAAAAAAGAAATCTGAAAAACTCTTGGGTTGTGATAGTATACTGAACAACATACATCTAAATTTTACCCTCTGAAACTAATAAAATAAATTTTCAAAATTTTACAACAGGGAAAGAAAACCATACCAAGAAAGTTTGCAAGATGGAAAGCAAATGAACTTGTGGTGATTACCAAGCCCCCAAAAATATAAATCCCAAATCAGAAGCAAGCTCATAATCTAAAACGTTTCATACTGATTTGACACAGGAATAAGAACAACACCTGAAACTGCCCACATCCTGACAAAAGAAAAAAAGAAAAGAAAAACCAGTGCCTCAGTAATCTGTGAGGCATTAACAGTCTAGAAACAGTTAATTATAGGCTCAGAAATAAAGAGAGAGAAGGCAAAGAAAACATATCTGAATATATAATTTCTAAACTTTATCAAATTTTATAAAAGTAGTAAACTCACAGATCCAAGAAGATGAACAAAACCTACGGCACGCAAACACAAAGAAATGTACAACAGGCACATCCATAATGAACTGCTGAAAATCAACGTTAAAGAAAAAATCTTTAAAACCAACCACAGTAAAAAAGACACACTGGATACAAAGGATGAAAGATAAGGAAAACACCAGATTCTAGGCAAATGATAACAGAACAACATTTGTAATGTCTTGGTGAGGGGAGAGGTGCAGGGAACTCATGATCTAGAATTCTATGTCCAGTGAAAATATCCTTCAAAACTGAAGGCAAACATTTTTTAATAAACATTTTTTTTTCAGACAAACAAAAACCTGAGAAAATCCATCATCAGAAGACCTGCAGTACAAAGTTTCAAAAGAAGTTCCTAAGAAAGAAAAATAATGAAACCAAATAGAAACTTAGATCTACAGACAGGAATGAAGAGTGCCCAAAGTAGTAAACATGTGGTAAGAAAGAGAAAAAAAAGTTGGCACAAACGAACAAAAAAAAAAAAATTAAGTGGTTACATTAAATATAAATGCTCTAAACACTTTAACTAAAAGGCAGACACCATCTGACTCAATTTTTAAAAAGCAAGATTCAATGATTAAGAACAAAATACTAATATCCTCAAAAAGATATTTCAACTAAGAAAATAGGCAAATTTATTCAGAGAACAAAAAAGAAATTTTTTTCCAGATATTAAAAGCATGACAAGAGAAATGAAAAACTCAAAAGAAAAATTGCAAAATAAAGTTGAGAATATCTCTTAGGAAGTTAATACTCAAAAAAATGAAACACAGGAGAGAAAAGATGATTAGGAATATTGCAAGAAATGAAACATCTAGATAACAGAGATGTTCTAGAAAGAGAATAATGATAAATTAGAAGACAGGAAATCTATGAACCAATTCAAGAATATTTCTCCAAACTCACAGATACAAGTTGCCAAACTAAAAGGACCCACTAAATATGTAAATACTGAAGTACCCGTTCATTGTCCTTGAAAACAGACCCCATATTAAGGCCCAGCACTGTCAAATTTCAGAACACTAAGGATAAAGAGAAGATCTATAAGAAGTTCTATAAAAGAAAAAATACAACATGTAAAAAATATCAGATCTGAATGGGTTCAGACCTCCTAAAAGCAAAATGGAACCAAGAGGTACAATAGCAATACCGCTAAAGCTCTGAAACAACTTTCCAACCTAGAATTCTATAACCAGCCAAATCACTATTTAGGTATGAAAATATATGAGACATATTTTCAATAGTTCAAGAAATCAAAAACTTTACCCCATGGACCTTCTCTCAAGAAGCTCCTGGACACTGCATTGTATTCCAGGGAAACAACAACAACAACAACAAAAAACCCCAGATATAAACCAATAAAAAAGGTATGGATATTGGAAACAGGTTATCTAAAACAGGAAAGAGGCAATGAGAATCACCAGGAGGATGATAAAGGATATCCCACAATCACTGCTGTGCACCAGACCTGGAGGATAATCAGTAAGATCAGTGTGACTTTAGAGAAACGCATTACTGAGAGTTATATCATGACCAAGACCCCTGCAGTCATCATGCTATCTTTTCTACTTTAGATTCCACTTAGATCTACTCTTGAGTTAAGGTATATCATGAAGAGCTTAGAAAAAGAAAATAAAGAAACCCTGTGACCATTTTTCTGATGGATATTCCAGCATCTTATTGAAATTACAGTACATCTTGACTGTGCTGAGACTTTGTCCCTTAGTAGTATCTGTGGGGGATTGGTACCAAGATCTCCTACAGATACCAATATCCAAAGATGCTCAAGTCCCTGATGTACAATGGTGTAGTATTTAAATGTAACCTATGCATATACTCCTCTCCCATATACTGTGACTCATCTCTAGATTACTTATAATACCTAATGAAATGTAAATAGTATGTAAATAATTTTTAAACTGTACTGTATAGAAAATAATTCAAGGAAAAAAGTCTGTATATGTTCAGTACAGGTGCAATTTTTTTTTTTTTTTTAATATTTTTGATCTGTGGTTGGTTGCATCCAAGGATACAAAACCCATGGACACAGAGGGCTGACTGTACTGGAGTACTTTCCCACTGACATCCTCAGATGAGGATGTAAAACTATAGGGAAGGTTTACAGCTAGTCCTCTTCTGCAATCATTTATCTAATAGTGACTGTACTCCCCCTTTCCTTAATCCACTAGAGGTCTGTGCTTTGTAACCTCTTTCACAAAACTAAATAGTTTAGGAATAGAAATTAAGTGTCCCTGATCAGAAAACCCAAAATTCAAAACACTCCAAACTCCAAAACTTTTTGAGCACCAACATGATGCTTAAAGGAAATGCCCGGTGGAGAATTTCATATTTTCAGATTAGGGATGCTGAACTGGTAAGTATAAGGCAAATACTTGAAAAATGAAAAAAATCCGAAATCTAAAACACTTCTTTCTGGTCCCAAGCATTTTGGATAAGGTATACTCAAAAAACTATGAAGAATAATAAATCCAAAAATCAAGACAGTGTTAAGGGGGGAAGTGAAAATGATGTTACCAGGGAGCGACACTAGCTTCTACTAAAGTTTAGTTCTTAAACTAGCAAGTAGGTATATGAGTCTTCATTTTATTATTATTTATTTCATATACTTCTTTATATACAATACATTTCAATGTAACAAAAGCAGGTAACATTTGACCAGAAATTCCATAACTAGGTACTTACCAAATATATAGTAAATGACATATATACAAGGATATTCCTTATAGCACTGTTTGTTATTGCAAAAGAATAGAAACAACCTAAATGCCCATTAACAGAGAACAGGTCAAATAAGTCATGGTACCACCACTGAACAGACTATGTAGATCTAAAAAAAAAAATGAAGTAATGTTCCATATGTAATAATATAAAATGTTTTCCAAGATAATGTGTTCAGCACTACAAGAAAAAACTAGAAGAGTATAAATAAAAATGGTACCATTTGTATTTGTTAAAAAAAATATGGGTCTGCCTGACTGACAGCACCAGTAAACACAGCAATCTTGCCAGCTGTGGGAAGCAGCCCTGTCCAACCAACTGATGGCAGCAGTGTGCCCAGCTGCCACAGTCATTGTTGCTACATGGGTAGTCCTCTACAGCCACTGCCACAGCAACTGCCACCGCAAGGGTGGTTCGCTGCTACATCAGCAACTGCTGCCTTACAGGTGGCCCACTGACACTCATCAGCAATGACAGAAGGAGAGTCACCAGTGGAGCCCAGGGAAAGAGGTGAGCAAGCACAGACCTGCATCCCAGTGGCCCAACCCACAGGGGGAATTATGCTGCCATACCCTGTGGCACACATGGGGATGGGAGGCACATGTGCAGCCAGAATTGCCTTGATCCAGTGAGAGATGCACACTGAACCACCCCATGAAGTACGGAAACACAGGATACCCAAATAGAGTAAGACAGAAAATTCCCAATCACCACCAACTCATCCACCAACTGGGAGAAGCAAGGTCCCAGGAAGAGCGTCTGCCTATAGGAAAGAGGAAAGAGAAAACCCACCCAGGGTGCCAACAGGGCTGCCCAGGGCCACCCATCCCAGCCAAAGAGCAACAAGACACCCAGGCACTTCTCCCAAGAACTCTAGAGCTTGTCCACATCCTGGACAAACCAAAAGAGTTTTACCAACCTCACCAAGGAATCACTAAGTGTCCAAGTGACTAGGCCACAGAGGTGCTCACACACAACTCCAACACTGAATATGGCTGAAATAACCATACAGAAACTACACTACCATATTTGTGGAACCAACACTAAACATCCCCCAATGGTCAATACAAAACACATCTACTGGAGGAAGTCTCTCTCTTCAAAGCAGCTGCTCTACCAGATGACAAGACATCAACATAGAGATAATAGAAATATGAAAAAACAAGAAAATATGACACCACCAAATGAATATAATAACTCTCAAGTACCAGACCGCATAGAGCAGGGAGTTCACCACCACATGACCAGCCCTATAAGAAATCTTCAAGGGAGTCCTACATCTGGAATCCAAAAAACAATCACTACCTTGAATATAAGAGGAAGAACAAAACCCACTAGTACAACAAAAATGCAAACAAGAAAGAAAAACAAACTATATCTAACCACCTCAAAAAACCAACACAGAAGACAAACAATAAAAGGGAAATAAAGGAACAGAAGATATTTAAAACATCCAAACGAAAATCAATAAAATGCCGAGAGTAAGACAATACCTTTCAATAAATGTAAATGGAATAAATTCCCCACTCAAAAGACACACACTGATTGGATTAAAAAGCTAGACCAACTTATATGCTGTCTTCAAGAGACTCACCTCACCTGTCAAGACACACATAGACTAATACTGAAGGGATGGAAAAAGATATACCACACAAATGAAAATCAATAGGGAGTAGGAGTAGCTATTCTCATATTAGATAAAACAGACTTCAAATCAAAAACCATAAAAAGAGACCAAGAAACCATTATATAATGATAAAACAATCTATCAAGCAAGAAGACATAATAACCATAAATATATATGCACCCAACACCAGAGAAGCCAGATATGTAAAACAAACACTGTTAAACCTAAAAAAAGAGAAAACCCCAAAAAGATAATAGTTGGGGACCTGAACATACCCTCTCTCAGCACTGGACACATCTAGGCAACAAATCAACAGAAAAACACTTTAGACCAACTGGACCTGGCAGATATCTACAGAACATTTCATCCAACAACTACATAATATACATTCTTCTCATCAGCACATGGAACATTCTCTATGGTAGACCACATGTTAGGTCACAAATCAAGTCCCAGCAAATTTTGAAAAACTGAAATCATTTCAAGTATTTTTTCAGACCACAATGGACTAAAAATAGAAATCGATAACAAGCAGAACTCTTGAAACTATACAAATACATGGAAGTAAAACAACGTGTTTCTGAACTGCCTGTGGGTCCAAGAAGAAATCAAACAGGAAATCAAAAATTTCTTGAAACTAATGAAAATAAAGACACATCATACTAAAACCTGTGGGATACTGCAAAAGCAGTACTGAGAAGGAAGTTTATTGCAATAAATGCTTATATCAAAAGAATAGAAAGATTTCAAACAAACAACCTAACATTACACCTCAAAGAACTAGAAAAACAAGAACAAACCAACCCCAAGATAGTTGACAGACAGAAATAACTAAGATCAGAGCAGAACTAAACTGCAGACCCCCCCAAAAAAGATACAAAACATCAATGAAACAAAAAGTTGGTTTTTTGAGAAGATAAACAAAATAGACAAACCATTAGCTATGCTAACTAAACAAAGAGAGAAGACCCAAACAACAAAAATCAAAATTGAAAAAGGAGACATTACAACTGATACCATAAAATACCAAAATCATTAGAGATTATTACAAACAACAATATGCCAACAAATTTGAAAACCTGGAGGTAATGGATAAATTTCTGGACAAACTACCAAGACTCAATCAAGAAGACACAGAAAACCTGAACAGACCAATAACAAGCACTGAGACTGAGGCAGTAATAAGCAGTCCCCAACAAAAAAAGCCCAGGACCAGATGGCTTTACTGCTGAATTCTACCAAACCTTTAAAGAGGAATTAATACAAATTCTCTTCAAACTATTCCAAAAAATTGAAAAACAGGCCACTCTGCCAAACTCATTCTATGAGGCCTGCCTCACTCTGACACCAAAAACAGACAGAGATACATCAAAAAAAGAAAACTACAGACCAATATCTGTGATCAATATAGATGCAAAAATCTTCAACAAAATATCAACACATCAAAAAAATTATATACCATGATCAAGTGGGATTCATCCCAAGGATGCAAGAAATTAAAGAGGACACAAAAAAGATGGAAAGATATTCCATGCTCTTGGATTGGAAGAATTAACATCGTGAAAATGTCCATATTACCCAAAGCCATCTACAGATTCAATGGGATCCTCATCAAAATACCAATGACTTTCTTCACAGGAAGAGAAAAAAATCCTAATATTCATACGCAATAACAAAAGACCCTGAAAAGCCAAAGCAATCCTGAACAAAAAATAAAGCTGCAGGCATTACACTATCTGACTTCAAATTATACTACAAAGCTACAGGAACCAAAACAGCATGATACTGGCATAGGAACAGACACTCAGACCAATGGAACAGAATACACAACCCAGAAATCAACCCACATACTTACAGCCAGCTGATCTTTGACAAGGGCAACAAGAACATACATTGAGGAAAAGAAAGCCTCTTCAATAAATGATGCTGGAAAAACTGGACATATGTATGAAGAAGAATTAAACTAGAACTGCACCTCTCACCATATACCAAAATCAATTCAAAATGGATTAAAGACTTAAATATAGGAGCTGAAACTATAAAACTCCTAAAAGAAAACACAGGAGAAACACTTCGGGAAGTAGGACTCAGCAAACGCTTTATGAATAAGACCCCAAAAGCCTAGGCAACAAAAGAAAAAACAACAAATGGGATTATATTAAACTAAAAAGCTTCTGCACAGCAAAAGAAACAATTAACAGAGCAAAAAAAACTACGGAAATGGGAGAAAATATCTGCAAAAACTACATATCCAACACAGAATAAATATCCAAAATATACAAAAAAACCTGCAGAATGGGAGAAAATATTTGCAAACTATGCATCCAACAAGGGATTAATATCCAAAATACACAAAGAACTCAAACAACTTAACAATACAAAAACAAGCAACTCAATCAAAAAAATGGGCAAAGGAGCTGAATAGGCATTTCTCAAAGAATACACAAATGGCCAACAAACACATGAAAAAATGCTCAACATCACTAAGCATCAGAGAAATGCAAATCAAAACCATAATGAGATAACATTTCACCCCAGTCAGACTCGCTATTATCAAAAAGAGAATAACAAATGCTACTGAAGATGCAAAGAAAGGGGAACCCTCCTACACTGCTGCTGGGACTGTAAACTAGTGCGGCCATTATGGAGAGAAGTTCATGACACAACTACACAAAAGTTCATCATGAACTTATGAAAGTATGGAAGTTCATAAAACAACTACAGATAGAACTGTCACATGATCCAGCAATCCCACTGCTGGCTATATACCCAAAGGAATGGAAATCATCATGTCAATGGGATATCTGCACTCCCATGTTTACTACAGCTCTATTTACAATAACCAAGAGTTTAGGAACCAACCTAAATGTCCATCAGTGGATGACTGGGTTAGGAAAATGTGGTATATATACACAATGGAATGCTTTTCTGCCATAAAAAAGAATGAAATCCTGCCATTCACAGCAATATGGATAAACTTAGAGAAAAATTATGTTAAGTGAAATAAGCCAAGACCAGAAAGAGAAACACCGCATGTCCTTGCTTATAAGTTGAAATTAAAAAATAAATACATTTTTAAAAAGAAAGAAAGATACAATCACAGTAATTTGTTGCATTTTCAAAAGGAGAGAACAGAATTGAGGCCAGAGGTGGGAAAGGCAGAGGGGGAGGGGGCATTAGAAAAATTGGTAAAGGGCCACAAAAAATTATTCTATCTGTAACATTACTTATTATCCTGATTTGAGCTTCATAATGCACACAGGTATCAATATTCAATGCTGTACCACTCAGATATGTACAATGTTTCAATAAAAAAATATATAGAAATATTCTTACATTATATCTTGATATCTCATGAATGATAAATAAGAAAGCAGTAACAATATTTGCCTCAGGAAAATGGAAATGAATGGTTTAGAGATGGGGGTTTGAGGGAGACTTTTCCACATTATTTTGTACCCAAAATAATTAATTATTCAAGAAAAAATTTCAAGATTTGACACTTTAGAAGTACATATAATTTCCTCTTAAGCATGCTGCAGCCAAGTCTTTGGCTCCTTACTAACGATGCCTAGGAATTACCACTCTGCACAGAGGCAGGTTAAAAAGTTCCTAAGAAGCATCTTTTAGAACTTTAAGATTTTTTTTTCTAAATATATACTCAGCTTGCTTTTATTTCAAACCATTACATTCTAAGCAAAAAAGTAACAGTTTTTGTGATGTTTCTTTCATGGTCATTTCTATGATTAGCTCACATTTTATGTGTTATGGAAAGACACTAAAAGTCCACTATTGGTAACAGTAATGGTGGAATCAAATGTATACTTTAGGCTCACATGAAAAATTTCCTAATACAATACTTTTTTTGAGGAAAGGAGAGATGAACGGGTGGGACTGGAAAGCATTTTTTTTTTCAGATACTTGGAAAAATTGAAAATAAAATATTTCAAAATGGCAAAAAATTTATTGGGTAAAACTGAATAATAAGTACTATATGGAAACTTAAATTTATCAGGAATTCCTTGATTGCTTATCAAATAAACTCCAAAAAGTTTTTTAATGGTTACATCAAAAGTCTAAACAGAATTTTCTGAGAAACAAATAATGTTTGCAAATAACATCTAAAGCAACTGTTAGCAACTTCTACCTACATATCAATGGTACCACGGTAAAAAGACTGTAGGGATGGCCATGAAAATGGTTTGTGGACCTTCAAAGTAAGAGTTCAAAATTGCTGCTATGGTTTGAATGTTCTTGTCCCTGCCAAAAATTCATGCTGAAATTTAATCTCCAATACAAAAGTGTTGAGAGGTGGGGTCTTTTGGGAGGTGTTAAGGTCATGAGGTCTTTGTCCTCATAAAAAGATTAATGCCATTATAAAAGGATTTGACAGAGGGAGTTCATCCCTTTTTGTCCTCCCACCTTCTGCCAAATGAGGACACAACATTCAAGGCAACATCCTAAAAGCAGAGAGCACCCCCTCACCAGATGCCAGCACCTTGATCTCGGACTTTTCAGCCTCCAGAGCTATAAGAAATAAATGTCTGTTCTTTATAAATTATCCAGCCTGTGGTATTCTGTTATAGCAGCACAAAATGGAATAAGATAATTGCTATACAATATAATCTTTAAAAAAAAAAGTTTGAACTGTTGCACTTACCAGGAAACTCTCCCTTTCTGCTGCTTTGACCAAACTCCTGAAGCTGAGCTTGTTGATTTATTTGTTCTTTCTGTAAATTTTCATACCAATGAGTTACTTCAGCCCTAAGATCTGCTACCTGGTCACTAGGATACATTTCAATAGTCATCTGAAACATGAGATGCAACCAATTTAAAAATATAAAAAGAACAGATATTTGAACTGGGAAATGTTATCAATTTGGAACTTAAAACTATATAACTACCTTGTCAGGAAGTCCAGCTGGCTGGCATACAACCCTTAGTGGCAGAGACTGTTTGTCACTCAGCGCTTTCAAATGACTACTTATGCCAGTGCCTTCAATTTGCCATTGTCTCAGATGATATGCAAACCTAAAAGACGACAAAAACCACAGAGAGGAAAGATATCATTTTAAACCATTTTAATGTCACAGAAGTTTTTAACGTTTTAGAAACTGGAAATGTCCACAACAGGTTCTAGCATACAGATGCTTCTTGACTTACAATGGGGTTACATCCTGATAAACCCATCATAAATTGAAAATATCACAAGTCAAAAATGCATTTAATACACATAACTTACCAAACATCATAGTTTAGCACAGCCTGCCTTAAATTAGCCTACACTTAGGCAAAATCATCTAGCAACACACTACACTGTACAGTTAACGGTTGTTCAGCCACATGATAGCTCATGGGTACACAGCTGCCACTGTCCAAGATCACAAGAGTGTATTATACTTCTTTGTACTGAATGCATATTGTTTTCATACCACTGGAAAAGTCAAAAAATCTTAAGTTGAACCACTGTAAGTTGGGGGCTGTCCATATTCCAATTTACTCTACATTACTAAATTTAAGTTTAAATCCATCATATTAAATCAAACGTAAAGGCATAAATATAGCTAAGAGCTCCTAACAAAATAGTCTCTAAGAAAAATTACTGGGGAAAAGATATCACAGTAAGAACAGTTTTTAAAACAGAGGGGATGAGAAAAGGAGAGGCAGGAAGAATTAAAAAAAAAAAACTAATCTGGTAAAGGAAATTAGCAAGCTATCATTTCTACATTTAAAAGAAAAAAAAAGAAATATTTTTCAGAGATAGAAATATTCTAGTAAATATATGTTAACTAGCCTAACAGAATTTGAGAGTCAATTTCATTAGTGCTAAAATTATAAAATGAATTACAAAGATGCATATTTCAAAGGAAACAGGCATTTAGCATGACACTCACTAACTTCAGTTGTTGAAGATAGGATCCAGGGTACCTGAATTTAGCTAAGGAAAAAAAAAGAGCAATGTCTACAACTAATCAGAAATTCTAGAAGAGAAGGATAGAAAGCGAATGAACAGATAAGTCTTATTTCCTAGAAGTGATCCAATGTCCAGATTCTATGAGCAAAAGAGTAACCTTAAAACAACGTTTTCTGTTGCATATTTCAAGACAGGAGATTCTCATCTTCTGCTCCATTAACATTTTAAGCCTGATAATTTGTTGTTATCGGAGGCGGGGGGGGGACGTGGGAAGAGAGGAGGCTATCTTATATACTATAGGATGTTCAGCAGCAACACTGGTCTCTACACATCACATGCCAGTGGTAAACCTATACCCAAGCTGTGATAAACAAAAATGTCTCCAGATATTACCTACTATCTCTAAGAAAACAACATCACTACTGGTTGAGAACCACTATTTAAGATTGTAACTTATCTCTTTTAAAAAAGAAAACCCTTTAAAAAAAAAAGCGGGGGTGTCTTCAAAAAGTTAATGGAAAGATTCTTATTATCTTTTAATTCTATTTTTCTATGAACTTTTTGAAGTACCCTCATATTTACCCTTTTAATATAAGGACTACACAGACACACAATAATCTTAAATTAATAGTAGCTCTAAACACACTAAACATTTGATACTGTACAAAAATTTGCATGAAAATACTCAGATAAATTTTTTAAACCACCTCTTAATTTTTTGAATATTCAGTTTCATCTATTTCATAGTTTCTATACTAGTCACTCACAAAGTGAATATTTACGTAAATTATTTGACATTAACTTTTAGTGTAAAACAAACAAATACAAAGATTTGTTCAAGGACACAATAAATTTTTTCATGAGTCAATTAGAACAAAGATTGTACATCTGAGAGGGGATTTGGGGACTTAAATTCATTAAAGTTACAAAAACCACTATTAAGCCCTTGAAACTAATGTACATTTTAAAACTTTTTAAAGTACTTATTTTAAAAACATTGGTAACACTATACAAGGATGAAGGGTTTGAACCAACAGGCCCTTTTTGGTTTTTTGTTTGTAGACCCTACAACATATAAAAAATTTTGATAGAATAGGTATTGTATCATTAACTCTCTCCAATGGGAAGACAGCACTTACAGATGTTCATTTTCTATATTTTAGTATATATCTGAATTTTATAATGAACATGTATTGATTTTTATAAATTTGAATAAGACATCAGCACATCTGCTTATTTTTTTTTAAGTGGTAGAAGTCATGAGGCAGAATGAAGTTTCTGTGCAAGAAACTCAAAAGTTCCCTTACGCATTCTTTAAAAACAAGGAATTATTTCAGTAGGATTTTCATAAATTGCAATCATATCAAAATAAAGAATTGTGCAATGTCCAAATGTTTCAAATCATCAAACCATGTTATTAATAAGGAATGTGTAGAACAGCTTTATTATTCAATATTTCCTGATATTTTAAATAAAACATCAATAATATCAATCTGCATGACTTTTCAATCTCAAACTAAGATATGAAGTTAAAAGAAGTTATTAATTTTAACAATTTTTCAACACATTTCTTAGTACTTTTATATTTGTTCTTAATGATTTTTAATGAACAGTATTTCTTAATTAAAACTATCTACTCACCTTTCATTTCAGTCGATATATTCATAAATGTTAATGTGCTTTATTTCTGTATTACACAGGGTATGTCTAAATTAATTATACAGATATTCATTAATAGAATTTTTTGGTCATGTTTCCATGGTAAATGGAAATTCAAAATTAAAATACTGTCTCCTAGTCCAGGAAGAAAAAAAACAGCAAATGAAACAAATGACTCAACTTGATTCAACTATGAGAGATTATCTGATGTTCTTGGTGAGAGTTTTAGTGAAACACTTTTGGCAATGGTGTTCTGCCTTTTCAACCATAGTTAATACTTTCTTAGAGATGGAATTCTGTCTAGAAATTCTTATTCATGCATATCTGCTCAGAGTATAATGATTTTTAAAGCTCTGCAGTATTTATCAGGAACCTATATTGCCATAGCAATATAGTACATATTCTGAATAAATTACTTCCATTACTGACCCTTCATACTTTTGGTAAATTATGCTTTCTACCTGTCCCCAACAAAAACTTTAATTTAATTTTAAGAATACTTCTGGACATGTCAGCAATCAAAAGGCTGAAATTCTCTCTAATGTGATATTTTAAAAATTACCTTCTCCTAAATGCTTCCAGATGTGTCTTCAACATAAGGAGTCCTCTTTCTATAACCATGAGACTCGAGTGTGATTCCTGTTCAAGACTGCTAGAAGCTATCATAAGACTCTCCATGCACTTACTAATAAATTCTTGCTCCTTCTCCAAACCTGTTTTACCTGAAAGCCAGATGTTTAGAGATATTTACTAATTATATATTCTTGTTTAGCTATATAAAAAAAATAAAATGAACTATAGTTTAGCAAAATATGCTCACATAAGAAATAACCTATAAGACAATATTTCAAATCACTCACCATTAATATAATAGGAGTTAATATACTGGATAGCAGCTCGACTGACATCAACAGACTGTGCTCTTAAAGCAATGCCCCAAAATTGGTCCATACCACAGAGCTAAGGAAGAAAAATACAACATCTCTAAGTTTTACTGTCAAGATGTAACTGATCAAAATATTGAAGTATAAAACTTAAAAATTTTACAAAGAGTTTTAACATCGTATATAATATTAAAAAGACAATTCCTATTACTTAGAGTTATTAAATAATAATAATAAATGATAAAAACCTTGAAAATTGTCTTAGTTAACGAAATATACCTGTACTGGTTCTAAAAAAGTACTTATTTATAAAGTAGTTAACAATATATATGTTTAACTCAAAAGTTACAGCTACATAGTAAGAAAACCTCAAGTTCCCAAAACATACTACAAAGGAATAAAATCAGCAGACACATAATAATTAGCAAAATGTGTCAATGCTTCCATCTAATTTACACTGATAAAGCCACTGCTTTTATGTGTTCCCAGAAAACTAAAAAGATATGCTAACCCAAGTTCTCAAATTTATTTTTTTATTTTTTTTGTCTTTTTCGTGACCGGCACTCAGCCAGTGAGTGCACCGGCCATTCCTATATAGGATCCGAACCCGCGGCGGGAGCGTCGCCGCGCTCCCAGCGCTGCACTCTCCCGAGTGCGCCACGGGCTCGGCCCCAAGTTCTCAAATTTATAATGATGACAAAAAGAATGCTCTCACTAAAAATATAGAATAAGTCGTAAGTCAAAGTTCCCAATAGTTGTGCAGAGTGAAGAAAGATATCTCTGCAATGGTGACTGAACAGCTTTAGGGTTAACATCATCTATTTAAAAAGCAGTATTATCTCATACTGCTGAGTATTAAAAAGCAGTATTATCTCATGTCTGGTTGTCTAAAATCACCAAACTGAAACTTATCACGGTGATACTGAAGAGTTAAGACCAAAAAAATTAAGACAAAAAACCCAACCCTATTCAAACAAGAAAAGAAGGTTGGAAGATATGAGGAAAGCATTGTAGATACAGTGAAATTATTCTTTACCATAATGCGTAACATCAGTTCACTCTACCTTTCTCTTGTTACCACAACACCAACTCCTAAAGAAAACTATGAAAAATATGAAAGGATACTACATAAATCAAAGCTACTATTAACCAAATAAAATGTCCCATGAGGAAGAATTTCAAATAACAGTCTGTGTTAGGACAATGCAAAAATAATGAATTCAACAATACCTAGCAACCACTAAACTAGGCAAACATAACTCTAAGCCAAAGATAAAACCAGCAATTTATGTGAGTATTCACTTAATGAACTGATCATCTTGCCTCATGGTCAGAGATGATTTACGTGGATTCTATTCCAGAAGAGAAATTACTAAGAAGAATTTAAATTGACTAAGAGCATAAAAGTGAGACTTGAGACACATCAACTTTCTATTTGACATAAAATACTTCCAGGGGATTAAAAGAACACTCAGATGGCCTCTTCTCTATAAATTAAGGAATGTACAATAGGCTTTCATTAAGCACAAACAAAGTTGTCTTTGTTAACAGGAAAAAAAAAATCACCAAATTTTCTTTAAAAAAACTTTCTAAAAACAAAAGATAAAAATGCTCTTAAAATCTAAGAATAAAACTATTTCTTACTAAATTCAAGCTTTGAAGAAAGATAATTTGGCAATCTAATCTGAGGAATAAAAAGAAAATTCCACAAGTTGACCTAATAAAACAACTCTAAATGCATACCTCAGAGTTTGAACCACCGTCATAGGCACTGGTAGCCAATCGAGCCAAGTTACAGAGATGTTGAAACAGGTTTAAGCCAGTCATGCTAATCGTTTCAGGTTTTAGCTGGGGCATCTTGGGGAAAAAATTTTCAAGCTAGTTCAGTGTGAAATTAAGTTAACAATTGTATTTAATTAGATTTAAGTAAACAAATTTAATTTTATTCAATTCATAATTGAAACCTGTCTGATATACGTTTCAATTTTTGAAATAAATATAGACCTAAATCAGAGGAAGTGAATAAGAACATTTTATCAATTGTATACCTACACCATACACATTTATGAGATGTGTAGTTACAAGTACAGGTGGTATTAAAGTCAGGGTGTGAAATTTAAAATACCTGAATTTCACCTTGTAGCTTTGCCTTGGATCTAGTAAGTGATTTGGTTTATATGTACTAAAACTCATTCATATATACTTAATTCCACCACAAAGATAATGTGAGTTTATAGCCCTCATAATCTCAAAAAATAAGCATTAAAAAAAAAAAGCCTACTGTTTTATTTTCATTGACTTTCAAAATTCAAATAAAACTAGTTCATTTAGGAAAATTACCGCTTGAACCAACTGTGACATCTGGTAAAGAAGAATAAAAAAATAGAACATCTTCACTATCCTGACCATGTTTCCTAAAATAACTTCCCAGGGATGTGCAAATCTGAAGACTGGCTTATCTGTGCCTGGAAGACTGACTGAAACCACAGCCATTTATATAAAGAAGAGTCACAGAATATAGGTCTCACACTTGTGGATGCGAGCACCATCTCTAAAAATTGGACTACAGTGCTATTACTGATTTTAAAAAACAAACACCAAAAACCCCTCACATTTTTAATTAGTGCTACCCTGAAGAGTTATTCTAATTTTCACTCGTTTAAATATGTTAGCTAAGAAATAGAACATTTTTGTAAATATACTTTATTTAGATATAAACACTGTAATGGACAAAATTACAGCAAAATCTGAGTGGCAAAAAATTATATAAAGACTGCTGAAAACCAGTACATTTATCTGCTTTTAAAAACACTATGACAAAAAAAAAATGAACACTACAGAGTTCATATTTCAAGTGAGAAAAGGAAATATAGAAAGATAATATAATGAAACTGTCAGGAAATAAACTTACCTTCTCCAGGAAAAGATGTTTGTAAGTTTCCATTCCCATAGCATGTTGATCTTTGCTTCGAACTTGATTTAAAAACCAATGGAGTGCATCATCATAACACTCAGAATCTTCTACTAAACAATGCCATAAAATGTCGACTTGCTCTAAACTTAGCCCTAGATAAAAATCATAAATTTTACACTTTACTATGCAAAAAAAATGATTAAACATCTTCTCTTAGGTGTGTCTATATATATGCACATAGGTAATTTGTCTATTTATATAAAGAATTTACTATCTCAGTAACAATTCCTTATGCCTTCCTGTTTGGAAAATTTTGAATAATGGTACATATAACATTTTGGTCCTAAATCAGTGTAGTAGAAGCACCAATACAACCAGAAATATAAGGTGATATCTTATAGCATCTTATAAACACACAACTTATAAAGCATTCTAGAAGACCCATTTGGTATTGAAAATCATTCTCCCTAAAATATGAACGTATCATTGTATTATAGAAAAAATGACTGAGGAAGATAATCCCCAAAATTGAGGAAACAGTTCTAAGGTTTGAGGATTACAAATAGACACTGTGTTCAAAGCTCTTTCATTGTACATAGGAGAAAAACAATAAATAAGAATACTTTTGTAAACTATACAAAAAGGAATTCTTATGATAAACGAAGCAAAAGAAACTGCCTAAAACAGACAAACAGTAATACATTAGAGAATACAATCAGCTGGGGAGCTAGATTAATGAGGTGAAACCTTTATGGTACTTTGACCCAAGTATTAAAGGATTTCCAGGTGTGGCAGAAGAAAGACAGATGAAGGAACTATTTAGAATTAGAGAAAGCATTATAGGCAATCACAGGTCTAAATGTGAATAAATGAGACAATCCAAACAGAACAAAAGCATCACAGGCATTTCTAAAGTATATCATAATGGGTTCCAAAGCTTGGGATGGTCCCCCAGATGACAAAAGACATGAAGATATAGTAGAATCACAAGAAACCTCTCTCTTTATTGGAAAAGTAGATCAGATTCCAGAATAAGGAAAAATGCTTCAGAAAATATTTACCTAGTAGCAAATGTTCAGAAAATATTCACCTAGCAGCAGTGATAGCAAGATTCTATAACTATAATCAGTATAAGGAGTTTTATCTTGAAAATAATACCCTATCAGTTTCCCACAAAAAAAGTTAATGATTATTTGTTCTAAGAAAAACTTGTGCCCCTAGGAGTTAACATAAATAAACTAGAAACAACCTTCAGTATATATTAAAACTTAAACACATTAAGTAATTAAGAAGAGCAAAATAAAAGAAAATAGATAAGAATCCTAAAACAAACAAAAAAACATATGTGTATATGTGTGTGTGTGTGTGTATATCCCGGTTACCATGCAATAACAGATACTAACTTCACAGCATCCACTGAACTATATAATAAAATAGAAATGTATTCATCACTGGCTGAATCACCAATCCACATTCAATAGGCAATGTATAAGCTTTTCTTATTGCTCTAAATTTTTAAAAGACTATAGTTATTAGTATACTGAAAATGAGTATTAGATGTAATTACATATAACTTTGGAGTAAACACATAGATGATAGGAACTGCACCAATAACAGAAGTATAACCATGTGGGAGAAGTGAAGTTTTCAGTTTGAAACTATCTGGACAATAGCTATTGCAAACCCAGAGTCCACACTGTGTAAAATAAACAAAACAAGAAACTTAATGACATGTGAAATTATTTATGCTGAACATATTTGTTTTGGTTTGACTTCCTCTGTAAAAGATCAGTTTTATTATATTTTATATTATTTATTTCTTGTATGCTATCAGTCATAATGAATACAATAAATGACCTAATAACATGAAACAGAAGTTTCCCATCAAAAACAGATGGTTTACTTTTGACATCTGTTGGTATCACAATGTTAGTGGCATTTGTTACAAGTAGTTTGAAAGTGAAGAAATTGCCTTAAAACAGTAAGATTAACCCGATGTATCTAAAACATCCATACGACTTGAAAGAGTGTCAACCTCTCAGGCTAGCAAGTCAGTCTGATCATATTAATCATAGCTAAAGAAAAAGAATGTCTTTTTAACCAAAGAGGTTTGTTTGATATGGACACACAGAAAAAGAATAGTATATAGAGAGAAAGATGATGCAATCAGTATAGCAGGAGAAAAGAAGATTTGGCCATCAGAAATCAAGCTTCCTTCTATGTTGTGACAACATCTAGCATATGAATTTGGATATGGTTCACACACTAAATATATCAGACCAATCTCTCCTCTTTTAAAAAAAAGATTAACTGTTAATGAAACTGAGTTTAAAGTAATCTAAATAAAACTGGTGCCTCTATTACCTATGTCTATTACCTAATGTCTCTATTACCTATGAAGCCAAGTGATTTTGAAAAGATTAGCCCTGATAATAATACATAAACAATGGCTTTTTCCAACACAGTGACAGCAAGATTCTATATAACCAAAGGTGATGAAAGATGCAGTCACCCTAAAGTATTATGTTCTCCTACCTAAACATTTTGTTCTTAAAATGAGTACTCTGTCCTTTGAGAAACTGGTATTTTGACACACTGAAGCAAGAAAGAGAAATGTGTCAGGGTCATGCTCATATTGCCATACATATTGAGCAGATATTCACTACGTGGGAGTTTAGGAAACGCAATGCTGTGAAACAGAGAAAACATTTTCAATACTATAATTGCAATCACAAAGCTTCATCAAGAAAACACCAATGGTTATGTACTTTTCAATGATCATAGGCCAAAGATTTGAAAATTATCTATGATTAAAAAATGTTATAGGGCCGGCCCTGTGGCTCACTCAGGACAGTGCAGTGCTGGTAGCACCGAGGCCACAGGTTTGGATCCTATATAGGGATGGCCAGTGCGCTCACTGGCTGAGCGTGGTGCAGATGACACCATGCTGAAGGTTATGATCCCCTTACTGGTCCAAAAAAAAAAAACAGAACTGTAAAAAAATTTATTTAAAATGAAAACAGGGATCTCAATTGTTTTAATAAAATATCTAAATACTGTTATAATTTATAAATGTATTGAGAATAACCACTACAAAAATCTAAAGGCACAATTAAACTTAGATTCTTCCAAAAGTCAAAACAGACTTTAAAACACACTGAGTTAAATACTTACTGAAATGATCAGGTGATCCCAGAGTTGAAAATACACAAGTCAAGAACTGAAGTCGAACTTGAACTTCGGCACTATGGCTGTACCTATAATTAAAAAATCATTAAAATAATTAAACGAACTATCCCATTTCTTAACTTTTAAAATAGACTTAATGGTCTTAATCATAACTTATACCAAAGGAGAATTCCATTTTAATAATTCATAATCTTAATTGTTAATTATAAATTTGCTATACAAAAAAAGTTTATAAAGCCAAGTGTTATATTTGAAATTTATGCTATTCGATAAATTTGTTAAACCTCCAAACTACAACAAAATTACTTTCAAATTAGATGATGAGAAGGCACAAAAGAACAGAGGTAATATATCATTTTAAAATTATGTAACATGCACATAAATTCAAATGGTTAACAAGTAAAAAACCACATCTTTATCTAAAAATTGCATTTTTCAAATCTTTGTTCCCATAATAATACTATATTTCTTAAACAACACTAATATCATTTCCAGAAATCTAGTTCATAAAGAATATAGCTGATTCAAAATTAGCATTTTTGAATGTTATTTCAAATCTAAACGAGTATAATTCATGTGTACAAGATTCAATGGTTAATATAAGAGTTGCTGTGGTGCTGTGGTGTTACAACACCAAGGTCAAGTATTCAGATTCCCATACCAGCCAGTCACCAAAAAAAAAAAAAAAAAAAAAAAGAGTTGCTTTGGAAGTTTGCTAAGTTAGGTAACTTCACACAGTTCTACAGAATTTAGTTTGTGGGCATTTGCAAAGGACTAGCAACGGTTAGTCAGTGAGGAAGGGCAGAAGATGGTTCTGAAGAGGCAGACAAGGGTTAGACTGTGTCCAGCCAGAATATCAGAAAGAAGAAAAGAAATTCACTGGAGGCTTCCGGTCAAGATGGCAGAATAGACAGTCCCCAGCGTCACTCTCTCCCACAAATCAACCAATTTACAACTATAAGAAAGCAACAAGAGCCAAGCTGGGGCCGCTGGAGCTCAGGGGAAGAGGAGGAGAGACCAATGGAATGCATGAAGGTAGGAGAAGCCATGATGAGAGAAAGAAAATACTGCTCCAACCATTTTGTGTGGCAGCCACTTTAAGGCTAGAGCTGATGAGTGCATGGAGCAGGAGCCAGCAAAAGCTGCAGCTGTGCCTTTCAGATGAAGTTGCTTGGAGGTGGCAGGAGAGAAGAGGACTTTGGTAGCCCCCAGGCCAGCAAGACCACTAATTGGGTTCCCATGGACCCACAAAGGAGCAAGGAGCCACAACAACTGAAAAAAAGGAGCCACTCAGAGGCCAGTGAGTCATCACAAGGGACTAGTGCATGGCCCATCCCACAGGAAGTGTCTGCACCACAGGTGGTGGGGGAGACAGGCCCATCAGGGGAAAACTGGGGCACAGCAAGGACAGCTGATCTGCACCACAATCAGCGTAGGACCACTCAGAGGAGACTGGTCAGGAATATAGAACTGCACGGGGTGCAGTTTGATGATGACTCAGGCCTAGATCACAACCCAAGTGCACTGGCCTCTGGAGAGCCGGAAGTACCTATGAAGTCAACCATTTAAACCTGAGCTGCACAAAAAGCCTTCTGTAGGGAAACAGCAGCAAAGCAGCAATTTAGCTAAACCACAGAGCTCAAGTGCTAGTCCCCACAGGAAGTCCCCCCATTTTAGAAGTAAACAAAAGACAAAAAAATAGCCTCGGGACCCGCCCGGGGACTGGAGCCAGGCACCAGACCCCCACCCCTCCCACAACCAGGTACACCGCCAACGACTCAGGGCCCACCCAGGGACCTGAGGCATGGAGCCAGGGATCGGATCCCCCCTTCCCACAACCAGGCACACTGCCACCACCTCAGAGCCTCCCCAGGGACCAGAGGCATGGAGCTGAAGACCAGACCCCACTTCCCACAACCAGGCATACAGCCAGCACAAAGGAGCATGCCAAAAACATCACCTCCATTTGGGTGGCACACCACAGCCACCACCATAACCACAGCTGCCATGAAAGCAGCTAGACACCACAACCACCATGCAGATGGTCCACCAGCCACTGGAGTGCATTGACACAAGGAGAGTCACCAGCAGAGACCAAAGAAAAGAAGAGGATGTCTCTCTCCACCAAGCCCATTCCAGCGTGACAGAAGAAGCATCTGCTCTATGCTAATACTGGGGGACCTGAACACACCTCTCAACATTGGATGGATCATCTAGGCAACAAAATTAACAGGGTAACCATTATTCTTTCAAGAGGAGAGAAGAAATGTAGGGTAATTAGAGGGGGGAGTGGGAGGGAATGAGGGAAGGGGAGAGACTGGACAAGGGGCATAAAGAATAATTATGATTTGTAACAATATATATGCTAGTAATATTGATTTAATCAACATATCTCAATGTTCAATCCCAAAAATATGTATAATCGATTTTGATTCAATAAATAAATTTTTTAAAAATTAAAAAATTTTAAAAACAAAAAAGGAGAAAAGAAATCTAGGGTAATTAGAGGGGGAAGAGGGGAGGGAGACAGGGATGGGGAGAGATTGGACAAGGGGCATAAAGAATAAGTACGATTTGTAACAATATATATGCTAGTAATATTGATTTGATCAACATATCTCAACATTGAACCCCAGAAATATGTATAATCAATTATGATTCAATAAAACTTTTAAAAAAAGAAATTCACTGAAGGGCATCAGCAGGGTCACGATAGGGGTGGCAGTGACGGTAATCCTCAGGTTGTGTTTTAGGGTTCCTTTAGCAACTCAGTGAATTTACGTGTGGAACAGCGTCTGTGATATAACAACATTCTATTTGTCACAAGCACTTGAGCATCTAGTGAATAAGACTAAACCAATCATGAGATCTTATCTCCATGTCACAGGCTCTTATAAGACCTGTGTTCATTTTTTGGCACTTCATATTAAACTTTCTCTTTATGAAGATGATTCATCTGTCTTCCACTCCCCCTCTTAAGCCTCTAATTCCTGCTCTTCAAGTCCACAGGTTTATGGTTGTAGTGGGAGCTCTTTTGTAACCTAGTGTTATTTCTCTACAAAGAGGTAATTTGAATTCTCTGTCTACTAAAAATGTTGAAGAAAAATGGGTCATGTTGGTTTCATTTCTGCTCCTTACTGATCCTGTGATTTTTATGGAGGATGTACAGAGATGCTCAGATTTAGGAAGGCTTCAAGAGGAACTCAAATTCTGCTTCAAGAGGAACTAAGAAAGACACAGACTTGGAAGAACAGTTAGAATTTTAATAAAATTTTTAAAAGACTGCATCCTGTGTAGAGGGAACTTTGTAAAAAAAAGCTGTAAGATGAGTGAATTTAAGAAAATACCTCCAAAAAACATAATAGGCTTGTAGAATAAGCTGCCTAAAGAAATTACTGGGCAATAAAACCGGAAAGGTTAATTGAGTTTAGATCTTATAAGGCTCAGAATACCAGTCTGAAGAGATAGGTATTTTATTTTTTATTCAGTGTAGAAACTAAATGGGGGTATGGCACAGAATTGTTTGTTTCATACCATACGTGAGTACTATTTATTTTAGCTAGGTCACTATAATTTATAGATAATCTACTACGTACCAGGTGTCATCTGCTACATCATTTAATTTTTACAAAAATGTATAAGGTAAATAATTGGAATTTATTCGAGGTAAGTAACTGAAATAAGGTTAAAATAATAGATTCATAACCTAAACCCAGGTCTGTATGATTCTCAAGCCCATGTGCTTTCCACCAATATCATATTGCCTTCCTAATTTGATAGGGATAAGGAATGAACCAGCATGGGGGAAGACTGAGGCAAGACTCACCTGGAGGTTGGTTATCAGCACAAAAGTGGTGTTTCTGGGAATGTCAACTTGTGAAAAGGCATGGGGTATATTTTAACATTAGGATAGGTAGAAATTGATGGCAGTATAATGCAGCACTTAAGAATATGAGTTCTAGAAACAGATTGCCTAGGTACAAATTCTGGCTCCACTCTCTATTAAATATGCAAACTTGGGCAAGTTATCATCAGTATTTTCATTAGCAAAATGAGACCGTCTACCTCAAACATGTTATTGTGTATCTTAAAGAAGTTAATACCTAATTAAATAAATGATATCTTAATTAAATGGTAATTGGCACACAGTAATATCAATGAACACTGGCTATTTTTTATCATGATCATCATTATCCATGTTTAAAAATAAAAAGGTATTAAGAAACCCCATATCTCCAAGTTTTAGGTGACTGGGAGAATGGTGATACACTGAAGAACAAAGTAAAATCTGGAGAATAAAATGATTTCCAGGGGGAAATAAGTGAATTCATTTTGGAAGTGAATAAGTATACCTTAAAGGTCAATGATTTTTCTAAACACACTGCTCAGTTTCCAGTTATGTGATGTTTTCTATGTGGAGATTTTCTCAATCAACAGTGTGATTCCTCTTACTCATGGATATGCTGGTACTGACAATGAACTGGTTTCTTCAACTTGAACATCAGTCGACACCAACTGGCTCACCAGCAGAAACTTTCTGAATTTTACATGCACCTCCTCATAAAAAACTTTAAACATAGTTATACCACAACTAATGGATTTCCACCAATTCTTATCCCAAGACACTTGAATATATCGAGAATATTTTTGATATATTTCATATGATAAAATTTTAATCAGTTTTTAAACCTTCCACATGTCCTAAACTATTTAATACTAGTATCAAATATAACAAAGGAAAATATTTTAAATTAACTTTACAAGTAGTCTTCAAAAAGTTCATGGAAGGATTTGTATTATCTTTTAATTCTATTTTCCATGAAACTTTTTGAAGTACCTCATATGTTAAATTTCTTTTTTAGAATCAATGCTTTAATTCATTAAGACAAGGATATTGATGATTTTTGAAAAATGTATTTACTTTTGATTCCTCGAAATGACTCTGAGCAATTCTCAATAGTGATGGTTAAACAACCCCCAAAAGTTTCATGAACTACATTTCCCTAAGACTAAGAATTATAAGAGTAACCTAATAAAAATCTTTCAATATAAAAAATTCTATCAGCCTTCTTTCTCTTATAATTTTATACAGATAAGATTTTCTGTTACATTTATTTACTATATGAAAGAAAAAAAGTAGGAACACTGGAAAATTATCTTTCAGAGGAAAGACAATCTGCACATAAACATCTGACCCAGTTGAGAGGTACTTACAGTGCATGTTTTTGCCTTCCTTCTCTTACAGCTTGAATGTAGTATACCAAATTATCAAAGAAAAGCTTCATCATGTTCAGTTCTTTTTCTGCCCACCTGGCCCAATTAAAGGGAAAAATAATTTTAAAGGGTACAGAGTAAGAGAATAAATCTATGCCATGACAGAAAAAAAAATGTATTTCTAAAAAAATCTTCAAATGCAAAATGTTTATATTATCAAAAACCTCTAAGTTTTATTTATACTCAAATGGTGAAAAGATATAAAGCAATGCTCCTTAATTTTTATGAACTTAAAGTAACATTTTTTAATCTCAGAATACACAATACCTGTGAAGGGGATAAAATACCGGGCAGAGTGCTATGATAAATAACTAATATGAGTTAATATTAAAATCATTATATCATCCTATATAAGAATGTGCTATGCACCTTCATCATTATCTAGCAGAATCTAACAGTATGTCTGGCGTACAGAAGGCATACAATATAAATTTACCGAATGAATCTTTTTTAAATTGTCAGTAATTTAACAATTTTTTTTTTTGAGTCAAAGATATATGCAGGTGTTAAGCTCCAAAATAAGCTAGAAAAACTAGAATGAAAATAGAAACAGTGACAAACACATTCAGTGATCCCAGGGTCCATAACTTCCATAACTGATGTATTTCGCACATTTATTAGCAATTTATCTGCTAAAATGTATAGATATAGAAGAATCAAAACTCCAAAAGGTCTAATGTAATTTATATCATGTCTTTGTTATGGCTTTATTTTCAATACAAGTTACTCCTGCCTTGCCAATCACTCAGTGAAAGTCAAAAGGTAGAAAGAAGAAAACATTCAGTAAGTCTTGGGGGTCTGAAACCAGATGCAATACACTTGCCACATGTCTTCAGGAAAGTACCTGATCACTTGAAGTCAGTTTGCTGATTACCAGACTTACTAAAAGAGTCAGAGGATAAAGGTTTCCAATTTTAAAATACGGGCCATTAGAATGAGTTTAAGAGATATAAAATGCACAAAATGTTGAGTGCTGCTATATATAATAAATTCAAAATAAATAGAGATTTTTGTTGTTATTGATGCCAACCACAGGAGCTTAGAGTTCTTTTAAGTGATTTGCTGTATAAGATTAAGGACATCAGTCTCATGTTGTAATGGAAACCCTGTTAATTGACCTTACCTTAGCTTATTTACATTTAACTTAAGGAACAAACTAAAAAAATTTCAACTCAATATACTTAGGTTTAGGTCTGATAAGTAACTGAATATTAAGAGATTGCCACTTTTGTATAAGAATGTTACTCCTAAATATGAATCGCTTCAATTGGCTACAATATAATATGACACCCACCTGCCCAGGTAAAGTCCAAGTGAATCCCTTCACTTCATTAGAATTTTTGTAATTCATCCATTTAAAAATTATTGGAAGAGTCAATGAAAGAGAACTCACACTATTCTTGTACTTCAGTGATGCTAAATGCTTCCCCCTACCCTCTCTTTTTAGCATCTCAAGGACCTTTGTTGCGCTCATGAACAAAACTATCTGTAGATTCATACTGCAATGTTAGCCAAAGAAAGATTTTATGAGATACTTCTTTAAAATAAAAATAGACATTTAGATTAAACATATCCTTTCTTAAAAAGAACAAAGAACTAACTTCATTTAATCTGGAATTATAGAACAGACTTCTAAGAATTTTAAAAATTATATTCAATTTGAAAGCAAACAAGTGTTCTTACTACCTAGTCTCAGATTTGAGATGGAAGCAGAGAAAAGTCATCTTACTTGACCTCACAAATGAATCCTTCAACAGGTCTAATTTTTTCTGAAATGCAAATATCTCCAAAATCTCTCCGAAAGTTTATTTTGTATAAAGTAAATAACACATTTTTTTAGATTAACTGCTTGTAGTAGCCAACTTTCTCTAGATTTATTACCCCAAAACAGGATCAATTTCACATCCAATTACTACCCCTGAAAGAATTCTTTTAATATTCGTAAATCATAAGTTCTCTATAAATGTAAAGGAGTAATAGGGTGGTGTCAAGATTATTCCTAATATGATGTTATATCTAGAATCAATTCCTGGAAACGGGAAACATCAAAGGCATCCAAGAATGTTTATCTTAGTGTGAACCTTCTTCAGGAGTCCTCTGCTCTATAGTTTTATATTCTAAAACTCTTCTCTCTAAAATTATAGTACTACTTGCTACAGTATTGTTTTCAAACTACAAAGAATACAAAAGTCAGATTTTCCTACTGATTGAGATGTAATCTCCAAGGGGCTAATTGGCAGAGAAACCTAAAAAAAACATTTAAACCACATGAAACTCAAATTTTCCTGGTGCAGAGTAAAAGCTGGTTAAGTTATTCAAAACCCTGACAAATAATTAAAATTTGAAAAAAATCTTGAAAATAAATACACTTCATTTTATTTACTTACATTGTAATCCAATGTGTATCGTAACTACTTCCAAACTGCTGAAAGGTACCAAAAAGTTTTGGAAGAAGCCGAAGTGAAATTACTACTGATCTGAAAGCAAAAACAGATATATGCAGAATAAAATAACTTTATTATCAGTGATTCTAGCTTTTTACAGAAATTCAGCTTCTTAACATCTAAATGCAAAAGGATTTAATGAACTTCACATATATATTTCTTGAACATTAAAAGAATTTTTTTCTAAAGTATAGATTCATTTTATACATTATACATTAGGGCAAGAAATCGAAGTTTTAAAATTCCAATCCAAGACTTTTAAAAGAAAACATCCCTTAGGCCGAGCCCGTGGCGCACTCGGGAGAGTGCCGGGCTGGGAGCGCGGTGATGCTCCCCCCGCAGGTTCGGATCCTATATGGGAGTGGCCGGTGCACTCACTGGCTGAGTGCCGGTCACAAAAAAGACAAAAAAAAGAAAACATCCCTTACTGGCCACAGCCCCGCCCCCCCCCCCCCAAAGAAATATACTATAAATGTCTGGATATAAAAGCAAGTGAAGAGCATTTAATGGTAGTTTTTTCCCATGAAAGTATTCTTTAACAAGTCATTGCTACCACTTTCTCCCCCAATTCTCACTAAGATTCGCATCAAAGTTGAGAATCACTGCCATACTACACATGTTAACAATGGAAGCATGCCAGATACCTCAAAAGCATGAAGAAGCAGAAAAGTGAAAGGAAATCACTCTAAAATCCTGAATATATGTGAATGTGCCTATCTGATAGGAACAAGAATAGGGAAGATACCGACATACAAATCCTGGAATTAGGAAAGGAGGTTGGCTGCATGAGCCTTAAAGTAGTAGGACAAATTCTAATGAGGAGCTTAAATTTTTTTAAGCTTAGGAGCCAATATTGGTTCATAAAAGAATTTTTTAAAAGAGAGAAGTTGGCACTCCACCCACAAGTATCATGTACAATTAAGTCCCCAACAATACCTACTTTTTGAGAAAAGTACCAGGGATATCAAAACACAAGGTTGCACTTCTTGAGTGGGAGGGAAATAGTGGTAACACCCAGTAGGAGAAATCAGAGAAAAAACATCCTCTTTCTGAATAAAAAGTACTTAAGTTGGACTACACAGCAAGGTGTGATCTGCCCCCATTCCTCCCATCCGTCTAATTTAATTTCATTCTAATCTTCCTCTTTGTTATTCCTTCAATCCTGCCTCAGGGCCTTTGCAATGCTTCTACTTGAAATGTTCTTTACCTAAATATCTATCAGCAAGCCTCCTTCCCCTCACATAAGTTTCCTCAACTGTCAACAGAAAGGATAACCCTGACAACACCCTTCCACTGCCCCAGGAACCACTTTATTCCTCTCACCCTGATTTTTTTTTTCATTCACCATCACCAAATGAATATTTCTTTATTTAATGTGTCTACCACAACAAAGTGATCTACAAGAGCAAAAACTATCTTATTCATTAAAAATCTCTATATATGGTGCACACTGAATATATATTTGCTTAAATAATAAAGCAGCAAAGAACTTAAAGGCAAGATTTTCGAGGAAGCAGCAAGACTAACAGTGTAAAATGCTACACAAGTTATGAAAAATGAGGAGAGAAAAAAGTACTACCAGATGACAAAAGAAACAGCATGTTAGCAGAAAGTTAGAGGACCAGCCAGCCACACATTGCTATAAACTAAGGAATACATAAGGAAGTAATGTAGACAGTAAATGCCTGATATCCAGTAAGTACTAAGTAAATATGTTGTGAAATACTTAACATATATATATTTTAATTTTAATGCATTTGTAAATACTTTAAACTTTTAAATATTTTTAAACCAGATGCAATGGAATAGTTCTTGGGAAATGGGCCATGGAGGATCAGGGGAATCAATTTTAGATTCTGGGCTGGGCGGTTAGCACAGTCTTGTAACACCAAGGTCAAGGGGTTCGGTTCTCCGTACCAGCCAACTGCCAAAAAAACCAATTTTTTTTAGATCCTTTATCTAAAATCCTTTATCAAAATTTCAGAAACATTAATGGGGAATTTTCCCCTAAAAATTAAGGCATAAAAAACTAGAACCTATAGACATTGATTTGATCTATGTTTTTACAAGCATAAGATCAATAGGTGATATCACAAAACAACGTAGAAAAATGTTAACTTAAATCACAAAAGCAAATTTCAAAATTGCTTACATAGTGTGATTTCAACAATGCTCTTAAAACAAAGACTGAAAAAGAGATACCATATCTTATTTCCTGTAAGAAGAAACTTACAGTGGTATTACTGTGTAATAGATCTGCAACCTCAACAGCGCCATTTCAGACAAGCCCAAGTACAAAACTGAGCAGTCCACCTCCACACCTCCCGCCCCGCCCCCATTCTCTTTTACAAGAAGCCTCACGGTTTCAGAGAAAATGAAACTTTCCACATTTCCGCATGCGCAGAACTCTCCATCCCCATGACCTAACTCAATCCCCACCCTGGAATTACATCACCCAACTCTTGGTGCAAACGTACCTATATAAGCTCTACCACCCCCACACCCCGGCTGTCCTCCATTTTGTGTACAGCCTGGCAGGTTTCTTTCTTTAATAAAGCTTGAGCGGTACCCGGCATCTCAGCTCACTTTCTTTCACTATGGTGCCGAAACCCGGGAAGGGTTCTAGCCAACATTGTGGACAATCCCCTCTCCCTTGTGGTGACTGGCCCTCGGCCACCCATACCAGACCTGCCAGAACCGGGTACACTCAGGACTCTCTCTCCTTTTCCCGTTTCAGACCAACACAT
Source organism: Cynocephalus volans (assembly GCF_027409185.1). Taxonomy (NCBI): domain Eukaryota; kingdom Metazoa; phylum Chordata; class Mammalia; order Dermoptera; family Cynocephalidae; genus Cynocephalus; species Cynocephalus volans. The sequence goes on from NC_084473.1 coordinate 57,899,334, forward strand.
CCAACATCGGCCTCAATTCAGGGTGAGTCAGTGGGTCTGTCCTGCCTACTTCTACGGGTTCCCCTGACTACTCTCTATGACTCTGGTCTCTACGAAGCCCAGGCGCCTGCCGAGGGAACTCTTCTCATGCCCCCCAGCTATTGAAGGACACTTCATTAGCGGGTCATGGCTTTTCTCTTGAAAAGAAGGTGGATAGCAGAGGACGCTCTTTGTTGGCATGCTTCTTCTACCAGAACTGACTGCCCTTTCTCACCCTCTAAATGGGATCCCCACAACCCAAACCACCACGCTCTACGCCCTTGGGCTGTCTCCTGGCCAATTTCTTGGCCTCCAGGGAGACATTAAACCTAAACAACTCGTTTTCTACTGTACTCCATGCTCTACGCCTCTGGGCTATCTCCTGGCCAATTTCTCGGCCACCAGAGAAACATTGAAACTCAAACACCTCGTTACAATGGATCCCAGTGGCCACAAGATGGCACTCGATTTAGACACTCACCAAAGCAGCAAAAGCTGTAGATTCCTTGTTCAGGCCTTCTCCTATCTCTGAACGTGTTCTTCTGTCAAAACTGTCCTATGTCTCAAATTCTCCTAGCTCATGCTCGACCTTGCCTTCCAGACTCAGATCAATCTTCTGATCCGCCAGCCCCCCACATTTCTCTCTCTTCCCGAGATCTGGCCTCCAGACGTTCATCCTCACCCCAACTCCTCCACTTCTCCCCCTTCATAAGGTAACAACCCTGCCTCAGCTCCGGCTTTTTTATAACCCTTCTGTGAAGTGGCTGGAATGGAAGAAATTGTCTGAGTCCATGTACAGGGAGCAGGTCCGGATGGCAGCTCAGGTACATGCTCAAAATAATAGGTGGCTGTTAATAATAATAGGTGGCTATTATTAATAGGCCGCTTGGGCCGAGCCCGTGGCGCACTCGGTAGCGTGCTGCGCTAGCAGCCCGGCGACGCTCCCGCCACGGGTTCGGATCCTATATAGGAATGGCCGGTGCACTCACTGGCTGAGTGCCGGTCACGAAAAAGACAAAAAAAAAAAAAAAAAAATAGGCCGCTAAATAGGTGGGAGCCATTGCTGTTCCTTGCACAAACCCAAATTGGAACTACCAGGCCAGCCATGGGGATCAGGATCTCCAGGATAACATGACCACAAACCTACTTCATGGTCTCCAAGAGGCTACTCATAAGTCAGTCAATTATGACAAGCTTAGAGAAATCACATAAGAGATGCACTGAAAATCCCAACAAGTTCCTAACCTGCCTCTCTGAGGCTACACATGAATACACATGTATAGATCCAAACTCCCCTGCAAGGCATGGCCTTCTTAAACTCTCATTTCATTACCCAATCAGCCCCTGATATTTAAAAAAAACTATAAAAGAGATAAGGCCAAATACCAGCTCCTGGCTAATGCCACCAGTGGCTCACATACTCCAAAGCTGCCTGCCTCTAGAGGCAAGACACCTGAGAACTGCTTCAAATGTGGTCATCCAGGCCACTCGGCACAGGCCTGTCATAACCCATCCTCACTGCAAACAGCCAGGTCACTGGGGGACTGACTGTGCCACCCGCCAGAGAGGGAGAGGCCCAGTCCCCAACCTACAGCCTTTGGCTTCATGGCCAATTCTACCAGAGCTTCTAGGCTTTGCCCAGGAGGAGGACTGACGATGCCCAGGGCCCAAGGCCCCCATGGAGATCACCACCCATGAGCCCAGGGTAACTCACCTTGTAGCAGGTAAGTTGATCTCTTTTTGTCATCAGTACAGAGGCCATTGACTCTACCCTTCCAGAATATACAGGACCAACAACCCAGTCCTCTATCACAACAGTAGGGGCCATGAGATCAGAATACCATCCATGGATCACGTAAACCCTTTCCTGCACTCTACATCACACCCAATTCACAACACCAATTCTTAATAATGCCTCAATGCCCAACCCCCTTACTGGGATGGGACATTCTTTTCAAATTCAAGGGCCGAGCCCGTGGCGCACTTGGTAGAGTGCTGCGCTGGCAGCGCGGCGACGCTCCCGCCGCAGGTTCGGATCCTATATAGGACAGACCGGTGCACTCACTGGCTGAGTGCCGGTCACGGAAAAAAAAAAAAAAAAAATTCAAAGCTACTCTTACCCTTAACACTTTAACTCCATCTACAATACTCCTGTTACAGGCCGCATCCAGACCTGGCCCCTGGGGCTTTAACCTTCCCCTCCCCCTCAGACAAGGTTAATCCCTAGTATTGGACACTTCTTCTCCCTCCATTGCTACATCCCATTCCCCTATCCTTGTTAAGTTACGGAACCCCTCTTTGTTCCCTGATCCTGGGGATCACTGGGGTCCTGTTCCCTGGGGTCCCACTGTACCCCATCATTAACAAACACCTAATATGGTTAAAGCCCCTTATAAACAAGCCCCTTTCTTCTCATCTCTCACGGCCTCCCCACTCGCCTTTCAACACACCCATCCTTCCAATTACATACTCTAACAGCTCATATCATTTAGTACAGGACTAATCCTGACACACGCTGATCCCAACAACTCACCTGAACAGTACTACCTCAGGGGTTTTGGGATAGCCCCCACTTTCCCGCCAGGCCTTAGCTCAAGACTTATCTGAACTTCCCCCAACCTCTAGCACTTTAATACAATATGTGGATGACCTCCTCCTTTCTAGCCCCTCCTATGAGGATTCGCAGGCCCACACTGTTGCTCTCCTTAATTTCCTGGCCTCCAGGGGATGATGAATGTCCCCCAACAAGGCCCAAATTTCTTCTCCTTCAGTTCAAGTCTAATTTCTGAACTCCCTACTCCTATCACAAAGGGTGAAATCCTTTCTTCCTTAGGGCCTGCAGGGTATCTGCGCCTATGGATTCCTAACTTTGGCATGCTAGCAAAACCACTTTATGGGGCAGCTAAAAGGGATCCTACCATTTCTTTAGATCCCACAAAGCCCATTCATGCTCCCTTCCGGCAATTAAAACTGCTCTCCTCACAGCCCCAGCTCTATCTCTCTCAAACCTATTTCATCCTTTTATCCTATACGTCACCAAAACCCGGTCACCAAAACCCAGGGATTGGCAGATGCGGTTTTGGGACAAAAGGCAGGAGACATTCCCTCCCCCCCTCCCCTGGTTACAAACCTCTCTAAATAACTAAACACCACATCTTGAGAATGGGCCCCCGTTTAGGGGCCTTGGTGGCAGCCACCCTTTCAGAACAAGAAAGCTCTAAACCAACTTTTGGACAACAGTTAAGACCTTCTCAGGCATAAGGCCAAATAATTCTCTCCCCTTCCTGCCTACAACTTATTCACCTTACCTTCATTGAAAACTCCCAGTTCTCCTAAAACCTTGCCCTTCCCTTAAATCCAGCCACTCTCATCCCAAAACACTCATGACCCTTAGAACACAACTGCATGGAGGCCTTAGACCTCTTTCTCAATCCATTTCCACACATCTCCCTGCATCCTATTACACAGCTCATAGATGGGAGTGCCACCTCCACGCTTGCCCCCCGGGTGGGTTATGCCATAGTAAATCTAACACAAGCTATCGAGGCTGCACAACTCCCAAAGGAGGTTGGTGTTATACACTGCAGAGGACACCAAGCCTCCTATGACCCCATAGCCCAGGGAAACAAACTGGAGGATCTAACCGCAAAGCAGGCTGCTCAATCACCAGGCCCCCACTCTTCCTCTCCTGCACAGGTCTTTCTCATGGCCCCCACACCCTCAACCCCAATACACACCCCAAGAAATACACCTCCAACAGTTGGGGGCACAGAGAAAGGACAACTGGTATACTCTCTCCAGTCGCTATGTCCTCCCTACCACACAAGCCGAGCAAATCCCTTTAGACTCCCATAATTCAGTTCATATAGGCTATGAACCCCTACTACATTTTCCTCAGCCCTTATATTACCCTCCCCACAAAAGGACATGCTATCTTTTAACCTTAGTAGATACCTTTTCAGGTTGGATTGAGGCTTTTCCCTGCACTTCAGAGGATGCTACAGCAGTAATGCATGCTCTCACCTCAGAAATCATCCCTTGTTTTGGCCTACCTACCAGTCACTCGCTCACCTACGGGCTGCCCCCCAAAAGCCCACAGGCCTCCGCCCACCTTGAACTTATGTACAGTAGGCCCTTCACTCTCACACCTCTATTTTTTCCATATCTTTGCCCATCTCCAGCAGGAAGTAGCTTCAGAAGAATGAGACCTCCACCCTTTTCCCCATACTTAAAAGGCAGGAATAATAGATCTGCAACATAACCAGCACCATTTCAGACAAGCCCAAGTACAAAATGGTGCCGTCCACCTCCTCCCCTCCACTCCCCCATTCTCTTTTACAAGAAGCCTCACGGTTTCAGAGAAAATGAAACTTTCCACATTTCCGCATGCGCAGAACTCTCCATCCCCATGACCTAACTCAATCCCTACCCCAGAATTACATCACCCAGCTCTTGGTGCCAATGTACCTATATAAGTTCTACCACCCCCACACCCAGGCTGTCCTCCATTTTGAGTACAGCCTGGCAGATTGCTTTCTTTAATAAAGCTTGAATGGTATCCGGCATCTCGACTCACTTTCTTTCACTGTGCATAAACAGTTTTGTTATTTTTGGAAAACTTTATTATCTCTCTTGCAGTTAAAGTTAGGAGCTTATATTGTTAACACCTTACTCCCTAAATTTCCTTCAACATTTTTATTTTATAAAATGCAATGTAGGAGCAAGGACATGATGTCTGACATTTGAGAATAGGAAGCCAGGCGTTGAGTGGATATTGGTTGAGTAGTTAGTTAACAGTGTAGTTCGTGTCTGAGGAGTCTTCAAAAAGTTCATGGAAAGATTTGTATTATCTCCTAATTTCATTTTCCATGCACTTTTTGAAGTACCCTCATAAAAGAGAAGAACCAAAAACAGGAATGTAGGGCCGGCCCGTGGCTCACTCAGGAGAGTGTGGTGCTGATAACACCAAGGCCCCAGGTTCGGATCCCATATAGCGATGGCCAGTTCGCTCACTGGCTGAGCGTGGTGCTGACAACACCAAGTCAAGGGTTAAGATCCCCTTACTGGTCATCTTTTTTTTAAAAAAAAAAAAGACAAAAACAGGAATGTAGAAATGGGACTGATCTTCCTTTCACTCCTATTCTAAGGGGAATGCTTTTCTCCACAATGTATGATACTGTTAAATAAAAATTATAGGAAACCATTATTTTGGACTAAGTTCCTGCACTAGGCCCCAGAATACTAGATTAAAAATCAAAATGAAGTCACCCCTTCTAAGTTCCAACTCACTTAGGTTGTGGTCTGACAGTCAGGAATAAGAGGTAACAGCCAATTTCCTAAACAGGTCAGTTTACATCTTCAGCAGGTAATGAAGTTCCCTCTGCTTTGCTCTTTATACGAAAGGGAAAGCCTGAAGTAACCTGATATTAACTAACTAGTCAGTTATTTTTCTATTGTTCTGTCTTCCTATAACCACCTTACAAGGAAAGTAACTTTATAATGACCAATCCACTTTTTGCTCTTTGTTTCTGCTTTCTTAAGCCTTTTTCTGTCTATAAAATAAACCTTTTACTCAGCTCACTGAAACACTTATTCTATTTTATGGAATGATGTGTTGCCTGATTCTAAAGTCTCAATGAAGTCAACTGACATCTTTAAACTAAATTTGTTGTAATTTTGTTCTTTTGACAATATAAATGGTGAATTATCAAGGAATAATTACATCACTCAGGACTAAAACATTTTAAGTTTTTCCTAAAATTATCAGAAAAATCCCAACTTTTCTAAATTTTTAAAAATACCAAATTCCAAAGACCATAGGAGACACATATTTTAAGTGCTACATATTTAAGAATATAATGACCAATCCAGATTCAAGGTGATCCCAAAACACTGAAACATTTTATTTAAGCTGACAAATGAAATTTAAAAGAAAACCTGATATAAAGTCCTGCTTTTAGACTAAAAATTAAGAACATATACAGAACAGGGAAGATCATTTATTTGCTTGGTAACAATAACAATTTATATTTCAATGATAAAGGAAACTTTACAAAATCAAATCATCAACAACAATTGATCTAATTAAGATAATGTAGAATTTCTCCTGTAAGGCTTAGGAGATGTCATAATGATTCATCAATTGTTTTACCCAAGTAGTTTTGATTATTGGTATGCTTACAAAACTCAGTATAAAAACAAAAAATAAAAAAACTCAGTATAAAAGGAAATTGTTATATTCAAACTTACATTTCACAAATTCTTCCAAGAGTAAAAATTTCAAATACTAAAACACACAATCCTAGGCAACGAAGTGTTTAGAATAAAAAGGTTCAATGACCCAGAGTAGAAAGACAGTAATTTTAGGCTCAAGAGAACTGCTATTACGCTAAAGTGCCTTAGTTGTTTGCTTGATTCTAGGAGTTTTAGTTTTAATCAAAAGCTTACTACGAGGCAGCAATGTGGTGTTTCTGTAAGAATTACCAACACAGCTTTATGTTTACTTAGTAGAATGGACACATTCACTGGTAGTCTTCATAGTTAAAGTTACATATGGATGATTTTCCTAATCCTGGTTTCCATACCTTAAGAAGTGTGTTTACAAAATATTTTTTAGTCATAAGTTACAATATATATTGAAATTGGACATAATCGTATAGGCTCTGGGAGGGAAAACAAAAAAAAAATATAGTAACATTTATTTCTTAATTATATAAACCTTTATTTATGTAAACAAGATCTCTGACACATGCCATCATTTTACTCAAAAAATTCTTTGTACACCTAGGCAAAAAAATTGAACACATAGGATAAAGTACCTACAATGGCTCAAGAAAGGCCAAAAACAGCACAGTGGATAGGTTCCCAGACAGTATCAACTCAATTCGTAGTAGGCCAGAGAATTCAGGGGTGCGTAGGCACAATATGTGGACCTGCCTTTTAGTAAACATAGAATACCAAAGAGGATGATTAAAACTGAATACCTACAGCAACCCTACTTACTGTGCAGCAGTCTTATCTCATTCATCCTTGGTAACAAACATTAAGCTGAAAAGAAATGGACTTTGAGGAAGCTGCTGTCTGCCTCATGCTCTCACTTTATGATAACTTTCTGCAAACTAGTCTATTATGTGTTTCTATGCATAACTTTAAACTTTGTGCACTGCTGAAATGTTATATGTGCCCTATAAAATAATCTGCCTAAGGCTAAATGTGCACACAGCACATGTCACATATCCCAAGAAGAGACTACACATGCATTTTTAATAAGTGTTTACATTGGTTCTGTATATACAGAATTATGGGTAATTTATGGGAGATGTTAGTTTTCTTTTTCAGATATTTATGTTTTCTGGGAAGCAATGAGCCTATAATACTGTTCAAAAAGAGTTAAGTTCATTTTACAAAACAAACTGGATTATTACCATAGAAAAGCAAAGCAAACAAAAAATGCTGACAGGTCTATAAACCATAGCAAACTTCCTGTTTGTATAGTGGTGAGTACAAGGGGGAAATAAAAAAAAAAAAAAAATACAGGAAGTAAACGACAGGAAAGAAAATGAAAAAGTTAGCATAGAAAAGATAAAAAGAAAAAAACATAAAACCTTGAGTATATAACAAATTAGCATCATAAAGAAATAGACCTGTATTTTTTGGTCAAATGTAAGAATTATGGTAAATGAGTTAAGGTTACAGTGGCCCATTTGTTTGTTCAACATAAGGGAAACCTTGCCCATTAATATCAGGCACACTTGTGTAACATTACTCTCTTACTGTGATGGTAAGCTCAGAGGGCTAAGTTTGGAGAAAGAAATCTTGTTACTAGAACAGGGTTTTTCAATACCCGCACTAGTGACATTTGGGGCTAGAAATTCTTTGTTGTGGGGGACAGTCCTCTGCATTGCAGGATACTTCACAGAATTGTTGGCCTGAGATAATACCCCCAACTCTTGCTTACTACTTGTGACAACCAAAAACGCCTCCAGATTTCGCCTGGGGGCAAAATCACCCCCCATTGAGAACCACTGAATTATCAGGAAACCCAAACTAATGATTTTTACATGAAAACTACTAATTTTTACATGAAAACTACTAATTTTAGCTGCTATACATTGGACATCTTGCATATTTTACAGGATGAAAATGATACTATACACCAGGTATTGTCACATATGACTGATGACATTCACATTAAGACTAGCATGAAACAGCACTCCTCTGAGGAATAAAGTTTGAAGGCAAAATTAACTTCAAATATAATGGTTACATTTATCAGTTATTCAATACACCACTCAGTAACTATAATTAGGTTATAGGGATCGCCTTGAACAAATGAAAAATGTTTCATCCTCAAGTAATTTGGGGGTGGACAAATTAATAAAAGAAATTTGAGGTTGGCAACTTTTCATTTCACACACAGATTTTTCTTTTTGTCTCTTAAATTTCTGTACATATAAAAATACTTATGTGCTCATTGTGGAAAAACTGAAGAAGGCATAAAGAAAAGAAAAAAATACTGAGTCTTCCCAGAAATAACCACATTTTGCATATTACACTCTGGCTGATTTCTTGCAATCTTTTTTCTTTTTAACACATGGGCCTGTAAGTATATACCCATATGACTATATAATCTTTGAAAATAGAACTCTTAATGGCTGTATGATATTTCATCTTTCACATAGTTTGGGGTTTTTTTTTTTTTACTTTTTATTGAAGTACAACATACATCAAAAAACGTATAAAGCTAAGTGCACAGCTCAAAATTTTGAGGTAAACACCTGTGCAACGAGCATCCAGATCAAGAAATAAGTCATTATCAGCATCCCAAAAGCCTCCATTGTGTCCCCTTCCATTGCTAACAACCCAAGGGTAACGATTATCCTGACTACTAAGTACAATAGTTCACCTGTCTTTAAATTTGCTATAAATGAAATAATAAAGATATATTCTCTTGTGTCTGGCTTCTTTCACTCAACATTATGTTTATAAGATTCATCCACATTATGCCATGTAGCTGTAGTTCATTCACTGTTATTGCCATATAGTATTTCATTCTATGAAGAGTCCGCAATTGTCCATTCTACTGTTCTTTGGCATTTGGATAGCTACACAGAGAATATTTAGTTATTTTGAATAGTGCTGCTATAACCATTCTTGAACATGTCTTTTGGTGACCATCTGGATATAGTTCTGTTAGGCATATATTAGAAGTGGAACTGCTGGGTCATAGGGTATGCACGTGTGTATACGGGGAGTGTAAATTGATATAATCACTTTAAAAATTGGTGCTTTCATAGACTTTTAAAAAACAAAATTACCATTTTACAACTAACTGCTATGAAACCTATATAATGATGATATAACATCCAGCCATTAAAAACATTCTTTGTAAAGAATATATGCCAAATGAGGCAACTGATCCACTAATGAAGTTCTTTGCCTGCATAGATAAGCAATTATTTTATTGTGATTGTTCACATTATAGCCCTTTTAAGAACCAAAAGTAAAAAATGAAATATTGCACATACCTTTTCTAATTCAACTAGGAAAAAAATATTTTGAAGCACTTAGATATTCAATAAAATTAGACTATAACAGGCCTGGGCAGATGTGAGCTGCAAACAATAAGTAACTGACCTGTCAACATATATACCAAAATCATGTTTTTATTACATCAGAGGATGGAACGTTATCAAAGCAGTATAAGTCAAGGGAAACCTGAAACTGTACCAATAAAACAGCACTGAAAATCAAGAAACTTGTAAACATTTGAGCCCCGATGAGAAGTATATAATAAATGTAAGGCAGAATTCAAACTGGAGAAGAAACACTGAACTAATTCTTTTTAAAACCACTTTATTGAGTGAGGTATGATTTGACATACAAAAAGCTGTACATACTTAACGTATACAACTTGATGAGTTACTAACCTAATTTTTTATGCTCTACAAAAGTTGAGACACAAAAGACCCACCCAAATGGAAGAAAAATGCCATTATCAAAGTGTTTATATTTAGCTTAATTTCACTTATTTAACTTCCTTTATATATACTATGAGACAGTTCAAGAACATTTAACTGCAATTTGAAAACACAGTAATCATCACTATGTGCCCGGAATCAAGACGAGAACAATTATTATTACAATTCCTTTGTTTCTGTTGGAGGAGATCTAACCAAGGGTGCTGAAAAGTGATGAAAAACAAACACTGAGTGATAAAATGTTAACCTTGAGAGAAAAAGTCTCTAAACCTAATATGAAAACCACAAATACTAAAAAACAGAGTGATACAAGTAGTTTAAATATTATGAAAACACCATACTTAGTTAGAATACACAAAAAGAACTTTGACGGCTACATAAAAATTATTTTAACTTCTCTTTACCTGTTGTTTCCTAAATTTTCAAGGCAGCCTTCAATGAATCTCATTCGAATCTGTCTATCCGTAAACCAACATACTAAGGAACAAAGAAGTTTCTCTGCTTCACTTATTAATCCTTCAGAAAGATTAACCTACAAAAAAATATATACACATGAAGCTATTATTTATCCTGATTGCATTTTGCTATAATGTTATAGTCTTTTGGCTCAATTCATTAACTTACTGCATCATCATCTTGGACTATATCCCACAACAAAGTGTTTCCTTTCTTGCAAACGTTATCCAAATTAATGTCTGTCACAGCATTACTGTTGAATTGATGTTTATGAACTGCAGGTCCTAAAGGGGTAAAACATAGCATACTTATAGAGCAATGCAGCTAACTGAAATTGGGAATTATAACATTCATAAAGTTAACAAATCCAAAGAAAAATATAAGAATAAAACTTCTTAGATCGCAAAATAAAAATATAACATTAGAACAATATTTGCCTTGTGAATGAAAAACAATAGTACTGTTTAGAGTTTGATAAGGATAAAGTGAAGTAAGTTTTCTTTCCAGTCTCTTTACTATTTCTAATAAATATGATTAACCTTTTCCACGTCAATAAAACTATATAAATATTTTAAACTCAAACTAATCACAAAGAAAACAATTTATATAAAATAATTCCTTAACCAATAGACACTCCTCCAAATGACCTTCTGTATAATCTCCTATAATCCCTACATTTAAAAAAAAAAAGGGGCCGAGCCCGTGGCGCACTCGGTAGAGTGCTGCACTGGGAGCGCGGCGACGCTCCCGCCGCGGGTTCGGATCCTATATAGGAATGACTGGGGCACTCACTGGCTGAGTGCCGGTCACGAAAAAACGACAAAAAAAAAAAAAAAAAAAAAAAAAAGAAAAACTATTTCTACTGGGGATGATTTACCCAAAACATTCAATTAAAAGATTCCATTATAATAACTCAGACTTTCTGAGTGCCACATTAAATAATCACTAGTTCTATTATATTAGGTAAAAATGCTTTTTTTTTTAACAGCTTTACCATGAAATCTACCTATTGAATTGTACATGCATACAATTTCACAAAATTGAGAACTATGCGACCATCATCACTCTAGTTTTATAATATTTTCACTACCCCCAAATGTTCCCTTGTACCTAAATATCATTAATCTCTGATCCTGTTTGCCAGCCTTAATCTGTTTTCCTTCCCCACAAATTAGCCTTTGTAAAAACTTCACAAAAATAAAATTATACAATATGTATATTTAAGTTTGGCTTCTTTTACTTAGCTTGTTTCTGAGGATCCTTGTAATTAAAGAATAATATTCCATTGTACAGAAATACTGCATTTTGTTTACACATTCACCAGTCAAAGGAAAGTTGGATAGTTTCTAGGTTTTGGCTATTACGAATAATAATGCTGCCATAAACATGTTACAAGTCTTTGTACAGACTTACCTTTTTACCTGAAAAAAGACTTTCCTTTTTTTCCTTTTACTAGGAGTAGGAGCTGGGGGAAGCCAAACCCAGCTGCAACTAGGCAAGCTGCCACCACTGGGGTCCTGAGACATTGAGCCAGGGGAAGCCAAACACAACTGCAACTGCAACCACAACCAGGTAAAGAACACACCAAAAACACCATTTTCACACAGGTAGTCCACCACAGCCACCAAAATTGCCATGGCTGCCGCAAAAGTGGCTAGTCTCTATAGCAGCAATCACAGCCAACATGCAGATGGCACGCCAGACTCTTAACTTCATTGACACAAGGAGAGGCACGAGCAGAGACCAAAAAACAAAAAAAAAAGAAGAGAGAAGAGGTCCTCTCTCTCCACAAAGGACACTCCAGAGTAACAGAAGTATCTGATTTATGACAATAGGGGAGGACTTAATCACACCTGTTTCAGTACTGGACAGATTGTCTAGGCAACAAACCAACAGAGGAACAGTTAATCTATCAGATGGAGAGAACACATCTATGGTTATTAGAGGGGGGAGGAGGAAAGGGAAAGGGAGTGATTGGATAAGGGGCATAAAGAATAAGTATGATTTGTAACAATGAATATGCCAATAAAAATTTTTTTTAATTTTAAAAATTAAATAAATAAATAAATAAATAAATAAATAATGAATGAATGAATGAATGAATGAATGAATGAATGAATAAATAAATAAATAGGAGTAGAACTGCTGGATCATATGGCATGTGTATAACATTTTAAGAAACTGCCAAAACTTTGGGAGTTCCAGTCAAGATGGCAGAATAGACGGTACGCAGTGTCACTCTCTCCCACAAATACACCAATTTACAACTATAAAAATGTAACATCAGCCAACCTGGAGCCGCAGGAGCTCAGGGGAAGACGAGGAGAGACCTACGGAGTTCATGAAGGCCGGAGAAACCATGATAAGAGAAAGAAAAAGCTGCTCTGAGTGTTTCGGGTTGCGGCTGCTTTAAGGCTTGAGCTGATAAGCACATGGAGCAGCAGCCGGCGGGAGCCGCAGCTGTGCCCCTCAGATGGAGTTACTTGGAGGTGGCAGGAGAGAAGAGGGCCTTGGCGGCCCCCAAGACAGCAACACCACTAACAAGGTTTCCATGGACCCACGCAAGAGCGAGGAGCCAGAACAACTGAAAAAAGGGAGCCATTCAGAGGCTGGTGAGTCATCACAAGGGACCAGTGCAGGGCCCGTCCTATGAGAAGTGTTTGGAGCACGGGTGGTGGGGGAGTTGTGCCCACCAGGGGAACACTGGGACACAGCAAGGACGGCCAACCTGCCCCCCAATCAGCACAGAACCACTCAGAGGAGAAAGGTCAGGAATGCAGAATTGCATGGGGTGCAGTTTGATGAAAAACTCAGGCCCAGATCAGAGATTCCACAGAACAAAGATCCACTGGTCTCTGGAGAGCCAGAAGTACCTATAAGATCAACCATTAAACCCTGAGCTACACAAAAAGCCTTCCCTAGGGAAACAGCAGCAAAGCAGCAATTTGAACAACCATACACTCAAGTACTGGTTCCCACAGGAAGTTCCCCTGTGTTAGAAGTAAGCAAAGGACAAAAAATTAGTTCCAGCCCAGGCACACCACCAGCACCTTTGAGCCTGCCTGGGAAACGGAGGCTTGGATCCAGGGACTGAACCCCACTCCCACGCAAACTGCGCCAGCACCTCGAGGCCTGCCCAGGGACCCGAGACATGGAGAAGGGAACCAGACCTCCCTCCCACAACCAGGCACATGGAGCCAGCGCCTCGGGGCCTGCCCAGGGAGGGACCAGAGGCATGGAGAAGGAGACCAGACACACCCCACAACCAGGCACACTGCCAGCGCCAAGGAGCATGCCAAAAACTTCACCTCCATGTGGGTGGCCCACCACAGCCACCACAATAACTATGCCTACCATGAAAGCGGCTAGATACCACAACCACCACGCAGATGGTCCACCAACCACTGGAGTGCATTCACACAAGGACAGTCACCAGCAGAGACAAAGAAAAGAAGATGTTTCTCTCCACAAAGCCCATTTCAGAGTGACAGAAAAAAGCATCTGCTCTATGATAATATTGGGGGACCTGATCACAACTCTTGGCATTGGACAGATCATCTAGGTAACAAATTAACAGAGTAACCATTATTCTTTCAGAAGGAGAGAAGTAATCTAGGCTAATTAGAGGGGGGAGGGAATGGGGGAAGGAGAGAGATTGGACAAGGGGCATAAAGAATAATTACGATTTGTAACAATATATATGCTAGTAATGTTAATTTGAAAAATAAATTTATGAAACGAAACTGCCAAACTGCTTTCCAAATGGGCTGTGCCATTTTACACTCCCACTAGCAGCATATGAGTACCAGGTCCTGTTCCTACACAACCTCCTCAACACCATGGTGTCATCACTCTTTTTAACTTCAGCCATTCTAGTAGGTATGTAGCGAAATCTCATTATGGTTTATAATTTACATTTTCCTAATGACTAATGATGTTAAGTATCTTTTCATGTGCCTTCTTTGGTGAAATAAATCATTTGCCACTTTTTAATTAGGTTGTGTTACTACTGAGTTGTACAAATTCTTACATATTCTGGATACAAATCCTTTATTAGGTATATAATTTTCAAGTACTTCTTCCAGTCTATGGCTTGTCTTTTTTTGGCGGGGGATGGGGGTGGTATCTACCTTTTAAAGTTAATTTTATTAAAATATAATTACATACAAAAATCAAGACAGAGAACATTTCTATCACTCCAGAAAGTCCCCTTGTGACCCTTTACAATCAATCCCTACCCCCAGACCCGAGACCATCACTGAACAGATTTCTATCATTGCAAATCACTTTTGACTGTTCTAGAGGTGCATGTAAATGATATATGGTATGTACTCTTCTATTTCTAACTTCTTTTGCTCAGAATGTTTTTTTTATATTCATCCATGGTGTTGCATGTGTCAGTAGTTCTTTCTTTTTTATTGGTGAGTAGAATTCTACTATATGAAATACTAGTTAATTCTAGTTGAGGGTCTTATAAATAAAGCAGCATGTATAAACATTCACATACAAATCTTTTTTCAGACGTTTTCATTTCTCTTGGGTAAAAACCTAGGGCAGGATAAAACAGTTCTCCAAAGCAGCTATATTTTATACTCAACAGCAATGTATAAGAGTTCCAGTTATTCCATATCCTTAGTGTCAGTCCTTGATACTTTCAGTCTTTAATTTTACCCTTTCCAATAGGTGTACCTCACTGTGGTTTTAACTTGCCATTTCCCAGATGACTAGAGACATTGAGTATATACTTACTGACCATTTCTATGTATCTTCTTTTATAAAATATGTGCTCAAATCTTTTGCCCATATTTAAATTTGATTCTTTGTCTCACTGTGTTGGAAGAGTTCTTTATAGTACTAAAATCACTGTAATACAAGGTGAATTTAGAGAGCATTAATATATATAATCATTTTGTTCAATTTCTAACTCCATGTGGTAAAAATATGTAGAATCCTGAATATATAAAAGAAAAATATGGGATAAGAGAAGAATGGTAATGATTTAATAAATATGGCATCAAATTCAATATGATGACCTCAATCTTAACCTATTCATTTCTTAACAACCACAACACAATGAAAGAGTCACAGTAACTTTATCTAGATCATGTACAAGGAACATTTAAAATCACTAACTGTGTCAAGGTGAAAGTTGTGTCTCTAAGTCTGATCATGATCTTTCAGCATAAACCCAATCCAGCAGGTTTACTTCTGTTATAATGTACTGACATCCCAAAACCCATTTACTAGACTAGCAAGTGCTGAAGGTACCTAATCAAGCAAGAGGTTGGATAAAGGCCTTTAAACTGCCAATTCTAAAACTGTTTTTCCCTCTCTTATTTTTTCTCCCTTTCTTCATTAATCTTCTACTACTCTTTAACCTCCCCCATCCCCCATTCTCTCAAGTCTGGTCATGTCCTATTACTTTTTTTAAGATTTAGATTTATTAAAGCAATCCTTTCTCAAACACTTTCATCACCACAGATAAAAGAAGTACCTTGACCTTTAGCATTCACCTCTCCTTATTTCCCCCCAAGCCTCCACAGCCACAAGCAACCACTAATCTACTTTCCGCCTCTGCAGATTTGCCTATTCTATACATTGCATATAAATGGAATCATATAGTATTAGGTCTTTTACTGTCTCCTATTACTTTTAGGTCCTAAGATTTCTGAATATAAAATCTAATACAGCAATATATATATATTTTCTAAAATATAAAGCTTTAGTTTTCTTACATATTACTGTACATTTCCTTTTCCATGTGAACATCTCTTGATAGAACTGCAAGCCCTACTTATACTCATGACAGAGTATTTACAATAATTCTATTTTCTTAGAAAGAAAACTACCATATGAAAGTTATTTTGGCAAAAGCATTTAAGTATCACAACACTATTGATTCCTTTAACAATGTAATATAAATTATTCCTGTTTTGAAAAACATAATATATTTTATTTACTAAAGAACCTTACCTTGACTAAGATGTTCATGGTAAATGGAAGCTAAATTGGGAAGATGTTGTTGGAGATGAGATGTTAGTTCTGCATGAGAATTAATCTGAACTAACTCCTCTTCACATCCAGATTCTTCACCATCAAAATCAGCCATATTTTTTTCTGATTTTGCACTGACCTGGGAGCTACTACAACTGACATCATCAGCACTTAGCATATCATCAACCATATGCCTATAATACAGAGAAAAGCACAAAGTTAGTACTTACAGGTTAAGCATACTTTGTGAATCACAAAAAATACCTCTTAAAACATTTGGCACAAATTGCAACACACTCAGCTAGCTACATGTTTTTTAACAATATGAAATATTGAGAGCTTTACAAACACTAAAAAGTCCACAATGTCAGAACTATTTAATAATTTTGCAATATCTACACTTATTACTAGCCCAATAACACACCTCACTAGAATAACTTGAAAGAATAATTTTAGGCAAGATCAGTAATACTCACTATTAAATATTATTTTATAAACTTAAAGTCACAATGTAAAACCACAGAATTTATTTACATTTATTTATACAAACTGCAAAATCAAATGAGATAACTACTAGAAAAATATTTCAATCTACATATTGAAATATATAATCTAAGGCTACATATAGATGGAGTATTAATCGGGAAACTTTTAACTCAAATACATATTAAACACTAGCTTCTAAAACATGCTCTACTGGGTGCTGTAAAGGATATAAAGAAAAAAGGATGAAAAATAACATCAAAAAAGAAACCAAAATGAAGTGCAGGATAAATTTAGAGACTCACAAATAGTACCATATTCAAAGAATATGGAAAGAGCTAATATGAAAAATTAAACAATTAGGTATTTGGCGATAGGAGGTATATTTAGTATCAAGACTAAAATAGATGTGCAATGTGCCAAAGTGAATATATTGGATTACAGTTTTGTAATAAACAAATTGTTTTGTATTCATCATGAGCTGTGCTGGGAACAACTTTGAATGTGCCCATATGTAATGTCAGAGAGTAAATCAGTGGTTCTCAATCAGTGGTGATTTTGGCCCCCAGGGTGACACCTGACAATGTCTAGAGAGTTTTGGTTCTCAAAACTGGGGAGATGCTACTGGCATCCAGAGATAGGGGCTATGCGTGCTGCTAAACATTCTACAATGCAAAGGGCAGCATTCACATTGCTGTAAATTCCAAACAAAGAATTATCTGTCCCAAAATGTCAATAGTGCCTCAGTTGAGTAACAGTGTCTAAAACTCAGATGTGTCAGTGATACGAATAAAATAAAAAGGCAAAGGAAATAAAGATGCAATATGTATAATAGTTATGTAGTTCACACAAACAACTAACCTGAATCCCTGGAAGGTCTGGCAAATTGTCAAGTCTAAGAAAGCACATCCTGATAAACTGCATATTCATGTTTCATCATTAGCTCAAATGCTACTAACTTGTAATGACAAGAATAACAAATAAGCAGCTAATATTTATTAAAGACATATTTTGTACCAATCACATTAGCCCACAAAGTCCTCACAAAAAACCCCATGAGTTAGGTACCACTATTCCCATTTTATAGATGAGAAAGATGAAACAAAGAAAAACTAAGTACTTTGCCTAACATAACACTACTAGTAAGTGACAGAATCCCATTTGTTTTTAAATACTATGGATATATTTCACAGATAATCAAAAAGCTTTACACTGTAGTATATCCTTATTAATACCCTAAAATAAGGAGGTACATAAAATTTCCCTTTTTATCACCATAGTTCAGGGAATTTTCCATAAGCAATCCTGTATCTGCTTTTAGGCAATTATTACAAGCAGCTGAAGATCCAAATCTGTACTGTACATTATGATAACCACCAATTCAGACCACTGGCCGGTCTAAACCGAGATGTGCTATAAGTATAAAGTATACACTGAACATTAAAGATTTAGTGTAGTGGACTGAATTATGTCCCCCCAAAACTCACTGAAGCTTGAATTGTGTTCCTCAAGTTTTACATATTGGAAACTTAGTCCCCACTGTGACTGATAAGAGGGTGGGAAATCCTTTTATGGTAATTGAAAGGTGGGGCCTTGAAGAGGTGATTGGATTATAGGACCATGCCATAGTGAATGGATTAAAAATGGTGGTCAGGGGCATGGTTCTGAGGGCTTTAAAAGAAGAGGAGAGTATATCTTTCTTCCTCTGCTCTCTGCTTATACCACCTTGCAATGTAAGACCACTGGGGGTCACTGTTGCCACCACCAGATGGACTTTGGACTTCACAGCCTAAGAAAATGTAAGCAAATAAATTTCATTTTCTTTATACATTACCCACTTTGAAGTGTTTTGTTAGAAGCAACACAAAACGGACTAATATTTAGTGAGAAAAAAATAAAAGAAAAAATCATTAATTTTATACTGATTACATGTGGAAATGATATTTTATATATTACTGGTTTAAAAGAAATCTAATTAAAATTAATCTCACCTATTCCATTTTGCCTTTTTAAACGTACTCACTAGAAAATTTAACATTACCTATTTGTGGCTTACACTTGTAGTTTTCATTACACTACTACTGAACATAACTAATCTAGAATAAACTGCAATTGAATAAATACAAGATACACACAGTATTTCCCTAAAGGAAATATAAGCTGGATATTTTTAAGTAGGCTTACCCATCGTGGTGGTGGTGATGGTGGTGGTGGTGATGGTGATGTTGTGGACCAATAAACTGCCGACAATTAAATAGTTCATTCCCAATAGTCTCCCCAAGGAAGTCCCCAGTTCGTGTGATACAAGACTCCTGAGACCCTTGTGCTATATGTCCAGCATTCATTTCCCCTGAAATATCATGTTCTGGGTCTTCAGAGTGTGAACAGGCTTCCAGCATTCGTATTCGATTATCTACTGATGGCAATGCCTCAGCGTTAAAAACTAGGTCCTTTCCTGTTCCACTGCTTGTCCCATTTCTTTCTGATGGGCCTTGGGAATCCCCCAAGCAAATGCCTGCTTGGCTTTCTAACTTTCTGTTGCGAAGATCCGTACCACAGCTGCTTTTGGGAGGATTATGACCATGATCGTCATCTTCATCTTCTTCTTTAAGGGCTTCAATATCTGCAATGTCCTCTGATTGTACCTCACTTCCAGGGCTCCCCGCTGACTGGCTTGCATGGCTAGAATTGACCTCATTGCTAGATCCATCACTATGTCCACTACTGCTACCAGGACCACTGCTTCCATCTTCACCACTGTTGGCAGTTTCATCAGAACTTCCCTGCATGGATTCCTGTATTGATAAATAAACATATTGAAATAAATATTTAAACTAGTAAGAAAAAAGTAACTGATGTTAATACACTGTACTTTTTTAAAAGGCTTGTCATATTCCTTTGAACAATGCAAAATGGAATTAAAAACTCAAAGAAATGGATACCAAAAATACTACTTAAAGGAGAGGAGAGGCCTAAACATGGATTACATTTGTATCACCAGTTCAAATGGTAAACATGGCAGTAACTCCAAAATCCCGTTAAAAAGAGGAAAAACTATTTTCATACCTCTGTGTCTGAAAGTCGCTGCTGTACATGTTTGGTTCTATTAATAAGCTGCTCATCCATTTCAATGTCACTGCCTCCACTTTGATGTGTATCACTGTTATCACTGCTTTGAGGACTAGCTGCAGGTGACCCTATATATAATACATTATTTATTCTTACTTCTAATTTGTATTATTATGAATCTAATAGAATAACATTATCCTTTTATTCCTTAAGCTATTTACCAAAGCTTCATGCTAAGTAGCCAAAAGTTTAATCAATCTCTAAATATGTTGACATTTGTCAATTATTTCTAAAGAGTATATACATGATTTCAATTAAAAGTCAAGATACTAATGATTTTAAGCAAAATGAGCAAGATGGATAACTGATGGTTTACATCTCTTCCAAAAATGAATTTTAAGACTCTGATACAAATATACTATTATATAAAACCAATTAACTCTACAAGATGGTAAAAACAAAACTGTAAGTCATATTGCCATGCATTTTTAAGACTCAACTTACAAGGGGATGGAGCTGCTCTTCTGAGCTCTTCTTCCTCTGAAGGAAAAGGAAAAAACAGGAGGAAAACATTCTAAGTGACTAAGCTTCCAAGGGACAGCATATCAGTTGTTCATATTACATAACCAACAAGACACAGGTAGGGAAACCTGTAATAATGTAAGTTCCCACCACCTGTAGTAGTTGTTGTGGGTGCCTGCACAGAAAAGCCTAAGAAAAGAGTAGTATATGATGTCAGGAGACAAAAATTGGGTTTAAGTAGATAAAGTTTTAGAAAGTCCGTGAAAGCTATATATGTAAAAGATAAAACACAAAGCACACGATACGGTAGAAAACTTTGAAGTATCAAGCACAAAAAGAAAACAATATCATTATATTCTACTCTTAACATTATTTCTAAAACAAAGTTTTTGTTTATTTACTAAACAAAAACTCCAAAGCTCTCATAAAATAAAGTTTGGTTGTTTTGTTAAAGGAAAGAAATCTAAACATGAGAAAATACAATAACTACTAAAACTTTATTACTGTCCTTTACTTGAAGGGTAAGCCAAAAACAAACTAACCACAGTTTTATTAACCCTTTCATACACACTCTATCATCCTAAACTTAATTTAAAATTAAGATTAAATTATAAGTATTAGCAGAAAATACTCCAAATTTGAGTCATAAATTTTGAACAAGTTACTTCAAAATACATTACACTTTACTAACCTTTCTTATTTCCAATAGGAATATTAGTATTTAATAAAGATGCAAAAGAACTCTGTTTAGATAACTGAGCTTTAGCTGCTAGTGCATTATTCCACAATGCTTTAATTAACATAGATGCCAAGTACAGTGTCTAAAAAAAAGAGAGAGAGATTAAAGTTGGAGGCTTTTAGGCAACACTATAACAAATTTAACACCCATTTGTCTAACTGAAATGTCAGCACTAATAAACTACAAGTTAAACTATCTAACAAATTTTCACTTTACAGGAAAAAAACACTATGATTCTGGTTTTAGTTTTGTTTTGTTTTTTTCTAATTGAAACATAATTGATTATACGTATTTGTGGGGTACAGAGTTGACTATCAGAATTTGTGTACAATGTGTGATGACCAAATCAGGACAATAAGTATATTCTTCATTGCAAAACATAATCATTCTTTGTGTCCATTAACCAATTTCTCCCTAACCAATTTTTCTGTGTCCATTAACCAATTTCTCCTACTTTCCAAACACCTCTAGTAACCACAGTTCTGTACTACAATTATGTTTTGAATGTATTACCTGTTCAGTATGAACACTTGGCTCAAGAGCTGAGACCAGATTAAGGAGATGTCTGAGTGGTACAGGATCCAAATTCTTGATGAGTGAGGGAAATAAGTCATGTATATACCGACTACAATGTTTCAACTAGAAAATAAAGGTAGAGAGAATAGTCAAAACTAATAACCCTACATAAATAAATTACCTGATACGAAAAGTTACATAGTTTGAAAAGTCAAGAAGTTGGCCAGAACACCAATATTACTAAATATACTGGTAAAATGCTAATTATCTAATATCATAAATAACAGAGCATAAAATAATGAAAATATGACTTAAACAAATTTATCTTAACCAAACAAACACAAGCTTAATTTCCTAGTCTCAAGAGGGAAGCCCTTAATAAATACAGTTTTCAGGAAATATTATTTCAGGTATATTTCTCATATTAAATGTTTATGAAGTAATTATGTAACACATTACTAGAGTACACAGTAGAATCTCTTATCATAAAGGTCTATATAATAATAAACCATGAGATAGAAAAGTTCCCCTTTTATAATAAACAGAAGTATGTAAATATACAAGGGAAAATATGAACATATGACTACTCAATATTACAATGCCATGTAAGATAAAATTATGTTATAGCTATAACATTGCTGTGAAATCAATTAGAGCAAATAATATAAGATTAGACCAGTAATTCCCAACCTGATAGCTCTCAAATAAAAAGCTGAGGTTTGCTACTTATTTTCAATACATAAAAAGTTTATAAGAAAGTATTGATTTTCTGACTCCAAAATATTGATTTTTCTATTTTGTGGATATAAACCATATGAATTCTCTTCTGCTGCCTCCCCGATCATGGTAAATGTGCACAACCTAATTCTGAAGCACTAAGTGAAATAAAAGCAGTGAAATAACACTGGAGAAATTCTTCTGTGTTGGTGAAAGTTCTTATAAACTACACTATTTTGATACCACTATTTACTTCAATGCTACTAATTACCCATTAAAAAAAGATATGAATAATCAATTATAAGTTTAATACTTTTAATAGGTCTCTAAGGACATTAATTTTAATATAGTATTAAACATTATAATTAGACTATATTAACAGTTTATACTTGCTTTTTGCCAACAAGTAATTATTATATATGTCTTCTAATAAAAATGTGATAAAAACATACAATATAATAAACTTCTGATTTTCTGCCCATTTGATCATTAATATAAGGGAATTTCCATAACAGACTTAATTTTGATAATCAAATACCTTGTTGGTTATCTCTAACTGACAAGAACCTTGAGAGAAAATTATGAAATCCTGTAACTGAGGCAAAAAAAAATTAGGTTCTTTTAGATGTGCACATTATGATAGCAAACTCAAAAAGTACAGAAAAGAATATTAAGATTGTATGGCTCAAGTTTCTGGTAAAGTGGGCATAATGAAGCTAGTTCACAGACTCTTCTTCATTAGTTATCAAAAACAGAGGAAAAGGACATCAGGGAAAATGACAGAACAGAAAGTGCCAGGAAGTCATCTCTGCACCTAGACAACAACTGTACTGCAGAAACTCTCTGATATAACTATTCTGGAACTTGGGAGTAATTTGTAATTTGACCCCTTACACATGCAGGGGAAAGCCTGGTTGGTAAACTGTAGTTAATATCAGCAAATTTCAGCTTTCAGCACTATTGCTGCTACCCATTCCAAACCCTCCACCCTAGCCCTATGGCAGGCAGATATAGGGACAGCAATACAGGTTTCTGGTGCAACTTATTGGAGCCAGAGTGGGCAATAAGGACAATGTCTTCCAAGTTTTGATTGCTAGCTCTGATTGATGAGGTACAGGCACAGAGGCTGGCTGCCACTGTTTCAACACAAACCACCCGAAGTGATTACCAAAACAATTTAAAGGAACTGTACCTGTTTTGTGGAACAACATTAAAAAACAACTGCATATGCAGGGGAATTCAGAAAGCTACCATGGATGCCCAGAGAGAGTCACAGGCTTGGAAAAGACCTGAGCAGACAGACTATAAGCTTTCATATCATGCTAATTACCCAGGACAGAGAAATCCTATGAAAATCTAAAAAAAAAACAACAAAAAAAAAACGATGAGCAAATCCTGGAGTAGGAGGAGAATCTGATTTCCAGAGTTAAGTTCAAATGTCCAGTTTTTAAGGAGAAAAAGAAAAAGAAAAAAAAAAACATGAGACATGCAAAAAAACAGAAAAGTATGGCCCATTCAAAGAAACAAAATTAAGTCCACAAAAAATGTACCTGAAGAAGCCCACTTGGAATTACTACACAAAGACTTTAAAACACCTATCTTAAAGATGCTTTAAAGAACTAAAGGAAGACAAGGAAAAGGAAGGAAGAGAAGGCATGAACAAAATGAGATTATCAATAAAAAGACAGAAATTATAAAAAGAAACTTTTAAAAATACAATAACTGAAATGCAAAATACACTAAAGGGGTTCAAAAGCAACTCTGAGCAACAAAAGGAAGAATCAGCAAACTTGAAAATTGGACATCTGAATTTTTCGAGTCTGAGGAAAAGAAAAAAAGAAGGAAGTAAAGTGATTAACCTAAGGGACCTGTGGGATACCATGAAGCAGACCAACATACTCATTGTGTAAATCCCAGAATGAGAAGAGGAAGGGAAAGAACACTTTAAGAAATAATGGCTGAAAACACCCAATTTGATGAATGACATGAATCTACAAATCCAAGAAGTTCAGCAAACTCCAAGTAGGATAAACTCAAAGAGACCCACACCCAAAACACAATACAATCAAATTGTATAACACCAAAATCAAAACAAAAGTTTTAAAAGCAGCAAAAGTTGGGCTGGCCGGTTGGCTCAGTTGGTTAGAGCACCACACCTTATAACACTGAGGTCAAGGGTTTGGATCCCTGCACTGACCACCCACCAAGAAAGAAAAAAAAAAGAAAGAAAGAAAGAAAGAGTAGCAAGAGAAAAGCAACGCATCACATACCAGAGATCCTCAATAAGATTATTCACCAATTTCTCATCTACAATCTTGGAGGCCAGAAGGCAGTGAGCTAATACATTCAACAGGCTGAAAGGAAAACTTTCAACTAAAAATTCTATACTTGGCAAAACTGTCCTTCAAAAATGAGGGAGAAATTAAAACAGTAGCAGAAAAATAAAAACTGAAAGAGTCTGTTAACACTAGACCTACCCTCCAAGAACTGCTAATAGGAGTCCTTTATATTGAAATGAAAAGAAGTCAGACAATAATGAAGAAATAAATGATCCACTATCTACAAGAAGATCACCTTCTATCCAAAGATACAAATAGAGCGAATGTGAAAGGATGGAAAAATATATTCCATTCAAATAGTAAGCAAAAGGTTGGGCTTGCTATACTAATATCAAATAAGAAAGAATTTAAATTTTAAAAAGGTTACCAGAATAAGTGAAATTACCATATGATCCTGCAATCTCACTCCAGGGTATATATCCAAAAGAATTCAAAGCAGAATCTCAAAGAGATATTTGCTCTCCCACAGTCACTATGTCATTATTCATAATAGACAAAACATAGAAACAGCCAGCCATCAACAGATGAATGGATAAAGAGTATATGGTATATACATACAATAGAATATTATTCTGCCTTAAAAAGGAAGATAATCCTGCCACATGCTACGATATAGGTGAATTTTGAGGACATTATGCTGAGTGAAATAAGCCAGTCACAAAAGGACAAATACCTTATGATTATATTACATGAGGTATCTAGAGTAATCAAAATCATGAAAACGAAAAGAAGGATGGAAACTGCCAGGGGCTGATGTGAGGGGAAAATGAGAAGAGTTGTTGTTTAATGGGAATAGATTTTCAGTTTTGCAATATAAAAAAGTTCTAGAGATCTGTTACAAAACAACGTGATATACTTAAAACTACTGAACTGTACACTTAAAAATGGTGAAAGGGGAGAAATCATAGTTTTGTTTTTTTTTAAACCACAATTAGTGTTTAAAAGGTTACCAAAAATAAAGGACATTACTTATTAATAAAAGGTTCAAGCCCAAGAAGATATAACAATTACATACATGATGAGGGAAAAATTAACAAAACTGAAAGAATGAAAAATTCTACAATTGGAGACTTCAATTTCCAACTTTCAGTAATAAACAGAACAATCAGACAGAAGATGAATGAGGAAATAGAGGACTTGAACAACACAATAAACCAAACAGACCTAACAGACATACAGAATATTCCACACAACAACAGCAGAAAACACCTTGTACTAAGCACCCATAGGACACTCCCAGATAGACAAGTTAGGCCACAAAAGAAGTCTCAACAGATTTTAAAGGACACATATTATCATACAAAACATTTCTCCACCTACAACAGGATGAAGCTAAAAGTCAATACTAAAAGGAAAACTGAAAAACTCAAATATGTAGAAATTAAACAATACATTCAAAGGAAAAATCACAAGGGAAATTAGAAAATACTTACAGATAAATGAAAACAAAAACACAACCAAAATTATCAGGATGCAGAGAAAGCAATGCTCAGAGGGAAATTTACATCTGTTAATGGAAATTTATCCTTACAAATACAAATGTAAATTAAAATAGAAGAAAGATCTCAAATTAACAACCAATCTTTACAACTTAGGAACTAGAAAAGAACAAATTAAATCCAAATCTAACATAAGAAAGGAAATAATAAAGACTAGAGAATAGATAAAATATAAAATATAAAAGCAATAGAGAAAACTTATAAAACCAAAAGTGGGTTCTTCAGAAAGAATTACTAAGAAAAAAATATGACATAAATAACTAAAAGCTGTGATAAAAATAGACATTACTACTAAACTGACAGATATAAAAAGGATTATAAGAGATAATATAAAATTGTACACTAGAAAATTGGACAACCTAGAAGATACAAATTCCTTTTATGAAGAAAAAAAACTCAGAAAACGAATAAGGGGAAATTCTTCAACACATTACAGGTTGTTTATGAAAAACCTTCAACTAACATCATACTGAATGGTGAATGACAAACAGTTTACAACATAAGATCAGTATAAGATAAGGATCAGTCACCACACTCACCACTGCTATTCAACACTGAACTGAATTTCTAGTCAGATCTATTAGACAAATAAATTAAATAAATACATAAATAAATAAATAAATAAATAAAAGGCATGCATCCAAATTAGAAAGAAAGGTAAAACTCTCTATTCACAAATGACATGATCCTATATATTGAAAATCTCAAAGAATCCACAAAAGAGCTACTAAGTTGAGAAGCAAACTCACAAAGGTACAGGGTACAAGATCAACATACAAAAAAACAAGCTATGTTTCTATATATTAGCAAGGAACAATCTGAAAAGTAAATTAAGAAAGTTATAGCATTTACAACAGCACATAAAATAATTAAATACTTACAAATAAATCTAAGGAAAGAGGTTAAAGACGTATATACTGAAAACTTTAAAACAATGCTGAAAACAAGTGAAGATCTAAGTGAACAGAAAGACATTCCATATTAATGAACAGACTTAACATTAAAATGTTACTATTATCCAAAGTGATCTACAGATTCAATGCAATCCATACGAAAATTCCATCAGCCTTTTTTGCAAAGATGGAAAAGCTTGTCCTCAAATTAACATGGAATTTGAAAGGACACTGAATAGCCAAAACAATGAAAAAGACAACTTCGAAACTAGCAACAAAACAACAGTAATTAAAACATTGTGGTGGTACTGGCATAAGCACAGACATATAGACTAATGGAACACAACAGAGAACCCAGAAATAAACTTTCACATAACAGGTCAATTGATTTTCAACCAAAGGGTCCCAAGACCATCCAATGGTGGAAAAGATAGTTTTCTCAACAAATGATGCTAGGAAAACTGGATATTCACATGCAAAAGCATGAAGCTGAATCTTTACCTTATGCCACATATGACAATAAACTCAGAATGGACCAAAGAACTAAAGAGATAAAAATTTTATAAAACTCTTAAATGATAAAAATAAATCTTCATGACATTGGATTTGGCAATAATTTCATGAATGACACCAAAAAGCACAGGCAACAAAAGAAAAAATAGATATATCAGACTTCATAAAAATTAAGATATTCTGTGCATCAAAAGATACTAACAAGAAAGTTCTAACCAGAGCAATTAGACAAAAAAAAAAAAAAGAAAAGAAAAGAAAAGGCATCCAAATAGGAAAGAAAAATTCCCTGTGTACAGCTGATATGATCATACATATGTAAAAAGTCCTTACGACTCAACAAAAAAATTGTTAGAACTAGTAAATGAATTCAATAACTCTGCTAGACACAAAGTCAACATACAAAAATCAATTGTTTCTATAGACGAATAACTCTGAGAAGGAAGTTAAGAAAATCCCATTTACCATAGCACAAAAAGAATAAAATACTCAGGAATAAACTTAACCAAAAAGTTACACTGAGAATTAGAAAACACTGATCAAGAAAAGTGAAGAGAAAGATAAATGGAAAAACATCCTGTATTCACGAACTGGAAGAATTAATATTGCTAAAATGGCCATACTACTCAAAATGATCTACAGAGTCAATGCAATCCCTATCAAAATCTCAATCGCATCTTTACAAAAATAGAAAAAACAATCCTAAGATTCATAGGAAACCACAAAAGAACCCGAATAGCCAAAACAATCCTGAGCAGGAAGAACAAAGCTGTAAGAAAGCTCCAGTAATCAAACAATAACATACTAGCATAAAAAACAGACATACGAACAAATGGAACAAAAACAGAATCCAGAAATAAACCCACACATCTACAGTCAACTGATCCTCGAGAAGGGTGCCAATAATACACAAAAAAGGAAGGGACAGACTCAACAAATGGTGATGGGAAAACTGGATAGTCACATACAGAAGAATGAAATCAGTCCCTTACTCACGCCACGCAGAAAAATCGACTCAAAATGGATTAAAGACTTAAACATAAATATAAGACTAAAATCGTATAATATGAGAAGAAAACAGTGGGAAAACTTCTTGACACTGGTCTGGGCAATGATTTTTTGGATATAACACCAAAAGCATAGGCAACAAAAGCAAAAATAGGCAAGTGAGATTTCAAACTAAGAAGTTGCTGCACAGCAAAGGAAACAATCAACAGGGTGAAAAGGCAACCTATAAAATGAAAAAAATATTTCCAAACCAAATATCTGATTGGGGGTTAATATCCAAAATGAATAAGGACCTCATACAACTCACTAGCAAAAAAACCCCAAATAATCCAATTAAAAAATGAGCAATGGACAATAGACATTTCTCAAAAGATGTACAAATAACCAACAGGTATAAAAGCTGCTCAACACCACTAATCATAAGGGAAATGCAAATCGATACCATGAGATATCACCTCATGCCTGTTAGAACAGCTATTGTCAAAAAGACAAAAGATAACAAGGGTTAGCCAGGATATGGAGAATTAGGGAACTCTTGTACATTGTTGGCAGGAATGTAAATTGATTACAGCCATTATGGAAAACAGTACTGAGGTTACCAAAAAAATTAAAATACAACTGCCCTATTATCCAGCAATCCCACTTCTGGGTATATATCCAAAGGAAATGAAATCAGTATCTCAAAGAGGTATCTGCACTCCCACGTTCATTGCAGCATTACTCACCATAGCTAAGATATGGAAACAACCTAATATGTCTTTCCACAGATGAATGAATAAGGAAAAGGTGGTATGTATGCACACACACTGGAATATTACTCAGCGTTTAAAAGAAGAAAATCTTGCCATTTTGACAATATGGATGAACCTAGAGAACATTAAGCTAAGTGAAATAAGACACAGAAAGATAAGTACTGCATGATCTCACTTAAGATTTCACTTATGTCGAATCTAAAGTAGTCAAACTCCTTGAAGAAGAGGAGAATGGTAGCTGCCAAAAGCTGGGAGGAGAAGGAAATGCAAGATGCTGGTCAAAGGGTACAAAGGAAAGGAGTACAAAGGATGGGAAGGAAGAAGGGGAGGGAGGGATAGATGGAGTAACTATGAGAGGTAAAGGATATGTTAATTAGCCTGATTATGGTGATTATTTCACAGTGTATATCAAATTGTACACCTTGAATATATATAACTTTAATTGTCTATTAAATCTCAATTTTAAAAAGTGAAAAGGCAACATATAGAATGAGAGAAAATATATGCAACTTATATACCTGATAAAGGATTAACATTCATAATATTATAAAGAACTTCTAAAACTCAACAGAAAAACCGAACAACTCAATTCAAAAACAGGCAAAGGATGTGAATGTGCATTACTCCAAACAAAATACAAATGACCCTTGAACAACACAGGTTTGAACTGCACAAGTCTACCTGAACGCAGATTTTTTTCAACCAACCACTGACTGAAAATACAGTATTCACAGGATGCAGAACCCATGTATAAGGAGCGCTGACTATTCACATATGCAGATTCTGAAGGACCAACTGCAGTACCTGAATATCCACAGCTTTTGGTATATGTGGGGGATCCTGGAACAAATTCCCTGCACATACTGAGGGATGGCTGCGTACAAATAACAATAAGCAAAGGAGAAAATGCTTAACATCATTAGTCATTTGGAAAATGCAAATAAAAACCACAATAAGATACAAATTCACTCCTACCAGGATCGATAAAATTTTTTTAAAGGCAAATAACAAGTGTTGGTGAGGATGTGGAGAAACTGGAACCCCCACCCCCTCCCACATTTTTGGTGAGAACATAAAATGGAGCAGCCACTGTAGAAAACCATTTGGTAGTTTCTCCAAAGATTAGACACAGAATTACCATATGGTCCAGAAATTCGACTCCTAGGTATATATACAAAAGAACTGAAAGCAGGGACTTCAACAGATATTTGTAAACCCACGTTCACAGTAGCCAAAGGAGGAAACAACACAAATCAGAAGATGAACAGATAAACAAAATGTGCTATATACATACAATGGAATATTATTCAGCCATAAAAATGAATGAAATTTTATATATGCTATAACATGAATGGGCCTTGAAAATATTATGTTTAGTCAAATAAGTCACACATGGAAGGACACACATTGGGGCCGGCCCCGTGGCCCACTCAGGAGAGTGCGGTGCTTGGGAGCGTGGCGGCGCTCCCGCCGCAGGTTTGGATCCTATATAGGAATGGCCGGTGCGCTCACTGGCTGAGCGCGGTGCGGGCGACACCAAGCCAAGGGTTGCGATCCCTTACCGGTCACAAAAAGACCAAAAAAAAAAAAAAAAAAAAAGGACACACATTGAGTGATTCCACTTATGTGAGATACCTAAGAATAGCCAAAAATTCCTCCCTCTGGGGAGCTATTGCTTAATACATAAAGAGTTTTTATTGAGGATGAACAAAGTCTTGGGTATAGATAGTAGTGATGTTGTTTACACATTATAAATATATTTAATGCCACTGAATTGCATACTCATGAATGGTTAAAATGGTAAATTTTATGTTATGTATATTTTACCACAATAAAATATTTTAAAACAGAAAAGAAAAAGTACATACATATGTTAAAAGACATCAACCAAAAACTTAGAACAAAACAAAACACAAAAACCTTCACAGGATTAATGAACACTTGAAAAAACTACATGAGAGGAAAATCTTGCCAACAGGAGATAATAGGATATATATCTTGGTAAAACTTTTATTGGGAGGATGGCTGGGCAGTACAGGGACCAAACCCTTGACCTTGGCGTTAGCAGCACCACACTCTCCCAAGTGAGATAACCAGCTAGTCCCCACCACCCACCAGCCCTTTTTTAAAAAAGTTGTTTGTTCGGAAAATAATGAACTACTACTAATCATGTCTACTCTACAATGTTTTGAGGAAAAACAACAGTGGCTCTTGTATCTTATATATTCAGTCAAGCTTTTCTTTAATCATAAAGAAAAAAGACACCTCAAGTGTGCAGAATCCCAGAATATAACATCCAGACACTTCCCGTCAAAGAAAACAAAAGGCTACTCTCTAAAATCCACAACAAGAATAATTACAAATTAACTCTGGAATAAGAAAAAAATGAGAAAAACAGGAATAAGGAAAAGTACGTGTGGTTGAGTCACATACTTAAAAACAGAATACCAAACAACAGTGAGAATTCTAGTTACAGCATAAAGTTTAAATGTTGTAATATTTGATAAAGTACAAATAATATAATAAAAATTGGGAGGTAGAAAATGAGAAAGTAGGAGAAACTGATAAAAGAACCTCCTCATCCTCCAGAGGAAAAAAAAATCAATCATTACTGTACTTTAGAATAAAATGAAACAAACCCATAAAGAATAAGAGAGTCACCAACGGATGTGAGATTTGAACAAATTTCTGAAGGACTGAAATGAGCGGGAACACCTTTGTAAACTCTAGTAGGTAGAAAAAGCTGGAACTGAGAGGAAGCTGTGAGGAAGCTACAGAGGAGGTAGACCAGACAATCTACCCAACATCACTGGGAAAGACCTGGGTTCAGAATAACAGACTTGATGAACAGCAGTAAGGAGACAGGGAGATGAAAACAGAAGATTTAAGTAAAGTCATCTATAAAGAATGATTATATCTGTCAGCCACTGTCAGAAAAACACAAGCAGCCAACCTATACTACCCAGCTACCAGGCCTCTTCCCTGAGGGAAAAAATTATATAAAGCCTTAGCTTTTTTTTTTTTTCTTGTAAGACAGTTGGTTGTACAAGTCATAGCTTGTAAGTATAGATATTGGCATCCCTTTACCTTCTCTCATTTAAAGTTCCATAGCTGAAAAGAAAGCCTGATAACACTAAAGAAAACAGTATAAGCATTAACGTTTCCATTACTATCCCCTCCAAAAGTTGCCAGACAGGAGTCCCACTTTTCTTATTGGTTTGCTTTGCTTGTTTTTCCCCACTGGCCAGTACTGGGATCGAACAGGGATGGGACCCCAGATCTTGGTGTTATCAGCACCACACTCTAACCAGCTGAGCTAATGGCCAGTTAGGAGTCCCATATAAGAGACAGTTCTAATGGAAAAGTATTTCACAACACCCAACACTATCTATACCACTTACCTAGTTGTCTTTCTTAAGTATGAATAGACAGCAAAGGTATATGAAGAGAGCCAACAACATGAAGGAGAAAAAAATCCAGTAAAGACAAGAGATTTGAATATGAAATGGAGGAAGGAATAATCATTCATGTTAACAGTTCCTGGAAAGGCAGGAAGGAATAGGATTCAAATTATAAAATGTATAGAAAGGGATATTGCAGCCGCCAGTCTATAACCCAAATATAGTCATAACTTCACATGCTAGTAATGTATGCAATGTTTCATAAGGTGGTAATCTAAATGTGCATACAAATACACATGCAGAAGCTAATTACTACAAGAGCATAAATCAGCATTTCAAAAATCTGGCAACACTTTGAGAATCTGATGAAAACTATGGATCATTTCTCCCCAAAATGTTCACAATATCACCTGCATCAGATGATACTTAAAGCCCTTCTAAATCCTAGGGAATTTGTCCACTGTTACTGAAACATGAAAATCTATCCTAAAAAGCTATTTACCTCCATTTCAAGACAGAAGTATTGTCTCAATAAGTAACATAAATTTATGCAATTTATTCAAATTTGGAAAGCATTTAACAATAAATTCCAAAAGAGTTAAAAGATTTTGAAGTTTATTTTCTGAAGTCCTATGATAGAAAGACACAGTGAAAAGGTGGGAAGAGAGGGACAAAGAGAGAAATTAAGTATAATGGAAAAATCGCTATTTATAATGGCAATAAAAAATAAAAATTTCTTTTTTTTTTTTTTTTTTTTTTTTAAAAAGATGACCGGTAAGGGGATCTTAACCCTTGACTTGGTGTTGTCAGCACCACGCTCACCCAGTGAGCAAACTGGCCATCCCTATATGGGATCCGAACCCGCGGCCTCGGCGCTCCCAGCGCCACACTCTCCCGAGTGAGCCACGGGCTCAGCCCAAAAAATAAAAATTTCTAAGAATAAGGAAACAAAAGAAAAGGCATATCATGTTTTGGATAGACAGAACTTACACTCTCCTCAAATTAATCATTACCACAATAAAAACAACAGTATTTTTTTAAGTCAGTATTAAAATTCATATAGAAAACTCAGACAGAAAAACTAGAAAAATGAGGAAGGACCAGCCCTACCAGATATTTTTAAATATTGCAAAGACACAAGTAAAGAAAAGGAGAAAAACAAGTATAAATTTAGGTATCAGCAATCACTCCCTTAAAGGGCCAAAAACAGGTGGCTGAGCTGCCCACGGGCCATAAGTTTATCATTCCTGGTACAGATCATGACTAGACATACAAATAGGTCAGTCTAGAAAGATCAGAAAATGAGGTAGTCAAGACAACAAAATCAGTATCTCAAGTCAGAAAGGGAAAAAAGTGTTACTGAACAAATGCAATTGAGCCAGTTAACAAAAAAATGGGAGAAAAACTTGAACACATATTTAACCCCTTAAATAAGGATAAATTCCACTTCCGGTCAAGATGGCGGAACAGACGGTCCCTAGCGTCACTCTCTCCCACAAATCAACCAATTTACAACTATAAAAACATAACATCAAGTGCACACGGAACGGGGAGACGTCCAGCAGAGGAAGCAGAAGCTCCGCGGAGACCACATGCCCTGCAGGGCCACCATCACACGATCCAGCAGATAGGCTTCTCTGCCACCACGCGGCTCCATCCCAAGCCTGGCCCAGCGTGCACGGAGGACGGAGACATCCAGCAGGGGAAGGGGAAGCTCCGCAGAGACCACATGCTCTGCGGTGCCTCCGCCCATCCCAGCAGCCCGACCCAGTGCAAGTGGAACAGGGAGACATCCAGCACGGGAGGTGAAAGCTCAGCAGAGACCACACACCCTGCAGTACCCCTGTGACCCAGCAGCCCAGCCGAGTCCAAGCCGACCAGAAAGGTGGCTCCCCAGACAGGGCCAAGAACTGAGGCGACCACACATGCAAGGCACTTGGGGCCAACTGAGCAGTCACTGAGATAGCCATACCAAATTGGCAACCCCAGCAACATCTTAGTCAGACATTAGTGTCAATCCTGTAGAAGGTGAATCCTCCTGCCACAATGAAGAAACATCAAAGAAAAGATACCAGAAATACGAAAAATCAAGAAAGTATACTACCAAAGGGTAATAACTCTCAAGATCTAGATCCTATAGAACAAGAAGCCCTTGAATGACTAACAAGGAATTTCGAGTGATAATTCTAAGGAAACTGAAGGAGATACAAGAAAACTCAGCTAGACATCATGATGAAATGAGGAAAAGTATACAAGACCTGAAAGAGGATATGTACAAGGAAATCAATGCCCTGAAAAAAAAGGTAGCAGAACTTGCCGATCTGAAGAATTTATTCAGCAAAATAAAAAACACAACAAAGAGTTTAACCAGCAGGCTTGCGGAAGTTGGAGAGAGAACCTCTGAACTTGAAGATGGGCTGTTTGAAATAACACAAGCAGACAAAAAAAAAGAAAAAAGAATCAAAGGCATTGAGGAAAATCTGAGAGAGATATCAGACAACCTTAAGCACTCAAATATCTGAGTCATGGGTATTCCAGAAGGGGAGGAAAAGGAGATCGCATTGAAAACATATTCAACAAAATAGTGGCAGAAAACTTCCCAGGTATACGAAAAATCACAGATCTTCAGATCCGGGAAGCTCAACGATCTCCAAACGTATTCAACCCGAAAACGTCTTCTCCAAGACATGTTATAGTCAAACTGGCAAAACTCAAAGACAAAGAGAGAATCTCAAAAGCTGCAAGAGAGAAGCGTCAAATCACCTACAAGGGAGCCCCAATCAGGCTAACATCAGACTTTTCATCACAAACCCTAAAAGCCAGAAAGGAATGGGATGATATATTCAAAATACTAAAAGACAGAGATTGCCAGCCAAGAATACTCTACCCTGCAAGGCTATCCTTCCAAAATGAAGGGCAAATCGTATATTTCTCAGACAAACAAAAACTGCGGAAGTTGACCACCACACGACCACCCTTACAAGAAATTCTCAAGGGAGTACTGGGTTTGGGTTCTGAAAAATAACCACCACTGCCATAAAAACCCAAGAAAAATCAAAGCCCACTAGTATAATAAAAATGGCATTCATGAAGAGAAAACAAACAAACAAAAAGGCTATCTACAGCCCAAGGAACCAACAAATACAGAACACAAAACAGTAAATCAGAAAGCAAGGAACAAAAGACACCTAAGACAACCAAACAATAATCAGTGAAATGCTAGGAATAAATCAACACTTTTCAATAACAACTCTTATTGTAAAAGGCTTAAATTCGCCAATCAAAAGACACAGACTGGCAGACTGGATTAAAAAGGAGGACCCAACTATATGCTGCCTTCAAGAGACCCACCTCACCCATAAAGACTCACACAGACGATGAATGAAAGGATGGAAAAGGATTTACCATGCAAACAGAAAAGAAAAACGAGCTGGAGTAGCTATTCTTATATCTGACAAAATAGACTTTAAACTAAAAACCATAAAAAGAGACAATGAGGGACACTACATAATGATAAAAGGACTGATCCACCAAGAAGACATAACAATCATATATACGCACCCAATGTTGGAGCAGCCAGATTTATAAAACAAACTCTATTAGACCTAAAGAAGGAAAGAGACACTAATACCATAGTAGTAGGGGACCTGAACACACCACTGTCAATATTGGACAGATCATCTAGGCAAAGAATCAGCAGAGAAACACAAGATCTAAACAAGACTCTAGACCAACTGGACTTGGCAGATATCTACAGAACATTCCTTCCAACAACCTCAGAATATTCATTCTTCTCATCAGCACATATATAATTCTCCAGGACAGATCACATATTAGGTCACAAATCAAGTCTCAACTAATTCAAAAAAATTGGAAATATCCCATGTATTTTCTCAGACCACAATGGATTAAAAGTAGAAATCAATAACAAATAAAATTCTGGAAACTATATAAACACATAAAAATTAAAGAGCATTCTACTTAATGACATATGGGTCCAAGAAGAAATCAAGCAGGAAATCAAAACATTTATTGAAACTAATGAAAATAATGATACATCATACCAAAACCTGTGGAATACTGCAAAAGCTGTATTAAGGGGGAAATTTATTGCATTAAATGCTCACCTCAGAAAAATGGAAAGATAGCAAGTGAACTAACTAACACTTCACGTTAAAGAACTACAAAAACAAGAACAATCCAAACCTAAAGTTAGCAGACAGAAAGAAATCATTAAGATCAGAGCAGAACTTAATGAAATTGAAACCCAAAAAACAATACAAAGATCAATGAATCAAAAAGTTGGCTCTTTGAAAAGATAAATAAACTTGACAACCCATTAGCATGGCTAAGAAAAAACAGAGAGAAGATTCAAATAAAAAAATTAGAAATGAAAAAGTTGATTTTACAACAGATTCATCTGAAATACAAGGAATCATTCGAGACTACTATAAACAACTATACAGCAACAAATTTGAAAATCTGGAGGAAATGGATAAATTTCTGGGCACACACAAGCTCCCAAAACTGAGGCATGAAGACGTAGAAAATCTGAACAGACCAATAACAATAAAGGAGACTGAAGCTGTTATCAGAAGGCTCCCAACAAAGAAAAGCCCAGGACCAGATGGATACACAGCAGAATTTTACCAAACATTCAAAGAGGAATTGCCACCGATTCTCTACAAACTATTCCAAAAGATTGAAACAGACGCAAATCTACCAAACTCATTCTATGAAGCAAACATCATCCTGATACCAAAACCAGGTAAAGATATAACCAAAAAAGAAAACTACAGGCTGATATCCTTGATGAATATAGGTGCAAAAATCCTCACTAAAATACTAGCAAACAGAATACAGCAACACATACATAAAATTATTCACCACGATCAAGTGGGATTCATCCCAGGGATGCAAGGTTCAACATATGCAAATCAATGAATGTGATACACCATATTAATAAAATCAAACACAAGGACCATATGGTCATCTCAATAGATATTGAAAAAGCATTTGATAAAATTCAACATTCATTCATGACAAAGACCCTCTATAAGTTAGGTATAGATGGAAAGTATCTCAACATAATTAAAGCCACATATGATAAACCCACTGCCAATAACATCCCGAATGGGGAAAAGCTGAAAGCTTTTCCTTTAAGAACAGGAACTAGACAAGGATGCCCACTCTCACCACTCCTATTCAACATAGTGTTGGAAGTACTAGCCAGAGCAATCAGAGAAGAGAAGGAAATAAAGGGCATCCAGATTGGAAAAGATGAAGTCAAACTGTCCCTGTTTGCAGATGACATGATCCTATATATCGAACAGCCTAGAGCCTCTACAAAAAAACTCTTGGAGTTGATAAATGATTTCAGCACAGTAGCAGGATACAAAATCAACACACAAAAATCAGTAGCATTTCTATTCTCCAATAGTGAACATGCAGAAAGAGATATCAAAAAAGCTTGCCCATTTACAATAGCCACCAAAAAAATAAAATACTTAGGAACTGAGTTAACCAAGGATGTGAAAAATCTCTATAATGCGAACTACAAACCACTGCTGAGAGAAATTAGAGAGGATACAAGAAGATGGAAAGATATCCCATGCCCTTGGATTGGAAGAATCAACATAGTGAAAATGTCCATACCACCCAAAGTGATATACAAATGCAATGCCTATGAAAATTCCAATGACATTTTTCTCAGAAATGGAAAGAACTATCCAGACATTTATATGGAATAACAAAAGACCACACATAGCCAAAGCAACGCTGAGCAAAAAAAATAAAGCTGGAGGCATAACACTACCTGACTTTAAACTATTCTACAAAGCTATAATAACCAAAACAGTATGGTACTGGCATAAAAACAGACACACTGATCAATGGAATAGAATAGAGAATCCAGAAATCAACCCACACATCTACAGCCATCTGATCTTTGACAAAGGCACCAAGCCTATATACTGGGGAAGAGACTGCCTCTTCAGCAAATGGTGCTGGGAGAACTGGATATCAATATGCAGGAGAATGAAACTAGACCCATCCCTTTCACCATACACTAAAGTCAACAAAAAATGGATTTAAGAATTAAATATACACCCTGAAACAATAAAACTTCTTAAAGAAAACATAGGAGAAACACTTCAGGAAGTAGGGCTGGACACAGACTTCAGGAATATGACCCCAAAAGCACAGGCAACCAAAGGAAAAATAAACAAATGGGATTGTATCAAACTAAAGAGCTTCTGCACAGCAAAAGAAACAATTAACAGAGTTAAAAGACAACCAACAGAGTGGGAGAAAATATTTGCAAAATATACATCTGACAAAGGATTAATATCCAGAATATACAAGGAACTCAAACAACTTTACAAGAAAAAAATAAACAACCCAAATAAAAAATGGGCAAAAGAGCTAAGTAGGCATTTCTCTAAGGAAGATGTACAAATGACCAACAGACATATGAAAAAATGCTCAACATCACTCAGCATTCTGGAAATGCAAATCAAAACTACACTGAGATACCATCTCACCTCAGTTAGGATGGATAAAATCCAAAAGACTCTGAATGATAAATGCTGGCAAGGTTGCAGAGAAAAAGGAACTCTCATACATTGTTGGTGGGACTGCAAAATGGTTCAGCGTCTATGGAAAATGGTATGGAGGTTTCTCAAACAATTGCAGATTGATCTACCATATGACCCAGCTATCCCACTGCTGGGAATATACCCAGAGGAATGGAAATCATCATTTCGAAGGTATACCTGTTCCCCAACGTTCATCGCAGCACTCTTTACAATAGCCAAGAGTTGGAACCAGCCCCAAATGTACATCATCGGATGAGTGGATACGGAAAAGTGGTATATCTACACAATGGAATACTATTCAGCTATAAAAAAGAATGTAATACTGCCATTTGCAACGACATGGATGGACCTAGAGAAAATTATATTAAGTGAAACAAGTCAAGCACAGAAAGAGAAATACCACATGTTCTCACTTATTGATGGGAACTAAAAGTAAATAAATAAATTCAAACACACACAAAAAAAACGGGGGTGGGGGGTGGGGAAAAAGACAACAATTACAATTCCTTAAAGTTGACATGACAAGTGAACAGAAAGGACATTGTTCGGTGTCGGGGAGGAGAGGGAGGAAGAAGGGAGGTTTCAGTAACAGGCCACAATAATCAACCACATTGTATATCAACAAAATAAAATTAAAAAAAAAAAATCAAGATAAATTCCAGCTGGATCAAAGATTAAAATATAAAATTGCAATGGCAAATGTATAGGAAGAAACTAAATGGGAATTCTCTTATAATCTTGGCATACAGAAGGCATTTCAAACCATGACACAAAATCTACAGGCCATAAAAAATTCAACCACAAATTTGAAACCAGAAATTTTAAACTGAACAGGAAAAATCACCTTAAGCAAAAGCAAAAGACTACAAACTAGAATATAGTCATAAGGCCTAATGACAAACAAAAGACCAATTTCACAGATGAGTAAAGAGTTCCTACAAATAAAGAAAAACAAGAAAAGCAACTGATAAATGGCAAAGAATATGAAGACGTTCCTGGGCAAGGAAACAAAATGATTCTTAAACACAAGATTTGCAAACTCATTCATAATAAAAGAAATGCAAATTTTAAAAAACCAATGATATCACTCTTCACCCATCAGATTAGCAAAGATCAAGAAGTTTACTGACAGAATGCACTGAGGCGGCTAAGGGAAAAGTGGAATTATCATACCAGTATCTACCACAAATAAACCACACATATGCTTTAACCTAGCAATTCTACTTGTAAGTAGGAATTTTTCCTTGCATGTAAGTTCTGCAAAAGGATGAAATGATTGTTAGAAGTTACTTATTATAGCATTGTTTATAATAGAAAAGATTGGGGAAAAAAATGCCCAGAACGCAAATTGGTTAAATAAATTATGGTACATACATACAGTGAAACAATATACAGCCTTTTAAAGAAAAATAAGAAAGCACTTCATATGCAGGTACTTCAAAAAGTTTGTAGAAAAATAGAATTAAGAGACAACACAAATCTTGCCATAAATTTTTTGAAGTACCCTCATATATTGCTATGAAATTTCCAGAATAAATTAAGTCAAAAAAAGCCAAGTCTGTCTGTTATGCTACATTTGTGAAAAAGAGAAGGGCAAAAATATATACAATCAGCTATTTATATAGATTAATCTCTGATACACCTGAGAAGGTAAAAACTATGTGCCTGGGAGACAGGGGCAGGAGGGAAAAACATGTAATATATCTTTTACTTTACTTTTTGGATTTTGAATCATGTGGATTTATGCCCATTCAAGAAAAATTAAAGAAAAAATCAGTACAATAGTGAAGAAACATACCAATACAACATTCAAGATAGACTGTATTAAATGAGAATAATCGGAAAATGTCTCTTTATTAAGCCAAGATAGATGTGTGAAGAAACTTCAACTGACTGGTCTGATTTCCTTCAATTGTAGTAAAACATGAACTCTGAAGCCAGAATGCAGAGGTTCTATTCCCAGCGTTTCTATGTCTTGGTATCTTTAGCTATAAAATGAAGATGACAATAGAACTTACCTCATAGGAGAGGTAAAAGCATTTAGAACATATAATTTAAGTTGTCAATAAATTTAAGTTGTCAATATTACCTGTGCTGCGGCCCAAATGCAGTCAATATGCTGAGTACTTAGTCGCCCTTCTGCAGCCAAAAAATTCAAAATCACTTGGCACTGTTTGATAATCTGGAAAAGAAAAAGTTACTATAGTTAATTTTTTAAAATACTCTTCTCTCTTAATAGAACAGAGAAGCCATGTAACTATCCACAAACCTCAATATGTAAATTTGGTCCAAATATATGTTCCACCACATTGTTGCTAATAAGCCAGTCTGCAAGTTCTTTTGCAATGGACCTAAAGTGAAATAATAAAAATAGTACATTTAAAAAAAATTTTTTTATCACCCTTTCTTAAGACTAAACAGCAGACACAGGGCTGGCTGGTTAGCTCAACTGATTAGAGCATGGTGCTGATAACACCACAGTCAAGGGTTCAGATCCCCATACCAGCCAGCCACCGAAACAACAAAAAAAAAAGAAAGAAAGAAAAAAGCAGACACAGAAGTTGAAAACCTAAATCTGTTCTATACAAATTAAAAAGAAGTGATCATACACAATTAGTTGTTCAGAGTACTACAAATTGTAACTAAAATAAAATATAACAAATGCTAATATCCCCTGGGTTTATAAACACGCAACAAACTGAAAATTTAGGATAACAACTAAAACCAGGTACACAAGTGAGAATACCAACTAACACTTAATTGGTGATATACAGTCCTACTCAAAGACAGTCTTCCCACTTTATTTCCATAGCAGGCACTGAAGCATTCAGAGGTTTCCCAATATGCCCTCTATGATGATATAACATCAAGCAAGTAGATTACCAAAATGGTAAACAAAAGAATTAACCCCAAGCCAAATGGCAAATCTCCTGCCTGATACAATGAAGATTCCACTGATGAATGACAAGGGAAGTGATAGCATAGAGTAGAAGAAAATAGGTTTTAAAATAAGATATACAGAAAAAGATCCCCAATTTTTTCATCTATATGAATTACATACAGAAAAACTAGACAAACTGAATAATTTCTATTATTGTTTATCCAAAGAAGTAGGAATTTTTATTATAATTTATTATATCCATATGTTATATATTATATAACATGACATATTTTATAATAAGAACTTATTCTAAAGGTTTAAAAAAACATTAAAAATTAGATATATGGTCCTCAAAAAGTAAAACATTAAAATAAAACTATTTATGATATATTTTACTTATGTCTGGGTAGCCCTACTGAAGCTACAATCAATAAGGGGAGTAGGTCAGAAAAAATATTTGAATAAATAATGGCCAAACTTCCCAAATTTCATGAAAAACATTCATCTACACATCCAAGAAGTGCAACAAATTCCAACAGGATAAACACAAAGAGATCTGTATCTAGACACATCATAGTCAAATGGTTGAAAACTAAAGACAAAAATCTTGAAAGCAGTGAGAGAAAAACAACTAAGCATGTACAAAAGAAACACTATAAGGTTAACAGCTGACTTCTTATCAGAAACAGAGTAATGAAGCTATATTACAGCAAAGATTTTGTATTTTATTAGAACGAAGTTAGTTATAATCTGAAGAAGTTAAATGTATATTGGAACCCATAGGGCAATCACTAAAAAAAATTTTTTTAATAAAATAAATATAATTAAAATGGTATACCAAGATATACCTATAAACTGCAAATAAGGCAGTAAAGAGGACTAGAGAAATAAAAAAAGACATGAGATACAGAGAAAACCGATAGCAAAATGGGAGATATAAAACCAGCTTCATAAATGACGTTAATAGTGAATGGATTAAAAACTCCAATTAAGGCACAGAGTACAGGACTAGGTAGTTTTTTAAAAAAAGATCCAACTATATGCTGCCTCCAAAAGACATACTTTAGATTCAAAACAACAGACTGAAAATAAAAGGATGAAATAAGATATACCATGCAAACAGCAAACATAAGAAAGCTGCAGTGCGTACACTAATATCAAATAAAATAGACATTAAGCCAAAAAATGTCAGAGACAAAGAGAGACATTTTATAATGATAAAAAGATCAAATTACTGGTAACATATAACAACTATAAACATATGTGGACCTAACAAAAGGGCCCCAAAATATACAGAGCAAAAACTGACATAATTGAAAGGAGAAATTACTTTATTGTAACAGCCTGAAGCAAAAGAGTATACTTTCTGAAAACTATCAGTACAATAGTTTTCATATTCAATTCTGTGTAAATAGTATCCTTTGCATTTTGCAACAAATAATACTATATATTGGTACATGCTTTCTAAAAAGAGAAATGT
The DNA here is from genome assembly GCF_027409185.1 of Cynocephalus volans. Classification (NCBI taxonomy): domain Eukaryota; kingdom Metazoa; phylum Chordata; class Mammalia; order Dermoptera; family Cynocephalidae; genus Cynocephalus; species Cynocephalus volans. The sequence goes on from NC_084473.1 coordinate 57,943,187, forward strand.
GTCAACAAATTGTTCTGAAAGCTTATTAAAGACTGTACAATTTGAAGCCAAAAGGCTAAGACTTTAAATACGTCAAACCTAATAGTCACAATTATATTTATTATATAAACAGCAACACATTAGAATGTTATACTTATGTATAAATTAATGCTCCAACTTACGTTTCTGTGTCTGATACCAACGACTCATTATTGCACACATCATTGAAGGTATGAAGTTGATTCTATGATTAGAGAAAAGAAATTAAAGATTTTTCCAAAATTATTCTTCTATATGTTAGCAAGTGTCAAGAAACACAGTAAATTGACTGATATATGTAAATCATAATCAATAACCAGATTAAAATTATAGAATATAAGACAAATAATCAGAGACACACACCTCCCAATTAGTATGACTACCTTCTTTATCATTTAAAAATACTAAATACATTCATTCCACAAGTAATATTTATGCTTTATTATACTAAGCACACGAGAGAAAAAAAAGCTGATTAAGGAAAAAAAACACAAAAATGTAATTCAAGGCATCAAGTAATATATTATCACAGACAAAGTTTCCAGAAAAGCTCCTTAGATAAACTCATTCAGGATTTAATTTTTCTGGGAAAATATAGAAAACAAGTATTTCCTATATTTACAAAGTCCAATATGTGGGTAAAATCTAGCTACTTGAGATTTTCAGTGTAACTACACTACAAATACAGACAGGAAATGTAAAGGAGTTAGGACTAATGGGGACTGTAGCAAACCAAAGAAAGCATATCCACCTAAAGGATGCAGCTAACTACTTAGCTCTAGCAAATTACTGTTATGCAAGAACACAGACCCAAGGATAACAGGGCTTCCTCCCCACAGCCCCACCACGGAAAGCCAAGAATATAGATTTTTATGTGATTTCTCCCTCTTTAAAACAGTATTTAATACTATATAACACAAACAACACATTACTGTTAGTGAAATTTGTCCTATGGCCCAATAACCTGTGGTTTCTGCCTGGAAAATTAAGTAACTGCTTATAATCCCCTTGACACTGAAATCGAACAGATCTAAGCCTCAAATTTCTCATAAAGTAAAAGAAACACAGAAATTATTTGTGAAGACCACACAAAGTAATCCATGTAAAATGCTTAGCACAATGCCTAGTATAAAGTGCTCCATAAAAAAGTGAGTATCATTATTATGATGATGAACTATAAGGCAAATAAAAAATGACCAAAAATAAAGCAAATACAGCTTACTGTTATTTGACTCAATCCAGCCAACCTCATAGTCAAAGTAGGTGACATAAAGTACTTAAATGCAAGGTCTAGGCTTTCTTTATCAAAGCATAATGTTGTATCCAATGGTTCTTTCACTGTGCTCCACATTAAGTCAGCCATGTTACGAGCCGCACTCTGTCGTAACTCCTGATCAGAGAGCTTGCATAAATACCTGAAATGATTCAGAAACAGAAAATACACAAAAAATCACAAAACATTTCTAAAGACCACACAATAATTTCACAATATGCCTTTGCTCCATATCTCCATAATGTTTTAATACGGCAGAATCTGGCATTCTCAGATTTAACATTCCCAATTTAAACTATTTCTAAGTAATACTTAAAGGACTGTGACCTGTGGCAGTGTGTCCTTTTGCTGACCAACTTGAATCAGCAACTGCAAAGAGCCAAGTCATTTAAAACAGGATTCTGCACCTCCAGTACAGATTTATTATTCTCTAATAACTGTCATGTGCACAGCTGTTATAATAAATTTCAGCTTGACTTCATATATACAGCACATCTTCTCCCCCAAAATAGCCAAAATTCTTTAACATGTGTACATTTTAAACATTATCCTTTTATTGCTTCCCAAAACCACAAACTTCTGGTTTCCATCTCAGGCCCTACCTAATCTCTTTGGCTGGTTCCTTTTCCACTATCCAACCTTTCAATGTTAATGCTCCTGTAATAGATTACAAAATAGCCACAAATTTCTCCCATCACTACATGTAGAAGTCTTTTCTACTCCTCCTATCAAGAGGTGTCATCTATTTCTCTGCCCCCTTGATTCTAGGCTTTGCCATGTAACTTGCTTTGACCAATGGGATATTAACAGACATGACATAAGCAGAATCTTGAAAAGTCTTTGAGCTTGCCCTCTCTTGCTGGGAACTCTTCTACAACCAGAAGAAGGGACCCAGGTTAGCCTGCTGGATGAAAGAGAAATGTCTGATGCCCCAACTGACATCCAATCAACTGCAAGATGTGTATGACAGTCCTTCATTCCCCAAGACCAATCAGCCTGTCAATCACAGAATGTCAGAATGAGGCTATCCTAGACCATCCAGTTTCAGCCAAGTCAGACCAGATCAGTAGAACTGCATAGCCAACCAGAGAACTGTGAGAAAGAATAAATGGCTGTTGTATGAAGCCACTAAGTTTTGGGGTTGTTTTCTTACACAGCAAAAGCAACTGATACAACAGGGCTCTATCCTAGACTCACCTCTATTCTCTTACTATAATATTCCCTCCCCAAGTGCCCTCATTCACTCCCGTAATTTTTAAGTACTGTCTTTACACTGACAACTCTTAAATTAATGAAACTGTTTTAAACTACAGGTTCATATTTCCAATTTGCCAGTGCCACTTACATATCCCACAGGTATCTCAAAGTCTTGTCTTTTAAGTTCTCCCAGTCTTTCATATCTCAGTTATGACATCCACAGTACAAAAGAGAAATCTATGGGGGAGGGGAGACCTAAATACCATCCACAATGACACTTTTCCTTATACCCCATCAGTCTTGTTTTTATTTTCACTTATATCCATCTGCAGTGGACTGAATGGTCCCCCCAAATCACTGAAGCTTAATCCTCACTGTAACTGTTGAGGGTGGGAAATCCTATTACAATTGAAAGGTAGGGCCTTGAAGAGGGGATTAGTCTCTGAGGACCATGCCCCAGTGAATGGACTAATAATGGTAGTTATGGGTGTCGTACTGAGGACTTTAAAACGAGAGCACATGTGAGTCTCTCTCTGCTCTGCCATTCTGCCATGTGAGATATCCCTGCATTACTATCACTACACCAAGACCTTTACCGGACGTGTTCCCTAGACTCTGGAACTCCCAGCCTCTGAAACCATAAGCAACAAATTTCATTTTCTCACAAATCATTCAGTTCCAGGAATTTCTTTTGTAAGCAAATGGGCTAATATACCATCCAATTTTCAAAATCACCATTAATAATCCTACTACAAGTAACCATTCATTTCTTCCCAGGACTACTAAATTAACCTTTTAACTAGTGTCCTTGCTTCTACTCCAGTCCCAATATAATTTTTGATCCACTTCAAAGACCAAATTGATCTAAAAATGATCATGACTTATTTGCTGAAAACCCCTTAACAGATCCAAATCCTTAGTGGCCTGCAAGATCCTGAATAATCTGCCCGTGCTTATCATTCTAATTTCAAATCATAATTATACCAGTCAGCTTCTAGTTCATTATATGTCATATTCTTTACAACTTCAGCACCTATACCCATATGCTCCTTCTATCTGGAATACATCCATCTGATCATGTCTGGATTAGCTGATTCATGTCCCACAGATGTCACCTTTCAGAAGGGCTTCATATTCCCTTTGTATCATATTACCTTACTTGCACAGCATTCATCACTACCTGATTTTTTTTTTTTCTGACACTTTCTCCCACAACTCGTATAGTACTGGAAAAATAACACTCAAATATTAGCGCATGAATGAATAACAGTAGAAAGAACTCATAAATTTTATCAAGAAATACAATTCTGGGCCGGCCCGTGGCTCACTCGGGAGAGTGCGGTGCTGATAACACCAAGGCCCCGGGTTCGGATCCCATATACGGATGGCCGGTTTGCTCACTGGCTGAGCGTGGTGCTGACAACACCAAGTCAAGGGTTAAGATCCCCTTACCGGTCATCTTTAAAAAAAAAAAAAAAAAAAAAAAAGAAATACAATTCTAAGCATCCTGACAGTTCATACTCTAAGACTAATCAATACAACTCCTTTTCCATCTTCTTAGGTTTCCTTCTTAGGTTGAGACTTACAAAACTCAAATGTCACCTCCTCCTCAATGAGACCTTCCCCATCCCCATATTTAAAACTGTAACCCACCCTCTAGAACTCTTAATCCACCTTTGCTGCTGTTTATCCTGTAATACTTATCACTTTCTGATGTACTATATCATCTACTTATTTATTTTGTAAATAGAATGCATAAAAGAGCAGAGATTTTTTTAATCTATTTTCTTCTGTGCTATATCCCCAGAGCCCAGAACATAATACTTTGTATCTGATGACTAAATAAATACAGTAATAATTATTTATCACTTTAGTTCTTTTTATATACTCATGTAAAAAAAAAAAATCCAACACAAGTTGCTAAAAACTAAACATTAAATATAAACCCAATAAGTGCATAAAAAATAATATACACAAAACTGTTAATTAAAATTTTCTCTAGAGGATGTGACTAGAAGGAATTTTCAAACAATGTAATTCTATGTTATAAACTGTTTAAATGTATTACACATCGATAATCAGGGGGAAATGATTTTTATAAACTTACCTGATAACATAGGTCCTAAAAGGTATAATGTGCTGCATGACAGCAGGGATATGCAGCCATATTCTAATCTAGAGAAACATAAAAATGATATTAATACATAACCAATATGTGAAATACATGTCTTTCACTAATTAAAAACAAGAGCATTTAGTATTTTGTGGCTTCTAAAACTACATACGTTTTATTACTGATTTTGAAAAGGATAACTTCAAAATACAATCACACATACAGCAGGTAATTTATCCTATGTGTAAAATCAATCTGAACAATTAATACTAGCTTCTTGCTGAAAAGGGAAAACCATCTATCCAAGTAGTATCTCTTTACTACATGCTTCCCTATACCTTTGCACGGCAGCAACCCCAATACAAAGCACTAACTTAGTTTTTTCATAAACAATCACAGTTTTAAATAATCCATCTCATCCTTCCAACTAAAAAATATCAAATCACCTATAATTTCTAGTCATTTCAAGATCCATCTAAGGCAAATATGTGTTATAGTCACACACTGATTATAATATAAGAAACTATTTACTGAAATAAGCTCTCATTGTAAAAATCCCTCACCTGAGTTATAATACAAGCTATAATAAACCTGTTTCCTTACTTTTTCTAAATGATAATCCAGCCCATTTTAAAATCTGTTATGATTACATTATAACAGTTTTATTCTCACAGTGGTTTAAATATCATAAGAATAAAAATCCTAACCAAACAACAAACTCTGATACTAACCCTTGACGTAGTCAAGGATACAAATTAAAAACAAATTTGAAAATATAGAATGTATCGCTTCACTCTAATCGAATAAAAGATATCTATAAAAATTCTATAGCATATACTACACTAATGGTGAAATGTTAAAAGCCTTCCTTCTGAAACTAGGAACAAGACAAAGAACCTTCTCAAATCCACTTAAACTGAAAGTCTTAAACAGTGCAATAAGGCAAGAAACTAAATAAAAGACATAGGACTAGAAAGGAAGAATTAAAACTGGTATTACTCTGAGATGATATGATTATGTAAATAGAAAATCCAAAACAATTTTCACATAAACTTCTTTGGAATTAATGAATTTAGCAAGACTGATGCTTTGAAAGTTAATACAAATGAGTAAATATACACATATATATGTATACGTGCACACTATGTATGTTTTTTTCTTATATACGAGGAATAGGAAAACTTTTCAAGAAGATTCTCTTTACAACAGCATCAAAAAATATCATATGCCAAATAATCTAACAAAGATATACCTCTACACAAAAACACAGAAAATTATAATGAAATTAAAGAACACGTAAATAAGGAGACATTTACCATATTTATAAAAGACTCAATATTGTAAAGATGACAGTTCTTCCCACATTGATCTACAGATTCAATGCAATCCTAAAAGGTTTATATGCAGAACTTCAGTTGATTTCCAAGACCAAAGGTACAAGAGCCAAAACCTTTAGGAAAACCAGCAAAGAGGTACCACTTGCTTTACCAGATAGCAGGACTTCTTATAAAGCTCCAGAAGTTAAGATAGTATGCAAACAGCACAAGATGAAGTGAGTAGACTAATGGACTATGTTAGAGAGCTCAGACCCATGCACACAAAGATCTGATTTATGACAAAAGTAGTACTGCTCAACAAAGAGGAAAGGCCTGTCTTTGCAATAATAGTGTTAGGACCAGTGGACATGTATATGAAAAAGAAAATGAATCTTGATCCCTTCCCCACACTATGCAAAAAAATTAATTGCATTTGAAATGTAAACCAAAATTGAAAGTTAAAACAACAAAACTTCTAGACTATAGGAAAATATCCCTTAAGGTAAAGAATGACTTTTTCCACTAGAAATGAAAACCTTAACCATAAAGGAAAACACTGACAAATTATACAACATAAAATCTGATGAATAATACAAGGGTACTTCAAATATTTCATGGAAAGATTCATATTATCTTTCAATTTTATTTTTCCACAAATTTTTGAAGTGCCCTCATATTTCTTAAACACAAGAGAATGAAAAGCAATCCTCAAAGTGGAAAAAGATATTACTAATACATAAATCAGACAAAAGACTTGTATCCAAAAATTAAAAGAAATCTCCAAGCATCATTAAAACAGCAGACGATTTTTAAAATGGGCAAAAGATCTTAACAGATACTTCACAAAAAGTATCCAAATGGCTTATATGCCTATGAAATATTGCTCAATCTCATTAGTCATTAAAAATAATACATAATAAAAACACAATGAGGGCCAGCCCCATGGCTCACTCGGGAGAGTGTGGCGCTGGTAGCACCGAGGCCGCGGGTTTGGATCCTATATAGGGATGGCCAGTACGCTCACTGGCTGAGCGTGGTGCAGACCACACTGTGCGAAGGGTTGCGATCCCCTTACTGGTCAAAAAAAAAAAACCCACAATGAGATACTACTATACATCCATCAGAAATGTCTAAGAATAAGAATACCAAGTGTTAGCAAAAATATGTAGCAATGGGAACTCTCACAGACCAGGCAGCAGTGTAAATTAATACAGTCACTTAGGAAAACTTCAGCATTAACGTTAAGACTGAATACAAGTGTACCCAATTGACGAAGAAATTCCACTTCTAGATATATATCCAAATGAAATGTACACACATGTACACCAAAAGACAAATAAAAGAATGCTGACACCCACATTAACTGTAATAGCCTAAATGTCCATCACCAGTAAAATGAGTAAATAAATGTTGGTATATTTATTTTAAAAGAATATTACGCAACAGTGAAAATGAACAGACTAGAACTGCACGCAATATAAATCCCAATGTTAAAAAAAGCAGCCAAAGGGCCGACCCCATGGCGCACTCGGGAGAGTGCGGCGCTGGGAGCGCTGCAGCGCTCCCGCCGTGGGTTCGGATCCTACATAGGGATGGCCGGTGCGCTCGGTGCGGCTGGTCACAAAAAAAAAAAAAAAAGCAGCCAGGCATAAAATAATGCACAGAATGTGATTCCATCTGCATCGGTGACAAAACAGACAAAACTAAATCATAATGTTTAGGGATGTAAGCTTAGGTGATAAAACCATAAAGAAAAGCAGAAAGGTGATCACCATACAAGTACAAATTATGTTTACTTTAAAGGGGAAAGAGACTTGGAGTGATCTGGGGAGCTGACAATATATTGTTTCTTGGTTTGAGTAGTGATTAAATGGGTATTCACTTTGATAAATCACTGAGCCATATATTATCATTTTATACACTTTCTGCATGAATGTTATTTTTCAAATTTTAAAAAAGGTTAAAAGATTCTATTTTACATAAGATATATTAGAGGGGATGAACACGAAGTTACAGCAATACCTTTTATTTGGGGATAAACAAAGACACAAATGAATAAAAAATTTAAAATGACAAGTGAAGAAAAAATGTCAAAATTGGTAGGAAAATTTTTTAATAGAAAGAAGAGCTACCATTTACCAGGCCCTTAATATTCCCATTCTGATAAATGAGACAAGAGGGGCTTATAAAAGAAATGAAACCCAAATTACGTAGTACACCAACAAAGCTACAATTCAAACCCAGGATTATATCTCTATAAAATTGACATTCTTTAACACTACTACACATGCAAGCAGTATAAGAACCAAATTCCATATGCTATTAATCCTACAATGTGTGTCCTTTTTCTTTCCCTCCTGTAAGTTTTGAGCTTCTCAGGTTTGCTTTTCCTCCTCTTGGTGCTAATGTAATTCTAGCTCTCCTAACTACAGATTAAAAATCTCAGGAATAAGAAAAATGCCCGCTGCTCCCCTATAACTGCAGAAAAACAGTATTCTGTATCACAAAGATGGTTCTGATAAAGCTACAAAATGAAAACTTCACAGAACAGTCAACCTACACTCCTATGCAGTATGGAGGTATCAGAAAATATATAATCCTACTCTAATTTCTGATATTAAAGTCCTTGTTAGTGCATTTGTAAAAGCAGTTTCAGGACAATGAAATTCAGAAATTGTTACTATGTCCTCTGATATGTCACTATAACCCCCAGAAGTTTGCATCTCTGACTACATCTCAACAATTTAAGTTGTCATATGTTTTCTAGAGCATATATTTGTGAGTCTTCTTTATTAAGCACCATTTCCACTTTTTTCTTCTCCATGCTTGTTAATAAAATAAATCCCATGTCTCCACTGGATTCTTCATAAATTAATAAAAGGTGTTATATCGGAGATGACAAATTCAGGCAAAGAGCTGAGGCTGAGGAAGGACACTATAAGCTAAAACCAAATATAACTCAACAAAGGGACGAAAGATTAATTTCCATCTGCGTCTCAGTGGGGAAACTTGTACAACTGTGTTCTACTTCTCTAACCTGTGTTAAATGTTGGTAAGCTGTTTTTGCTGAATAACTAAGGGCCAACACAAAGTAAGAAAACTACATAAACATTTTCGTTATTGCTCTCCTATGCCTGCAGCCATTACTAAAGAATAGATCCATATAATAAGTGAAATATTATGTGCAAAATTGAGAAATCTGCTAACAATCAGAGCTAGTTAAGAACTGCAAAAGAGTTTTTGAGACTGAAATAAGAATATGGGCTTGAGGATATTATCAGATTTGAACCTAAATCTTATTGAGTAAGAATTTTCTTTCTTTGTTGATAATTCAAACCCAGGGCACAGTGAGTCTTCCCGTAATACAAGTTCAGGATTGCAGGTTCAGGTTGTAAGAGATAACATTCACCACCTGATAAAGTTACTTTTCCTAGTAAAAGGAAACCATCCAAGAAAAACAGAACGGTCTGGGTCCCAGAAAGTAATATCAAATATGTTCTCTTCCTAATGTGTGATCTGCCATAATAAATTGAGGAAGAAAAAGGTACTCAAAAAGGTTAGTCCATATCTATCCTACCCTAAAAGTGGTTTGTAACTTATGAGTTTTTTTCTTTTCTTTACAAGGAAAGAATTGCCCTAAAGTCTATTAATTTTTTTCATTGTTAAATGTACTAGGAGTTTTCATTGATGTGGGAAAGCCTATGCAAATTCAGAGATTTCTAAACAGGAACTTCAGCTTTCTTGAAGCTCGAACAGCATGGCTAAACAAGCTGCCTGTTTCTCAAAAAAATAAACGGACAAATAAAAATGACCAGCATTTATACAATGACCCACTAAAGGAAACTACTACTATGCTCCAGATCAATTTGTATGCACCTAGAAAATTCTGAAATGTAAAGGTCTTCAAGTTTCTCAAATGCAAACAGATGTCTACTTTACTTGTTTAAAGAAACCACTAAGTATTTATATAAATTTCAGGTGGGGTAGTCAATACACCAAAAAAGTCAGAAATCATGCCGAAACTTTTACTGCTTTAAGTATCATTAGCTCTTTAAGAAAAACTCGAAGACGGTGGGGAAAAAGAAAAAGTAAAGCACAGGTTCTGCAGAAACCTCGATCATAAAAAGATGTCTAACTTAAGCTCTTAATTTGCACCAAAGTGTTATCTATATTAAAGAAATTAGAGGGGATGGCTGGTTAGTTCAGTTGGTTAGAGTAAGGTGCTATAGCACACCAAGGTCAAAAGCTTAGATCCCAAACCAGCCAGTGGGAAAAGGGAAAAAGAAGAAATAAGAATGATGCACAGGGCCAAATGTAAGTAAAAGACGTTTTTCATGAGGATAAGGTGCCAAGTAAGAGCTACTCAATGGAGTTATTAAAACCTTTGATTAAAAAGTACATGGGTTCAAGTGAGCCCCCCCAAAATAAATTTTTTAAAGTACACATTACACTCTCAGAAAAATAAACATAGAATACAGTATTCAAAATAATACATTATTAATTTAAGCAGTATGGCTAATTTTAAATCTAACTTTGGTTTAATGGCCTCAGTTGAGTTGCAAAACAAAGAAAGCTAACAGCCCACCAATTAGCAGTCATAAAAAACCTGAAGAGAAAGATGAAACAGAATCTAAGCCTAAACCTTTTTCTTTAGTAAAGGATAACTTTTAAAGATACAGTAAAATAAAGTCTTTAATAAACTTTCTAGAATACAAGACTTTTAACCAAGAATTAGTAAAATAAATTCAAGAAATAAAGTTTAATCCAGGTTTACTTAATATTCTTGATTAAGCAAACCCTTTGATAAATTTTGTGAATTTTGGATTTCAAAGGTATATGCCTTCTCCAAAATTACCATAATATAAAATTAAAATGTCAACATAGCGTTTTAGTTCACTCAAAAGTTTAGATTTTATTTTTCCTCCCAGAGGAAGCCAAACTTAATAGAACTTCCTACCAAATAAATTCAGTCAGAATAAAAGACTCAGTTAAGTATTTAATAATAGCTAAAATGAATAACAATTATCAAGTGTTACTACAGTGCTTACTATATGTCAAGTGCTTAAAAATCTATCTTCTCATTTTAAACGTTACAACAATCCTCTAAGGTAGAAACCATCGATCATTCCCATTTTACAGATAAAGAAAATAAGGAACAGATTCAGGATTCAAAAACAACTGTGAATTCAAAGTCTACATTATTCCCCTATATGCCACTGTATGTAATATTTTCAACCTATCAGAAATCATAGAATTTTGGAACTAAAAATGACCTTGATACAAATCATTTGTTTCAAATATGAAAACATGCAGGTCCAGATAATGCAATAAATGTAAACAGTGATGCCAATGCTCTTTCCAGTGCAAAGAGATTATCATTAGAAACAATGCAACAAAATATTAAGTTTTTCTTCACCCAATATTTTTGCTTTATATATACTTTGAATATTTCATATTAGTTTGTATTTACAGTAATTCAGTTACACAAGAATTCAGGTTATATTTAACTTTCACTATACCAATTTTTTTTTTAAGATAATGATCAGAACAGTTTATTAAAGGCTGAGTTTTAATATACTGGTAATAAAAATTATTTAACTTTACTTCCATACTTATGCTTCACAGTAACTGATATTCACAACATGTAGAAGAATTAACTTCTTTACAAAGGCAAAAAGAAATGTTACATCTTCATTTGTAATAGAGAGGGAAGTTGAGCACACTGTAGTAGTAGCCCTAGGTTAACCATCATTTAAGCAACCAAAAATCCTAAGCAGTCAAAATTTTCCCAGGACAAAATCCTAGGCAAAAACAGTTAAAAATCAACAAAAGAGTTTTGTGCATAGTCACCCATCTTATATTTTACATAAAAGAAATAATGGCTACATTTACCTATTTTAACTGTAAAAATTCACTAATTTCATTCAAATTCTTATTTAATTATAAAGACCTTAAAAAAGGTTTCTATACTCAATTTTTCAAAATACAATCCAGAAAAAAAATTCTATTGTACATGCAAATCATTCAAAACCTGCCTTTTCTGGACATACTTACACTACTTACATTAGACACAACTTACATTACTTACATAACAATACTTACATTAGACACAACTGTAATAAATGCATGTGCTATAAGAAATGGCAAAGTTTCAGGAGTTCCATATTCAAAGCAATCCTTCATGAGAGAAAGGCCATTTTTCCCACAAAACAAACATACATAACGAAGCAAATGTAATGGTACTTCTACATCCTGCAAAAAAATATATATCATTATTTTTAAAACTTATCAGGAATAATTTTTATTTTATTAACAAAACTGGAAAGAAATGGTCAAACACGAAAATAAACTCAAAAGATATACATGAACAAAAAACCAAAACATAAAATTTTCCATAAACCTTAGAATGAAAAGAGATAAACACTTACATTCATATCACAGAATGCCCCTAATATGTTACTTTCTTGAGTTGATATATCCTAATTTTAAAAAAAAAGTAAATAAAATTAGGTCACAAATACTAAATGACAATCTAAAAATATAAAATTTTCTAAAAGACTGATTTTATAAAAACACAGATTTTGCAACTGCTTCTCACGAACAGTGATATTCCTAACAGAAGCTAATATGAATCAGCTTTAAGGTATATTTTAACCCTACTTCAAAGAAATCATTCTATAGTATGTACTATACATTATCTTGATTTCTTAAACAAAAACTATTTAACTCTCCTTAAAAATTGAGGTAATGCTTATAAACCTACATCATAAACTAGTTAAGTGGTTTTGAAACTATACTCTGGAATTGCCTAGAGGTATATTCAAGAGTTCCACAATGTGCTTTCCATACATAAGATTTATACCACCTGAAAGTACACTCATCCATTGTCGGTGAGTGTGTAAGGTGACATGATCTTTTTGGAAGGCAATGTAGCAATATCTATCAGCACTTTAAATGCACATTCCCTTTGCCCGAACAATTCATCTGCTAGGTATTTACCCTAAGGAATCAGAGAAGTTCTGGAAATAACAATGCTCACTGAAGTTAAATAATTAAATAACTCCAAAATTAGAAACAACTAAATCCATCAATAAAATGGCTAAATAAATGGTGGCATAACCATCCAGAGTCTTATGCAGTGCTTAAAAATAAAGTGTAATGGCATGAGGGATTTTGGGGGAATGATGGAAATACTCTAAAATAGGAATGTGGTGATGGTTATACAACTCTTAACTTGCTAAAAATTTACTAAAAATAAATTGTACACCTTAAACAAGTGATTTTTATAGTATATACGTTATACCTTTAAAAGGTTATTAAAAAAGCTATTAAAAAATAAGGTGGAGGCTGGCCAGTTAGCTCAACTGTTAGCACACAGTGTTGTAACACCAAGGTCAACAGTTCAGACCCCCATATGAGGCAGCCAACAAAAACAAAAACTAAGAAAGGCAGATCCATTTGGACAAGCAAAGAAAGATAATACCTCTTATTACATTTTTTAAAAAACAGAATTTATAACCATGATCTGATGTTCATAATTTTTTGAATGTTTGAAATATCTGAACTAATTTGGTAACAATGGTTTGCTTCTTTTGTTTTGGGGGGTTTTTTTTGGAGAAAAGGAGGTTCAAGGCTTTTTAAAGTTTGTATTTTGTATATTCTGTATTTTTTCAATTTGTCACACTGAAAATGTTGCTTTTATAATCAGAAAACTACATACTTTCTCGAAGAAGCTGCCGAAGGAACCCATCCATACACTGCCATTACCTATTGTGTATCTTTAAGTTCTACTGCTGAAATAAAGTTTGAAAACTGACTGAAAGCAATCACAGAATTCTCACATTTCAAAATAAACAAAAAATGTCCTCAGTGAAAACACTTGTCAAAGTAAGTATACTAACCCTCCTAAACTTGCTCCCAAGCTTCCACTATCAGGGAGTTTTATGTCATTCTCAACAAACCTTTTCATTGTCTTCAAAAAGTCCAGGATTTAAGAATTCCTGTAGTATTGTTAAATACAGAATCAACAACCAAGTGAATCATGCTGGAATATTAGATTAGAGTCAAGATTTCTGGTGCTTAACATGAATGCAGCTAGAAAATCTCCTAATAGAATTCTATACTGTTGTGAAACATGTTACTCTCGGACTTGGTTACACCTATTTTGGCCACTCAGATCACGTGTTTTACCAGTTCATATTTCTACTCTGGATACATGAAGATAGTATCCTGAAGTGTTATTATACTCTCATTTTAAGTAGTATTTAAAGAGTTAACACATATCTGTAGGTACCAACACTAGGAACAATAGTAGGAAGTCTCACTAAAAGCTTAATCAACATTTTTCTTTCAAAAATTCTAATTTTAGGTAATTCCTGAGGGCCTTAAGAAATGCATCAGTGATTTCAAAAGGTTTTTTGAGTCTTTTTTTTTAAATCAAAACCTCATATTTACTAAATGAGATGATGCCATCCTATTTTAAGAAGAAAAAGGAATTTGCTTACTATTTTACGAGAGAAATAAATGAGTAACTATAGATTAAAGTAATTCTTTATGTAATTAAGCAAATGCTGCTCCATGATCAAACCAGGAAGAACTGAAGCTCAGTGGACTACGAATAAAATTCCTGCTTACAAAGAAGTCTGTTTACCAGCCAGCTGCTGTAAATAAATAAATATACAAATAAATAAATAAATAAATGTCAGTGGTGTTGAAATCACCAGACTCGGTTTAGAAATATGTAAATAACAATGTACATATTTAATCTGCCTGATCATACCACTCATATACGAGGGTATTAAAAAAAGAGTCTGTGGAAAAATAGAATTTAAAGATAATACAGGTCCTTTCATGAACTTTTTGAAGACATCTCATATTTAACAGAAATGCAGTGATATCTCTCCTTTCTACAATTTTTATACTCACTTTCATTCTAGTTAGGAAAAACTTACAACGCTAAAGCAATACATATCTCATAGTATTACACAAAATTATTCAGGATAAAGAATGCTACTAGGGGCTGGCCGGTTAGCTCTGTTGGTTAAAGCACAGCCTTATAATACCAAGATCATGGGTTTGAATCCCATACAGGCTGGCTGCCAAAACAAACAAAAAATGCAACTAGCTCCCCTCCAAAAATATTTTTATCCTCAATTAGTATTACTTATTTCCACTTACCAGATAATTTTAAAAATATTATCAGCTTTTATAGGGAGGATAGGAAGGAAAGGGAGAGGTAAGGAGGTGGATAAGGAGGGGCTCCAAGTTCCCCTCTTATTCAGTACTGGCAATGGATGCAATAACACAATGATTAGTTTGAAATATTCAAGAAATAGTGGAGTATAATAATAAAACCTGGATTCTTCTCAAGAAAGTGCTATGCAAACCTAACCAAATCTTTTAATCTCAGTAAGCCAGTTCCCTCTTCCATAAAATAAAGGTGTTGACCACATTTCCAAAATCACAGCTATCAAAATACACGTGAGTTTTGAATCTTTTCCTTCTAAAAGAGTTTTTGCCAAGTTGCGCCTCTTAAAAAAAAAAAAACTAAAAATCAAAATCAAAGGCTATATTGGGAAAGGATGGCACAGCAGTACAAAAGGAAGACTAGATGGACTATCTCCTTAAAGAAAAGTGAGATAAAAATCTCTAGTAAGCTCCACTGCACTGCACATTAAGTACTGGTTTTCTTTAACTGTTTACGTGTACATATACACATATTTATAAATATGTATATATAATTATAATATATATGTATTTGGTTCTAAGACCCTTTGAAACAGTTGACCCTTAATTACATATGGCCACGGGGATAGAAACTAGGAATTTTAGGGTATTTGTCACAGATCAGTGCTAAGATATTAGAAACCTGGGAAACAACTATTACAAACAGCAAGTCAAAGAAGCACATACCTAATTCTGTATAAGGAGGTTCCTCGTTTACTTTAATCTATGGGTGTTTTTTCATTAGAATTTTTCATCAAAGACCTTATGAAATAATTGCTTTCAACCAAGCAGTCACATGGAATGATTATCAAGGACAGTAATAATGAGGCACTTCATTCCAAAAGGAAAAGTATAGATGAGTGTAAACTATGCCTACATTTGGAGATTATCATTTTTGAAAGTCAGAAAGAAAAAAAAAACACTGATGAGCAAATTGACTTTAGGAACATAACAGCAAATATAGTATTATTACTCACAGTTCTATACTGTTAAGAAATTTTTAACTAAAGAAAATTTATTTCTGCATGAATTTCACATACCTAGGTCCCTAACCAAACTACTTTCAGTATCTTTCAAATACCAATTTAAGACATTAAAACACAATTTACATGGTGTTCTTAAGGTTAAATTTTTCAGGTTTACACAATGAATGCCCTTTTTGTTGAAAAAAGATTCTAAGATGGCATATTTTTAGAATGTTTAATATATCTTTTATTGTGTAAGAGATTATTTTAAAAGTTAAAATAATCAGAATATACAGAGCACAATCTGATTTAAAATATTCATATGGAGAATTGTAATAGGGGAAATATCTGCCTCCTGGGTTATGTTTCTAAATAGTCTCAATTCAATGTGAAAATATTCCAGTAAAGGACTATTATTTTTAGATGAAGAAAGAGAAGTTTAGAGAAGTCAGGTACAAACATTACAGAATAGGGAGAAAAGAACCAGACACTAAGTTTTTTAGAAAGCATGTGGTAGATTCTCTAATGGTCACAACTCTTCCCACCCTGGGATGCACAAGAAAGAGAATGTACAAGATATAAGATGAAACTTTACCTCTCCTCACATTTAGAGATAGAATCTACTTCACAACCCCTTTAAACATGAACTGTCCTTGTGAATTACTTCAACCAACAGAATGTGGCAGAATCAGTACTGTGCCCAGAGGATGGACCTTAAGAAAACTTATAGCTTCTGTTTTTACCTTCCTGCAGCACTGCTAAGACTACCATGTAAGGAAACTGGTCTACCCTAGTGGAGAATGAGAAGCCATGTAGAGAAAATATAAGGAATCCCAGACAACAGCCGGCACCAACTGTCAGACACACAAGACCTGGACCTTCCAACCCATCCGACTCTCAAAGTAAATGCAGCTGCATAAAGTGGTGGGCTAAGGAAATGCCCAACCAATCCACAGAAACACAAGAAATAATAAACCGTTTGTTAAGCCACTAATACATTAACACGTAACTCTCTCAATTCCCACTATGTCTACAAAGAATTCCTATTATCTGAGTAAGTCTAAGGTAAGTTTTAGTAAACTCTTGGAAATGCCTGTAAAAATACCACTAATAAAGTCAAACATCTTGACTCACAACAGAAAATAGTATTATTTAAAACCACAAATCACAGATAATTTTTTAAACTTTTTTCTTGATGGAAGGGAATTCCAAAGTCTGTATCCTATGTTTCTTAAGATGAAATTTAAAATTCTATGTGATTCTTTTTCCTCACCATTATTTCTGGACTCAAAATAAGCATAGATCTGTACCAGCAAAATGTTTAGATCACTAACAGTTTGATGTCTATGAGTTCTATTTACAAATCTTCTTTATAAGACTATGCTGAGCAAATTTTCAACACAAATTGCTAGGGAATTGCTCTGGAGAAAACTGCAATGATTTTCGTAACAATAGTGACTTATAAAATCTTCCACCAAAAGTAACTGTCTTCATATGTATTCATAAGTGAGAAACAGACTGCCAAGCTAACTATGACTTGGTATTACTTAAAAATTCACAATACCCATTTTTACATACCTCTATAGTAGGATGAGTATTATGCTTATAAGCAGTATATAAGGGAAACTGAATTTGAAAAATTTTTGCCACACATAGTAAGAGTTTTTCCTTCTCATCTGTACTCCATAAACTAAAAGGATCAGAACTCTTTGAAGATTCCTCCTCAGTCAGATCACAAATTCTTGCAGAGTTTGATTTTTTTTCTATTGATTTTTGTCTTTCTGTACTTCCTTCATTACATTCTCTATCTATATTCAGTGGTTCTTCCGCTTGATTAGTCTCATCTTGCCACGTGGAATCTATGTTAACAGTAGTACAATGTTTACAAAGCTGGTCCCGGAGCACTTGAACTTGGGCAATCACTAAGTTAATAAGTGCACACACTACTTGGTTAAAAATCTCCAAATGCTTATATTCCTTGAAACAGCATAGACATTGCCTACAAGAGAAAAAAAAATTCAATAAATGAATGCTTCCTAGAGAGGCAACAGTTATATTTTCTAATAAGTAATATAAAAAAAAAAAAGTAAGCAAATACTAAAATACTTTTTTCCTCGACGTCAGTTTTTGTTTTTCTCTTTCCTACTGGGGTAGCACCATAATAACTTATAATGATAGCATCACACCAAGAACTGGTACTTTAGCTAGTATCGTCGCCATGTTAGGTTTACTGCTATCATCCTCCATTTTCTGTATGTATTTATCTGCTCTTCTACACAAGGAATTATTTAAGAACAAAAATCACGGCATGTATCTTTGCTTCTCGAATACTAAGTACTCAATATATGTTCATTAAATATTAGGAAACTGGCTATAATAAAATACCTTATTAGTAAAGCTAGGTGATTACTTAACATAAGAGATTTTGTTGTCAACTAATAAAACAGCTACATTTTTAAATTAATAATCTGTTAAAGGCTTCTTTGGAGGGGTGTTTCAACTCTATTTGGCAGATCAAAAGTGTTTAGGAACACCCATACACACTCACACCCATACATGCTTCAAGTCCACTAAAAAAATATATACAGGAAAACAAAGAGTCAGTAAGTATTATACACAAATCCAGTTCTCTTAGACATGTTCAATTAGAAGCACAATGCCTGGCACATTGGGAATAATTAAAAGGGTCTGTTGAATCAATAAGTAAACAATACACACACAAGTACCTGGTTCTAATAACATTTGTATCCATGATGATTGATAGTTAAACAACTATTACTTATAACTCACACCTAATAATATTATCAAAACAAATTAAAACATCTACAGTGTAGTCCAAATAGATCACCAACCCCCTGTATGACCATGCAGAAATAATTTCATTTCTCCATGTGTGATGAATTTGAACTATTGTCACAAATTCTTTGATACCCTTCCATATAAAAGTGAAGCCCAACTTTCCTCCCCTTGAATGTGGACAGGACTCGCTTCTAATGAATAAGAATGTAGCAGAAATGACATGTGTGACATCTGAGACTAGGTCACAGAAGACAGTGCCACTTCTGCCTTACTCTCTTTTGGATCACTCACTCTATGGGAAGCCAGCTATCATGCTGTAAAAACATTCAAGCAGCCTATGGAGGGGTCCACATGAGGAAGAACTGTGGCTTCCCACTAACAACCAGTACTAACTTGACAACCATGTAAAGTCAGCCAATTTGGAAGCAGATCCACCAGCTCCATACTTTTTAGTGCTCCTCTTAGTCATGAAAGGACAGCCAAGGATAACAAAACTTTCATGAAATACCCGTGCCACCAAAAGCAGATAAAAACAAACAGTAAAAAGAAATTCAGAGAAAACAGATAAAAAGCAGGAAGAAATAAAAGGGTTTTAACTGTTAATTTATATCACGAGACATAAGATACTAGATTACTAAAACAAGAATGGAATATTTATAAAAATATAAATTCAGATTACAAAATAGAACACTTTAATGTGTACAAATATATATTATATACCTGTTTGTATACACACTATTTACAATTTAAAAGCCAATTAAAATTATACCAATTTGCAAAATTCAACAGACAATCCAGAAGGTAAAAATGAAATCTCCCATAAAGTAGAACACAGACTGATAATGGAAAGAAAAAGTAAATAATCAATCAAGAAGATACAATATCTGACTAACTAATAATAGTTCCAGGAAGACAGAGTAAAAATTCAGATGTGAGGAAATAATGAAATAAAAGTTTCAGACTGAAAGGCTCACCAAAATACATACCATCATGAAATTTCTGAAGTTGAGGAAGGATAAAGATCCCTATCAGGGAGGATGGTAAAAGTAACAAGGAAAAGCTCAAGAACAAAAATAGCTAATACTTATCCAAAGCAATACTGGAACCTAGAATACAATGGAGCGATACTCCAAAAATTCTGAGAAAAATAATTTTCCACCTAGAATTCTGTATCCAACAAAAACTATCAATAAGCATAAGGGTAAAATAGACATTTTAGGCCTGAAGGCCTAAAAGATACTTGTCTTTGGTGTATCCTTTCCCAGAAAAGATGTCCTCCTACCAAAACAAGAAAGTAAACCAATAAAGATGACAAGATGAAATCCAGGAAACTGGAGATCCAATACAGGAGAAAAGCAAAAGGAATTTCAAGGATGAGCTCTGAAGGGAAGATAGCTGTTTAGTAATCCCAGAGAGCAAACAACAGACTGGAGCAAAAGGACAAAAGCCAAATGAGAATGGGGGAGGGGGAGAAATAATAGCTCACCTAATGACGTATAAGAATGTAAAAATTAGTAGTAAAAAGGACTGGAAAGTTTGGAAAAAATTAGTGATCCACCACAGAAAATTAATCAAATGAAAAGCAAGTCAGTAAATCCCAGGAAACAGAGAATGTACAAAATATAAAATGAATCACAGAACCTTTTCTGGCTCATTAATGGACATGTTTTTACTTTTTATAACTACCCTAAAAACTGATAAACTATATTGAGAGGATGGAGAAGGTAAAAGAATGAAATCATAAAAAAAAAGTTCATAGGTTATACCTAAAATGGATATATGAAGCAACAGCAGTATAATAACAGTATTTCGGAATACAGAGGTTAATATAAAAACCAGTATCTGAAACAGGGAACAAGGGACTTATTTTTTAATTATAGGCTTTTTCATACCAATTGACTTTTAAAACTCTGTATATATTACTTGTATTTATACAGCAATATCATACACACCCTTCCACCATCTGAAGTTATCCTATATACTTCCTAGTTCTACTCCTATAATTTCCAGCCTTATAAGACTTTATTACCCAATGTTTGCCCACCTGAGGAGAATGGGCTTACATTTAAAAACATGCAATGATAAAATTTCTAAATGGTTAGCATAAAATATGTAGATTTAATTAATAAAATTAATGTTAAATAAACATTCATGACGAACCTACATGTCAAAATGAAATTGCCAAGCAGGGTTCTAGAATTCCATCAACAAATATTCCAATGGGTCTAACATCATTTTCCCTAGCTTGGTACTGATGGAAACATGAAAAGACTACTACTCCACAGTATTCAACCTCAGCAAAAATTGTTTTACATATGAGCTAATTTCTGAAAAGTACTGCTTTAAATAGTGCTCAATATTAATATCCCACTGGCCAAACAAATTTCTTCATGCCAAAATAAAAGGCAGGGCCTTAAAGAGTGGAGCACATACATTAACCTACTCAAAAACAATAGTTCCTAAACTATTCTAAAAAACAGTTTATTAAAAAAATGAAAAAATGGGCCGAGTCCGTGGCGCACTCGGGAGAGTGCGGCGCTGGGAGCGCAGCAGTGCTCCCGCCACGGGTTCGGATCCTATATAGGAATGGCCGGTGCACTCACTGGTTGAGTGCCGGTCACAAAAAAGACAAAAAAAAAAAAAAAGAAGAAAGAAGAAAAGTAATAGTTTCAAACATTAAGCACAAATGACAGGAATAAAAGGTACTATTTTTGGTCTAAAAATACAAAGATCTGACAAAACCTCACCCTGGCCAGCATCCAGAGTTCTTACAGGGAAGAAATCCTGAAATAAAGTTAAGAAGTACATAGCTAGGAAATAGTAAAGAGCTTTGCAAGCCTGCTAGGGAACGTGGAATTTACAAGATATAAACCTAAGCCTGTTTTGTAATGAGCTTAAAGCAAGTCATAAAAACTAGCAACACTTCCAACATGATTATGTCCTGTTGTATTGGTGCTTTTGTCATGCACGATATTCTTTTCAAATCCTTATATGCTCTTTCCCCAATTTAAATTCTTCAATTTATTCCATTCTTTTCCTTCCTAATTCTTTGAATTAGTTTTCCTCCTATTCAATTCCCAATCACTGAGGTGATATTAATAAAACAATAAAAAATCTATTAAACCAATATATATAACTAACTTCCCTAACCTTAACAGACAAAATAAAGGAATGGTAGCTACATGACTGCTACACAGCAATTAAAAATGATGACAGATAATATTTGATGACATGGAGAGACTGATCACAGTTAACTGTACATGAAAAATGAGATAATAAAACATATAGTAAAACCATAGTTTTATAAAATTTTAAACTATACTGTTCACAATGTCACACCAAGGTTATACACAAAAAGGTGCCATGTTTTTGGTTTTGGGGTTTTTTTTTTAGCTGTGATTCTGTGCATTTTCCAAAGTTTTGGGGTTTTTTTATAATGAATATATCATTTAAATGAGAAAAAATATAAAGTATTAAAATCTTTGTAATGATTATAAACATTAAACGCTTATCAACAAACTATTTTTTAAAAATATATTCTAGTTAGTACACTAGAAAAATACTTCTTCACCACTGATAATCTATTGATAATCTTATGAAAGCGACTAACAATTTTCTTCTAGGAAACTTATAAATAACATTTTTTATGAAATGTTGTGGGTTTATTAGTGCACTAAGGTCCATTTACGGACTCCCATGAACCATGGCCCCAAGTTAAGAATCCTTTTGTAGATTAACTGTGCTTTATTAATAGCTATTCATCTCCCACAAGAAACACAATCTTAATCTAGGCAACAATATTTTCTGATGCCTTCCATAACAATTTAGGGATGGTGGAGGTGAGGTAGGAGGAGACAGTGGCCAAAGATTGCTACTACAAAGGACTGTGATCCAACTAGATATTTTATTTTCAACTCCTTTCTTCTACCAACATGAACAATAAAGAGTACAATATTCTATTTTTATTACCTCCAAGTAAAAACTATTCATACTCATCAGCATGTGAACAGAATTATACGTTACAAACTGTTTTCCAGCTTGACCTTTCATGCTTTAGCTTATATAACCTTCAATTTCATTTTCAAAAATAAATTTTAATAATTTAATTAAAATAGCTGTTTATTAAATTATTTTATCAAATACAGTGCTAAACACTTTGTTTCCTCATAACCTAATATAGTAGTAGCTTTCATATTATTCTAATTTCACAAATGAGGAAATGAGAGCTTACAAAAGTTAACAAATTTGTCATAACCATCCAGTTCACAGGTGATGAAACAAGACTGGAACCCTTGTCTTTCTGGCTCCAAGGCCACACTCTTAAGCACTGCACTCTAGAGCAGCATGAGTTAAAGCAGAGGCTCTTTAACAGTTTGGGGGCTAACGCTTTGATATTCTGATGAAACCTACAAATTACTGCCTAAAACGGTACATACTGAAATTTCCTTTATAATTTCATTCCCATCCATAGACTGCAGGTTAAAAATTCCTAATACAGGGATAAAGAATATGCGTCTAGAATAAATGTGGACTAAGAATAGAAAAACATAACTCCCATTCCATCTCCACCAATAACTAGTGGTAAAACTTTAGAAAAATCATTTTATTTCTCTGGATTTCATTTTACTCAGTGGCACACCCACAGATCCTGAAATTAGAAGTGTGGTTTTTTTCCTAGTATAACATGTAGTCACCTAGCTGTAGTTAAAACAAATAAATTCAAAATCCTCAGATGCAATATTTCTCAGCAAATCACTTAGATTATTGTTAATTTTAAATTATTAACATATTAGTATTATGAAATATTCATTTATCTATTCCACCCATAATGAAAGGAATAGCAACTAAACTTAGTTGAAAGAAATTCAGCTGGTAACACACGAAAAAGAGACGCCAACGTGCCAGCCAGCTGCCAAAAAAAAAGATGACAATAATAATGGCACACAAATTTTAAGCATTTAAAACCTACAAACTGTTTTGGACCTAATATATCTACCAATTTTATTGACACAGAGAAAGAAAAAAATAGAAGAAAAATGGACACTATTATAGAGCAAATGATATTTAAAATTAAATTATTCTGCTAAACTCCTTACGATCAGCTAGACTGTGTATCTCAGGGCACTCATTTATATGTCACTGCATTTAACATGTTTATTGATCACTGTGCACAATGCTTCAAACATTCTTACCCACAAAAACTTTAGGACTAGTAAGTTTAAAGTGAATAGGAACACAAGTTAGAATTATCAGCCATGACCAGCTAAAACCACACTGAGGAACAGAAATTTGCAAATCTTTATTACAAACTTTGATTATATTAATTATTGTGTTCCCTGAAGTTATTTTTTATTTGCTATATTCTCAATATATGTATTATTTAGAAACCAGTCTAATATACATAACTATTATAAAAAAGGAACAAACAGCAAGTGGCTTCAAATGTCCTGCACAGATTATTTTTTTAAAGAATTAAATTTGTTAAGACTATGGCCATGCCATAAAAATTATTTAATCTCTCCAAAATAATTATGTTTCAGAATTTCAGTCACTCCCACATACCTAAATAATGGAGGGGTAAAGAAAGAAATCAATTTTTATGCTCATGTTTTAAAAACAGGACCATGTTCAACCCCATGAATAGGGAAAAGGTAAGAACTCTGATAAACTGTCATTTAATGACTAAAGGTATTCAATTCAACACCCTAAAAGGAAAATTTTGATGACAAACTATGGCAATTTAAAATACGACTCACAAAGTTAGTCTTCAAAATACCGAAACATGCATACCTCTGTGTCCAGGAATTGATATAAGCAAATATTTTGAGAGTATGTTCCTTTCTGAGCTGCAGTCCATCACCACCTTCTACATCTGATACTAAAATAAAGTAGAAAAAAGTTTTAAAAATGATGAATAAATAATAAACCAACATTAAAACCAATAGTTCAAAATAAAAGCTAGATTTACAAATGCAAACATTTCTGTATTCTTTTGATTTCATCAAAGAAAATAAGTCTTATTTTATTTAATGACTAATTTGAGCTTAAGAACAGATTTTTGACAGACGTAACGGGGTAGACAGGGACACTGCCATTATTCTGGTATTATCTCTCAACTCCAAGTCCACCCTTCTGTTTTGTGATGCTGGGGATGGGATCCTACAAGCTACATTTTTCATTTCCAGCTGGATTCCTGTTAAAATCTCCCTACAGTGCCTACAGGCCTAGAAGATGACTAGAAAGCAGGAGAGACCAAGGACTTGTTAGCTTGCTGTATGGACAGCATTACCCAGCAGCAGCATTCATTCCAGCCTCCAGTTTCTCTTAGCATTAAAAGAACCAGTCTCATGGTACCCCTCTCAAGAGGTACCAGCAGTAGCCAGGCAGCATCCCTTCCTTGAAGTCCTAGCTTCCTTCACAGGGCTCTCATTTAAGTTATTAGATTCTGACAACTCTCCTTCCTGTGTTTTTCCAGCCTTAGGAAAGACTGGCTGCTTCCTGTAGTTATAATCACCATCACTACTTCTGGGTTTCCTCCAGGTTCTCTCTTTGCTCGTTAAACATCTAACATCTGTGTAATTATTTCTCTTTATTAAATCCCCTCTTCACTTTTCCTGACTAGACCCTTATTGTATGGCATTTCACATACACTATGTACAACTCTGTCAGGAATTTCAAGTTAAAACAAGAGAAACTATATAAAGAAAAACACAATTTGGCTATTGGTCCAAATAAGTCTTCTCATGAAAAATGTTTGATTATACAAGATCAGGGGTCATCAAATTTTTCTGCAAAAGTCCAGAAAATAAAAAATTTTAGGCTTTCCAAGCCATACTGTTTCTTTTACAACCATGCAACTCTGCTGTTGTATCATGAAAGCAGCCAGACAATATGTAAACAAATGAACCATACCACGTTATAAAAACAAGCAGCTGACCAAATCTGGCCCATAGGCCACAGCTGCCAATTCCACAGTAGACAAAGGCGAACAAGATAACACAACCCATGGCATTTAAATCTTCACTGTGTCTAGAAGTCATTATTTCTGCATACATCATTGTATTTGTTGAGCACTACATGTGCTAGGTACTAGATATATAATGGTGAATGAGAGAGCAATAGTCCCCACCTCATGGAACTTAGTCTAGTGGTGAAGAGGAAGAACAAAAAGAGATAAATGAATAGATATAAATGTGCACACATATTGTGATAAGTACCAAGAAGAAACCAAGTAGAGTGTTGTGCAGCATATAATACAGGATAACACACCTTAGAATGTGGAATTAGGAAGGCTCTCTGAGGAGGTGATTTTTAAGCAAAGACTGAAAGGTTAAGAAGTCACACATTGAAAAAGAGAGAGATTACATCATTCTAGGCAAAGAAGTTCATGTTTAAAGAGAAGCCACAGGATGATATGGAGAGAGAAGCCAGAATTATCACTGTGCACAGATCCTGAGAACACAAGTTCAGAGAGGAGCAAAAAAATAAATCCCTCTAAGTAAGATGGTTCTGAGGTGGGGGGACTGAATATATAGTTTACATTTTATTTAAATTAAATGATTTTTACCTTTTATTGTGAAGAGTTTTAAACATCAAGTTTGCAGATGAATTAGATACAGATGGAAATTTACACACACACACACACACACACACACACACACACACACACACACACACACACACCATGTTGGCAACTTCTAATCACAGGAATGAAAAAAAACTGTACAACTCACTGAATGTACTGTAAGTACAATATACTACTTGGCTCAGCAGTGAACAATATTTACATTGTCTTATCATAAATACACAACACTGATTCAAAAAAATTTTTTTGAGTCCTTGGTAAGGGTTAAAGAGCTAATCCTCTTCTACAGGAGGAAGTCAATTAAGACCAACAGACCTTCCATAGGAAGAAGTCAACAGCTGAAAATATGTATCAAGAAACAGCAATATAATCTTATTTAGACACAGGCAGGTAAAAGCTCCTGGGGAAAAGTCAGATAAAACACAAAATGATTAAAAATGAGGCTGCTATAAGAGACTGCTGTTTTTTGTTATAAAGCCCTGTAAAACTATTTGACTTTTTAAACAATTCGGAAATATTATTTAATAAAAATTAAAACAAAACACAAAAGAAATAGGTCTCTTTATCTAAAAGTTATTTCTTATGAACAAAATTCATACCATACCTATTTGGTGACTAAAATTAAAGAAAAGTTTAAATCAAACCATTTGTATCCCTAACTCCTGGGACGTCTGGAAGAATACAATATAAGTTAAAAATTTAACTGGCGGGAAGAGACTTTTTTTAAAAAATAAGACAAGACTATTTTTAATAGAGTAATAGGGAAAGAATGCAGACTGAGATGAGTGAAATGAAAAGTACTGTCCAGTAGAAGATTAATGGATTAATAAACCAAATCTCTATGTATCAAAATGTCTAATACCCAAATTCAAAATGATGAATAAAAAAGGCAAGTTGCCAAAGAATACAAACAGTATGATATCATTTAACTTTTAACACAAACACACACAAAAACACTACGTGTTGTTATGAACTCATATACAATTACAGTATAAATACTTACACTATAGTGATACACACCAATGTCAAAAGAGAGGTTACATCGAGGAGAAAAGGACAAAGAGAATAGAGAGATGTGCCTTTAGTTGTGTCAGCCAACTTTTACTTCTTTTTAAAAAGCCAATATAAAATGTTAACATCTATTTAATCTGGCAGGTACGTGTGTATCTTATTTTTAGGGTTTTCCCTATACGTCTGACCTATTTTATTATTAAATACTTCCAGTTAAGTATGCCAGCCTCAACATACCCTTTCGCCTCCACTTCCTCCCATACCCTCACTAAAAGTAGAGGAAAAAATAAAACATAAACCCATAAGGGCAAAAACAAGTAAATTTGGGGAGAAAATTATACCTGACTTAGAAACTACGTTAAGTTGAAAAACCAGCCTGATAGTAGGCAACAGAAAAATCTCAGGAATTGAAAGCACTGAGTGCCTCTGAAAGCAGCTATATAGGTGGTGCTAAAAAAGATAGAAAGTCTTATTAAGAAGTGTTAGACACCTCTTCCATTCTCCTCACCTCCCCATGCATGATTCCCAAAAGACTTAAGTTTTCTCTCTGGAGATGATAAACCACAAAGATGTAGTCTTCAGAAAACCATGCAGCTGAATGCCAAGAGTATCACACTGAAAACATGTAAATATCTCTGTATAGGTATTTCCTACAATATGCCATATAAGCATTCTAGAGAAACTTCATGGTATGCAAAATCTTGCATTAATGAAAAATGATGCTACCAGCAAAACAAGGTTAGAAGCAGACTACTCAAAATCTATGACACTTTATAGTCAAAGCACTGACAAAATCAATAACTAACCTGATTTAAAATAAAAAAAATACTAGCAGTTGTATCTCTACTAGAACTTGCACCTAAACAGTGTCAATCAACTCGGCAGTCTTAAACCATGACGTTCATGCTTTCTCTTTTGATATGAAGGTTCCTAAGAACATTCAGTTCTAATTAAAAGACCTTTTCCCAAAAACTTAAAAACGGAATATAACCATTCTCATTAATACATCATTTTAATGCCTTTCACCTTTTTCAGGTTCTCTACATAATTTTACAATGTAGAAAATATAAGGGTCCTTGAAGCCACTAAGCAAATCATTATACATACAAGAAGGCATTTCTGTGGACTGTCAGCTTTTTTTTCCTACTGTTCCTTCACATCCTACTAGGGTCTTTTTTAATTTTTTTGGTGGCTAGCCAGTACAGGGATCCAAATCCTTGACCCCGGTGTTACACCACCACATTCTAACCAACTGAGCTAACCATCCAGCCAAGAGTTGTCTCTTTAATCCCAAGAAAGCTTTCCTGAATCACTGTAAAACATAAATGTAAGGTGGAAAAACCCCATATGAACTAATAAGATGTTCCATCACATTAATATCTTTCCTCTACCTACCAATTGTATAGGAGGTGAATTTATGTTTAAAAACACACCTTGTTCTTAGATCACACTATACGAGGGAACTTCAAAAAGTTCATGGAAAGATTCATATTATCTTTTATTTACATTATTCCATGAACTTTTTGAAGTATCCTTGTATATTCAATGTTGAGACTTACAGCACTCTTTCTCTTCTTAGTTCCAGAAATACCGGTAGCCCAAGTAGGAGGTTGGAAGATTCCTCTCTGGTACTACTAACTAGACCAAAAGGGGGGGTTAAAAATAAATAAATAAATAAATAAATAAATAAATAAAAATTCTCTTGGCCAGGAAGAAAAGGAGAAGGCACAAGGCAAAATCATATGCTAAACAAATGGTCACCTATACCTAATAATATACCTAATGGGCACTTATACCTAAGACCAGGCTTTTGGGACCTAGATCACACCTGAGATCCTAGAAGCCAAACACACTATGGACCATCAGGGGGAAGACCCTGAAAACAAAACCAAGCCACCTGGACAGAATAAGATATAGTGAGGGGATGAGATGAAGCAACCACTAAAAACAAGCTTTTGGACTGCATGATTCAGTAAGGAGAAGGAACTATACAGTACAGAATGTCAGTTTTCCTTCCCTGGCCATAACAGTGCCTAAAAACACAGGGAACAGAGTGGCTGCAACCATCACATCCTTCTCTAACCCA
Source organism: Cynocephalus volans (assembly GCF_027409185.1). Classification (NCBI taxonomy): domain Eukaryota; kingdom Metazoa; phylum Chordata; class Mammalia; order Dermoptera; family Cynocephalidae; genus Cynocephalus; species Cynocephalus volans. The sequence continues at coordinate 57,972,775 of NC_084473.1, forward strand.
AATACAAAGGGCACATATGTTCTGGAAAAAGCATATATGTGGTCAGACATCCATCCTCACTGGTGGCAGCCTAACTGTAATCAACACAGCTTTCCAACTCATTCATTACAACCACCCCAGAACCAGAAAGGTAAAGGAAGACCATCTTATCAGAGCCAGACAAACTCAGGCTCTCCAGATACACAGCTAGCATCATACTTAATGGTGAAAGTCTAAAAACTTTTATTCTAAGATCAGGAACAAGACAAGGTGGCTACTTTTATAACTTCTATTCAACATAGTACTGAAAGTTCTGGTCAGAGCAATTAGACAAGAAAAAGAAAATGAAAAGTAAAGAATTTCAGGCTGAGTATTCCTTATCCAAAATGCTTGGGAACAGCAGTGTTTCAGATTTTAGATTTTTTCAGATTTTGGAATATTTGCATATACATAATGAGATATTTGGGGGATGAGACCCAGGTCTAAAGATAAAATTCATTTATGTTTCATATACACCTTATACACATGGCCTGAAGGTAGTTCTATATAATATTTTTAATAACTTTGTGCATGAAACAAAGTTTGTGTACACTGAACCATCACAAGGTAAAGGTATCACTATGTTAGTCACCCATGTGGACAATCTGTGGTTGTTTGGCATCAACATTCCTGACTATGAATTTATATGCTGTCAGTAAGCAATCATTTTGTTATACTTATTCACACACAAGTACTTAACAGTAAAAAATATGATATACCATTAATAAGTGAAAAAATGTGTTCAGGGTAACTAAGCAGCACAGAAGCATCACCAGAATACCTGTATCAGCTATTAAACAACAGCAACAACAACCAGCAGGCTTTCAGTCTCCACCTATGATGCTGTGTTTTAATCAAAAGGTTACTGTACACTGTATTTTTTTTTTTTTTTAGGTGAGAAGAAATATTGCAAGCAGTTAAGGGACCAGAAAGTGGGTCCTCTAGGGTTACGAAGGCATTCTGTTGGATGCTTTTTAAAATATTTCCTCCAAAGTCATCTGCCTCATTATCAACAGTTTTTGTCTTAGAAGTCTCTCGATTTTTTTTTTTTTTTTTAAAGATGACCGGTAAGGGGATCTTAACCCTTGACTTGGTGTTGTCAGCACCACACTCTCCCAAGTGAGCTAACCAGCCATACCTATATAGGGATCCAAACCCGTGGCCTTGGTGTTATCAGCACCATACTCTCCCAAGTGAGCCACAGGCCAGCCCCAGAAGTCTCTCAATTTTATAAAGTGACACGATTTCTTATTCTGTTACAAATGCAAGCTGCTCTAGTCCATAATTAAGCCCCTCACACATTTTCATTATGTTGTCTATAGAAACAATTTACCACTTATGGTATCACAGCACTCAAAAGGTTTCAGATTTTGGAGGATTTCAGATCTCAGATTTCTGGATTAGGGATGCTCAACCTGTAAAATTACCTCTCTTCCCAGATAACACAAACCTGCAGAAAACCTTAAGTATTCCAGAAAAAGAACTGTTAGAACTAATAAACAAATGCAACCAAACTGCAGGACACAAAATCAACACTTAAAAATCAGATGCATTTCTATACACTAAGAATGAACAATCTGAACAGGAAATTAAGAAAACTCCATTTACAACAGCATCAAGAAGAATAAAAGACAGTAATAAACTTAACCAAGGAACAAAAGACTTGTATTACTAAAAACTACACAATGTTGCTGAAAGAAAGATGCAAATAGAAAGAAATCCTACGTTCATGGATTGGAAGACTTAAATATTGTTAAATGTCAACACCACCCAAAGTGATATAGAGTCAACACAATCTCTATTAAAACCCCAACAACTTTTTTGCAGAAAGAGAAAAATACATCCCAAAATTCATATGGAATCTCAAGGAACCCTGAAGAACCAAAACAATTCTAAAAAAAAAAAAAAGTTGGAGGACTCACAATTCCTGATTTCCAAACTTACTATACAAATCAAAACCACAATGAGATACATCACCTCACATCCATTAGGATGGCTATTATAAAAAAAACCCACATTTTTTTTAATGTTGGCAAGGATGTGGAGAAACTGGAACCCTTGCACACTGCTGGTTACACAAAATGGTGCAGCCACTGGGGAAAACAGTATAGTAGCTCCTCAAAAAATTAAAAATAGAATTACCATGTGATCCAACAATCTCACTTCAGATTGAAAGCAGGGTCTTGGGGAGCTATCTGAACACCCATGTTCATAGCAGCATTATTAATAGTAGCCAAGAGTTGGAAGACAACCAAAAGTCCATCAACAGATGAATGGATAAACAAAAAGTAATATATATACACAATGGAATTTCATTCCCCTTAAAAAGTAAGGAAATCAGTCAAATGCTACAATACAGATGAATCTTTAGGACATTATGCTAAGTGAAACAAGCCAGTCACAAAAAGCCAAATATTTGTATTTCATGCTATGAAGTATGTAGCCAAATTCATAGAAGCAGAAAGTAGAAGGGTGGTTGCCAGAGCCAAGGGGTAGAAGGGGGGTTGTTATTTAATGGGTACAGAGTTTCGGTTTCACCACATGAAAAATTCTGGACAAAGTGAATATTCTTAACACTACTGAACTGTACACTTAAAAATGGTTAAGATGGTAAATTTTATGCTATGTGTTTTTATAATTATGTTTTTTATTTTTATTTTTTAAAGGAAATGTGAAAGCCCAGACTGACGTTTAATAGGCAGCCATTGATCTTTACAAATCAGACTGAAAACAGAGACCCATTGAAGTCCATAGCAAAATACATAAATAAATAAATAGGGGCTGGCCAGTTAGCGCAGTTGGTTAGAGCACAGTGTTGTAACAGTAAGGTCAAGGGTTCAGATTCCCATACTGGCCAGCTGCCAAATAAACAAATAAACAAACAGTGAAAGAAGGGAAGGGAGAAAGGGCAGGCAGGCTGACCCAGAAATGCTTCTCCCATTCTCTACAGAATAGAAACTGTACTCCAACCCTAAAAGGTCAACCACCTGGACAAGGAAAAGGGAAGCAATGTAGGGAACTGTCACACAGATCTAAGGAAAAACCATACTTAGCCCAACAGTAGAGATCAAAATAAACTTGGAAGCTCAATGCTGAGCAATACCTAGTGGTGCCAGAGGCCACCCCCCAAAAGCAAGGAAAGGAAATTCAGTGACAAGAAATGTACCCATCAGACACACTGCATGCAGTAGAGGAATGGGAATAGAGTGGAAAGAAAATGGCTGTCACCTCTAAGATAAAAAAAAATGTTCATGATGGCTGGCCAGTTGGCTAGAGAGCAGTGTTGTAACACGAAGGCCTAGGGTTTAGACCCGTGTACAGACCAGCCATCAAAAAAAAAGTTCACTAAAACTTCAAGAGGAGAAACAACCCCAAGAATAAAATGAGAAGATGGGAGGTATGACTGAGGGGTCTAACAAGAAACCATTGGTAGCTATGACCCAGACCTTATCCCAAGGAAAGGGTTAAGTATATTCTCACATATAATCTCACAACTCATCACAGGAAAAAAATTCATGACCACTGACCAGGCCAAAGGTGCTGAACACAACCTAATATATATCAGGTCCAGAAATTCCTGCCCCCAGGCTCCTAGTCAGCCAATAAGAGAGGTACATTCAGCAGTGTCTCAAAAGAACAAGAACTACAAGAAGCTGAGCCCTTTCCAGAACCCTGGCCATCAACAAGGTTAGCCACCACTGAGGCTAAACCAGGTGGGTGAAACTGCTAAAATAAGCACAAACATTTCCAGGAGACTGTGATTGCCACCTCTAGTGGTTGTTCTTCGGGTATACAGAAACTGCTGGACTAAGACTCCATTTTAAAACCTATTAATGTGCACTCAATAATCTTTGATATAGGGCCTTTTCTCTGGGTTGTGGTCTATTGACTGAAGTCCTACATTTTCTCTTATATTTCAAAAAAACAAAAGCAGTGCATTGTCTATCATTTGTTTCAGCTGTCTACTACCATAGTTTGGGCTATGGTAATTTACAGAACAATTTAAGTACAGAATACATCTAGATTTTTTTTTTAAATTTCTCAATCTTTCTGTCTTACTCACACCTAATTCAAGATAACTATTTTTTAGACTACTCATTATCAACCCTTTCCAACTCTTTTTTTTTTTTTTTTGTAAATCTAAAAAGCAGGACACGGAAACACTATCGGAAAGGGTTAAGAAAACTTTCCTAAAAGAAATAACAATTAAGTGAAAGACAGGAGTTAGGAAAAAGGAAATAAGAAGGTTAGCAGAAAAGTGGGAAGAAAGGGCAATGTCAGAAGCCTCCTAGGGATGGAATCCTAGCCAGAGGATTACCATGTACAAAGGCTCAGAGAACTGAGAAAAGAGACACAGACATAAAGTACTGGATAACTGTTGAATAAGGGAATTGGAAGGTAAGATTCAGCTGTTACAGAGGTTAAAATATCTAAGGCTTGACTCACTAAATAATGCAGCGTGGTACATTCTGAAAACCATATAAACAACCATAAACATAAATGCTTTAAAATGTGTTGCCTTGGAGATAAAGCGTTAAATGACCACTAGACCTGGAATTACAAACATACTTAAAAGGCTATCTGAAGGACTGATTAAACAAATATAAACCAATATACAATTATGAACTTGGATAAACTATCACCAGACAAATTTTAACCTTTAACATCTTAAATGTATTCTTTTGTACATATTCGAAATTTGTCATAAAACTTATACTAAAAGCTTCACAGAAAGACTTACTACCTGAAATAACAATAAAGATCAAGTAATCTTGAAATAATCAAGATTGAGAGGCAGGCTTTTGATCATAAGAATAAAATAAAACCTTCAAAATGTTAAAATAACTGCCAATCTAGAATTTCATGCCCAAGTAAACCTCAAGGGGAAGGGTGAGATAAAATTTTAAACATATATATACAGTTTACCACTCACAGGCCATGAATGGAAAATGGAAAGGAAAAAAAAAAAATAATGGTGCCTCAAAAGGAAAAGGAAAAAAATCCAGGAACAAGAAGAAAAAACAATGATAAAGAATGACATAAACAAATAGATAAATCTAAATTTAAAAACTGACTAAATATTAACAAAATACTTATTAGTTTTGGAGCTTTTAAAGTCAACTAAAATAGACAACATGGAAGAAGGCAGAAATAAAGACTGGCATTCTTAAGTGTTTGAAGTAATGTGTTTGACCATATAGAAATTTTAAATTATAGACAACAAAAAACAAAATCAAATTCCAAAGAAATGACAAACTAGGAAACATCTTTTCTACAGTGTAATAATCTCTCTAAGCTCATACAAAGAGATTAGGTGAAAAAACCAAAAACTGAAAAGACAAATGAGCAGAAAAATGAATTAAAAAAATATAACGCTAAAATGTTATTTTCTCCTATTAGGTTAGCAAAAAGTTTAACAACACCTAGTGCTGGCAAACTTCAAAAGAAAATAGCCACTTTCATACACTGGTGAAGATAATTTGGCAGCATCTATCAAAATTATAAACAATGTACAATGATCCTCTGAGTAAGTAATTCCTCTTTCCAGCAACTTTTTACTGCAGATATTTTTGTCATCTAAAATAACACTTACAGGATAGCCGGTTAGCTCAGTTGGTTAGAGCTCAGCCTTATAACACAATGTCACAAGTTCAGATCGCCATACTGGCCAGGCGCCAAAAAATAAAAATAAAGTAAAATTTAAAAAAATAATATTCATGGATATTCGACAAAGCATGGTTTATAACAGCAGAAGATTACAAATAACCTAAACGTCTATCAAGAGAAAACAAGTTAAATATATCCTAACGATGGAAAACCATGTATCAGGGAGGGGGAAAGAAAGGATGTGCTTTATAAACTAGAATGAAAATAATCCCCCAAATCTTAAAGAGAATAAAGGCAAAAACATTATTTTTAATCATATGAGTTCCTGATGATTCTCAAAAAAAAAAAAACAAAAAACAAAACTAACATCACCTTTGCAAATGTTAAAGAACTCACTGTTTGAAAACTGGTAAACACAGGGAGATCAGACATTTATCCTGCCTTTCCCTATACAAACAGTACTTCAAAGTAATAAAACAGGTGATAAGAGGAAGTTTCTCCTCATACAGATAGTCCAGCTAACAAAGAAAAAATGCAGGATTAGAATATCACCATTTTATAGCCACTAATGAAATAAAAGATCCAGGCAATGGCTGCTGGCTTTACAAAAAAAAGCAACAATATAACAGTATTTACCACTCACCCCACCCCACAGAAGAACACAACACAACATATGAAACAGTCTTGCCAAGGAATCTAACCAGAATCTAGTAAGCCTCTACATCTAATAATCAAAGTACAGAAATAGACATAGAAAAACATGTTAAATAATTCCACAAAGATAAAATCAGCCAAATCCAGACTGGGAAACTCTACGGGCTAGATAATCCACGGAATTAGCAGTTTCTTCAACAAATAAATAGTCAAGCGGAAAAAAAGGAGAGAAAAAGGGGAACCTAGAAATTAAAACAGTTTTAAGAAAAAAATAGGACTGGCCGGTCAGCTCAATTGGTTAGATCGTGGTGCTGATAACACCAAGGTCAAGGGTTCAATCCCTGTACTGGCCAGCAGCCCAAAAGAAAAAGAAAAAGAAAAAAAAAAAAAAAAGAAGAAGAAGCATGACCACAAAACTATGCTGACTAAGGAATAACTCCCTAGAATTAAAAATAAAAAATAAAGAAAATAATTATATATTAAAACAACAACAACTGAACAGAGACATCAGTGGCTACAAACTACTGGGCAGCCATAATCCACAGAATTAGTACAGGCAGCTACACACACACACAATTAGTACGGGCAGCTACACACACACACACACACACACACACACACACACACACACACACACACTCACACACACACACACACACACACACACGAGAGTCAATGACTTTACTTGAAAAGTCAGTACAGGCAGCTACACACACACAATTAGTACTGGCAGACACACACACACACACACACACACACACACACACACACACACACACACACACACACACACACACACACACACACACGAGAGTCAATGACTTTACTTGAAAAGTCTCAAACTAGAAACAAACCACATGTCCATCACAGTGGATCGAGTTTTTTTTTTTTTTTTTTAATTATAGTACAGTCATATGGTACATAACAAAACCAAGGACTGACCATACATACCATGGTGGTCCCATAAGATTACTATTTTGTTATTGTTGTTGTTGGCTGGCTGGTATGGAGATCCAAACCTCGTGACCCCCAATTGGTGACCCCACACTAACCAACTGAGCAAACCGGCCAGGCTCCCCCCATAAGATTATAAATATTTTTGTTGTTTCTTTTCTACGTTTACATACATTTAGATACACAAACACTACTGTGTTACCACCGTATTACAAGTATCCACAGTATTCAGTATAGTAACATGCTATACAGATTTATACCCTAAGAGCCACAGGCTATACCATATAGCCTAGGTTTGTAGTAGGCTATACCATTTAGTTTGTATAAGTACACTGTATGTTTCCACAACGACAAAATCACCTAATGACTCATTTCTAAGAATATATCCCTGCTGTTAAGCAACACATTACCATATATCCATATGTGGAATTCTATTCAACAATAAAAACAGACTGATGACACACTGACAAGAAGCATGGATGACATATGTTGAGTGAGAAATATGACAGAAAGAGTACATAAAAGTTTGTTTCCACTTTAACAAAATTATAGAAAAGACAAATCTAAGCTTAGGTGGCATCAGTAGTTACAAGAATGCAGAGTTGGTGCTGGGTGTGACTACAAATGGGCATAATGGATACTGGGGTGATGGAAATGTTCAATTGTGGTGGTGCTTGCATGGGTGTATACATTTGTCAAATGAATGAAAACATGCACTTAGAATAGACCCATTTTATATGTAAATTATATAATTAATTTAATTCAGTTTTTAAAAAATCAGTAATTACAGTAGACCTCATCTGAAGCTTCATTCCAATTGTGAAGGAAAAATTAAATAAAAACTTTAAAAATTGAGAATATCAAAGAAACCTGAGTGCTAAATATTTTATATTAAAAAATTACTCTTAATTTTTTAGATTTGGTAATGACATTGTGGCTATAGGTATTAAAAGTATGTCTTTTAGAGAACTATACTGAAATATGTACAAACAACATATAATAACTAAGTTTGCTTCAAAATAATCCTATGGGTCGGGGAGAGGGAATGGGTAGGGTACAAATGAAGCAAAATTGCCCATGAGTTGGTAAATGTTGACTGGGTGATGGGTACAGAAGTATTCATTGCCCACAAACCTTCCCACTTCTGCACATGACTCTGTATGTTTAAATGTTTCTATAATAAACTTTTAAAATGACCAGGCATACCAATAAACAAAAACAATGGGGGTTGGGTGGGAGAATAAGACAAAATCAAAACATAAATAAAATAATTTTAAAAATTCGACAGGGTACAGTAAAAAAATAAAAACAAAAAGATCAGATTTTAGTTATCAGACCTGAACTTTACAATAAATAATACATTCAAGACATTAGGTAATAAGATGGAGAATTTCTGTGAAGTTCTTAAGACTATTAAAAAGAATCAAAGGGCCGGCCCATAGCTCACTTGGGAAAGTGTGGTGCTGACAACACCAAGTCAAGGGTTAAGATGCCCTTACTGGTCATCTTCAAAAAAAATAATAATAATCAAAAGCTTTATGAGCTGGCCAGTTAACTCACTGGGGTAGATAGACCATAGTACTGATAACACCAAGGTCAAGGGTTAAGATCCCCATACCAGCTAGCTCCAAAGAAAAAAATATCAAAAAAGAAAGATATGTCAAAATATATATATATTTTTGTGTGTCTCTGCACTGAAGTGCATTGAAGTGCTGAAACACAAAAGACAAAATGATGGAAAATATAGGAACAAAAGAGACAAAGATGATGATGAAAAGGCATAACATATATGTAACTGGAGTCCCAATAGGTGATAAAAAAAAAAAAAAAAAAAAAGAATAAAGCAGGACCTACATTTGAAGAGATAATGGCTAAATACTTCCAAAACAAGTTTTAAAAAACTTAAACCACAGTTTAAGTTTTCAAGAAGCACTATGAATCCCCAAAAGAATAAACACAAAAACAGAGGTACATACATAATAAAACTGCTGAAGATCAAAGACAAAGAAATCTTAAGACTGAGCAGATGAGAAAAAAACTTATCTTCAAAGAAGCAATAGTAAAACTAATGACTGACTTCTTAATAGAAATAACAGAAGACAGGAGACAATGGAATGACTTCTTGGAAGAAGCAATAGTAACCACCACCCTGTAATTCAATTCAATACCCTATTTCAGTATATGCCTGTCAGAAAAATGTATTTTATATTCATTCTAAAAGACAAGCAAACACTGAAAAAAATCAACAGCAGAACCATACAAAGGAATGGATAAAAGAAAAATTATTCCAAATAAAAATCCAGAGATGCAAAAAAGAATGAAGAGCAACAAAAGAAGTAAATGTGGGTAATCTAAGTTAACATTAATTGCACAATAATGTTTTAAAAATATAAAGAATTAAAATACACTATAATACATTATGGAATACACTGAATTTAAGTATTCTAAGGCTTTGCCCTTCAAAGTGTGTTCCAAGGGCCGACAGCATCAGCATCACCTGGAAACTTGTCAAGATGAAGAATCTAAGGAACCACCCCAGACTGAGTCAAAATTTTCATTTTTAAAAATGAAGATCTCTAGGGGCCGAGCCTGTGGCGCACTCGGGAGGGTGCTGCGCTGGGAGCGCGGCAATGCTCCCAGTGGCCGCGGGTTCGGATCCTATATAGGAATGGCCGGTGCACTCACTGGCTGAGTGCCGGTCACGAAAAAAGAAAAAAAAAAAAAAAAAAAAAAAGAAGATCTCTAGGTGATCCATATGTACATTAAAGTTCCAGAGGCACTATTCTATAGTCTGGAAAGTAGTAAAGTACTAAAATAGATTCCAGTGTGAGAAATTCATATTAAGCAAGATTCAGGTAAAAAAAAAAAAAAAAAAAAAGGCAAGTATAAAAATAAATATATGACCAAGATGACGGACTCAGTTTCACTTTTGTTGAATTTGAGAACAAAGTAGGATACTCAAATAGAAATGTCTAGCACTAACCATTAAGGATATTGGACTGAAGCTCAGAAAATTGGTCAAGCTAGAAATATACTCTGAAAGTTGTCAGAAAGATGATGAAGTCATAAGAGTAGATTGGATTCTTTCTTCTACTTCTTCATAAAACACAGAGCAAAAGCCTTAGGTAATCTCCATACTTAAGGGACTGAAGTAACAACACCCTGGTCAAGGAAGGGGAAAATTATAAGACTATACAGCCCAGCAATTCTCAAACTTTTCTTTTCAGGACTCTCTTACATGCTTAAAAATTTAAAATTTCAAAGAGCTCCTGTTTAGGTGATTTACATCTATCAATATTTACTGTACTAGGAACTAAATTTCAGAAATGTTTAAATATTTACTTATTCATTAGTTTACAACTAATAAGTAAATTCATTACATAAATGTTTTCCATTAAAAATATCAGCAAGGGCTGGCCAGTTAGCTCAGCTGGTTACACCAAAGTCACAGGTTCAGATCTCCATACTGGTCAGCACCCAAAAAATAAAAATTAAAAAAAAAAAAAAAAAATCAATGAAACAAATGTAACTGTTTTATATTTTTGCAAATCTAGGATCTGGCTTAATAGAAGACGGTTGGATCCTTCCGACTGCTTCTTTATTCTGTTTGTTGCAATATCTTGTTTTGGTTTAAGTATGTAAAGAAAATTCATCTTCAAAAGATCTAAAGTTGAAAATAGAGATATTTTAATAGCCTTGTCAAGTAATTTGGGATATTCTTTGATATCACATCAAAATTCAATGAATGGTAATTTCTGAAAGATTAATTGCAATGTGAAAACTGAAATCATATCAGTACTGTTACATTAAAATCCACTGATCTACCTTACACTCTAAATAGACCTTTTGCCCATGCATGACTTTGTAACATCATGCATTAGTGAGCTGGAAAATACAGGTTCACTAAGTTATACGGATCTTTCCAATGTTGACACATTTCATTACACAATATCAAAAAATGACTCTATTAATAGTCCCATCACTCTCAGAAAAATCTATAAGTGTTGGGCAACTGTCAAGCTCACAGTGCCAGATACAAGTTTTCCAAAATTCTAATTTTTGCTTAAAAGCTCAAATTTTATCACTAGCAACTAACATTGTCAGTCTTCCTTGAAGTGACACACTTGCTTTTGTTCACTCAAGAAAATGCTTGTCAAATATCCAAATCTAGATACCCTTGTGAGTCAATCATTCGTTCAAATAGAAATGATGTTTCATGAAAAAAACAGCTAGTTCAGCTCAAAACAATCACGTGTGCATTTTCTCAAAGCAACCATCTTACAGTAGTGTGCAGGAGAAATCTTTGTATGTACTTCTCATTTCATCACACAGAATATTAAAAAGACACGTGCACAAGGTCTGAGATTTAATAAAATTAACAATTTTCACTGCTTTATCAAGGTCATCAAGTAAATTATCTTAACAGCAACTATTTGGCAGTAAAGAATACGGAAACTACTTAGTGCCACTGCCTTGCTTTGTGCAAAGTGGCCAGGATCTTTACCCACCGGACCTTTGAAAATGTCAACACAATGAAAACGGCAAATAATGTCTTATCTTGCAGATCTCTTCACAGGCTCTCTCACACTCCCACGAGTCCGCAGATAACATAAGGTAATTTGAAAAGTTCATTGAAAGATTTGTATTATCTTTTAATTCTCTTTTTCCACAAACTTTCTGAAGTACTCTCATACTTTGAGAATCACTAAGGAGCCAAATGAACAGAGATGTTAATAATAAAGGGGTGAATGAATGAATGAGAAGCGAATATGTGAAGTAAAAGGTATCCCAATTGGAAAGAAGAAAGTAAAAACTGTTTCTATTCACAGATGACATGATATTGTAATTCAAAAATCCGAAGGAACCCACTAAAAAAATTAGAACTAATAAGTAAGATGAACAAGGTCTTCTTTATTAGATCAAGTGTATTTCTACATACTAGCAATGAACAATCCAAAAGTGAAATTTATAAAATAATTTCATTGACAATATCATCAGAAAGAATAAAATTCTTAGATACCAGAAATACGAAAAATCAAGAAAGTACACCACCAACGGATAATAACTCTCAAGCTCTAGATCCTATAGAACAAGAAGCCCTTGAAATGACTGACAAGGAATTTCGAGTGATAATTCTAAGGAAACTAAATGAGATACAAGAAAACTCAGCTAGACATCATGATGAAACGAGGAAAAGCATATAGGACCTGAAAGAGGAAATGTACAAGGAAATCAATGCCCTGAAAAAAAAATGTACCAGAACTTGCCGATCTGAAGAATTTATTCAGCAAAATAAAAAACACAACAAAGAGTTTAACCAGCAGGCTTGCGGAAGTTGGAGAGAGAACCTCTGAACTTGAAGATGGGCTGTTTGAAATAGCACAATCAGAAAGAAAAAAGAAAAAAGAATCAAAGGCATTGAAGAAAATCTGAGAGAGATATCAGACAACCTTAAGCGCTCAAATATCCGAGTCATGGGTATTTCAGAAGGGGAGGAAAAAGGAGATTGCATTGAAAACATATTCAACAAAATAGTGGCAGAAAACTTCCCAGGTATACGAAAAATCACAGATCTTCAGATCCAGGAAGCTCAACGATCTCCAAACGTATTCAACCCAAAAAGGTCTTCTCCAAGTCATGTTATAGTCAAATTGGAAAACTCAAAGACAAAGAGAATCTTAAAAGCTGCAAGAGAGAAGGGTCAAATCACCTACAAGGGAGCCTCAATCTGGCTAACATCAGACTTTTCATCACAAACCCTAAAAGCCAGAAAGGAATGGGATGATATATTCAAAATACTAAAAGACAGAGATTGCCAGCCAAGAATACTCTACCCTGCAAGGCTATCCTTCCAAAATGAAGGGCAAATAGTATATTTCTCAGACAAACAAAAACTGCGGAAGCTGACCACCACACGACCACCCTTACAAGAAATTCTCAAGGGAGTACTGGGTTTGGGTTCTGAAAAATAACTACCACTGCCATAAAAACCCAAGAAAAATCAAAGCCCACTAGTATAATAAAAATGGCATTCATGAAGAGAAAACAAACAAACAAAGAGGCTATTTACAGCCCAAGGAACCAACAAACACAGAACGCAAACAGTAAATCAGAAAGCAAAGAACAAAAGACACCTAAGAAAACCAAACAATAATCAATAAAATGCTAGGAATAAATCAACACCTTTCAATAACAACTCTTAATGTAAAAGGCTTAAATTCCCCAATCAAAAGACACAGACTGGCAGACTGGATTAAAAAGGAGGACCCAACTATATGCTCCTTTCAAAGATCCACCTCACCCATAAAGACTCACATAGACGTAGAGTGAAAGGATGGAAAAAGATGTTCTGCAAAACAGAAAAGAAAAACGAGCTGGAGTAGCTATTCTTATATCTGACAAAATAGACTTTAAACTAAAAACCATAAAAAGAGACAATGAGGGACACTATGTAATGATAAAAGGACTGATCCACCAAGAAGACATAACAATCATAAATATATACGCACCCAATGTTGGAGCAGCCAGATTTATAAAACAAACTCTATTAGACCTAAAGAAGGAAATAGACACTAATACCATAATAGCAGGGGATGTGAACACCCCACTGTCAATATTGGACAGATCATCTAGGCAAAGAATCAGCAGAGAAACACAAGATCTAAACAATATTCTAGACCAACTGGACTTGGCAGTTATCTACAGAACATTCCTTCCAACAACCTCAGAATATTCATTCTTCTCATCAGCACATGGAGCATTCTCCAGGATAGATCACATATTAGGTCACAAATCAAGTCTCAACTAATTCAAAAAAATTGGAATTATCCCATGTATTTTCTCAGACCACAATGGATTAAAACTAGAAATCAATAACAAATGAAATTCTGGAAACTATACAAACACATGGAAATTAAAGAGCATTCTACTTAATGACATATGGGTCCAAGAAGAAATCAAGCAGGAAATCAAAACATTTATTGAAAATAATGATACATCATACCAAAACCTGTGGGATACTGCAAAAGCAGTATTAAGGGGGAAATTTATTGCATTAAATGCTCACCTCAGAAAAATGGAAAGATGGCAAGTGAACAACCTAACACTTCACCTCAAAGAACTAGAAAAACAGGAACAATCCAAACCTAAAGGTAGCAGACGAAAAGATATCATTAAGATCAGAGCAGAACTGAATGAAATTGAAACCCAAAAAACAATACAAAGATCAATGAATCAAAAAGTTGGCTCCTTGAAAAGATAAACTTGACAACCCATTAGCATGGCTAACAAAAAACAGAGAGAAGATTCAAACAACAATAATTAGAAATGAAAAAGGTGATTTTACAACGGATTCACCTGAAATACAAGGAATCATTCAAGACTACTATCAACAACTATACGCCAACAAATTTGAAAATCTGGAGAAAATGGATAAACTTCTGGACACACACAAGCTCCCAAAACTGAGGCATGAAGACATAGAAAATCTGAACAGACCAATACAATAAAGGAGATTGAAGCTGTTATCAGAAGGCTCCCAACAAAGAAAAGCCCAGAACCAGATGGATTCACAGAATTTTACCAAACATTCAAACAGGAATTGACACCGATTCTTTACAAACTATTCCAAAGGATTGAAACAGACGCAAATCTCCCAAACTCATTCTATGAAGCAAACATCATCCTGATACCAAAACCAGGTAAAGATATAACCAAAAAAGAAAACTACAGGCCGATATCCTTGATGAATATAGATGCAAAAATCCTCACTAAAATACTAGCAAACAGAATACAGCAATGCATACGTAAAATTATTCACCACAACCAAGTGGGATTCATCCCAGGGATGCAAGATTGGTTCAACATACGCAAATCAATAAGTGTGATACACCATATTAATAAAATCAATCACAAGGACCATATGATCATCTCTATAGATACTGAAAAAGCGTTTGATAAAATTCAACATTCATTCATGACAAAGACCCTCTATAAGTTAGGTATAGATGGAAAGTATCTCAACATAATTAAAGCCATATATGACAAACCCACTGCCAATATCATCCTGAATGGGAAAAGCTGAAAGCTTTTCCTTTAAGAACAGGAACTAGACAAGGATGCCCACTCTCACCACTCCTATTCAACATAGTGTTGGAAGTACTAGCCAGAGCAATCAGAGAAGAGAAGGAAATAAAGGGCATCCAGATTGGAAAAGATGAAGTCAAACTGTCCCTGTTTGCAGATGACATGATCCTATATATCGAACAGCCTAGAGCCTCTACAAAAAAACTCTTGGAGTTGATAAATGATTTCAGCACAGTAGCAGGATACAAAATCAACACGCAAAAATCAGTAGCATTTCTTTTCGCCAAGAGTGAACATGCAGAAAGAGAAATCAAGAAAGCCTGCCCATTTACAATAGCCACCAAAAACATAAAATACTTAGGAATTGAGTTAACCAAGGATGTGAAAAATCTCTATCATGAGAACTACAAACCACTGCTGAGAGAAATTAGAGAGGATACAAGAAGATGGAAAGATATCCCATGCCCTTGGATTGGAAGAATCAACATAGTGAAAATGTCCATACTACCCAAAGTGATATACAAATTCAATGCAATCCCCATCAAAATTCCAAAGACATTTTTCTCAGAAATGGAAAGAACTATCCAGACATTTATATGGAATAATAAAAGACCACGCATAGCCAAAGCAATGCTGAGCAAAAAAAATAAAACTGGAGGCATAACACTACCTGACTTTAAGCTATACTACAAAGGTATAATAACCAAAACAGTATGGTACTGGTATAAAAACAGACACACTGATCAATGGAATAGAGAATCCAGAAATCAACCCACACACTTACTACCATCTGATCTTTGACAAAGGCACCAAGCCTATTGACTGGGGAAGGGACTACCTCTTCAGCAAATGGTGCTGGGATAACTGGATATCCATACGCAGGAGAACGAAACTAGACCCATACCTCTCACCATATACTAAAATCAGCTCAAAATGGATTAAGGATTTAATCATAAATCCTGAAACAATAAAACTTCTTAAAGAAAACATAGGAGAAACACTTCAGGAAGTAGGACTGGACACAGACTTCATGAATCGACCCCAAAAGCACGGGCAACCAAAGGAAAAATAAACAAATGGGATTATATCAAACTAAAAAGCTTCTGCACAACAAGAGAAACAATTAACAGAGTTAAAAGACAACCAACAGAGTGGGAGAAAATATTTGCAAAATGTACATCTGACAAAGGATTAATATCCAGAATATATAAGGAACTCAAACAACTTTACAAGAAAAAAACAAGCAACCCAATTAAAAAATGCGCAAAAGAGCTAAGTAGGCATTTCTCTAAGGAAGATATACAAATGGCCAACAGACAAATGAAAAAATGCTCAACATCACTCAGCATCCGGGAAATGTAAATCAGAACCACACTGAGATACCAACTAACCCCAGTTAGGATGGCTAAAATCCAAAAGACTCTGAACGATAAATGCTGGCGAGGTTGCGGAGAAAAAGGAACTCTCATCCATTGTTGGTGGGACTGCAAAATGGTGCAGCCTCTATGGAAAATGGTATGGAGGTTCCACAAACAATTGCAGATAGATCTACCATATGTCCCAGCTATCCCACTGCTGGGAATATACCCAGAGGAATAGAAATCATAAAGTCGAATACAAATCATAAAGTCGAAGGTATACCTGTTCCCCAATGTTCATCGCAGCAGTCTTTACAATAGCCAAGAGTTGGAACCAGCCCAAATGCCCATCATCAGATGAGTGGATACGGAAAATGTGGTACATCTACTCAATGGAATACTACTCAGCTATAAAAACGAATGAAATACTGCCATTTGCAACAACATGGATGGACCTTGAGAGAATTATATTAAGTGAAACAAGTCAGGCAAAGAAAGAGAAATACCACATGTTCTCACTTATTGGTGGGAGCTAAAAATCAATATATAAATTCACACACACACACACACCAAAAAAAAAAAAAACTGGTGGGGGGAGAAGATATAACAACTACAATTACTTGAAGTTGATACGACAAGCAAACAGAAAGGACATTGTTGGGGGGGAGGGAGGAGTGGGAGGAGGGAGGAAGGTTTTGGTAAGGGGCAACAATAATCAACCAAATGTATATTGACAAAATAAAATTTAAATTAAAAAAAAGAAAAAAGAAATGGGGGGAACTATACTACAAAGCTATAATAACCAAAACAGTATGGTACTGGCATAAAAACAGACACACTGATCAACAGAATAGAATAGAGAATCCAGAAATCAACCCACACACCTAAAGCCATCTGATCTTTGACAAAGGCACCAAGCCTATACACTGGGTAAGAGACTGCCTCTTCAGCAAATGGTGCTGGGAGAACTGGATATCCATATGCAGGAAAACGAAAACTAGACCCATACCTTTCATCATACACTAAAGTCAACTCAAAATGGATTTAAGAATTAAATATACACCCTGAAACAATAAAGCTTCTTAAAGAAACATAGGAGAAACATTTGAGGAAATAAGACTGGACACAGACTTCATGAATACGACCCCAAAAGCACAGGCAACCAAAGGAAAAATAAACAAATGGGATTATATTAAACTAAAGAGCTTCTGCACAGCAAAAGAAACAAGTAACAGAGTTGAAAGACAACCAACAGAGTGGGAGAGAATATGTGCAAAATATACATCTGAGAAAGGATTAATATCCAGAATATACAAGGAACTCAAACAACTTAACAAGAAAAAAACAAGCAACCCAATTAAAAAATGGGCATAAGGAAGATATACAAATGGCCAATAGACATATGAAAAAATGCTCAGCATCACTCAGCATCTGGGAAATGCAAATCAAAACTACACTGAGATACCATCTCACCCCAGTTAGGATGGCTAAAATCCAAAAGACTATAAACGATAAATGTTGGCAAGGTTGCGGAGAAAAAGGAACTCTCATATATTGGTGGTGGGACTGCAAAATGGTGCAGCCTCTATTTAAAATGTTTTGGAGGCTCCTCAAACAATTCCAGATAGATCTGCCATATGACCCAGCTATCCCACTGCTGGGAATATACCCAGAGGAATGGAAATCATCAAGTCCAATGTATACCTGTTCCCCAATGTTCATCGCAGCAGTCTTTACAATAGCCAAGAGTTGGAACCAGCCCAAATGCCCATCATCAGATGAGTGGATACGGAAAATGTGGTACATCTACTCAATGGAATACTACTCAGCTATAAAAACGAATGAAATACTGCCATTTGGAACAACATGGATGGACCTTGAGAGAATTATATTACGTGAAACAAGTCAGGCACAGAAAGAGAAATACCACATGTTCTCATTTATTGGTGGGAGCCAAAAATAAATAA
Source organism: Cynocephalus volans (assembly GCF_027409185.1). NCBI lineage: Eukaryota > Metazoa > Chordata > Mammalia > Dermoptera > Cynocephalidae > Cynocephalus > Cynocephalus volans. Next base: position 57,991,418 of record NC_084473.1, read on the forward strand.
ATAAATTCACACACACACACACACACACACACACACACACACACACACACACTAAAAAAAAAAAAAAAAAAAACAGGGGGGGAAGACATAACTACAGTTCCTTGAAGTTGATACAACAAGCAAACAGAAAGGACATTGTTGGGTAGGAGGGAGGAGGGGGAAGAGAGAGGGAGGTTTTGGTAATGGGCCACAATAATCAACCACATTGTGTATCGACAAAATAAAATTTAAAAATAAATAAATAAATAAATTCTTAGGAATATATTCAACAATAAGAAGTGCAAAACTAGAAAAAAATAAAAAGTGCAAAATTATATTGTGTAAACTACAAAATATTGGTGAAAGCGTTAAAGACAACCTAAATAAATGTAAAGATATCCTATGTTCATGAATCAGAAGTCCTAATATTGTTAGGATGGTAATACTCCTCAACTTGATATACAGAATTCACCTTATTGGAATTCCAGCTGGCTTCTTTGTAGAAACTAACAAACTGATCCAAAAATTCATATGAAAACTCTAGAGACCCAGAAGAGCCAAAAAAGCTTTGAAAAACAACAAAGTTAGAGATTTTACACTTTCCAATTTTGAATTTTACTACAAAGATACAGAATCAAGACAGTGTAGGACTGGCATAAGGACAAACATAATAAATCAATGGAACAGAATTAGAGTCCATAAATAAACATGTGTCTATGCTCAACTGATTTTCAAGAAAGATGCCAAGATCATTCAATAGGGAAAGAACAGTCTTTTCTACAAATGGTGCTGGGGCAACTGAACAGCATCATGAAAAAGAATAAAGTTAGATCCTTACCTCATACCATATACAAAAATTAACTTAAAATGGATCAAAGACCTAGATGTATAATCAAGACTATAAAACCCCTTAGAAGAAAAGGCAGGGGTAAATCTTTTTGACCCTGGATTTGGCAAGACATTCTCAGATATGATACCAAAAGTGCAAGTATATGGTTTTAGGGTGGGAAAGGCCTTTCTAAATAACAAAAGACTAATAACCAAGGTCAATGGTTCAGATCATCTCACCAGCCAGCTACCAAAAAAAAAAAAAATCAAATTAAATTAAAATAAATAAATAAATAACAAAAGACTACTCACTGTTAAAACTCAGGAACCACATATATCAATACAAATAATGCAGTAATCCTTGCAGGAACTAAATAGTTTAGGATAGTGACTGTATCCTTTTATCCCTACCATGCAGATTTTTAAAAATAGAACATCTTAATGCAAAAAAAAAAAAAAAAAAAAAACCCAAAACAGGCACTCTCATATACTGCTATTGGGATATAAATTAATACAACCTTTCTAGAGGGCAATTGGTAATCAGAAGCCTTAAAAAAATTTGTTATCTCTTAATTCATGATATGACCCAGATTTCTATGCTCAATGATATTTTCAGAACTTTTTTTTTAAACAGGAAAACACTAGTTAAAAATGTGTTATATTCAGAAGACTGTCATTAAATTCTGTTCAGAGATACACAAGGATATGAGAAAATGCCACTGAAAAAAGCAAACAGGAGTAGGTACGAACTCAAATTTTATATATATTCACAGAAAATAGCTGGAATTACATATACCAAAATTTTAACAATGGAATTACAAATGTTTGTTTTTATTTATACCTGTAAGTATTTTCAAAGCTTTCTACAATGATTAAATTACACTCATAAGCAGAAAAAAATTTTTTTACGTAAAACAGAAAGGGAAAGCATTGGGCCAGCCCATGGCTCACTCGGGAGAGTGTGGTGCTGATAACACCAAGGCCACGGGTTCGGATCCGACATAGGGATGGCTAGTTAGCTCAATGGGTGAGCGTGGTGCTGACAACACCAAGTCAAAGGTTAAGATCCCCTTACCGGTCATCTTTTAAAAAGAAAAAAAAAAGAAAGGGAAAGCATTGATCCATGTGAAAAGTTATAAAGAAAACTGTTCCATCTGCTTTGGTAAACAGGAGGCCACTGGTGACCTGTATGTCGTAAAATAGTTTTTTGCTGAAAGCACAGCCAAATTTCAGAAGTTTGAGAATTTAAAAAGATAAAGGAATAAAAAGAGACAGCTGAAGAGCAAGGTCCTAGAGAAAATGGAAGAAAGGAAATAAAACCAGAGAGAATTCTTTATAAAGTTTCAAGAAAAGACAAACTATGTTTACTATTCCTACAAAAGTTTTTACTGAAATAATCATTTCTCCCATTCCAATCACTTTTTAAAAATTACTTGAAGATCAACTAAAATTTTATCAAGTCCATGAAGCCTTCTCCAATCTTACCAAAACTAAACTCCTCCCGCTGCACTGCAGCTACAAATATTTCATGGAATTTACCATTTGATTTTTCATACTGTTTTTGTGTATTTCTTAAGCTGGCACTGCATTAAACGTGGATATGCACTGTCTTGTTTAATCTACACAAAATCCCCATGTGATATGTATTTATTGTATTCTTATCTCCATTTTCAAATAAGAAACACTGAGGGGTCAGGGAACTTAACCAAAGTCTGAGTCTTAATAACAGAAGCAGAATTTGAACTCAGGTCTGTCAGATTCCAAATATCACTCTCTGAAGTACCACCATCCTAGTGTCTCGTCTGCAGTAGTATTACACTCTTAACATTGCTTAAGGAAAGATACACATTTAAATAAATTAGCTATGAAGTAGGTTTGGGTGAGATCAACTTCAGGAATGGGTCCTGACTGGTTTGATCCAATCAAAGTCCATTCTCTTTGGACTCTATTTCAGGAATAAAGCCAATGATATATGAAGTGATGTTTGCTAGGGAGGTTTTGGAAAAAGGTTTCTTGTTCTTGTACAATAGGTTCCAAAAAAAATTCTCTCTTTTCCTCCGCATGTTGTAAGTATACAATATGATCTAAAGATGTGGTATAAAGATGATGTAGTAGCCATTTCTGCTACCATGGGAAGGGTCAAACTGAGGTCAAAATCAAGGAATCATCACATAGCAAGCCACAGAGAAATGAAGTCCTGATAATGTTATGAATTCGTGGATTAAAAGTAAACCACACCTGAAGACAGCACCTACCTGGACTGCTTAGTTATAGCTTTTTAAAAGTCCTTTTTGTTTCTGTCAAAGGAGTTGTTTTTTCTGGTCCCTGCAACAGAATCCTGACTGGCTTCATAAGTAATACCCAATCTTAGATTTCTAACCCATGGATATTAATATCAAAGGCTACTAAGGTATTTTTTAAAAAACCAAAACCCTTGACAAAATAAGTTTTAAAAAAATCAATACAGTACCTTTTTATGAAGGGGAGAGGAGTGTGAGCAAGATGTCACCAAAATAAGTACTGACGGCACTTGAAATATCCAAGAAAAGTGAGAAAACAGGAAAAAACACCACCTACAGCCTACCCTTGATTTCTCTTCCATTACCCACCTACAGTGATCTTAGGATTTTTCAAATACTTTAATAAATTAGTATCGATCCTAGTACAGGTTGAGCATCCCTAATTCAAAAATCTGAAATGCTCCAAAATCCAAAACTTTTTGAGCGCCAACATGACGCACATAGGAAACACTGGGGCACATCACAGTTTGGATTTTCGGATTAGCGATGCTCAACCAGTATGTATCCTGCAAATATTCCAAAATCCAAAATACGAGACTTTTCTGGTCTCAAGCGTTTTGAATAAGAGATAATCAACCTATAATGTGCAGTCACTGTGAAACTTAGTCATAACCGATAGGTACAAAGAACTAATAGTCTCATATAATAAAAAGCCATTGAAGAGGTAAACACAGAAATAAATAATTCTAAACTGGCAAGTGCTATGTAGGAAAAGAACCAGAACTACTTCAGAATGGGCATTCAGGAAAGGCCTCTCTGGAAAAAAAATAGTAATAATAATAACTCAATGTTTAAGTCAAGACTTGAAGGCACAGGAAGGTGGACATAAAGGTTTGGTGGCAGCAAAGAACATCACTGTAAGAAGGTAAAGAGAGCAAGGGGATGAGGTTAGCAGAGACCATGCCATATAAAGCCTCATAAGTCACAGTAAACTGTTTCACTCCCCCTATTCCCAGCAACTATTTCAACCAGGTAAAGACCTGTTCAATCTTCCATCTTCCTTGAAACCTTGCCTAACCTACTTTAGCCAGAAATAATCTCTCCATAGTTCCTTTTTTTGTTGTTCCTTTCTTTCTTTCTCCATAGTTCCTTTGACAGTTTCTTACGAGTTTCCCCACTTTCATAGTCAGGCTCATCTTCAAAAAAAAAAAAGGCTTAGAGTAAAGTACACTGAGTAGAAATAAGAAAAACTAGATTCTGGTCCTAGCCCTGCTACTCATTAGCTGTGTAATTATTAGCCAAATAATTCTATTTCTCATGACTCTTGCGAAGTTCAGTGAAGATACATGAAATTACAGTGCTCAAATAGCTACAGAAGTACATTATCATCACTATATTATATATAATTAAACAGAGTATTCCAACTGCACAAGCATGGCATTACTTCCTGTAATTTGAGCACAATACTTAGCAATACTTGAAGAGAGCTTCATGTTGTGCTGGCTTTTTTTTTTTTTTTTTAAAGATGACTGGTAAGGGGATCTTAACCCTCGACTTGGTGGTGTTAGCACCGTGCTCACCCAGTGAGCTAACCAGCCATCCATATATGGGATCTGAACCTGTGGCCTTGGTATTAGCACCACACTCTCCCGAGTGAGCCACGGGCCGGCCCGTGCTGGCTTTCTCAGCACGCACATAATATTGTTAATAGTTTTCAAGCTTATTTCTAAAGCAACTGTACCCTTTTCTCCCCAAGAGATAACTCCAATTTATAAAACAGGTAAAACTGAGCTTTTAATTTTGAAACAAGGGAAGAGGTTCCAAGCACCGCCTCACTCCCTTGTAATAGGGACAATTCCACCCTAAGAAACCGTTTAAAAACCATGATCATTACTAAAAATCTTGAAGATGAAAGAAGTCAAGTCACAGTCCCATGGCTTGCCACCAGTCATGTCTCTCCAGGTTGATTTTTTTTTAAAAATCCATCTTTTCCACAAGAATAGCATCAGATTCAGTCAAGTGCCTTGATGTAATCAAAATGCCATATCTGTAGTAGTAACTTATTAATGCCATGACGATCCTTTACTAAACTTTCATTCTTTCCTAAGTGTTGATTATTTAATAGTAGTTTCCAAGATGAGGGGGATAAAAACAGCCTAAGACAATATCTACCATTCCAGTAACTTAACAACTAAAGCTTTACAATCACACATAACCATAAACTCTACCACCTTCACTAGATGTAATCTGCCCAGACTCGGACATTTTAAACTTGAACATCACTAACAATCTCTCATTTCCTCACCACTCTGGAGGTTAGAGTCCCTCTTAAAACACAATTTATTCTGCCAGTTTGGAGATTCTCCTTAGAAGGGAAGATGAAAACAAAGTGCAACTGGAGTAAAATAACATTTGGCTGACCACATTCTATTATACCACTCTACCAAGCACTGTCTCTTTATCTTGTTACTTTGAACACAACTTCAAAAGCCCTATTGTCCTAAGCATTTTTGTAAAGTCTCTATTTATTCTGAGCTTTAGTACTCTTACTACTACTCTTACATTTCTAAATTCATCATTGGTTACTGAACCTTTCTCAATAATCAGAATGTGGTTCGTGAGTCTGAAAGCAAAGTTACCAAAATAAAAAATACCTCCCTATTTTGTCTTACGGTGATTTAGAACCAGTACACTGCACTCTTAACATTTTAGAACAGTCGACAGATATAGGAGTCAAAATAAATAAGACTATAAAGCCTATACACTAAGGCTCTTATGTTGGGAAGATACACTTATCTTATTGCTAGATTTCCTTCCAGATATGCTATATGAGGTACTCAGCAATTTGACTTCATAGACTTTATTCAGGATGATAATCAGACAGCTACAACCCAAATGTCCATCAGGAGAGGTCTGGTTAATTTAAAGTATGAACAAATAATGAAAAATTATATTGAAGTTATTATAAAGTATAACAGAGGGCATACTGACAAGGAAAGATGCCTACACCTTATTAATAAAAAATCATATAGAGAGGGGCCGGCCTGTGGCTCACTAGGGAGAGTGTGGTGCTGATAACACCAAGGCTACGGGTTCGGATCCCATATAGGGATGGCCGGTTAGCTCACTGGGTGAGCATGGTGCTGACAACACCAAGCCAAGGGTTAAGATCCCCTTACCGGTCATCTTTAAAAAAAAAAAATAATAATATAGAGAACATGCCAGTTAGTGCAGCTGGTAAGAGCACAGCCTTATAATACCAAAGTCAGGTTCGGATCCCCAGACCAGCCAGCCACCAAAAAAATATACAGAGAGATAATATACAAAGTTATTAGTTTATTTAAATAAATAGTGTGTGAGGAAAGGGAAAAGAATTAGTGAAGAGATGTTTTACCAAAACATGAATGATTTATTTATCAAGTAGAGTTTCAGATTCTCCTAATTTTCTTCTTTTCCCTACCACTGGACTTTTTTCAAAAAAAGAAGGTATCCTTTCTAAAATGAGAAACAATAAAGCTACTTTCATTCTTTGGAAAAAGACTAATCACCCTGATAGAGAGATCAATGATAAGGGTTCTTAAATTTTCTCTTGCCACCATACACTACAGATGACACTTCCCCAACATAATCTAAGAACCTAACCCAGACTGTAACAAAGCACACACAGCTAACAATTACACTAAACCTTCAATAAAAGAGAGCTCATCAAGAGGCAATATTGGAATCAAAACTCTTTGGCTGCACAAACTCAAATGGTATTACAAGGGGGACAACTAAGAAGTAGCTCCCGCCCTAGGACTGGAAAGCCACCAAGGTGTTCTCTTCTGTCTTAATGGAGCTTCAATGTCAACTGTTTCCACAAATTTGCTCCAATTTTTTCTGCAAACAGCCTCCTCCACTTGCTCAGTGTTTCTGCTCCCCTACATCAGCTTGCTAAAGTACTCATTCTAGTTCAGCTGCTCATAGCTAACTGGCTTTTTCATTCAAAGATTCTAACAGGAAAAATCTTACTGATGACAGCAGCGCCACCAATCCATCAAGTCAGGAGTCCATCTCTACTCCAATCAGCAATGGCTAGGGAGTAGGGGCTTCCAGATAGATTCTCTAGAATAAGCTATACCTAGGCCAGGAAGGGAAACCTGTCTTCTACCATAATAAGGAAAGTACAAGAGAAGGTCAGGTATACACTATATTAATTCTCAATTAACTGAGTAACCTACATTGGAGATTATTTTTAATTTCCATAGAATCTAAGAGAAAGAGAACATTAACAGGTGTTGATCACATTAAAAAGCTAAAAGTCCAATCATTTTCCTGGTATATAAAGCCCTAAATCAAAGTAACTTAGCCATGTGTCCCACAGACCCAATCTCACCACCTACACGGAAACAACTAATTTTTGCCTTTTTGCATTGCCTAGTAATTTAGAATACAGTTGACCAGTGTGGAATTTTGTGTGTGGTTTTTTTTTTAAATAAGAATATACCGACTGGTTTATGAATAAGGTAATAAAAAGCAATACATGATATAATCGCAGCTGCAGCATAATTCATCCAGAAACTCTCATTTCTAACTTACTACTGTCTATAGACCCCAAAACACAGGATTTACATGAGCAATCACATTCTTCTATGACACAACTTTTCATTAACTAAAATGTTTACTAAGCACCTACTCTCTACAAGACACTATATTAGGACTGAAAAAATAAAAAATAAAACATGGCCCCTGACTTTGTTCACCACCCAGCAAATGAGGCTGATTTTTTTTTTTTTTTTTTTTTTAAAGAGAGAGGGACTATAACATACCTATGTATTCTAACTAAAGAGTATAGCCATTTTAACTGGTTGGAAAGGCTAAAAAAAAGATAAGTTTGGGCCAAACTGTACTATATGCCACGCTAAAGTGTTAGAACTTTACTTTTCAGGCAATGAAGAGCTGTGACAGTTTAAGCAGGTAACATAATCATACACTATTTTAGACAAGCAAATCTGAAAAAGTTACACAATATAAAAAAACTTTTTTAAAATCTATAATTTAAAACACCAAAATAAAATGCAAACAAAAAAGCAGGGAAAAAAATTCTATGCAGTGAATATGACCAAAGATTAATATACTTAATAAATTAATAGCTCATAAGTTAACATCACAGAATATTAAAACCTGAGAAGTGGGAAAAGAACACAGATAACTCATTAAATAAGAAATGCAAGTAGCCAATAAAAATATGAGTGGTTAAACATATTAGTAATTGGCTATTACATTTTTTGAAAAAAATAACATTTTAATAATAATATTCAGCACAGTTGAAAGTGGCCAAGTTCCACCGACATGGCTGAAAGAATAGAAATATATTCTTTCTGGAAAGCAAATGGACGATATGAAAAGGCTGGAAAATGTTTATATTTTTTGATACAGTAATGGCACTTCTAAGAATCTCTCTTTTTTTTTTTTAAGATGACCAGTAAGGGGATCTTAACCCTTGACTTGGTGTTGTCAGCATCACACTGTCCGAACGGAGCGAACTGGCCATCCCTAAATGGGATCCGAACCCATGGCCTTGGTGTTATCAGCACCATATTCTCCCGAGTGAGCCACAGGCCGGCCCTCTAAATGTCTTAAAGAACCAGGATGTAATTAAAAGATTTATGTAAAAGAATGTTCATTTGCAGCATTATTTACAACATGGAAAAACTGAAAGAATTGGAAGCAAATAATAGAAAGATTAAATTTTATATAAAATAGAATATTATATAGACAAAAACATGTTTCAAAAAAGTTAAGGAAAATGATCAAACCTAATGATAGGTAAAAGAAGGAGCTAGCCTCTTAGCTCAGTCGGTTAAAAAGCACACTTATAACACCAAGGTCACAGGTTCAGATCCCCGTACTGGGCAGCCGCCAAAAAAAAAAAAAAAAAAGTAGTGTTAGGTGTAACAAGCTATATATTAAACTACATCCACCTCATTCTCAATTTTAAAAATGTAAATGTGTACAAAAAAGATGAAAAAATATTACAAAGTATCAACAGGAATCATCACTAGGTAGGTTAGATTATTGGTGATCCAAACTTGAATAGTTTTCAATTTGTCTACAATGAGAATAAGCAACTCTAAAATCAGGAGAAAAAATAAGAATAAATGAAAAGGAGAAATGTAGCCTAGCCCACCTGGCTACAGTCTGTCATATATTGGTCAAGTAATTATTGTAAAATTTCTGACTGCCTCTTTCTGAAAATATAAAAATTCTTATTCACAGTCCACCTATGCATAAGAAATACCTATAAAGTAGATATTGTGTATAGATACTATGATTATTAAACATAAGAAACATTAATGTTTCATGAATACTAGCACTAGTTATCAAGTTATTATTGAGACAATGCTGATAGCCTACATGTTAACAGTATACTGCACATATTTGTAGTGCTTTATGATTTATAAGTTACTTTATAAAGATATTCGGATAGAAACTGTGTATACTGTTATCTTTGAAAGCCAGTATTTCAAATATTAATTAAGAGGATATATACTTAGCAAGATTAATTTACCAAGTAAACATCCATAAGTTGGGACTTGTGTATTGCAATAAAGTCAAGTTTTCCAATTTTAAGAATGAAATTTTCCAATTTTAAGACTTCACATTTTAGATTAAATGTGTACAAAAAAAGTTTATGTTACTAATGACTTAATGATTTAGTACCTACACACTTAAAGTATCTAAAGAACTCTATAAGCGTGGAGTTTTTTTGTTTTATTTTGCTTTTGCAGCTGGCCAGTACAGGGATCAAACCCTGGACCTTGGTGTTACCAGCACCTCGCTTTAACCAACTGAGCCAAGTGAACTCCAAAATGTATAGTTTATTAAAGGGCTCATTGCAGACAATTTTAAGAAAGATTCTCATTCAGCTACATTTACCATCGCTTTTAAATTCCTACTACAAAAGAACTAAAAAATTAAAATTAAAAAAAAAATTCCTACTACAATTGCCATGGAATTATGCCTGAATATTTAAAGATACATAAAAATACTGGAAATATTTTTTACTTTGCTGAACAAACAGTATACTCATAATAACCTCCTCCATTCAAATAAATGATCGTAAAATTTACACAGCATAGCACAACTGTTAAAAGCATGGGCTTTTAGCCTGATCTGGGATTAAAACCTGTTCAAATCCGGGCTCTGGTGAATATAGTCATGTGACTCTAAGCAAGTTACGTAAACTCTCTAAGCCTTGATTCTCTCATTTGAAAAGGGTCATAGGGTACCTACCTGAAAGAACTGATTAAATAAGAAGCATACAAAGTGCTCAGGAAAGTACCCTACGCAAATGCTCAATAAAATATTCTGCTTTAAAAATAAAACAACAAAATTATTCTGCAAATACAAATCAGGGCATCTGAGTTATAGCTTAGATTTAACTAAGCAGGTGACAGGTGATCTGTGGCAAACCACTATCCTGAGATTCAATTTCTTCACCTTTAAGATTTTTGACACCAATACTTACTCCTGCCTATCTTGAATGAATTATCCATTTTCGAGAATTTGGTAAATTATAATTCACTAAACACATAGAATAAAATCTACAAACTAAGTAAAGAAATAAAAAGAAAAAATAAAAAGAATAAAGTCTACAACATATAAATGGTTTAAACGACTATATACATTTAAAGCTATTTTCACTCTGCATTCAGATAATTTACCTTACCAAAGCAAATAATGACCTCAATTTACCAGTGAGTTCACTATGGTGATGGCCGAAAGCATAACTTTAGGCCCCCAACTTCTCACCAACATCAAGAAATGCTTTGGGCTTAGTAAATTGGTTCACAAAATTAATTATAAAATCAGCTAACATACAAACTCAATAGAAGGAGAATAGGAACCTAAGTTTTAAAGTCATGCTAAACTGAATGCAGCCCCACAAACTGATAGTAGCAAAATTCACTCAATGCATTCAAGCTTTATAAATTTCAACCTAATTAAAAGTGAAGCATTAAAAAAAGGAAAATGAAAACTCAAATACGTTAGAATAACCAATCTCAACAATACAAATACCAAAACCAAATGTTATTTTGAAATGTAGTTAAGAGTTTTTAGGATATCTGTCAAGACTCTATTAAAAAAGGAGATTGGGCGGGGGGTAGTCCTTATTATAGAGTTCTTAGCTTAGTTCCACAGATAGACTTCAATGGGCCTCTTAAACTGTAGGCAAAATTGTGGGTGTGTACCTGTGTATGTTTCCATGGTGAGAGTTTACAGCTTCAGATTCTCAGCAGGACTAAGAGGTACTGATGACAAAAGGAAGCCCTTTACAATTTTCTGTTACAAATTTTGGATAACTATATTACATTCTGCCAGATTTTAAAACAAACATTCTATATGAAGTACTTACCCTTAACAAAAATTCTATGCATATCTGATATAAAGCCATACCACCCACATTATGTCTACCCTTTCATTTATAACAGAAATTTTTTAGACTATATTTACTGGTGTGTCCAATTAGACTTCTTTAAGTTTCATCAGTGTTTGTAAATTTGACAAGAAATAGGTTTTTGGTTTTTTAAATAATTCTATCTTTTTCAACATCAACTTGAAACACACCACCCATCTCCTGTTGGTTGGTTAAACTGTAATGGGGAATTATATTGGGAGATAAATTCTGAGCACATTATTTTGGGACTTTACATTTCTAATCAAGATTGAATTGATGCTCATCTTTGCACAACCTATAGGGGGAAAAAAGGACACACTTCATAGATAATTACTTGGAGTGAGAGTACAAGAAACGCATATAATCTACTTCGATTCAGCAAGTTTTATCAAGCTCCTACAATCATGCTCATTATCATATTCTATCTATCATAGCCATGGATAAATACCACTTTGGTGAGATATAGGAATACCCTCTGCTCTTGTGGGACTTAAGAGTCTTACGTTTGGGATATAAGAACTACACAAAAGAAAAACAATTTTAAAACTACTACAGAAAAAAAAGCAACATGCAATAGCTTGGTATAAACTACATGTAAAATTGCTGAAATAATTTTTTTTAAAAAGGAAGAATCACTGTGAGATTATTGTTTAGGAAGCAAATTTTTAAACTGAGCCTTAAAAGAAATATGAAACTAAGTATTTTTAGAGACCATTGGGTTAAATACAAACAGAAAATCTTCATTTGTTCCTTAAAACAGGTTTCTTAGAAGGTCTGCATGGCCAGATTTTATGAACTTGGTTGAAATAACTGTATTTACTTAAAGGTAATAAAAGCTAAATTCTATCTCAATTTTGCATATTTCTAACTCTCCATAGATCCACTGTATTTCTTAGTGCTTCTAACCAAAATTTTAGGGAATTCCCAGATAATCTTCGATGAGACCTTTCATTATGATCAAGATGCCAGCTCTTTTTATAAGATAATAAAGATTAACAAACTTTAGTATCTTCACATACTATGTTTAAAGTTAATTTCCCTAGTTAAGTTTAAAATCACCAACAAAATTTAGTTTTTCCTAATATGAGTACATACTTCACAGCAAAGCTATTTATTCATTTTCCAACTTAAGAATAACAAAGTCATAATCACACAACTTATATCTGAGATACAAAATATGGTTTAGTGAAATAAATACTTATCATAAACCACCTGCACCATACAAAATATGGTTTAGTGAAATAAATACTTATCATAAACCACCTGCACCAAAAATAAAAGTATTTCAAAATACATTCAAATAACTTTAAAATTCTAGAAACACTCAGGATGACACAAACATTGGAAAGTATGTTGAAATATGTGAAAAATCTACTTACACCTGTCAGGAAGTAAACAGTGTAGGGAGCTGAAAGGAAAGTAGGACCCTTCCACTTTTATTATTGCCTTTGGTCATTAAAATTCAAACACAAACAGTACAGTACAATTTACAAATCAATTGTTTTAATGAATCGCATTAGAAAATAGGTAGTTTGGAAGTCTGTCGAAATATCACACAGAGAATAAAAATTCAAAGCCCATATAAACGGATCGTAAGTGAGCATTTTCTCAACAATCAAGTTTTTGTAAATTGATCTTTTCATCTAATTCACCTCTTCCAACTAGGCCTTTGGGCCCACAAGTAGACGACTTACAATATATCTTGTTTCTTTACGGTGAAATACCATCTTGCAAAGGTCAGAAATAAAATTAAAAGAATGGCCAGAAAAGATCAATGTACGCTCTTTAATAATAAAAAGTATAAGGAAAAAGGCCTTTCATTCCTAGGGACAGGCCATGACTATCCCGGGATGGTGTCTGGTAGTACGGTGCTCTCTCGTGAACAGAATCTACCACTAAAACGACGAACGGTACAGTACGAAGAAACATCATTAATTTATTTCAAAAATAGGTATGAAGGTTCCAACCATCACTATCACCGTTCATTTTCAGCTATTTGAGGGCTGGTAGAAGGGTTTAATGCACCCACAACCCCCAAGGGAGGGAAAAACCACCACCCTCCTCCCAGGGAGTTTAATGAAAATTAGCAGGTAAGAGAGGCCTCGGCGGCACACTGAAAATCAAAGAGGGCGGCCGGAGGATTGGGACTGCGGAGAATAGCCTCGTCGTCCGACCCCACCTCCCCTCACCTTCCCAAGAGGACCAAGGGGGAGAAGGACGCGAGGGGTTCATTAGTGCCTTCGTTAATTGACACCTGTAATGAGGAAACTTTCCGAGAGCAGAGAGCGCTCAGGCCCGGCCGCGCCGGGGCTCCGCGGCGGCCGCCTCTGGGCGCCCAGGTAACCGGGCCGGGCTGGGCCCGAGGCGCCGCGGCAGCCGCGCCACCGCGCACCTTCCCGGGGCGATAGGCCCGCACGCCGCCCGGTCCAGCCGTCGCCTCCCACAGGCCGCGGCAGCCGGGGGAGTCTGGAGAGCGATGCGGGGACCCCAAATCGTGCACCCCGACAGGCCGCCACCGCGGCTACTTACTTTCATTTAACACCTCCACCAGGTCTGCGCAGTTCTCGCACATCGTTCGGCCGCCGCCCCCCCCTCCCCCGCTTCGGATCGCGCTGACTGATCCCGACCGGCGGGGGGGAGGGGAGAGAGGCGGAGGAGGGGGCCGGCCGGCCGGCGGGGCGGGGAGGCGACGAGGGCGGGCGACGGCGGGGACGGGGCGGGGAGCAGGATGGGGGAGGGGGCCGGCGGTCCCCGGAGCGGGCGGGGGGGAGGAGGGGGGCGAGGGGAGGCGCACAGGCCGGAGGGGCGCGGAGGCGCCGGCGGCGGGGAAGGGGGGGAAGGACAGGGGGAGGGGAGAGGGAGGGAGGGGGCAGGTGGGGAGAGAAGCAGCAGAGTCACTTCACCGACCCGACGCCGCGGCCACCGCCGACGCCGCCGCCATTTTAATAGAGCGCTCGGGCTGCGCTCGGCTCTTTCCGCCCGGGCGAAGGAGCCGACTATAGGCGCCTCGCGCTCTCATTCCTCCTCCTCCCTCCCTCTCTTCTCCTCCCGCCCTCACACCTCTCCCTCCGCACACACGCCGCACGCTCCACACCCCGCCGTGGCCGGCTCGCCGCCCTCCCTTTCCTCTTCCGTCCGGCCTCCCCGCCCTCGGTCCACCCCCTCGGCGCGCTCGCCCAACCCGCCCAGCCCGGATCTCTGTCAGCGGCCGGAAGGGAAACGCGAAGCCAGCGCGGCCGCGGGGGGAGTCCGGGTGAGTAGGAGAAGATGGCGGAGGCACTGAGCGGGTCGCGGTTGCGCGGCGTCACCCACCGCTGCCCACGGCCCAGCGAGTGCCGGGTCACTCGCGCCGCCCTCGTACGCTTCGCCATTTTTCCTCCGGGCCCACGAAGGGGAATTAGTGTTGGTTTCTTTCGAGACCCCTCCCCCGCGCTGAGGCTTTTGGGGGTGGGGGAAGAAAGGGGTCAATGGGGGTGACGGGCAGGGTGACGCCGCAGGCCGAGCTCGAGCACTCGGCCCTCTCCCCTGTGAGAGTGGAGCAGCCCAAGCTTAACCCGCTTCGGTGTTTGTAGCTACCCTGTAATTCTGGGAGGCTCATCGGCCTCGAGCAGTAAGATCTTGATGTGATGACAAATGGCGGGGCAAGGTGTTCGCATGGCACCTCCTCGTTTTTACGCAAGGGGGCCTCTCACGGTGTGCCCATCAACTCTTCACCTGAGATAGCATGCTAGGCTTCTCAGCAGAGAACAAATAGGAAGGATGTTAGGATGAGGAACGAGGAATGAAGAACAGGTGAAGGAAAGGGTAGACTCAGCTGAAGTTTTGTTAACTAGGTAGCGTTGGGAAAATTTTCCTCGCATCTGCACTTACACCTTCCTCACTGATTTCTATGTCCAGCATGTTTACATGGAGATGTGACTGCATAGTCCGAAAGGTAGCGTACGTAATATTCTCAGAACTGTAACCAGAGCACCAATTAAGGCCCTGTGGTAAATCTTATATAGGTTTTGTCGAGGTTGTGTCACACCCACCTCTCCATGCCAGGACCACCTTGTCCGATCTGCTTCGCCTTTCTGCTGCTTGAAGCTGATGCCGTAAAATTTCTGCCCAACCCGTTTTAAATTTTTCCATATGAGCAAGTGATCATTAGAAGCTGTAGAGCTTTTCCTCTATTACCTTCCCTCCTTCCTTCTCTTTCCCACAGGGTTTCTGCAGACTGGACTTTGGATCCTGTAGCAGACATTGTCCATCCAACCATTGTCCTTTCCCACCTATCCCTCTTCTCTGCCAAATTGAACCCAAATTTTGGGCCGGCCTGTGGCTCACTCGGGAGAGTGCGGTGCTGATAACACCAAGGCCACGGGTTCGGATCCTATATAGGGATGGCCGGTTTGCTCACTGGCTGAGCGTGGTGCTGACAACACCAAGCCAAGGGTTGAGATCCCCTTACCGGTCATCTTTTAAAAAAAAAAAAAAAAAATTGAACCCAAATTTTTCCAAGTGGCAGCGGAGAGACCTTGATCTCAGGAAGGAAAGTCCCAGGGAATATTTGTGATTTGTTTAAAACCAACAATCGTGGTAATCTGGTTTCTCTAGGGCTAGCCATATAATTGAGTTCCTGCTGATGAAATGTAAGCAGAAATCTGCAGTATGGGTCTTTTGGAAAGAACTTCCCTTTCCTAATAAAAAGGGGACTAATTCAGCTGACATGCCCTTTAACCCTTCTTTCTACCTGAAACGTGTTCTTGATGCACAAAGTAATACAACATCCATTTTTGTAATTTTTTTAAACAAACCACAAACGGGATAAGAGACAACCTTAAAGTTAACAATACAGAATAATAAAGTGTATGTCCCTGATGCATCCTTAAACAGCTGTCCGCAGACTGCTTATGTGAGAAAAATCAATTATTATTTCCCGAAGCCGCTCTCTGATTTCCATTACTTGTAGCCAAACACATTGGTACAATACAGATATTCTTTTAATAATTATTCGTAAGTACCTGTCAACTATGCTTTTAAGGCCATAGAAGACAACTGTTACTATAGATGTGGAATCCAAGATGTGTTGAAGACACACTTTGATCTTTTAAGAAAAAAAAAAAAGTTTAGCAGTGTCTTGCTTCCTAGTTTTTTGTTTTTTCTTTTCTTTAAAAACTTAAGTTATGTGATGCTTGGCTTAAAATGCTTTGAGAATTTAGGGTATTACTATCAGGAATGATTGTTGCTCTTTAATCATCTACATCAGAGCTCAATGAAATTTTTCTATAAAGGACAGATAGTAAATACTTTAGTCTCTTATCACAACTATTCAACTCATCACAAAAGCAGGTGTAGATAATACATAATGGAATAAGTATGGTGGTGTTCCAATAAAACTTTATTTGTGAACACCGAAATTTGTATCATTTTCATGTGTCACAAAATACTATTTTTTTAAAGCCATTTAAAATGTAAAAACCATTCTTAGCCCACCAGCCATACAAAACATGTAGCCGACCATATTTGGCCTACGGGCTGTAGTTTACCAACCCCTTATCTACTTCAACTGCTTGTTAACAGATAAAAGCACAGAAGCCAGTAAAAACAAGGTTGCCTGCTGCCTAACTAGACATCGCTATTCTGTACTGACTTGGTATATGTATCAACAGGGACCTTTTAATGTTTTTGAAAGGTGTGCATTCTAAAAGAATAATGCCTCTACTGGCCAGCCACCAAAAAATAATAATAAAGCAGAATCTTGTAAAATAGCTCCTAAATTCTTATAAATCTGGATTTTCAAACTAGTAATCAGCAGTTACCATACTACCTTTGATAGCTTGAAGATAAGGATAACTGTTTTCAATATTTTGTTTACATGTCACCATCTAGTGGTAGAGTTATGCTAGAGTAAAATGATACAATCTATGTGAAATTTCTAATTCTCCAGTTTGAAGTATGAGAAGTCTCAAAAAAATTAATGAAAAGATTTGTATTATCTTTTAATTTTACTTTTCCGGACCAGCCCGTGGCTCACTCGGGAGAGTGCGGTGCTGATAACACCAAGGCCCCGGGTTCGGATCCCATATACGGATGGCAGGTTCGCTCACTGGCTGAGCGTGGTGCTGACAACACCAAGTCGAGGGTTAAGATCCCCTTACCGGTCATCTTTAAAAAAAAATAAATAAATAAATAAAAATAATTTTACTTTTCCACACACTTTATGAAGTACCCTATTATATTTGTAGTATGTTTCTAAGTTTTTGTCTGAAAACCAACCCCACATAAACAACTTTGGAAAAGTTAATATTTCCATGGAAAGTTTTTGGCCCTGTTTAGCTTTCCGGTTGCTATCACTGAACGTAGGATTTTAACCTTTATTGTCTCTGGAGTCTGGGGTTAAAGCCTGATATTATATTGGAGACCAGAGCTACTGCAGAATTTACTCTTCTCCCTCACACCAACACTCCAGGTACTATTTTGTGCACCTTAGAGCCATTATTAGAAGGCATGCTATTTTCTCTACAGCACCTCACGTAGTACTTTGTACATAAGTTCAGTAAATTGCCGTTTGGTTCTTAAATTGCTAAAATGATTATATTTTTAAACATAAATTGGATTATATCACTTCCTTCCTTAAGACCCTTCGATAATTTCCTGTTGAATTTAGAATCAACTCTACTTGGGCCTTCTCAACTCATCTTTCTGCTTTTTAATGTCACTCTTGTTACATTCCAGCCACATTGGTCTGCATTCTAACATAAAAACTTATCCTGCTCTGGGTCTTGGTGTATGTTGTTTCTTTCTAGAACATGCTGTCTGATTTTGAAATAGTTAGCCTCATCCTCAAAGTTTTGACATAAACATTATCTCAAAACATAACTCCTCTCCCCTTTAATATTCTGTCAGAGTCCTGTTTATTTCCTTCATATCTCTTAGTATAGTCCTGTAGTTAATTTATTTCTATGTTTATTTGTATGGCTTAAACAAATACAGTTTATTTTTCTCATGTAATAAACAGGCAGTAAACAGTCCAAGGCTGATACAGTAGCTCAAACATATGGACCCAAGTTACTTGTTTCTTTCCACTCTGCTTAGCATATTGGCTTGTCTCCTCCTAATTGCAAAATAGTCACTACAGCACCAACATCATGTACCTTGTAAAGACGAGAAGAAGGAAGCAAGGTGATGATGGCCTGTCTTGGTTTGGATTTCCCCCAAAGCAGGCCCTAAGACAAGGATACAAGTAGAAATAGTTTATCTTGATGTCATCCCAAGAAACACTGGTAAGATGGTAGAGAAGCAAGACAGGAAATGTGGGAGGGAGGTATCCAATAAAAGATTCATTATCAAGCCCTTTACCCCTGAGTGTAACTGGAGCCTAACCCCTCTGTGAAACTACATACCAGTATAAAACATGTGCCTCAAAATCATCCCACCCAAGGGACAGGGAAGCTGGGTGTTCACATCAACTCTCTTTAGTCATTGATTGAGTGTTGCCAGAGGGAAGGGTTGTAGACAGCAAAACTGGCTCCTACGCTCAAATAGCCAGAGAAAACCCTTAGGCATAGAAATTCAGGTGCTAACAGTTGGAGGTCTGGCCACTGCACACTGAAGTGATAAAAACCAGGAGATATGGGCAAACCACTGATAATATCTCTTTCACCCCATTCCCTCTTTTATCTGTCTTGAGTATAGATGTGATATCTGAGTGGCAGCAGCCATCCTGAAACAATAAGCCTACAGGCAAGAAGCAAAAGCCAAGGCATGGAAAATAGCAGAATGGAAAGAGAAAATTCCTGAGTCCCTGGTGGCATTGTCAAGCAGCTGATGAGTGCTTGCTATATAAAACTTTTGCCTATCTAACAAAAATAGAGCCATTTGAGTTTTTTGTGGGCCAGTGCAGTCATTAGAGTAGTGTGGTAGGCAGAATAATGCTCCCTCCCTCCACCAAGATGTCCATGTCCTGATCCCCGGAATCTGAATATGACAACTTACCTGGCAAAAGGGACTTTGCAGATGTGATTAAATTAAGGGCCTTGAGATGGGGAGAGTAGCCTGGATTGTTCAGGTAGGCTCAATTACATGGGGCCTTTAAAAACAACATTTCCCAGCTGTGTTCATAAGGAGCTGATGATGCAAAAATGGTCAGAAAAGTGTGATGTTGCTGGCTTTGATGATGGAGGAAGGGGGCTAGGAACCAAGAAATGTGGGTGGCCTCTAGGAGCTGTAAAAGACAAGGAAACAGATTCTTCCGTTCAGCTTCCAGAAAGGGATGCAGTGCTGCTGACACTTGATTTTAGAACAATGAGACCCATATTGAACTGCTGGCTTACAAAATTTCAAAATAAATGGATTGTTTTAAGCCACTGAATTTGGTTATTTGTAACAACAGCGGTAGAAAAGTAATAAAAGTAGCATGCAGAAATAGGGAACAGTATATACAAAACTCCTAAGACAAAATAGCTTGGCCATTTCTAGCAGTAGAAGTAATGCCAGTATGACTAGAACATGGTTTGGGTAGAAGACCTGAGCCAGACTTGCAGAGCACTGTAAATCTTGCTAAGATTTTGGTCTATCTCCTACAAGCAATCCAAAAAGTTTTTAAGTGTGGAAGCAACACAATCAGAATTGTATTTTAAAATATTGTGACTAGTCTGTAGGGAATGGATGGGAGATAGGGATAACTGAGGGCTGTTAATATTAATAAGAATGATCAATCCAGAAAAGAGCATTGATCCTAGGGATATTTTAGAGGAGAAAAGAACAGGACTGGTTGATGGGTATGGGGACAAGGTAGGAAAGTATCAGCCTGTCTCCAGATTTGTGGTTTGCACAATTGGATAAATGTGCCCATTTACCAACTGCCCAAAAACTAGTGCAATTCCCTAAGCTAGGGATTACTTAAAGGAGGACCAAAGGAAGAGGGGGTCAAAATGATGAGTACTATTTTGGAAGCATTCAGCTTGAGGTGCCTGTGAGATTACTAAAAGGAGTTGTTGAGTAGGCAGTTGTTTGAATTTAAAACTCAGAGAAAATGTCTGGACTGGAAAGGTAAATATGAAAATAATCCTTAGTATGCCAGCTCTTTACTTTATGGGGAAAAAATAACAGCTACACCGTTAGCATTACTTAGAAGTTCCAGGCATGAAGAAAGAAGAAAGAGCCAGTCCCTCAACTATCCTCTTATCAGGAAAGCAAAAGCTTTCCAGAAACCCCTACAACTAACTTTACTTTAGTTCACATTGCTCAAACTCTGTCACATGGCCACCCTTAGCCTCAAGGAAAGCTTGGAAATCCAGCTTTCCAGCCTTTCTGGTAGAGGAAGGAAAAGGAAGCTGACAGCAGATGTTGAGTATATTGACAGCATCTACCAACAGCGATAAACAGAGCTGTAAGATTGTACAGGGAGAGGGAATAAAGTGAAGAGAAAAGGACAAAAGACAGAGCCTTGAGGGACTCTTAATATCTAAAATGTAGGTAGAGGAAGAGAAGAGGTCCAAAGAGTTTAAAGAATGTGGTGGGGGAGGATTTTGATGCCTTTTAAGCCAAAGGAAAAGAACTCAAAAGGGATAAAGATGACAACTGTTGAATGCTGCTGAGAAGTAAACTGAAATGAGATCTACAAAATATTCATTGGACTTAGTACCGTGGAGGTGACGGGAGAAGGAATTATGGATACTGAAGTCTCGGTACAATAGACTGAAGACTATTCATAATAGAAACTATTAGAATAAAAAACTGTTTGAAGGTGTTGCACCCTAAAGAGAAGGTGGGGGTAATGAGATGAGGAAAAAGAATAATATGTGTAAATGCTAGTAGAAAACATGAGAACAATAATAAGTAACTTATTAAGTGCACACTATGCAACAGACACTGTTCTGAGCACTCATCTGATTCTCACAACTACCTTGTGTGGTATGTTTTTCATTGTTCTCCCTACTTTTCGAAGTGAATACTAAGGCACAGAGAGGTTAAGAAACTTATACTTGAGACAAATGGTGATGATACTAGGACAGGAAAATGAGAGTGATTGCTGTACGTATTCTAAGAATGTGAAAGGAGATTGTACAGTTAGAAGGACTCACCTTTGATAATAAGGATAAGGTGACACCTATCTGTATACTGTTAATGATCAGAAGTCAAGGGAGTTCCCATCAGGTGACATGTTTTTTTCTCCTGAAATAAGAAGCAAGGTCATCTACAAGGAGTCAAGAAGGTAGGATTATGCCAGATTGAGGGAACTATAGGTTTGAAATAGACATTGTGGAGAGCAGGAAAACCAGCTGACCAGAGAAGTGTGGTAGCATTTCCAAGTGGAGATGAGGGTCTGGTGGAGCTTGGTTTCTGGTATTCATGAACTTCTTACTGATGCTAGTCTTCCCAGAGCTTTTATGTACAGTTGTTCTGGTTATACAGTAAACAACTTAAGAGAATGCCATCTACATGTTAGACATATGTTTACTATAACCGTATGGCAATAAAGCATCTTTTGACAATTAGAATATTATGACAGTTTTCCAACGTGTGGAAGTAAAGTATGCTGAGGAAAGGTTATCTCTTTCTAATTCAAAGAAAGGCACCAAAAAGGCTAGTGGTTAGCTGAGACTGCCCTGATTAGTTCCACAGCTTCCCAGGTTTTGCATGGTAACACCTAATAAATGGCAAAACAAAGGTAAAAATGAGTAAGTCTCTCACTGTCTTAGTTCTCACTAAAATGTAAAAGGAGAGAACAAATAAACTGTGTGAAGTCTATAAATCTTGGACATCTCTAGCCTTGCTCTTAGCTCTGTTTCTTCTTTGGGTTTTGGGGGGCTGTTTTTTGTTGTTGTTGCTGTTTCTGGGCAGCTGGCCTGCACAGGAATTCAAACACTTGACCTTGGTGTTATAACACCACACTCTAGCCAACTGAGCTAACCAGCCAACCCCTGTCTACAACCTATCCCCAGACCTTTATAAAACAGGTTAAAGATGTAAAAATTTTATCACCTCCCTGTGATAAAATCATTTTTGTAAGTAGTCTTGTATCAAGTGCATATTTTTAAAATAATTTTAAAAGGATTGTAAAAAGAGATGCAAAGGTTTTATCTTAGGGTGATATTGGGCAAGTGGATGTGTGTAAGAAAGAGTGTATAGGGACTAAGTTTGTTTTTTTCAGAGTTAGGACAGCTCATTATAAGTAAGCATTTAAGTGTTTGTTTTCCATCACACTTTACAGTCTTTCTGAGTACCCTCTTAGGGTCATATTCATAGAACTCTAGGAGTTGAAAGAAAGGTTAATCAATCAGTTCTGGGGTCTGTGAACCCTTTTACCTACGTACCACAAAGTAGTTTTGAAAAATTATGTATCCTTTGCAGATTTTTAATTTGGCATCTAATATTTTTCATCATAACCTTAAAGAGTTGCAAAAGATACAATTTCTGACACAAATATTAACATTTTTAATTAAACTGTTTTATCTCTTTTAAATGTATCCAGTGAAACCTAAAAATCCTGGCAGCTTGATACCCGCGATCATGCATTTACAAAAGTAACTGAACAAGCTCTCATTCTACTTCTCTCACATAATTTTATCCTAATATAATATACTGCCTAAGCATATGTTGCCCAAAAAACAAGAACATTCTCCTACATAAGCATGATACAGTTCTTATACTAAATTTTTTTTTCGTAGCGGCTGGCCAGTACAGGAATCTGAATCCTTGATCTTGATGTTACAATACCATGCTCTACAAACTGATCTAACTGGCCAGCCTAGGTTTTAAATGTTAAAATTTCTCACATTAAATTATTTTGAATACACAGTTAATCAAAAACAACGTATGTGTAACAGTCTGATAAATTATTAGGTATAAAAGTAAAATATCTGTTAGGATTTCACTTAGGCAACTTGGGCTGTTGTCAGAACTTGAGGTTGCAGATTAATTCATTCAATTTATAGAATTTTTTTTTTTTTTTAATGCGGCTGGCCTGTACAGAGATCCACCCCTTTGACCTTGGTGTTATAACACCAGGCTCTAACCAAATGAGCCAACCAGCTAGCCATCAATTTATAGAGTTTGGTAATAAAAGTGATAAGGTCAAATGACAGGCAATATAATTAATTTTTAATAAGA